>NC_140172.1:135598771-136198771 GCF_963971535.1 Notolepis coatsorum
ATATCAGAGTGCGTATTGCTCCGCTATTTTCTCTGTGCCTGTGAGCAGGGGTTAGCTTAGTTAGCTCTAGCAGCTAACGTTAATTTAATTTAGGTTTTCACGGCGACGTAAGCATTTCAAGAACGCAAAGCATGTTGGACTCGTTGAACCTGTTTGCGAACAAAAAAAGCAGCGATTTATTTCGGGCCGCAAAATGTGATCAACTAGGCGCACTCTGGAGCCCCGTGTTCGAGATTGATTTCGGCTCGCCTCGAAAGTAGACTTAGAGAGAATACCCTGAAGACTCTGGCAGGAGCACTCATTCAAGGGTACTATGACTATGCGTGCACCTCATGGTACCAAAGCACCTCAAAAGGCGCTTAAAACAAAATGACAAACATCACAAAACAAACTGGTCAGACTACTACTTGACCTGAACCCCAGAACCCACCTCACCCCTGCCCACTTTGACAACCTAGGATGGCTTAGAGTAGACGACAGAGTACAGCAACTTGCAATGGGCCTGGTCTTCAAGATACACTATACGACCGGGGGTGCCCATGTACATGTCAAAATACTTCCCAAAGGTCAGTGAATACCACAACCACTACACCAGAGGAAAGCTCAACAAATCATGTTAAACCCAGATTCGGCTCAAACAAGGGACTAAACACGTTTTGCAATTATGCCACAACAATGTGGAACGCCCTACCCAAAGCTGTAAAGGAATGTGAATCCCTGCCCACATTCAAAACCGCTCTTAAAGAGCACCTACGGGAGGCTGCAATTCGAAACTGGCCACCGTAAATGCCCAAAACCCCCACCACCTCCTAATAGACAGTCTCCTCCCCACCGCATGTATATATTCCCTCCCCGCCGTATGTATATTTCCCTCCCACCCACCCACCCCCTCCTAATGTACAGTCCCCTCCCCATCATATGTATATACTCTTGTCAGGATCTAGGGGTAACAGTACTGTATATTTGAATACCGCTTATGTCACAAATGTATCAGTACTAAATACCTATATGTCCCTATGTCATAAATGTCTATATGAAATCAAAATGGGGGACCCTGATGGAAACAAGACAAACGTCTTTCTCAGGTCTGCATCCCCTTAACAATTGTATGTATTGAGCCGTACTGTATTGTACCCATTCTGCAATCTGTTAAATAAAGTTTTCATTCATTCATTCAGAGTAGACGACTGAGTACAGCAACTTGCAATGGGCCTCGTCTACAAGATACACTACGCGACCAAGGTACCCATGTACATGTCAAAATACTTCCCAAAGGTCAGTGAATACCACGATCACAACACCAGAGGGAGCTCAACAAATCATGTAAAACCCAGATTCGGCTCAAACAAGGGACTAAACACGTTTCGCAATTATGCCACATCAATGTGGAACGCCCTACCTAAAGCTGTAAAGGAATGTGAATCACTACCCACTTTCAAAAACACTCAAAAAACACCTACGTGAGACTGCAATTCGAAACTGGCCCCTACAAATGTCCTAACCTAGTTGTACAGTAAATGACCAAGTAAGGCTTTGTCAGTATTCCAATGTACAGTGTAAAATGTGTGTGTGTCCCCTACCCAACCCCCCCCCCCCCCCCACCTCCAATGTACAGCCCTCACCCACCAACCCCACCCCACCCACCCAACCTCCTCCAATGTACAGTTTCTACGCCAAATGTATATACACTCTTTTTCTGGACACTTTTGTATCACAAACAGTACTGTATTTGCAAATCTGATATGTCATAGATGTAGCAGTACTGTCTATCTGTATGTCATGTGACTCATGTATGTCATATATGTTATGATGAATTGAAAATGGGGGACCCTGATGTAAACAAGACGAAAGTCTTTCTCTGGTCTGCATCCCCTTAACAATTGTATGTATTGAGCTGTACTGTACCCATTCTGCAATCTGTTAATAAACTTTTCAATCAATCAGACGAGAGTAGACGAGTGCAGCCGGGGGACGAGTCAGAAAGGCGGACACTTCAGATTTGACGACGGTGGCAAATTAGATTAGATTCAAATGTATGGTGGTCATCACTGTTTGTGTTAAATAACGAGACGGGAGACTAGAGCGTATCCACTGTGCGTCTGTATTGAATCCCAACCCATAACACAACAGCATAGCTTACATCCTGGTCCCTGCTGGACCGTAGCAGCCTGTCGATGTACTAGCCTCAGCAAGCTAACGTTAGCTGGCTCAACTCTAGGGTGACCATATTTTGATTTCCAAAAAAGAGGACATGTAAGCCCCAGACTTAATGATACTCAGGCATGCATTGCTCATGGGACGACTGGTTGCACTATGTTTTAATAACGCCGCGTGCGCACGCTCCCGCGCATGCGCATCCCTCGCATAGCACAGACTAAAGACAGTGCCTAATTGCCTCTATGAATGGAATGTAACACATTTCATTCACAAGTTTTGTGTGAATGTATCTGAGAACGTATTTGAACACACCTGACGACCGGCCATATATTGTTATGCAAAGTAGTACTTAGCGAGTTGGCTCATCAGTTGAGTGCAGCACATTCCTGTGTGCACGCGTGTGCACATCCGTGCATGTGCGTGCTTCTGCTCACAGACTGGTTGCACGGTGTGCAACCCCCGTCCCATGAGCAACGCATGCCTGATGATACTCAACATTTACTCAAAGATGCATTATTGTTTTAATATATTTAAAGTATGCCTCTCTATGGATATACAAGTATTATTTTACTGTAACACAACAATATCTCTCTATAACCAAAGACGCACCAAACCAAAGTTACTCAACAATCAGCATGCTTGATTATGCCTAGACAAATCTCAATGGCACAATAATAACTTAAAAATCAACCTGTAACAAAATAATAGCTCTCTTTTCAAGTCTTACTGGACAAAAATAAACAACAAAATATATGAAATAATAGAAAATCCAGTTAACAAATATATTTTTCAGACAAATCGTTTTTTTCTTGCCATGTTTCAATGAGATATTGTGTAATGGTTTCTGCTGTCTCATTTGATGTATTTAACCTCTATTCATTTTGTTTGCATGCCCACCCCTCTTCCAGTCAAAGTACTGTATTATGATTGGGAATATTTTCACTGCTCCGTGGTTTGATTTGAGTGCTTCATGTGCGACATCAATCGAGTCGAGTGGGGCGCTATAACAATTGGCTTCGGATTTAGTGCGCACACTACTGAACTTTTTGGCAGTGTCAGAGTCTGGAAATGCCTTTTTTAGCAAGGCACTTGTGCAATCCATAGATTGTGATGTTTCAGAGTATGAAATGCAAACGCACCCTCCCTCCGCTGCATTTACTTTACAGCATCCTCTGTTTTCTCGGGTTTAACAAATAAGTCTGTCAACTTTGCAGACAAACTCTCAACTTGCACATGTCCAAGCTTTGCACACGGTGCACTCCGCCTCCCATTTGTTCTGACTGGTCGGTACATTTGGAATTTCTTCTGCAGTTCATCTGTAAAAGTACATTCTTTGGCATTGTGAACGTGAGCTGCGGTGCGCTCTGTCCCCTCTGCGTGTATCCTTTCTCTTCCTGTTTGTGAGCGTAGTTGTAGAGCCGCCCACAAAGCTTCTCAGGGATTACGTCACACACGCAACAGATTACCGTAGTATTCTGTGCAATGCGCCAGTCAATTTAAGTATATGCAAACGGTCCGTGAAAGCCGGACATTATCATGAATTTATAAACCCGGACGGCCCGGACAGGGTGTGAAAAGAGGACGTTTGGTTACCCTACTCAACTCCTACTGTAGCCCCTTACGTGACTGCGAGCAGAGACCCAGGCTCGCTCGCAGTCACGTAAGGGGCTACTCCTACTGTAGCAGCCTGTTGATGTACTAGCCTCAGCAAGCTAACGTTAGCTGGCTCAACTCCTACTATAGCAGCCTGTCGATGTACTAGCCTCAGCAAGCTAACGTTAGCTGGCTCAACTCCTACTATAGCAGCCTGTCGATGTACTAGCCTCAGCAAGCTAACGTTAGCTGGCTCAACTCCTACTGTAGCAGTCTGTTGATGTATTAGCCTCAGCAAGCTAACGTTAGCTGGCTCAACTCCTACTGTAGCAGCCTGTTGATGTATTAGCCTCAGCAAGCTAACGTTAGCTGGCTCCACTCTAGCAGCCTCCTCCCTCCCTCTCTGTCTCCCCCATCCCTCCCTCCCCTCTCTCTCTGCTAACAATCCTGATTCGATTCTTGAACCCATTTAATTAAAAAGGAAGATATTGATGGACATTAGCTATAGTATAGCTCAGCAGCTGTAACAGAATAACAGCTGCCATACCGTCCAGCCCTGTGACCATACCATACCCATTAACCAGTCTCTATAAGTCCAATCTTTGTGGCACTCTCACCAGCCTACCACTGGACGTCCTGTACTCTGGCGCCGGTGGAGGGTCCACCACAGGCTGGTACAGGTCGCTCCGCCTGAACGGCCTGACTTCCTGGGTGATAGTGTCATTGCCCGTATTACTATCCACCCCTTCGCTGGGTGGACTGCTATGTCGCTCCTCAGGTGGGTTGCATCCAGTCACATCCACCTCCGCTGGTCGCAGGTCCACCCGGTTCCGCCGGTAGAATGTCCCCTCGACAGTACGATCTGGGGGCCACCGGTTGCAGGCACACTCCTCTCCTCCACTTGCCCGTCCTGTCTCCAGGCAGGGGCTTCATTCTTATGTCCTGGCCGATACACAGCTCGGGCATATCTCTGGCCGACTTGTCATAACCCAGCTTGGCCGTTTGATGCTTAACCCGCAGCTTCTCAGGAACCCCCGTGACCACGCTGGGGCCCAGGAGTGTGTCAGCGACCGGAAGTGGGGTCTTCAGTCTCCGGGACATCAGTCTCTGCGCTGGGCTGCTAAGCATGCCCTCTGTGGGCGTGTTCCTCCACTGCAAGATGGCCAACCATGGGTCGTTACCTGCACTAGCTGCCTTCTTCAGGCATTAAAGCGTTCCGTCTTGAGACGGATATCCGTCCATTTGATTTGGAGTTCCGTCATTTGATTCGGAGTCGTGACTGATTTTAACCTGAGCCAATCAGAGGCGTCAAATATCATGAAAGGGCATTTTTTTCCCTACTGCAGCCACGCCAAGCAGTCATTGGCGAGCATAATGTCACCGTGCTATGAAAAAATCTGTCTGCAATGAATGAATTTACTGCGTAGCTGCCTGTGTGAAAAAAAATTGCGTGTGAAGTGAATCTGGGCCACGCTATATACTTGGTAGTTGTAGTCTATCGTGTGATTAAATACCATGTCCCGTCTGCGTAGAGTCCATACATCCAACACCAAATCCCATAATTCCTAGCGAACAATCGAATCGAAACTGAATGTGGCATCGCCAAAGAACTTCCTTTCAATAAGTTTAAGCCGCTAATTTTGCTCTGCAAGAAGAACGGAGCGGATATCGGTCCATCTTATGACAACCACGTCCGATGTGGAGAGATAAGAGACCATAGCCGATTAAATTAAGTCGGATCTGGCAGTGATGATTGACGGGGACACACTTCTAACGTTCAGGTTCAGCCATGCATTAGGTGAGTTGCCCACTATTAGGACGTTTTTCAATACTTAAATACTGTCTACTTAAATTTCCCTCCGGGGATCAATAAAGTATCAACCTATATCTATCTATCTAATAATGAGACAATATGCAAATAAGATAATACTAATAATTGTCACTGTTCCCCGTATGAAAGTGGCTTGCAACTTACTGCTGGTAAAATCACTGTTTATTTCTCGTTTTGCATAGTATTACATTCCTCTTCTATAAACAAAGTCCTACCGTAAGAGCCTCATACGGGTCAATTAAACCTTTTTGATTAGTCTTTCCTTCGAGCTAAGTTGAACTGAACATTTCACTGTCAAAAGCGCAAACTTAAACAAGGTTGCGTCGCAACACTGCTTTCAAAATAAAGGTCACATATACAAATAAAAAAAGATTAGAATTAGTATCATTAATCAATGAGTATGGGGCTGCGGCACTGCAGATATACCCTACTCCAATGATCCGCACGGACATTAGACTGTGTTGCACTCGCTACCCAGTCCGTAAGCTAGTAGCAGATAGAACGTTCATGTTGTGATTTTCGATGCAAAATAAATATTCAACATTCTCTTTTGTCACTTGGAACTTGCTGTACTTTGCTTGCAGGTCTGCATCCATTATTGCTGGATTATGAATAGCACCAACTTTAGCCACGCTACCGGTATCAAGCTAAGCTAGCTGACCTAGCTCATATTCCCCGCATTGACATTTGATAACGTTAGTCAGCTAACGCTAGTCAGTAGCTACTTAACTTAAATACGATTCACCATGGGTGCATTATTGTTGATAGACTGACAGTGTCAGGTCCTGGAGAAAGGACAGGCGATCATCTGATTTGATGTAACGCACAGATGTTGTTCCAACTAGCTAGCTTTTCAGCTAATGCTATCATAACACCAGCAAGCAAAACGCATCCCGTCCGAGCTCCCCGTCACACGCTCTGTCTGGGACAATGGAATTTAAGAAAGTGTATCTGCTGTTAAAATGACAAAACAGCATCACACTTTAAAACACGTTCATTTTATAATCCTCACTCTCCGCAGGAGATAAATGACGTCATGGGATCGGAGGCTAGAATTTACGTGTACTCGCCGATACCAGCATTTTAGGCAGTATCTGTGGCATTTCCGATACTGGTATCGGAACAACTCTACCCTGAAACCAGTAACATCACAAATATGAAGCGGGTAATTACCCATACAAATAATAAACCTTTCATGGGGTTATTTACAATAATTCATTTTATTTATAAAGCACTTTTCATTGTGAAACAAAGGTATGCAGAGTTTCTTGTTCTCCTGATTAATGCAATGGTGTGTGTGTGTTGTGGTGGTCTCATTCAAGGAGCACTACAAGCGCGCACACACACACACAGTTTGTTGTTTTTGTTCTATTAGTGATTTACACACTTTCTCAGTTGGTTTATTATAAAGGATACAAACCTGAAAACAAACACACTTAAATGTTAAATAAAAGGACCATAGTAATGAGGCAGGAGGAACATATTTTTTTGCACTATAATGGTAAAATAGTTATAAAAAAATTTGCCCCTAAAAAATATTCTGTGCCTCTAAATTTCTCATTTAGGGGCAAGTGTGCCCCTAGTGAAAAAGCTTAGCGTACAGCCCTGCTAATGTACAGTCTCCTCCCCATCATATGTATAATCTCTGTTAGGATCTATGGGTAACAGTACAGTTACCCAGTGAATCCTCTCTCTCTCTCTCTCTCCCCCCCCCCCCTCTCTCTCTATCTCTCTCTGTCTACCAGTCGCAGACTGTGGGCTGACTGTCACTCAAAGTGCTTATGGGCGGAGCCAGGCCATAACAGCCTGAAATCCTGAGGCTGAAAAATGATGGTTTTGAGTACTTGATTAGAAATATAAAACAATGCATTTTTCTTCAATAGAAGAAATTGTGTAAAGTTGCCCAAATAGTGCAAGGAATAGCAATGCATGCCTTTAAATGTTTGGAAGAGCTAAAAAATAAAAATGTCATGATATTTCCATTGCCTCTTTTTTTGTTTATTTAAATGTTACTGATTGTGTTAAATGGTCATATAATATCGTCTCATATCGATCGCAGGCACCTGAATCGAATCGTATCGTGGCAGACTTTGTGATATCGGAAAATATCATATCGTTGTCAAAAGAATCGATATCGTATCGTGATGAAACTGGTTATTCCCACCCCTAGCAGATACACAATTGCATACAGTGGGCCAGTGACTTTGGTGGTATGTGCTATTGCACAGATGTGTGTCCCGTTTGCACATCCGTTACTTGAAATAATTTCACTGTGCTCCTAAATATTTTTGTGTGCTCCTAAATTTTTTCATTTATGAGCACATGTGCTCCTTGGGAAAAAGGTTAGCGTAGAGCCCTGTGAGAGAGATGGTGCTCTCTTATTAAAACTCATAAACAAGTCTTGAGCAAGACAAGTTAGTCTGTTATGAAAGCCAGTGAGTATTGTATGACTCAGACTTCAGCAATAATCATGACTCATGAGCATTATAAAATAAAAACACACATGGCATGGTGGAATTAATACCATAAACATATTTCTTGATGTTTCCTTTTTTTAAGTAAAGAGGCCTATGTTCATATCGGTGAGTACAATTTGTAACACAAAAAGAGACGTGTAGCCTATTTATTTATTCATTTTATTATTATTATTTTATTTGTTGCCATGCCTAAAATAATAGTCCAGCATAGGGCTAAAACATTTTCATAAACAATAATATAATTTTTTGTTATATGGTTATAATAAAAGCTTTTCTATACATTTGTTTGATTGATTGAAAACTTTATTAACAGATTGCAGAATGGGTACAGTACAGCTCAATACAACAACAGTGGACTGGAGGATGAAGACCAGAAAAAGACTTTCGGCTTTTTTACATAAGGGTCCTCTATTTTCAATTCATCAAAACATTTAGAGACATACAAATATACAGTAGTTTAAAAAAAATTGGATTTTTTTTGCCACAAATATCGGTATCGGCCGATTGTGTTAGTTGAACAATCGGTATCGGCGGCACATTTTCATATCTGTGCATCCCTACTAATCAATCAAACGTCTCATAACTTCCTCTTGTGGGAGGTGACAACTTTTTCTGAGCCAATGGGAGCTTTGCGCAGACGTCGCAAGTCGTTTTCCATCATGCATTTGCGTCGAGCAGTCGCTTGTGAGGTACTGTGGCGCCTAGCTCTGAAGGCTGTGCGTGGCTCGCTCCCGTGAGATTTCCACGGCTCCCCTAGTAAAATTTCGAGAGCAAGTCGGACAACATTCTAACCGTCATGCAACGTGCTTGGCAATATTTGAAAATGTTTTACTAGTATCCTCAGGTCACATGGGTAGTTGGCTTGCTAGGGATGCCCCGATCGATCGGCCAGCGATCGGTATCGGCCGATATTCAGTATAAATATGAGATCGGTGAATTCCGATAATGCTTTATTTTCGCCGATCGTAAAAACCGATCGATGACACGCGTGAAAAACATGATCCAATTCTCAGCAGAGTTCTTACTCGCTGTCTCTTGCTCACAGCTGCTGCACGCCTTGCCCCTCCCCCTCACAGACCCATGTCAACAAATGCTCCGGCAAGACTTGAGTGCACCTCGAGTGATACTAGCTAACGTTACTGTTTAAACAAAATTACCCAGTCAACTATTCACTTTAATTTAATACATGAGGCATTGTCTAACGTTATCTAGCTGGCTAGCTACTGATGGCTCCTGATATCAACGTCTGATATCATCATTTTGGCAATCGTTTTCGCAGTAGTTGGCTAGTCTTGGCTAACTAGCTATCGTTGTTCCGTGAGCTAACGTTAGCTACCTAGCTAACGTTACTGTTTAAAGCCCAACTTGCAGGTTAAACCCTACTCTTCAATTATGGGTAGTTTACATCATTGGTATCTAATTTAATTATAATTTTTTTTCCATTTGACGCCGGAAATGCCACTCCGAAAGGGGTAAAAAGGTCCATGCGCGAATCAAAAAAGCTTATCAGGGCCATGACGTCACGTTGGGTAGCTTTCCCCTACTTCTGATCCACTACAAGGAGTTTTGATGAGTGCAGAAAGCTATTTCCTTGATCCAAATGGACGCCTTACAAGACGCAAATGGGTTTAATCGTCGGGAGACTTTGATGGACCAGCTACAACTGGTTGAAACAAGGTAGTTATAATGTCTTTAATGTCGTAAAAAAATAACTACATTTACCACTAGGCAGCCTGTTGTTCAGTACAGCAGCGCTACTGGTCTGTGGGCTGTCGCCTTATCCCCGGGTCATAGTACCAAGCTGGCTATATAGCTGTAGCTAACGTTACCCGGCTAACGTTAGTATTATGTCTACTGTCGTGCATGTAAAAGAGTTTTGGGAACAAGTAAAATGTGTAGCTCCTCTTCTCAGACCTGTGAGGCAAAGCACTGCTGCACACACATCCTGCCGGCTAGCAAGCTATGCGCCCCGGCATGTTGATACGATAGTAGCCCCTTTAGCTGCACTCGGTGCATCAGTGACGATAGCTATGAGCTAACTAACGCTACAAGCTCAAACACCTTATAACTACTACTATTGTCGTGTCCATAAGTTCCTTGGCAGAATACTTGTGATGACAAAGGTATACAAAGAGGAGAGAACCATTTGAAATCGGGTGATGTTATCAGTTTCGGCTACCAAGCTAAGCTACGTTAGCTAACTTAGCTAGCTTCTAACGGTGTATACACGATATGTACAACGACACAATGATTCATTAGTACAAATATGGTAACATGGTTGTAGCTTTTACAAATAGTGGTTAGCTTTAGAGATGGATGGCTATGATCACGGAGCAATAGTGTTGTTAGGTGAAACGGATACATTTTCATTCATTACTCCTCGGCTAGTAGTAGCAAGGCTCTCTGCCTGCCACTAGCTGTGTGTGTGACTCTCAGGTGCCCTGCACCTGCCGTGACGACATAATTTCGATTACACGTGCACGTTATGAACCATTGATTAAAATATCCACGTGCGTGGTGATTGTGTTGGGCAGACAAAATGTTTGATAAAAACGTTAAAACTGAGTCAATTTCAATTTTTTTTCCTTCTTCATGAAAGTCACTGTTGGCCTAGTCCACATTGTTTATTGAACAAAAATACAACCTGCAAGTTGGCCTTTAAACAAAATGACCCAGTCAACTATTCACTTTAGTTTAATACATGAGGCATTGTCTAACGTTATCTAGCTGGCTAGCAGTAGCTACAGATAGCTCCTGATATCAATGTCTTATAACATCATTCGTTTTTGCAGCTGTTGGCTAATTAGCTATCGTGCTTCATAGCTGAACAGTGAGAACATCTTTCAGTTCATAGGAAAATACAGAAGTAAATTAACTTAGATACTGTTATGCTCAACACGACACCCAGTACTATTCACTTTACTTAATTTCTAAGATTAGATTAGATAATTTAGACAGGACCTTGAGAATGCCTGTGTTAGACCTACAGTATAATACTGGCAGCTGCTATAAGAACCAAAAAAGATTGGTATCGGCCGATATGACTCAGGTGATCGGTATCGTGGCAAAAAACGTGATCGGGGCATCCCTAGTAGTTGCCTCTTTGACACCACCTACATACCCAGAGTAGGAGATGAGCCATTAAGTTTATTTATGTCTATAAATGCTGTGTAGTGTGGATGCCTACTGTACATGAGTAGGGTGAGTAACCTACATGCCATTACTGCTTTTTATCTATTGACTCATTATAGCTACTTTATTATCTTGAAATAATATAACGGTGAACGGGTGCTATTTGCAGATTTTAGCTCTGCGTTTGATACTGTTCGCCCTCAGCTGCTTGTCCAGAAGCTTATGATTATGGGGATAAACCCCTCAATAATCAAATGGTTGCATTCTCTTCTTACCAACAGGACACAACAAGTCAAGGTGAATGACACACTCTCCGAGGTCAAATTCTGCAGCACCGGGGTGCCTCAAGGTGCGTTGAGCTCCCCTCTCCTATTTACACTGTACACCAACGAGTGTAGCAGCAGTCAGCCTAACAATCATGTCCTGAAATTTTCAGACGACACACTTATTCTAAGCCTATTGAAGGCTGGCGACTGCCCCTCTACTTACTTTAAAGAGAGACTCCTTTCAGGTCTGGTGTGAGAGACATCATCTCATTCTCAATACCACCTAAACCAAAGATTATCTATGACGTCACCCCAGAGAAGTGAGAGTACATGACCCTGTGGTAATTGGTGACCGTGATAGCAGGTTGCATCATATAAATACCTAGGAATCCACATGGATAATCGACTGAAATGGGATGTACATGTTGATGTTCTGTGTTCCAAACTACCCCAACGACTGCACTTCCCCTGTAGACTTCGACTCAGGGCACGAAATTAACTTTTTGACTTTACTTTTTTCACCGGCCAGTGGTGGGTAGATGGGAAAATTCTACCCGCCAAACATATTTCTTACCAGCCAAAAAAAATACACATTTTTGTGTCGCATATATATATATACATTCTTTTCAGTACATTTCAAGTAGATAAGCTATTACGTTGAAGAATACACACTTAAAGAGGCCAGAGTTAAATTTGTACTTAATTGAATCTAACCTCAGCTCAGCTGTTTTCTGTCTGAGCAGGATTGGCTAGTTTAGCTTAGCTAGCTGCTAACGTTATTTTCCCCCGACGGAAATTAATGACTAGGATGCCAAGCTTGTTAGAAGCATTGGAATTTACATTGCACATAGAAACGGCATGGGAAAAAAAGCTGGGACTGATTTAGTTAGCAAAATGCGACCAAAGCACTCTGGAGCTATGCTATATGTCTTCACACATGGACGTTTGTCACGTTTCACAAGCTGTTGTTGTTGGGCGTATACATAGCTACCATGGGCTACTTCTGATTGGTGAGCAATGAGAGCACAGCACTTCTGATTGGTAAATGGTAAGCATGACTGTCGTAAGACCAAAACACACCGCAGTTTTAATTATTTTACATGACTATTTTCATTTTGTTACCCGCCACGTGGCGGACAGACCTCTCAGTGTCACTCGCCAAACCTAAAATATAGGGATGCACAGAATATTCGGCCACCGAAAATTATCAACCGAAAATGGTTAAAAAGGGCACTTTCGGCTTTCGGCCGAGGGTTTTGGCACCGAAAAAATTTCACAGAGTCAAAGAACAGGGTTACGTTCATAACCTAACGTGTTGTTGTGATGACATAATCAAAACGCGGCTTCAGTCATTACATGCGCAACGTGTAACGTGAGCTCTTCAGTCCTGCGTTCTACAGCCTGTGATAACTCCTCTTGCGAGTCGTGCTGTTTCTATGTAAACTCCGCGAGCAACACGTCCAATAAACGCGTCTTTAACATGCTTTATATCCTCGCGATTACTATTATGCCCTGTCATGGTTAAAAACCTTTTTAACTAACGTTAGCTGCTAACTAAGTTAAGCTATACGCTTCCGTTCCTCTTTCACTCGTCTCTCGTAAGCTACGTCATCCCCCGCTAAGTCATGGGAGATGTAGTAAGTACAACAATCCTTCCATGTAGGCTAGAACGCCGTGAATTATGACAGTAGCCACTACAGTAACATCATTACGTCTGCTATAAGCTATTCTCCCTCTCGTGTGTGTCTTTATGCAGTTTTAAAGCACCTTGGCCCTGTTCTGAATGCACTTTGTTGTAGTTATCCTACAGAGAAAAGAAAATTCACTTTACTTTAATGCACATTTTGTTGTATGCAAAGAGAAAATGTTTAAATTGTACAATCTTTCAGCAGTCAGTCTGGAATTAATGTATGCATTCAAAAGTGCTGAATAAATGTTTTATGGACCATAATAGTGATTATTAATATTATTTAAGTTACGTTTTGCCATAATCATGTATTTTGCCATAATCGGGTAGCTGAACAAAAAAAAATACACTATATATATATTAATAATTTTCTGCATTCGGTTTTCGGCCAACTGTTTCCTATTTTCGGTATCGGTTTCGGCCAATCATTTCCCATTCGGTGCATCCCTACTAAAATATGCCCGCCATTGGCGGGTGGCGGGCTCTAATTTTGTGCCCTGCTTAGACTGTTTGGTGTGAGCACAGATTAAAATCAAATCAAATTTATTTATTTAGGCCCGACAACACACGTTAATGTCCCCATGGGCCGGACACGTCTTCTTTAAACAAGTCAAGAAGAAACGTAACAAAGTCTAGAACAAAACAAGAACACCATAAGGTCCAACAAATTTAAAATAAAAGCAAAATGAATGAATGAATGCAAACACTCCCAGGCATACCCCACGCGAAGGTAAGGAAAAACTCACTAAAACCTAACGATAGGAAAAAAATGCACCACAGGCAGTGTGGAGGCGAGAAACCTTAGAAGGGCCATTCAAGGGGGGATCTCCCTTCTTAGATGTCGGTGATAGTAGTGTTGCAGACTAACAGTTGGTAAGCATGCACTCGTGTGTAGTGAAACACAGATGAGTGCATGCAATAGCAACTGAACATTTAAAAAAATTAAAGATAGAGCTGATAGCGAGAGGCACAGGGGCGGCGCAAAGCAATCATGACCACATTTTATAAAGCTGTCCTAGAAAGCCTGATGAGATATGGGATGGCAGCGTGGTTTGGTACGCTCACAGTACAGTGTAAGTCAAAGCTTGAAAGGCTAGTGAAAGCCGCGATGAAGGTGACCGGAAACACCAAGTATCCGTCACTCCAATCTATCTTGGAGAAGGTAGTGGTCAGCCAGGCAGAGAATCTTACAGGACCCTTCTCATAAACTTTATCCTGAATATGAAGTTCTTCGCTCAGGGAGACTGTTCAGAGCAAGCAGATATAAGAGCAACCGCTACAAGCTCTCCTTCCTTTCTACATCCATCGCTCTCTTAAATAATACTAGAGGTCGATTCCTTTGAGGTGCCACCTAACAGTGGGCTGTCACCTCTTTCTTTCTTGTCCAAGTCTTTATCTGTTGTAATTGAATTAGGGCAGGGTGCAATATGAAGCTTTTTTAAATTAGTTTACCTACTTATGTATTATGGTTGTATGTCTCTATGTATTGTCATATTTGTCTGAAGTCCTTTTTACTAACTGAATGAATGAATGTGAATATTTTTCTTCTTCTTTGTTTACACTGTTATCACAGAATGATGCATCACTGATGTTCCAAGTAAATTTCCCCCTCAGGGACAATAACGCTTATTCTTATTAGTGATGCACCGATATGAAAATTGTGGCCGATACCGATAACCGATATTAATATTGCTGTTCTGGCCGATACCGATATTTACCGATGTCGATATCTCTGTATTATTTGATAATCAAATAAAGAGCTATTTTCCAAAAACGTTTTTAAAAACTTTTGTAACTTATTTTCAGAAATGACTGATATTTTGAAACTATTTAACACCTTCGCGGCCACTGGGATCCGTCTAATCTCACTCTATACGGGCATTTTATCATAACAACCTTTCATTGTGCGTGAAGCTGTTTGTAGAGCTAAATCTATACTTTATATTATTGCTATCTGTCCATTGTCATTGTCATTGACACTATAAACCGTCCCTTCAATATGCCTTAAAGAAATAATTTTTTCATCAATACGTTCCCATTTTATAGCGTCGTGAATATGAACTATATACCGGAATGTTCTGGGGTATTTCCTGGAAGGTGAGATACAGAGCGCTAAGCTCTTACCGTGGGCCGGTTGGATCCCAAACAGGATTTCCCAGTTATCGATCGACATCTGGTAGAGGCTACAGAGGCAAAAAAGTTGCGCATTGGCCAAAAAAAAAAATATCAAGCAAAAATCCGTGAGCCCAACTCGGATAGAGTTTCCACCTGGCCACTGTGTATTTGCCATGTCTCGCCCCTGCATCAACGGAGGCACAGTATTCCAATACACATCTCATACATCAGCGCAGGCCACGTCTGAGTCAGAGGAGCGCAAAGTGCCGCAACGTGCATGCAGCCCTGCGCGGGTATATCGACCGTCTGGTCTTTTGTGAGTCAAATGTGTACTCAGATATTTGTGATCGACACTGTCTCGTAACTAAAGCACTTCCAGGGGGGGGGGACTTTCCAGGCCAAGCATATAAAGCTGATTTGATTCATTTAACCTGGACACTCGCAACTACGGTTTTAGAGCAGAGAAAACTGTGCTGAAAACGGCAACAACGAAAAAGGACCACTACATGTAGGGATGCCCCGATCGATCGGCCACCGATCGTTATCGGCCGATACTCAGTATAAATATGCAATCTGTGAATTCCGATAATTAGTCATATTCGCCGATAGCGGAAACCGATCAAGCGAAGCTCTCACTCGCTGTCTGTCTCAGACACACACGACCTGCAAACTGCCGCTGCTCCTCCTCCCTAGCCCCGCCCGCCCCCGTGTAGAGTTTGTAAACAAAGAGGTGCGGCTCCTCTGCTCGAGTCTATAGTGCACTGCATTCGACCTGCGCTAACGTTAGCTACCTAGCTATCGTTACTGTTTAAACAAAATTACCCAGTCAACTATTCACGTTTAGTAGGCATTGTCTAACGGTATTTAGCCGGCTAGCTACCGATAGCTCCTGATATCAACAAATGATCCAGAAAGTCTAGTAGTTCATGTTCATACCTCAGTTAGCTTGCGTTAGCTGACGTTCGTTTACTGTTCAAAACGAAATGTCCCATTGAACTAAAGTTCTGTCTTAACGTCATCTAGCCGGCTAGCAGTAGCTACAGATAGCTCTTGATATCAATGTCTTATAACATTGATTTAATGCGTATTCGAGCTGAGGGCTTGCTGAATGTGAAATGACCAAAGCACTTAACGTTACCAATGGGGTCCCGCTGCAGCGCCGGAGAATCCTTTTTGGAGCTGGGCTACTAGAGTACACACAGACAGTGGAGCTGTTTGCAGATAGTGAGCATTTTGACTTGTTGCGTGGTGGCGATGTCTCGCAGTCGCAGATAATACAAGTACAAGTCTAATTATATAATATATATATTTTTTATAAAAAAAAAAAAAAAAAAGAAATTATATAAAATAATTTTTTATTTCTTTTTAATCAAAAACAATCGGTATCGGATCGGTATCGGCCGATATGGCTCACGACGATCGGTGATCGGTATCGGTGGCAAAAAACGTGATCGGGGCATCCCTAACTCATGCATTAAAGCATTCCGTCTCCAGACGGATTTCCGTCAATTTGATTGGGGAGATCCGTCCATTTGATTCGCAGTCTGACGGAAGTATTTGCATGATTTGTAGATGCATACAGATTGAAACAAAATTGAGCCAATCAGAGGCGCCAAATATGGAAAAGGGCTTTTTTTTCCTATCGCGCCAAGCAGTCATCATCACTCAGCGACTCGAGAGACAGGTCGCCTTTTTTGCAGCCTCACGCGTCAACTGCTTGTTTACCAACGTCACAGCCACCACGCTGCTTGCACTCGCTGCTATATACCGATTAGCTAACGTTAGCTTAATAGCGTCTGTTAAATGGAAGGAGTAAGCCGGCCACTAAAAAGAGAACCCACCGCGGGGTTCTCAGATGAAAAGGATCAGCGGGACCACCTAACAAAAAGTTTCGAGAGGAGAGGACGTTTGAAGAGACTGGCTAGGCAGCGCTACTGGGGGCTGTAGTGGTGAGTTAACTTGTTCCGTGTGCCGCAACGATGTCAAAAAGAAAAACAGAAACAACACGTTTGTCATTGTCGTGTTACTTCACAGTACAATATGTGAGTCCCCTGCTGTGGTTGTGAGTATACGTTTATTAGCTTAACTCCGTAGCAACATCACACAGGTGTATCTGTCGACAGTCTCCTCCCCACCGTATATATTCTCTCTGTCAGGATCTATGGGTAACATTACTGTATATTTGCATATCGTATATGTCACAAATGTAACAGTACTATATACCTGTAGTATGTCCCTATGCCATAAATGTCATGATGTCAATGTCATGCATGTCATAAATGTCACTGAATTGAAAATGGGGGACCCTGATGATGTAAACAAGACAAACGTCTTTCTCTGGTCTGCATCCCCTTAACAATTGTGTGTATTGAGCCATACTGTATTGTACCCATTCTGCAATCGGTTAAATATTGATTGATTGTTATAACGGATTGCAGAATGGGTACAATACAGTACAGCTCAATACACACAATTGTCAAGGGGTTGCAGACCAGAGAAAGACTTTCCTCTTTATCAGGGTCCCCCATTTTCAATTCATCATAACATATATGACATACATGACATACAGATAGATAATACTGCTACATCTATACATTTATGACGTACCAGATTTACACAGTATTGTTTGTGATACAATAAGAGTCTAAAAAAGAGAGCATATACATTTGACGAAGAAACTGTACATTGGAGGAGGTTGGGTGGAGGGGGGGGGGGGACTGTACATTGGAGGTGGTTGGGGAGGGAAGGGTTGGGTAGGCGGGGTGGGGGGGTAACTGTACATTGGATTATCGACGAAACCGAAACAAGTAGGCTCCCTTAAAACGCCAACGCTATTAAAAAGAAATACAGTGGAGGTTAAAATAAGAATATGACTTGGCCTGAAAAAAATTTCAGTCAGGAGATTTTTTTTTTGCTTTAATCCCTGCCCTAACTACATGCTTTGTTTATTTTCGCCAATTGGATCGCAAAGACTGGGAAACCCCACACACTTGCAGAGAGCTTTTGGTTGACCTGTACCAAATAGGTTTCTGTCCTTTGTGGACAAAGTGTTGCAGAGCAGCTCCATACAATACCGCTGTCAGCTGACACTATTTCAAGAAGAATTGACTGCATGTCGGACGATGTTAACCTATTCTCTGCCGGAGCTTATATCCATCCTTGTAGCCTCTCTGCCAGCACTATTTGTCTATGGAGATGTTCACCTTCTTTGCAGGGCTATAACTTTTTAAATTGTATTGCTAAATTGACATTACTATGGCCCATTCAACATCAATTATCTATCGTTCAGGATGTAGGAACGTTTTACTTTTTCATTCACACATTCATACTAAAATACCGTCCAGAGTATAAATATGTTTTTATCGTTTTCTGCTGTATTTCATAGAACGTGAGATATAGCCATAAATGCATATATTAGATGATCAAATGCAGTTTGATACCGATCAACATTATATTAAAAATTTCAACTGTACATGATCCTAAACGTCATGACTCATGACTGGTCATCTGCTGGTGACCGGAGGGGGGGGGGGTCGTTTATAATGCAATGGCTGACGTTAAATGATTCATGTAGTATGAGTGATATATAGATCAGAGCAGTTTGTATGGATAATAATAATCAAAAACGCTGAAACTCACGGCAGCTTCCTCTTACCGTTGGGCGATCACACTGGCGCAAACAGATCCCAGTTATGTGATGTTGATCTAGATTCTAGGTGATCCAGTTCCGGTTTGTATAATACTAATATACGTCCAATCATGTTGTTTGTTGAGTTATGGCAACGGATCGATATACACGGTCCCGCGAGCGCTAGCGAGTGGCCGGACGGAATAGGGGACGGACGGTTTTGGCAACTCACCGATCGGCCACCAGGTGGCAGTATTGAAGCGTTGCAGAGTTGAGCGGAGTCCTACAACACCAGCAAAGACTCCGTGGGTGAAATGTGAATACCATGACGAAAATATGAAATATTGATCTCAAAGACGCCGTAACCCGTCATTGGCAGATTACGCATGGCGAGGAAAGACGTGTAAACACGTCATCGGCGGAGAAAGGGTTAATGTTGTGGGACTTGTACAGCACTTTGTTCAACTTTGTCGGCGGAGAAAGGGTTAATGTTGTGGGACTTGTACAGCACTTTGTTCAACTTTGTCAGTGCTGTAACGTTTAAACCTTTTTAAATCTTCATGAAAAATAAAAATTCATGAAATATTGTAAGCCGTCATTTGAAGCTTTATAAAAGCAGCACAATGAACACAAATCTGTCAGTGCCGAGTCCGACCTCATCTTAAATAACAAACAGCATTGCTTGTTGTAGTTAACAAAGAGAGGCAGAGTTGATTTTGCAAAATATATATATATATTTTTAAATATCATATTTATTTTTATAATTTTTTTTATAATCAAATTTTATTTTCATATTCGAATCCCATGCCCATCGAACGAAGCTTCGAAGTATTTAAGACGGCCCTAATTACCGGCCAGATCCTCGTAGGGGCGCTGTCTCGATAATGCAGTGTTCCCTGTGGTGTTTTATTTTTATTTTTATCTTGAATGGACTTTCCTGTCAGGCTGAAGCTATGCGTGTAGCATGGAATACGTTTTGGGAGCTGAATTCTAGGGATGCACCGAAATTTCGGTGACCGGAAGTTTTCGGCCGAAAGAGTTTTTTCACCGAAAATATATCACCGAAAGCAACCTGTAACCTAACGCGTGTTGTTGTGATGATGTCATCAAAACGCGGATTCAGTGATTACATGTGCGCTGTGAGCTCTTCAGTCCTGCGTGATACTCCTCTTGGGACTCGGGAGCAATGCATCTCCTCGGGAGTCGCGCTGTTTCTATGTAAACTCCGCGCGCAACGAGTCCAATAAATGCGTCTTTAACATACTTTATCCTTATTTACTATATGCCCGTCGCGGTTAATCACAGTGATCTAATATGCATATTATTCAGAGCGAGAGGGGGAGGGATTGTGTTTCTCACATTGACGCTGTCTGTCGCGCGTCTACTGTGCCAAAGTCATCTGGGGACTAGAAAGGTGCGTTCAGTAGAGCACAGATGTCCGCCTCTCTCTCTCTCTCTCTCTTGATTGATTGAAAACTTTATTAACAGATTGCAGAATGGGTACAGTACAGCTCAATACACACAATTCCTAAGGGGATGCAGACCAGAGAGACTTTCGTCTTGTTTACATCAGGGTCCCCCATTTTCAATTCATCAGGACATATATGACATACAGATAGACAGTACTGCTACATTTATGACATACCAGATTTGCAAATACAGTACTGTTTGTGATACAAAAAGACCCATAATAGTGATTATTTATTATTTAAGTTAAGTTTTGCCATAATCATATATTTTTCCATAATCAGGTAGCTGAACAACATTGGTAAAAAAATATTCTATTCTATGAATCATTTTCGGGCTTTCGGTTTTCGGCCAACTGTTTCCTATTTTCGGTATCTGTTTCGGCCAAGAATTTCCCATTCGGTGCATCCCTACTGAATTCAGTATGCTGTAAAGGAATATATCATCAGCCAATGGACATCGATCTACCAGATGGCGATCGATAACTGGGAAATCCTTTTTGCAGTCCAACCGGCCCACTGTAAGAGCTTTTTCACGTAAATTACAGCCCAATCGGGCCTTGCTTTGATAGCCATCCACCCGGTCAGCGAATACGGCTACTGAGACTAATGCCGTTATTGGCAATCAGAAACGATGTCCCCCGTCCCCCCCCTTTCATGCATTCATGGTGGAACATGATATCGATCATATGCATTTTGATTTTTAGTAGTGCTGTCAGGCGATTAAAAAAATCATCTAATTAATTACAGGATTTGTAATTAATTAATCGCATTTTAATCGCATAACCATTTTATGCCTGATATTCTATAATCATATTTCAAATTGCATGTGTCCGGATGGCAGAATTCAGCACTGTATCTACATAACCTTCTGTTTAATCATCTTCCATCTATTAATTTGCTTAGATTTTAATGCGATAATTTGCTGTGTAATTAATTTATCTAATTAACGCGATAAACTGACAGCCCTAATTTTTAGCTCTAGCTTCTGTAGGGCCGAAACGTTATTAGCTTAGCAGCCTGTATCTCGTTTTGCAGGAAATATACCAGACCAATCCCATATAACGCTTATATTCAAGACGCTATAAAATGTGAACGTATTGATGAAAAAAATATTTCTTTAAGCCATTTTGAAGGGACGGTTTATAGTGTCAATTGACGATGAGAATGGACAGATGGCAATAATATATAAAGTATAGATTTAGCTCTACAAACAGCCTCATGCACAATGAAACCTTATTATGATATGCTGGCCTTATAGAGTGCGTCCGTCCGTCTAATACCTGTGGCCGTCAATGTGTTAATGATTTGAAGCCCATCATCTGTAGCCACATAGAAGGGCTCATTGATCAATTTCGGAATTATTTCCCCGAAAGAAAGAGCACGGACAATTTGAACAACTGGATCCAAGATCCGTTCATTGCGCATGACTCTCGCAACAGGCCTCCCTCTGTCTGAGCAGGAGGCGTTGATCGATCTTTCGTGTGACGAGCTACTGAAAGTCAAGTTCACTGGACAGGCCCTCGCAAAGTTCTGGATATCAGTCCGGAACGACTACCCAGTGCTGTGATTTGATTTGATATTTTTTATTTTTGTGTCTTACATACAGATGTATGCCCAGCCCATATGGGCTTACAAGACACATAACAATAAGTATATAATAATATACTTGACCAATTACTTGACATATAGAGGGCGGTTAGGTGGCGTAGCGGAGATTGCGTTCGTCACCAACCCCGGAGCTGTGAGCTGGATTCGCCTGTTCGAATCCAGCTCACAGCTCCGGGGTTGTCACCAGCTTGGCTGGCCGTTCACACTAATACAATTGGCTGTATTAGAGGGTGGGAGAAGCTGGCGGGGTGGGTCCGGGTCGTTGTAAACAGCGACTCCTACAGTTCGGTCGGGGCGCCTGCTAAGCGCGGATAGGACCTGAGTGGGATAGTGTGATCCTTCCACACGCTACGCCCTCTCAGGGAGGATCCGCGCTGCCAGGTGAAAAGAAGCGGTTGATTGGCTGGACGTGTGTCGGAGGAAGCACGTCATAGCCTCCACTCTCCCAGATGATCTGACTGGGACCAGGAAGGGGATTGGGAATTGGCATACGACTAACATTGGGATGGGAGAAAATCGGAGGAAAAATGGAGGGGGAAAAAGATCAATAAAAAAAAAAAAAAAAAAATGACATAGACCAAGATGGCCATAAGAAAATACAAGAAAATACAATAAAACGTAATATAACACAAGCTGTACTCAATGTAAATAAACAGAAAAACAAGATGAATTCAAATACAATTATATAGGATACAGTGTGTTTTGTCTCAAGTGCCATGCCTTCTCCAAAAATCCTGCAAAACCGAAGATGTCCTCCACAAAAAAACAACTCAACATACAACTCTCAGACTGCCAAAACAAATCCGGATTTACAATTTAAATTTTCTCAAATAAAGCCCTCCTCAAAGCGGTGTACAAAGGGCAATAAAAAACAAAATGTGATTCATCCTCCACCACTCCCAGATCACACAGAACACACAACCGCTCCTCCTCAGGTTTACCCTGGAATCTACCCACTTCCACAGCCAATGGCAGGGTGCCAGACCTCAACTGGGCACACGGAGACCTCCGTCTTCTCTTTAAGTTTAACATTACATAAGGTTCAGTAAAATATTAATTTTTATCACTTTCTTCGCCAGACTTATGTACATCATTATACCATCCTCTGCCAGCTCTATTTGTCTATGGAGAAGTTCCCCTTCTTTGCAGGGCTATAACTTTTTAAATTGTATTGCTAAATTGACATTACTATGGCCCATTCAACGTCAATTATCTATCGTTCAGGACGTAGGAACGTTATACTTTTTCATTCACATATTCATACTAAAATACGGTCTAAAGTATAAATATGTTTTTATCGTTTTCTGCAGCATTCTCCAGAACGTGATTTATAGCCCTAAATGCATTATATTGATGATCAAATACAGTTTGATAGCGATCTGCGCGAGATAAAAAATTTCAAATGGACGTGCTTCTAGAAGTTACTACTTATCATCTGATGTTGACCGGATGGGGGGGGGGGGGGGTCGTTTATAATTCCGTGGCCAACGTTAGATGATTCATCTAGTGTGGGTGATATGATCATTAGAGCAGTTTGTATCGAACACGGTAAAAAAAAAAGCTGAAACTCACCGCAGCTTCCTCGTAGCGTTGGGCGATGAGTGTGGAGCAAAAATATTCCTATTATGGGATGTTGAAATATGCGATCCATCTCCAGGTTGTATAATTGTATATATGTCCAAATCATGTTGTTTATCGAGTTATTGGTAACGGATCACTATCCATTGTGTCGCGCTCGAGTCCCGGCACCTATAGCGAGTGATCGGACCGAATTCATAAAAATTCATAAAAATCATACTCAATCAGTAGAAGAAAAAATCATGGACATCTCTCTTGACCAGGGATGACCGTGTGCTCTGTCCCAATTAAAAATCTTTTTTGTCACCCTGCCATTTGGCAGCTGGACCAGGCGGTTCCATAACCTCACCATTTCACCTTTTTTGCTTGACCAAGCAAGAGTCCCACCCCATGTCCCCTTCTATAGCCCCTTTTGGTGTGTATTTATGGACTACTAAAATCGTATGGCCCGGTTCTGGATCGCATTACATTCAGGTGCATCATCAAAACCCCATACTCCAGCAGCATAAAATAAAACAGAACCCACCATTGAATCAAATAATTGTGTAAATGTTGAAAACCCAAGGTCAGTGCACACTTTCATTTTACTCAACACACCCCCTAGTGCCCTTCCTGCTGACTCAGACATTATTTTCCTTCCTTCTATGAAGCTCATGTACTAAGGTGAAACTAAGATATTTATAAGAATGTGTGTAAATCAGGGGTGTTGGTCCAAATTGAAACTTATGGCTACTCTGCTGTTCATGTTTTTTCCTGAAGTGCATAATCTGTGTTTTTTCACTGTTAATCGCAAGTCTCCATTTCATGCACCAAGAACTCATAATATTCAACATGTTTTGTAAATTTGCTTCATTTTCTGCAAACAGAACAATATCATCAGCGTACAATAAAATATTTAGGATTATATTATCTATTGGAATACCAAGATTGGCTTGCTTGATTTCTTGCGCCAGGTCATTAACATAAAGGGCGAATAAAGTAGGAGAAAGCACATCTCCTTGTTTTACACCGAATCGGGTGGGGAACCAGCCGGTCCTAACATCATTCAGCTGCAGACAGGCAGATGGGGCCTTATACAGGCTTTTGATAGCCTTATAAAATAGACCATCAATACCAGAACAGATTAATTTATAGTCCAAAAGCTCTCTATTAATCCAGTCAAAGGCTTTTTTAAAGTCAACAAAACAAACAAATGTATTCTTGCCCTCGTCCAATCTGGCTCTCACCACCGATGATAAAACAAAAACATGATCAATACAAGCTCTCTTAGCCCTAAACCCATTCTGCTCATCCACCAACATTTCATTATATTCTAAGTATTTATTTAATCTATTATTAAGAACACTTGAGTATAATTTATAAACTGTACTGATCAAACTAATACCTCTGTAATTTAGTGGGACTCTAGGGTCAGCTTTTGCAGATTTGGGGATGGGCTTAATAATGGACTTGTTCCATATCGAGGGGATGGTGCCTGTGTTAAAACAAGTTTGATATAAACAGTGTAATACATTCAGCAGATAGGGAGATTTAAGGACCTCGTTAGACAACTCCTCAATACCCATAGCTTTCTTCAGTTTCGCTCTGTCCACTACACTCTGTACCTCGTCTAACGTAATGTCACTATTTAATAATTCACAACCTGTAGGGCTATTGTTCATCCCAAGTTCGGCCTCGCATTTTAACTTACATATTTCTGTCCGGAAACCATCATCAAATAAAGGGTGACTACTACAAGCATACAGGCTACTATAGTCTGTTTCCCACTTTTTCAGAATCTGTTCAGTTTCAAAACATGATTCACCGTTATCCAATACAATCTCCATTGGGACTGTCTGTTTTTTTTGGGCCTAGTTTATTTATTTATTTCCAAAATTGCTGGGGATTACTGACCTGTGTAATGCTGTGCTGAAAAAGCTTGTCCCGTTTGCGTCAACATACCTCTGTGAAGCGGGTTTCTCGGCTCTGACATTAATACAAAATAAATACAGATCTCGCCTCAGAGTAGAAGCGGATCTGCAACTCTTTCTCAGCACAACGCAGCCACGTATCATGGAACTATGTTCAAATGTATAAGCACACCCTTCCCATTAAGTCTCGTTTTTGTTTATTCTTGAAAAGCGCATGTGAACGCATAAAAAATGGCTAAATATGCCTTGATCGTTTTATAAATGTGTATACTGTGGAAGTGAATCAATGAGACGAGCAGACGGAGTATCGAGTCTCTGAACTTTACTTCCAAACAAATCCAACAGAACCAAGGTACAGCCACACCCTTAAGTCAACTCCCTCCTGTCACTCAAATCAGTGTCGATTCTGAAGTGAGACACCTCCATCTAGTGTCCACCACACAGGCCCCCCCCCCCCGAACATTCAGAATTGACATTCAGTGCAACACCAAATAAACGGAACTGAACACAATAAACCCCCCAAAACAGTGCACCCAGTGTCTTCAGTCTCTTTTAGGAGGTCTGACCACGCGGCCATAACGACTGTATTTAACAGTCACAGGGAACGTGGAAGGGGAAAGGGTAGGGGCAGGGGGCCGCCGCCGCCGCCGAGGCTTCGTCGGTGGAAAGGTAGGGGTAACAACGGCCGGAGGGCATGGGACAGGGGAAGACTTGGGTGGCCGGCGCCGGGGCTGAGCCAGCTCCACTGGCCCGTTTGGGACCACATGAGCAGGCTTAAGACGATCGACTGAGATCTGCTCCTTATTCCCCCCCATGTCCACCACAAAGTACTTGGGGCCCGGCTCGAGGACGCGGAAGGGCCCGTCATAGGGAGCCTGCAGTGGAGAACGGTGGGCATCATGACGGATGAACACATACCTCGCAGTCATCAGGTCCTTAGGAATGTAGGACTGGGGAAGGCAGTGATGTGTGGGAACTGGGGCAAACACCCTCGCTGCGTCCTGGAAGGCAGATCGGTGAGCTGTAGTGGACCAAGGGGCAGAGGAACCAGGAAGGAACTCAGCGGTTGACCAAAAACCAATTCGGCTGAAGAGGCCTGCAGGTCTTCTTTAGGGGCAGTACGCAGGCCCAACATAACCCACGGAAGACTGTCGACCCAGTTGCCGTCTGTGAGCGTGGCCCGGAGAGCGGCCTTCATGGATCTGTGAAAACGCTCACACATGCCGTTGGCCTTTGGGTTGTATGCTGTGGTACTATGGAGTTTCACCCCAAGTCTCTCAGCCACGGTGCTCCACAGCTCAGAAGTGAACTGGGATCCCCTGTCCGAAGTCGGGTCCAATGGCGTGCCAAACCGAGTGACCCAGCCGAAGATAAACGCCCGAGCCACCTCCGCAGCCGTTGTTGATGACAGGGGAACAACCTCCGGCCACCTGGTGGTCCTGTCCACCATAGTGAGGAGGTGTGTGAAACCCTGAGACGGGGGAAGTGGGCCCACCAGGTCCACGTGGACATGGTCAAACCGCCTCTCTGGAATGAGAAACGGCTCCAGGGGGGCCTTAGTGTGACGATGTACCTTGGCATGCCGCCCATACCTTGACGTCCTTCCTAAGGCCCGGCCAGACGAACTTGGCCCCTACCAGCTTGACCAACGCCTTTACCCCAGGGTGTGAAAGGGCATGAATGGTGTAAAATACCCGATGGCGCCAGTCAGTTGAAACCATGGGGCGGGGCTGGCCAGTGGAGACGTCACAGAGGAGCGTGGCGCCGCTGTCGTGAAACACCACATCCTCAAGTCGAAGTCCTGTCACAGCCGTCCTGAACGCCTGAAGGTCTGAGCTGGTCAGCAGCCATGGCAGCATAGTCGATGCCCAGGTGCACAGGGCTAACGCGCGCCCGGGAGAGGCAGTCTGCCACCTGGTTGTCTTTACCGGCTACATGCTGGATGTCGGTAGTGAACTCCGATATGGCGGAAAGTTGGCGCTGCTGCCGCCCCGACCATGGCTCCGTGGTCTTGGCCATGGCAAACGTTAGGGGCTTGTGGTCGAGAAACTGTGAACTCGGGCTCTCCAGCAAGAACCTGAAGTGACGTATGGCGAGGAAGAGGGCCAGGAGCTCCCTGTCTTATGTACTATACTTCCTCTCGTTGTCGCGCAGCTTCCTACTGAAGAAGGCCAGAGGCTGCCAGGCGCCAGCCACCCACTGCTCGCACACCGCACCTACTGCATAATCGGAGGCATCGGTGGTGAGGGCTATAGGAGCAGCAGGAGATGGGTGTGCCAGCATGGCGGCGTTGGCAAGGGCAGCCTTAGAGCCCTCGAATGCCTGGACCCGCTCCGGGGACCAGCCCACGTCATTGTTGGCTCTCTTCCCCTTCAACGCCTCGTACAGAGGTCTCATCAGGTGAGCCGCATGGGCTATAAACCTATTGTAAAAATTAACCATCCCCAGGAACTCCTGGAGAGGTTTGATGGTGAGGGGGCGGGGGAAAGCAGCAATTGCCTCCACCTTGGCGGGTAGAGGAACAGCCCCCTGGGAAGAGACATGGTGGCCCAGGAAATCCATGGCCGGCAGGCCAAACTGACATTTGGCCGGGTTCACGATCAGCCCATGCTCGTTGAGCCGCTCGAACAGTTGACTGAGATGTCCCCGATGCTCCTCCACCGATGCACTGGCTACCAGGATGTCATCCAGATAAATAAACAAAAATTATAGGCCTCGCAGCACAGAGTCCATCAGCCGCTGGAATGTTTGCGCTGCCCCTTTAAGGCCGAATGGCATGCGCAGGAATTCAAACAGTCCAAACGGGGTGATAATGGCAGTCTTGGGCACGTCGAGCGGATAGACCGGCACCTGGTGGTAGCCACGCACCAAATCTATTTTAGAAAAAATGGTGGCGCCCGCCAGGTGGGCAGAGAAATCCTGGATATGTGGCACTGGGTACCGGTCATGAGTGGTGATGTTATTTAGGCGACGGAAATCGCCACACGAACGCCACTTCCCGTCCGCCTTGGGGACCATGTGTAATAGGACTGTTGGACCGGCGCACAATGCCGAGCCGTTCCATTGTGGCAAACTCCTCCCTGGCTATTGCCAGTTTAGCAGCATCCAGGCGGCGCGCCCGTGCATAAACTGGCGGCCCCATTGTTGGGATGTAATGTTCCACCCCATGCTTGGCGACAGAGGCAGAGAAAGTGGGGACAGTCAGAGCAGGAAACTCAGCGAGGAGGCGCTAGTACATATTGCCTGTGTCGAGCATATTGGCCAGGGCAGGCGGCCCCGGCCCCCCCCAGTGTGCAGGGGACACAGAGCCAATCAGCCTACGGTTCGCAACGTCCACTAACAGTCTGTGAGCACAAAAAAAATCCGCGCCCAGTATAGGCACCGATACTGAAGCAATAATAAATTCCCAGCTAAACTGCTGTCCATGTAAACACATAGTCACGTACCTGGTACCAAACGTACGGATGGAAGTCCCATTAGCCGCGTCCAGGGGTGGTCCATGTCCGTTTCCCAAGGCGTCCGTGGCCGACGCAGGCAGGATGCTCCTCTGCGTGCCCGAATCCACCAACGGACTCCTTCCAGACAACGTGTCCTCGATAAACAACAGCTCGTTGATATTGACGGCAGCGCTCATAGCCGCTAACGAGCGCCGGCTCTCGCGTTTCCCTGGTTACCAAAGGTGCATGGTGGAACACAGCTCTTCGCTTTGTTGCCAAAACGGCGATGATAATAACAAAGCCCTCTATCATCCCTCTGTGTCTGATCCCTGCGATCAGCCACCCGATCAGACACAGCAGCCACACAGTACTGACGGGAGGCCAGTATTCTGTCCGCCTCTTCTGCCAATCCCCGGTAATCCTTGGTGCGCACGAGAGGCGAGCTGGCCAGAGCTGTGCGCACCGGAGTCGGGAGTTGACGCAGGAACAGCTGCACAAAAATAAATGTAGCGTCACCTGAACCGAGCAGTGCTAGCATGTTCTCCATCAGTTCTGTTGGTTTACTTTCCCCCAATCCGTTGAGGGACAATAGGCGCTCCGCGCGCTCTGCATCTGACAGCTGGAACAGACGCAACAGCTGTTCTCTGAGCGCGTTGTATTTGCCGGCTGCTGGTGGTTCTCTCAGGAATCCCATCACCCGGCGTGTAGTGGAGGAATCCAATGCCGCGACAACATGATAATATTTCGTCTCATCCGACGTTATTCCGCGGAGGTGAAATTGTGCCTCGATGTGCTGAAACCACGGGGCCGGGTCATGCTGCCAAAACTCTGGCAACTTGACTGTAGCTGCATACACTGCGGGAACCACAGCCGGTGGATTCTCGTTATTGCTCATATTTCACACGTTTAGGGTCACCATTGTGGAAGTGAATCAATGAGACGAGCAGACGGAGTATCGAGTCTCTGAACTTTACTTCCAAACAAATCCAACAGAACCAAGGTACAGCCACACCCTTAAGTCAACTCCCTCCTGTCACTCAGTCAGTGTCGATTCTGAACTGAACCTCCATCTAGTGTCCACCACAATACAGAAACAATTCCGTTTGATAATATTCATTAACATTCTTGTAATTCCTACACTACACCGTTACAATGATATATAAAATATCATTATATTATATATACCCATTCAATATGCACATGACAGAAAATATTATATGCCATATAATATTTTCTGTCATGTGCATATTGAATGGGTATTATTAATCTACTATTACTACTAATACTAGCCGAGAGTAGGTCAAATTTGGGCTGGTAGCTCTCGGCTAGGTGGCAAATTAAAAAGTAGATCTTGGTTCAAAAAAGTTTTAAATTTTCTTTTTTTTTAAACACCGGTCTGGGCAGAAGGTCAAACTACCCAAGAATTACCACAATACTATAGACAGGGGTGAGGGAAAGAGTGAATTAATCTCATTGATGACTTTCTTCCACAGCCACAGCCGTGCTAGTTTTCTTTGTGTTTTCAGTTCCTTCTTTACTTCTTTTTATCTAAATGTTTGTGCATAATACAGATGGGTCTGATTGATATTATTGTTTTTTGTTTTTCTTTCCCAGTAGCATCTATGCTGTATGTTTGGATGTTTTGCAGATGTGTTTTCAACAACTCCGGTGTGGGGGGGGATGGGGTGGGTATAAGGGAGGGGAAGGGGAAATGAAAGGGGAAGAAAAGGAAAAAAGATGGAAAATGAATGATGTTGTTGTCAATTGTAAATGTACAAATTACTTTTCCTGTAACGGGGAACACTGCATTATCGAAACAGCGCCCCTACGAGGATCTGGCCGGTAATGCACTTTTCCGAATTCCAAGAGTAGGGTAAATCTGCAGTGCCGCTCGGTGACATTGAGTAGGATATTACAATGGAATAAAAGCCAAAACAACCTTACCACGTATACGTGGTTGGCCCTCAAGCGTTTGATCCGAAAAACACGTATATACGTCGTTGGCCACGAATGTGTTAAGGCCAAAACATGTAAAAAAAACCTGCAAAGTAAAACTTTGTCAACATGTTTAATCTAATAAAATAAAGTTCAGTCTGTTCATTGGGGCTGTCTTAAATACTTCGAAGCTTCGTTCGATGGGCATGGGATTCGAATATGAAAATAAAATTCGATTATTTAAAAAAAAAAGAAAAAAATGAATCAACTCTGCCTCTCTTTGTTAACTACAACAAGCAATGCTGTTTGTTATTTAAGATGAGGTCGGACTCGGCACTGACAGATTTGTGTTCATTGTGCTGCTTTTATAAAGCGTCAAATGACTGCTTACAATATTTCATGAAAGCAAAGTGTTTTGTTTGTCTAAGATTTAAAAAGGTTTAAACTTAAAATAATTAAATAAACCAAACAAATCATCTCTGTCAAACGTCTTAATTTTGCAAACGCCTTGTCAAACTGCAAGTGTGTTGGTAAAAGACTACATGCCGCCGGCTCATTTTCAGCTGGCTTTGGATTAGCTTAGCCTTTAGCTGCTCGGCGTCGTCGGATTTTAATACACCATCGTAGCGGTGGTGATGTTTCAAGTGACTTATTAGGTTGGATGTGTTATAGCTTGTTGCCCCTTTCCCTCCTCGTGGAACTTCTGCATTTGTTACAAATAGCAAGCGAACTGTTTTCCTCTGAAACTGTGAAAACGTCCCACACTACCGACGCCGCAATGTTTGTTTACCATCTGTGCTGCAGGGAGCGCTGGATTTGTGAAAAACTCCCTCTTCCTAAACCACACGCTATCAGTCGTACCACAGTACTAGCAAAACGGGATAATAAAAACAAGCGCCCTTCATCCTAATCCACCCACACCGGATTTCTTTTAACCAAAAAAATTATTATATATTATCGGAGCTATCAATAATGTTATCGGTTTTATCGGGATGACGTCATAATTGCTGCTATCGGCCCGATAATTATCGTGCATCCCTAAAAATAATAAAATTATTCTGTTACAGCTGCTGAGCTATACTATAGCTAATGTCCATCAATATCTTCCTTTTTAATTAAATAGGTTCAAGAATCGAATCAGGATTGTTAGCAGAGAGAGAGGGAGGGAGGGGGCTGCTAGAGTGGAGCTAACGTTAACGTGTAGGCTACATCAACAGGCTGCTAGGAGTGCAGCTAACGTTAGCTTTCTGAGTCTACATCAACAGTTAACATTACATACGGTTTTAGCGCGACGTGGGTGTCGCATAGCAATGTCACAAGACAATATAGAATAAGCTGGAACGGGCTGTATGTGAAAACCAGCCCGTCCAGTAGTGCTTTTAAAGCACCGGTCCCAGGCAGGTAAAGAAAATAACACAAGGCGTTGTTCCAAATAGTAAATGATATTTTATTATAGCGGGGATTTAAACCCACTGTTCCCAAAAGGGAAATAATATTTATTATCGTGGGGATTGAAACCCACAGCACAAACACAAAGGGGAAAAGGTAATGGGAGAACAAACAGGCAATATCTAAATACCACCAAACACCACTAAGCAAAATATAATGTAAACACTGGGAACCACCCAGCCATAGAGCACTTACAGTATAAGGGAATACTAATTATATATATATACAATATGATATAATATAATATACAGTGTTCTACTTAGCACCAGCGCAACACAAATAGATATATATATATATACTCACTTCCAAGCAGGAAGGCAAATGGCTCTAAGGCCCACAACAATAATATATATATCCTGCTACTGGAGTCCACACACAGTGGCAAACATAAGCACAAGGTAAGTCCCCACACAGTGGTCAATCAATGGCAACCTCACGAAAACTCTGATCGGAAACTGACGGAGTGAGGCGCCCCGATGTTGTGTCATCTCCACTCTATTAACCACCCATCTCCCCTGCATGTTCCAAGGTGCACCAATCAGATGCAACCAATCCAATCAGGGAGATGAGTGGCATCTGTGAATAGAAACAGAAATTAGGAGATGACACAACACCACACATAACAGACAACACAATAAATATACTAACCTGATGTTCAGATGGTGTCATAAATACAGGAATAATGATAATGCCCAACCCACGTACCCAAGTACGTCACACCTCCCCCCATAAGAGCGAACCTGTAGGGTGAGCAAAACATTATTACTTATTACCCAACATGAGGTTAGTACACACACTAGGGAGAACAGAAACAACAACAAAAAATCCTCCTCCCACAATCAAAGCACGTATGCAAAAATAGACGCGCAGTGACGTCATTGAAAACTGCATGTAGCACACACCGGCTACCGAATGCAAACCGGTCTCAAAATGTGGTGAGATCAAACTCACAAAAAACCATGTCAAATGCATCTAATGCATTTACACACCCAGCCGCCAGGGTAAAGCCACCGCTCTAGAGCGATCAATTGCTCGGGCGACAGAGGTACGTCTTCCATCTCTCCAATAGATGGTTCAGGAATTACCAACTTCCCCTGTACGCTACATACAGCATCCTCTTCCATCTCTCCAACAGATGGCCCCCTGTCCTTGACGAGAGATGCCTCGCCACCGACAGAGTCACTCAACGACAAAACTTGAGTTCGCATTCCGTCCTGTGCCTTGGTGACAACACAAGCAGAAAACACATTGGGGTGATTATTACCAACATTATCACAACACAAGTCAGCCAATGGAGCCTTCTCAACCTCCACTACAGGGATCACACTCTCCCCAGCGAACTTGTTGTTGTCCCCCATGACAAAATCAACCCTCCCACCTTTTGGTTTCTGGGCTGACTTTCTTTTGTCCTGTCGCTTCCTCAGCGTACGACATCCTTTTACCACATGGCCTGTCTCTTTACAATAATTGCACACCACCGGTCTCCTAGACGGCGGCGAGCGTGGCCGGAATGCTGAATGCTCAATCAACGCATCGCACAGAACTCTCCCCCCAGCTATATCATTCCCCATGATAAAATCAATCCCGGCTACCGGAAAAGAGGAACGAACCGCCACGGGAAAACAACCTGTGACTAGCTTTGACCGCACATGTATCATATGTAACGGAGCGGGCGTGCAGCCCATCTCTATCCCGCACACAATAGCACTTGTATTACAAGATGACTCCACACTTAACGGCAATACATCCGCCAGCATAAAGGACTGTGAACCACCTGTATCACGAAGGATCCTCACCTCGCGCTGGTCACAGACTTTACCCGACAGTGACACAAAACCAGAAGATATAAAAGGATCTACTTCTGATTCTCGGAACATGGGTACCAGATTAACGTGCTGGCCGATATTAAAGTGAGCCGGGGAAACCCCAGCAGGAGAGGAGGTAGCACTACCACTACCTGCTTCCAACCGCATTCTCACTATTGTCAGTTGAAGTTCCCTGTCTTTCTCCCTCTCCTTTTCTCGCTCTTCCCTGTCTTTCTCCCTCTCCTCTCTGTCTCGTACAGCTGCTCTGTCCTCTCTGTCTCTCTCTCTCTCTTCCCTGTCTCGCTCCTCCCTGCGCAAAAGCGCTCTCTCCTCCATCTGGAGACGGGCAAAACGCAGACTAGAGCGCGTATGGCCAGAAGACGTGGATCCTTTATCTGAATCGCCCGCGCCCTCACTTTCAGCTCTGGGCGTACTACCATTCTTCCTAATAGCACCACCCTCTGGGTCAAGATCACGCAAGGGAGATTTATCGCCAGTGTTTTTAACCTCCTGGTCACTATGACTCACTACTCCCAGAGCCGTGCTGAACACCTGTTGCTCTTCTAACCCCGCCAGTACAGCCGCTTTCATATCAGCCTTGGACTGGGAACTTTGCACAGTAATATTATAATGCTTAGCAATAAGGCATAATTCCGCCTTAGTGCAACCTTCCACCTGATCCCCCGTTGGATCCGCCACGAAGACTTCAAAAACAAACGCTGACGCCGCCATAATATGTCGTTCTGCGTGACTATATGTTATATATAACGTCCTCACTTATTTAACCATGACCGTGCGCAATAATAATAGACACATTCTGCTTTTATACCTCTTAACCAAAACAATCAAACTGACCACATCTACCAAATGAAAACAATAACAAATGTTCCTAACCACTCAATTAGGAGTCACCTGTGTCACTCTAGCCCAGGGGTGGGCAACTTTGTATATGGTGAGGGCCACAAAATGTCCACAATCAATCTGGGGGGCCGCATTGTTTATCGGCAGTCCCGCCAGTAGTACCCCATCACTCAAATAGCCCTAATAGTCACAAGGTATATAAACAATTATAATTTGTTGTAACTTTGTTTTTATTCCATTTCAAATGCATTTAGTAATGCAATTTCAACTTTATGAATTTATAAACAGCTGAATTTAAAAGTATTGCTGTGTAACCCCAAATATATACAAAAATGATCAATTATAATTAAGGCTTCTAATAAAATAAATGTATGAACTTAAAGCCCACTGCTCAACAAACACAAAGCAGCATTCCTGCTGCATTTCACTACAACAGTAAATCAAAAGTGCAATAATAAATGATTTTGTTAAATGTATAAACTTTTATCCTGCTACTAAACAAAACATTATAACACTGAAATGCATGTTATGGATATGAAGCACTCAGGAATGTTTTGTTTAGTAGCAGGATAAAAGTGTATACATTTAACAAAATCATTTATTATTGCACTTTTGATTTACTGTTGTAGTGAAATGCAGCAGGAATGCTGCTTTGTGTTTGTGTTATTAGTGTTATCTGAACACTACAAAAGTAAACAAGTAAAGTGCAAGTAAAGTAAAGTGCAATACTACATGCCTCCCATTGACCCTTTATCAAACTGGCATGACATTCACCCTCGCCCCACAGTGGGTCAATAATGGTTATAATAATAATTAATAATAATAATAATAATAATAATAATAATAATAATAATTGTCCCCTCTCTACACCTCTCCATCATCTCCCCCCTCTCTACACCTCTTCATCATCTCTTCCCCCCTCTCTACACCTCTTCATCATCTCCTTCCCCCCCCCTCTACACCTCTTCATCATCTCCTCCCCCCCTGTCTTTAATGAGACACTTGTGGTCTCTCTTGTTGGCGCACAATAGCAGGAATGTCAACTTCAATGTTTGTGCATGCAATCTGCATCAGATGAAATAATGTTTCATCCAACAGCCTGTTTCTCTCCTTTGACTTGATGTTCTTCATGTTTGAGAAATTGCTCTCACATATGTATGTGCTCCTAAACATACTGGCCATAGAGAGGGCAAAGTCCCTGAGGAGTGGGAAGCGGGGCTCAGGTAGCAGTTTCCAAAACGAAATTCCCCTCTTATTTCTCTTTGCTTGAAAAAAAGGATCCGACTGTAGCTCGCACAGTTCAAGCTGCAACGGTGGGGGCTGCTCTGACACCGTAGCTGTGAGGGGGCCGGCAAACAGCGCTATCCATGACTGCATGCCGTTGAAATCTTCAAACCGATCATTGAATTGCATTTGCAGTGTTTCAATGTCGCTCCTGTACTTTCCGACAGCTCAGCCATCGGATTTCTGTGTGTAGCTGCAAGTCGCCATAATCAGTGTCCATCTCTTCCAAAAAGGAGACAAACTTTCTATGGTTTAGTGACCTGTTGCCTCCATGAATTAGATTGGTAACCTTGGTAACCAAATCCATAACATGGCTGTAGTAGTCAAGCTTCTTGGCACAGAGAGCCTCCTATATCAGATAAAAAAAAAGAAAAACGATTTAACGACTCTCGCATATAATTTTACTACACTCGACTCGCATTGGTCATTATTAGTGACCCACAATAGATGGAAATTATGTTAGCGAACTTACCTGATGTATAATGCAGTGCAGCATTGGACACTCAACGCCACTCTGCCTTAGAAGCCCGGCGAATCCTGTGCGTTTTCCTTTCATTGCCGGTGCTCCATCGGTAACAACAGCCGACAGTTTATCAAAACCCCCATATTGCTGCACGGCACTTTCAACAGCGTTTCATATGTCCACACTAGGGCTGACCCCTATTAGTCAAATAGTCGACTAATCGATCGAAAGGAGCCATAGTCGACTGCCAACTCTTCTTAGTCGAATACAATACAAAAAAAATACAAAAAAAATAAAAAAATTTATAATTTATTTTATTTATTTTTTTTAATATTGGCCTGGGGCCGCATGGAACGTCGGTGAGGGCCGCATGCGGCCCGCGGGCCGCCAGTTGCCCCTCCCTGCTCTAGCCTATCCCAGCTAAACTACTCCACTACCTGGATGAAAGGCTACAAATATCTTCAGTTGCTTACCGATTTCATTGCGCACTCCACCGGAATCACGACTCGTGCCCCCCACCCTCTAGCCAAGCAGGTGACCCCCCCAGTTACCTATGTGGTAGAAAAAAGAGATCTGGTTAAGAGCATACACGAATGGTTAATTATTATATAAAACACAGCATGGATACATAAATACTGACAAACAACAACGCCACTTTACCTGATACCATCAGCCCCTATGTCAAACGTACACAGCAGACCGGCATTGAGCCCCCCATGTCACAAGGACATGAAAGACCGGAAATGAGCCCCCATGTCACATAGCAATGTCACAAGACAATATAGAATAAGCTGGAACGGGCTGTATGTGAAAACCAGCCCGTCCAGTAGTGCTTTTAAAGCACCGGTCCCAGGCAGGTAAAGAAAATAACACAAGGCGTTGTTCCAAATAGTAAATGATATTTTATTATAGCGGGGATTTAAACCCACTGTTCCCAAAAGGGAAATAATATTTATTATCGTGGGGATTGAAACCCACAGCACAAACACAAAGGGGAAAAGGTAATGGAGGAACAAACAGGCAATATCTAAATACCACCAAACACCACTAAGCAAAATATAATGTAAACACTGGGAACCACCCAGCCATAGAGCACTTACAGTATAAGGGAATACTAATTATATATATATATACAATACAATATGATATAATATAATATACAGTGTTCTACTTAGCACCAGCGCAACACAAATAGATATATATATATATATACTCACTTCCAAGCAGGAAGGCAAATGGCTCTAAGGCCCACAACAATAATATATATATCCTGCTACTGGAGTCCACACACAGTGGCAAACATAAGCACAAGGTAAGTCCCCACACAGTGGTCAATCAATGGCAACCTCACAAACTCTGATCGGAAACTGACAGAGTGAGGCGCCCCGATGTTGTGTCATCTCCACTCTATTAACCACCCATCTCCCCTGCATGTTCCAAGGTGCACCAATCAGATGCAACCAATCCAATCAGGGAGATGAGTGGCATCTGTGAATAGAAACAGAAATTAGGAGATGACACAACACCACACATAACAGACAACACAATAAATATACTAACCTGATGTTCAGATGGTGTCATAAATACAGGAATAATGATAATGCCCAACCCACGTACCCAAGTACGTCACAGTGGGCATTCCAGAATGGCGAGGATGCAAAGCATGTTAGACCATTGGACTCGTCGCAGAGTTTACATTACGCATAGAAACTACGCGACTCGCAGTGTCGCAAGGCGCTCAACGAATTCTGGAGACTGGGCTCGAACAGGATGCCTCCTGTTCGAGCCCCGCTCTCTACATTGCTTTCAGTTTAGCTGCTCGTCCACAGTAATACACATTGGCCGTATTACGGGGAGGGAAACTGAAGGGTGGGGATCGGGCGTTGTGGACAGCGACTCCTACAGGTCGGTTGGTGCGCCTGCACAGTAGAATCAAGAAGCGACGGGGGCGGGGCCCCCCAAAGCCCAGACCCCCGATGCTGAAAGATCGAGCCACGCAGGTGAAAAGATGCGACGGCTGTTACCTCGAGTATCGGAGGGGACTCGTTAGGGCTGGGCGATATGGCCAAAAACGTTATCGCGATAAAATTATTTTCATATAACTCTATATCGATAATTATCGTCGATATAATGTCTGTCAAGTTTAATTAACTTCTTATGCCCGGCGGCGATGGACGGGCTATTAATAGCATAGATATATATAATAGACTTGTTTTGCTGCTGCGAATGTCTCGAGTCGAGTTGATGTCGTTATCAGTCCGCGCACGTTAGCAGTTAGCCGACAAACGGAGTATCTCAAGTTTCAAGTTCAAGTTTCTTTAATAGTTGTCATACAGAAGTACAGAATACTTTCATACAAAATGCTTCTTACTGTTACGCTCCAGACACTGTGCTAGACAAGATAGTATCAAATAACATAGTATAGCATGTAAATTAGAAGTAGAAAATGAGGTCACAGTGTTCAGTATAGACGTATGTTCGATGCAGAATAGACGTAACTGAGTTACCATATAATATACAATACTATGCAGTGTACTAATGTACAATACTATATAGTGCAAAGCAGAAATGGGATGAGGTACAATTTAGGTACAATTTACAGTAAGGTGTACGAGTTGTAGTGCAATCCTTCATCAATAAATATAAAGTGTGGGGAGTGGGTGCTACAGTGTGTTTGTTTAAAGTGAGTGTGTGCGTGTGGGTGTGTGTGCTATGTGCGTTTGATGGTTGTTGTTGTGTAGTGTTCATTGTTCGTTGAGCAGCCTGATGGCCTGGGGATAGAAGCTTCTTCTGAGTCTTTCTGTGCTCGCCTTGAGACTCCGGTATCGCTTGCCTGACCGCAGCAGTTCAAAGAGGCAGTTGTTCGGGTGACTGGAGTCTCTTAGCCTTGCCCCTGCACCGCTTGTTGTAAATGTTCTGGAGGGTGGGGAGCCCCCCTCCAATTGTGCATTCGGCTGAACGTGTCACTCTTTGTAGTCTGCTTCGGTCTTGTGCAGTGCTATTCCCAAACCAGGAGGTGATGTTGCCAGTCAGGATGCTCTCTATTGTACATGAGTAGAAGTTCTTAAGGATCTTCTGACTGACTTGGAACTTCCTTAGGCGCCTGAGGAAGTAGAGGCGATGTCGTGCCTTCTTCACAACACTGTCAATGTGTGTGGTCCATGTCAAGTCCTCGGATATGTAGGCTCCGAGGTACTTAAAGCTGTTGACTCTCTCAACCGGTGCCCTGTCGATGCTGAGGGGGCTGTAGTCCTTGACCCCCGACCTCCTGAAGTCCACAATCATCTCCTTTGTTTTGCTGACGTTCAGGGAGAGGCTGTTTTCCTGGCACCATCCCGCCAGGACCTTGACCTCTTCCAGGTAGGCCCTCTCGTCGTTGGCAGAGATCAGGCCCACCACCACTGTGTCGTCAGCAAATTTGATGATTGTGTTGCTACTCCGCTGAGCCACACAGTCGTGTGTGTACAGGGAGTAGAGGAGGGGACTCAGAACACAGCCCTGGGGGACCCCTATGTTGAGGGTGATGGATGAGGAGGTGCAGTTGCCTGCTCTCACCACCTGGGGTCTGCCCGTCAGGAAGTCCAAGACCCACTGGCAGAGGTCATAGTTCAAGCCCAGGTCCCTGAGCTTGGCTATGAGTTTGGAGGGGACTATGGTATTGAATGCCGAGCTGTAGTCGATGAATAGCATTCTCACATAGTTCCCCTTCCTCTTGTCCAGGTGTGATGCTGCTGTGTGCAGCACATGGGCTATGGCGTCCTCCGTGGACCTGTTGGGGCGGTATGCAAATTGCAGGGGGTCCATGTTGATGGGGAGGGAGGAGCAGATGTAGCCCTTTACTAGCTTCTCAAAGCACTTCATGGCTATGGAGGTGAGAGCTACAGGGCGGTAGTCATTGAGGCAAGCAGGCTTGGATTTCTTGGGTACAGGGATAATAGTGGACTTCTTCAGGCAGGTGGGGATGATAGCCTGTTCTAAGGACAGGTTAAATATGACAGTGAATACCGGGGCCAGTTGGTCGGCACAGACTTTTAGGACGCGGCCGGGGATGCCGTCCGGTCCTGCTGCCTTCCTGATATTCACTTTTTTAAAGGTCCAACTCACCTCATGCTCTGTTACCCTGAACACTGAGTCTCCATCAGCAGCAGACCCCCCCCCCCCCCCCCCCCCCCATTGCCGTGGCTTGTGGGCTGGTGTTGTTATTACCAGAATCAAACCTTGCATAGAAGGTATTGAGGTCATTTGCTAAGGAGATGTCACTGTTCAGTTTGAGGGAGGTGCCTTTGTAGTCTGTCATCATTTTGAGCCCCTGCCACATAGCTCTGGAGTCAGCCTGTTCAAACTGGAGTTCAATTTTATTCCTGTAGCGCCGTTTGGCCTCTGTCACTGTCCTCTCGACAATTTACTAAATATGACCCTAAAATACTCTCTTCTGCCCCAATATATTGAAACGACGTCCACTGTATACCCCACACTACTATAAACGTGGCCTCAGAATTCACGCCACACACATACTCGGCACGTAAATATAGAAAATAGCGCCGTGCAAGCTAGTTATCCTAGCCAGCCTGTTGTTTCTAAGCGGTGTATTCCATGACAATGTACTAAATATGACACTAAAATACTCTCTTCCGCCACAATACATTGCAACGACGTCCACTGTATACCCCACACTACTATAAACGTGGCCTCAGAATTCACGCCACACACCCACTCGGCACGTAAATATATAAAATACCGCCGTGCAAGCTAATTAGCCTAGCAAGCCTTGTTGTTGAGTCCTACCTCTGGGTCTCCTTCCGGGTCTCCTTCGCTCTCGGCCATCTCCTTCACTGATTGGTTGTTAGTGCGTGTGCTCATATCCAAGCTTGGAAAATCGATATATCGAAACTTTGCGACCACGTTTCATGTTTATTTCGAGGAAATAATTTATCGCGATAAGTTGTAGGGGTGGACGGTATAAACGGTATACGGTATAAACGGTATGAATTTGCTCTACGGTATGGATTTTGACTATACCGTGTAACCGGGTAGAGCAGCTCTAAAATAGCAATGACGTCATGTAACCACAGCGCGACTATTTCACTCGCATTTGCCCCTAAAAATAGATAGAATTAGTCATAGATAATAGATATGTGCGAACTGGAAAAAGTTATTTAGGAGGCTTCGTGCAGTGGGCGTGCCAGCCCCTACCGCACGCATGTAAACACGGGTCTAGTAGTCTAGTGGGACGGGACACGGGAGCTGTCGGGAGCATAGATATCTATAGAACATGGTCGGGAGGACGACGGCGTCTCCCTGAGCTAACGTTAGCTTAGCTACCGTTACAAAATGACCCAGTCAACTATTCACTTTTAGTTTAATACATGATGAGGCATTGTCTAACCGAACGGTATCTAGCCGGCCAGCTACCGATAGCTCCTGACATCAACAAACGCTCCATCAAGTCTAGTAGAGACGTGTATGATAGCTCCGTTAGCTGTTAGCTCACGTTAACGCAAGTTAGTTCACCGTTCAAAACAAAATGTCCCATTGAACTAAATAATTCACTGAGGCGTTGTATTAACGTTATATATCCGGCTAGCAGTAGCTACAGATAGGTCCTGATATCAATGTCTTATAACACTGATTCGATGCGTATTCGAGCTGAGGGCTTGCTAACGTTATACCAATACAATAGGGTCCAGGTGCAGCGCCGGAGAATCCTGGCCGTAGCTCTGCTCGAGGCTACTCGAGTATAGGTCCAGGTGCAGCTCCGGAGAATCCTGGCCGTAGCTGGAGGCTACTAGAGTACACACAGACAGTGGAGCTTGTTGCGTGGTGGCGATGTCTCGCAGATAATACAAGTAAAAGTCTAATTATATAATATATATATTTTATAAAAGAAAAAAAAATTATATAAAATAATTTTTTTTATCAAATACGATGATACCGTGATATATACCGTTACCGTCTATGCTTCAAATTATACCGTGATATACATTTTAGACCATACCGTCCACCCCTAAGTTGTCCACCCCTAAGTTATCGTTATCGTTTTATCGCCCAGCCCTAGGACTCGTGCTATGTATGACTTAGTCCACATTGCAGCCGGCTTGTAGGAGGCAAGAAACAACGTTCGAGGACAGGGGAGGGTTGAATTGGACGATATGAAAATTGGGATGGGAGAAAAATTGAAAAATGGGAGAAAAGGTGAAAAAAAAATAATAAAAAAAAAACTACGCGACTCGTGAGAAGTTGTCACACAGCCTTCAAACGCAGGGTGGAAGAGCTAGTTTGCTTCTAGAATTGAAGGTCTGCTCTGTCTATTATGAAATGATAATTGCGCGTTGACACGCCCACTACGCGAAGCCTCTGTGCTCCTAAATAATAGTTTGCACATATCTATTTTTAGAGGAAAATACGAGTGAAATAGTCGCACTGTCGAGCCCTGGCTGTGGTTACGTGACGTCATTGCTATTTTAGAGCTGATCTACCGGTCACAAGGTATAGTCAAAATCCATACCGTAGCGCAAATTCATACCGTTTATACCGTCCACCCCTACGAGCAAGCGGGAGAGGGAGAGAGAGAGGGAGAGGGAGAGGGAGAGATAGGAGAGATGGTGTCCCGACACACACGCAGTCAAGTTTGTGTGTGTGTGTCCGACGAGGGAGAGAGATGGCGCACACACATTTACACACACTTCTGCAGTCCCTCCTGCCGTCCCCCTCTCTCTCTCCCTCCCTCTCCTCGCTCATTCTCTGCCTGTCAAACCCCGTTTGAGGAAGTGTCTGGTTACACTATGCCTACGTGCCTGACACACGCAGTCAAGTTTGTGTGTGTATGTCCCCGAGGGAGAGAGATGGCGCACACACATTTACACACACTTCTGCAGTCCCTCCCGCCCGTTGATACCACGATAGTAGCCCCTTTCGTGACTGATGCACTCGGTGCATCACAGTCACGAAAGGTGCTACCACGATAGCTAACTAACGTTAACGTTACAAGCTCAAAAACCTTATAACTACTACTACTACTCTTTGAACTGCTGCGGTCAGGCAAGCGATACCGGAGTCTCATGGCAAGCACAGAAAGACTCAGAAGAAGCTTCTATCCCCAGGCCATCAGGATGCTCAACGAACAAACACTATGTAACAACCATTAAATGCACTCACAGCACACACATCCACACGCACACACTCACTTTAAACAAACAACTCACTGCAGCACCCACTTTACACACTTTAGAACACCTAAACACACTTTATATTTATTGGTAAAGAATTTGCACTACAACCCATACCTCATTACACCTTACTGTAAATTGTACCTAAATTGTACCTCATCCCATTTCTGTTTTGCACTATATAGTATATTGTATATTAGTATATTGTATGGTAACTCAGTTACTTCTACTCTGCATTGAACATTGTACATATGTACATACTGGACACTTGTGCCTACGTACGTGACTTCTATTTTATACTTGCTATACTTATTTTATTTTATACTTATCTATTTTTGTCTAGCACAGTCTCTGGAGTGTAACAGAAAGAAGCATTTTGTATAAAAGTATTATGTACTTCTGTATGACAACTAATAAAGAAACTTGAACTACTGTCGTGTCTAAGTTCCCTGGCAGAATACTTTGTTTGTGAGGACAAACGTATACAAAGAGGAGAGAACCATTTTAAATCGGGGCATGTTAGAGGGCATGTACACTATGAATTGAAAACACTATGAATTGAAAATGGGGGACCCTGATGTAAACAAGACAAACGTCTTTCTCTGGTCTGCATCCCCTTAACACTTTCAGTGCCACCAGGGGGCGCACGACTTAGTGCTTGAATGCCACCATCTGCGCCAATGTTAACGTTAATATCGCCTAATCTATGTTTTAAATTATGGCTATGTGTCTAATCTGCCCGTCGCTTATCAAAGAATCATTTTCCAGTCAGTGTGGTCAAGGCAGATTGGTTTTTTATCGCTTCATTTTTGTTTGAGAGCATTTTGAAAAGCGCCCGTTTTCAGGTGAAAAACAGCCCATTCTGTGATAATCGCCTTTTACTGGAATATTCCAGAACGTTGATATTTGTCGGCCTATTTATGATCGTTTTCAAATAAACGCAGATGATCAATAGTATACGTGCACGCACGTTCGAGGCGCGCGCTGATAATAGCCGTTTTCATTTCCTCATGGATTTTTTTTTTTTATCTTTTTCTCCAATTTTTCTATATTTTCTCCCATCCCAATTTTCGTATCATCCAATTCAACCCTCCCCTGTCACGAACGCTGTTTCTTGCCTCCCACAAGCCGGCTGCAATGTGGACTAAGTCATACATAGCACAAGTCCCCTCCGGTACTTGAGGTAACAGCAGTCGCATCTTTTCACCTGCGCAGCTCGATCTCTGTGTCGAGGAGTAACGCGTGGGAGGCTCACGCTGCCCCCGACACTTCCTGATTCTACTGCGCAGGCGCACCAACCGACTTGTAGGAGTCGCTTGTTCACAACGTTCGATCCCCACCCTTCAGTTTTCCCTCCCCATAATACGGCCAATGTGTATTACTGCGGACGACCAGCTAAACTGAAAACAATGTGGAGAGCTGGATTCGAACACGCAAATCCTAGCGTCTCCACACTGGTGGCGAGTGCCTTGCCCACTACACCACCTAGCCGCCCTATTTCCTCATGGATTTTACAGTGAAACCGATAGAGCACATATCAGAAAAAAGCTTATCTCCTCAAACGAGTCTGATTATCCTAACACTGATAACATAGATTCCTTACCTGACATCAGATGGTATCCAAATGGTATATTCCAATTCCTGATCACCATTCGAAAAATTCGATAAGTGTATCTAGATCTAACGTGTATATACAGTAGAACTCATGATCAGCGGGGCTCAGAGGATCCAGAATGAACTCTGGTAACCCCGGCTGCATCAGTGGACTGGAAAATGTGGACTGGAATATTTTTCTTCCCCCATCCATTTTCATTGAGTCCATTCCATTTACCATTTACCATCTGGGAGACGATAGGGGGCGCTTTTTTCACATCTGATCGCCGGCGGCCCTTGGGTAGGGTAGGCTCGCGTGATGCAATATGATTTCAGATCGCTAAAATAAAAAAATCCGAGAAATCTCGTGAGTGGCTTTCAACGTAACTATCGTAAACCCGAGATTAGCCGTGAGTGGCAGTCAAAGTGTTAAAGGAAAACTCCAACATTTTGGGAAATTAGCTTTTTTAACATCTTCCCTGGAGTTAGACAAGAAGATACTACCTTTTTCGTCTCTGCATGCATTGGGCTTAGGGAATGCCTGGACCGTTAGCCTAGCTTAGCTTCATCACTGGAAGTGGGGCAGACATCTAGCCTAGTTCACTACAGTCAGGACATGTACTCCAAATACAATCAAAATACAACTCCCAAACGTTCCTGTAAACATGTTGTGACCTGTGTATTTACCACGTCTCCCAGTCACACGAGTCTCCCAGTCACACGAGTCTCCCAGTCACACAAGTCTCCCAGTCACACAAGTCTCCCAGTCACACAAGTCTCCCAGTCACACAAGTCTCCCACACACACAAGTCACATGAGTCTCCCAGTCACACAAGTGACTTGGAGACTTGTGTGACTGGGAGACTTGTGACTGGGAGACTTGTGAGATCCTTGTGACTGGGAGACTTGTGTGTCTGGGAGACTTGTGTGTCTGGGAGACTTGTGTGTCTGGGAGACTTGTGTGTCTGGGAGACTCGTGTGACTTGTGTGACTGGGAGACTTGTGTGACTGGGAGATGTGGTAAATACACAGGTCACAACATGTTTACAGGAACGTTTGAGTTGTATTTTGATTGTATTTGATTGTATATTTCCTGACTGTAGTGGCGGGCAGATTTTAGGATTGGCGAGTGACACTGAGAGGTATGTCCGCCACATGGCGGGTAACGAAATGAAAATAGTAATTAAAATAATTAAAACTGCAGTGTGTTTTTGGTCTTACGACAGTCGCCTTTTAGCAAATCGCAAAGCCTCCGATTTGGGATACGTTATACAGCGAGTTTGATTCAATTTTTTTTTCTTGTGTGCCAGTCATGCTTACCATCAGAAGTGCTGTGGTCTCATTGCTCACCAATCAGAAGTAGCCCAAGGTAGCTACGTATACAACAGCTTGTGAAACGTGACAAACGTCTGTGTGTGAAGACATATAGCATAGCTCCAGAGTGCTTTGGTCGCAACTAAATCAGTCCGAGATTTTTTCCCCATGCTGTTTCTATGTGCAGTGTAAATTCCAATGCTTCTAACAAGCTTGGCATCCTAGTCATTCATTTCCGTCGGGGGAAAATAACGTTAGCCGCTAGCTAAGCTAAACTAGCCAATCCTGTTCAGACAGAAAACAGCTGAGCGGGGCTCTCTCTCCATCCCTCTCTCTACTTGTTCAATTAAGGAGCCCTTTCTGTCTGTGTGTGTGTGTGTGTGTGCGGCATTGTGCGCGCATGCATCCCAATTTCGTATCGTCCAATTCAACCCTCCCCTGTCTCGAACGCTCTTTCTTGCCTCCCACAAGCAGGCTGCAATGTGGACGAAGCCATACATAGCACGAGTCCCCTCCGATACTCGAGGTAGCAGCTGTCGCATCTTTTCACCTGCGCGGCTCGATCTTTCAGCGTCAGGGGTCTGTGCTTTGGAGGGGCACCGCCCCCATCACTTCCTGATTCTACTGCGCAGGCGCACCAACCGACCTGTAGGAGTCGCCACAACGCCCGATCCCCACCCATCAGTTTCCCACCCCCTAATACTGCCAATGTGTATTAGTACGGACTACCAGCTAAACTGAAAGCAATGTGGAGCGCTGGGATCAAACCCAGCGTCTCCAGCATTCGAGGTGAGCGCCTTGCCCACTGCACCACGTAGCCGCCCTTGATATTTAAATGTTAAAAAAATTATACAAAATAAATGTACATGATCATGTGTTACATTCAAGCCTAAAGTATTGCTCGTGTAGGCCTTGAATGCAAAGTGGTGGACACGGGACAAGACAGTAGTTTATCAAAAATAACACTATTTATTGGAACAGCTATTTACATGGACAAAAAGGGTGAGAGCTGGGTGCTCCAGACTCAAAAGGTCAATAACAAAACCAAGGCACATAGGCCAAAATAGAACAATAGCAAAAATAGCAGCAGTGAGAGCAGATGAGACTCTGGTGAGCTGACATCTCTTGTGAAGTGGGAGACTAACTGCAGCCTGCACTCTGCATTTGTAGGGTGTGGTGCCTCATCACCACACCTGTGATCAATTAGAAAAGCGGCCATTTTAACTACATGGAAATTACAACAGAAGTGTGTATCAATTAAACCACCAATTAGTAGAGTTGTTCCGATACCGATACTGGTATCGGAAAAGCCGCCGATACTGGCTAAAATGCTGGTATCGTTATCGGCGAGTACCCTCTAATGCTGCGCTCCGATACCATATGACGTAATTTATCAACAACACTGTGGTCTGTTGAGTAAGCATTATAAAACAAACGTGTGCTTAATCGATTAAAGTGTCAATGCCATTTGTCATTTTAACAGCAGATACTTTCTTAAATGTCATCGTCCCGACAGAGCGGTGTTGACGGCGAGCTCATGGGTTCGCTTGGTGGCTGGTGTTATTAGCATTGAACGGCTAACCGAAAGCTAGCTTTAACATTACCTTGGCTAAAGTTGGGGCTATTCATATAATCCAGCAATAATGGCTGCAGACCTGCAAGCAAAGTACAGCAAGTTGGCAAAGGAGTATTCCAAGTTCAATCACAATGTCACCAGTAACGTTACAGTCTTCTATGGTCTTCCCATATACCGGTAGCTCATGCTAGCTAACGGTAGCGTCGTCATTGCACAATTGCACGTCGCGTACACAATTAATGACATGTTGCGGACAGCCATATCGGCGACAATGTTTAGCTTTTAGTGCCAAATGATAAGAGTCTGAGGCGGAGTCTCAAAAGAGAATGTTGAATATTTATTGTGCAAAAATCAAAACGGATCCGACTGCTACTGAACGGAGCCTTGTAGACAGACTGAGTAGGGTATATCTGCAGAGCCAGTGGGTAGCGAGTGCAGCAACGTATAATGTCCGTGTGGATCATTGGAGTAGGGTATATCTGCAGTGCTGAAGCCCCATACTCATTGATTAATGATACTAATACAAATCTATACAATCACCTGTTGTTGAATAAATACCATTACTTTCTAGTTATGACTAAAAAAAACAGTATATATAAAACAGTATTTGTTAAAAAAAAATAAAAAATATTATATTTATAAAAAATTTATATAATATATATATATTTTTTTATGTATGCACTGGTATCGGATAAGTATCGGTATCGGCCGATACCCAAAGCTTAGGTATCGGAATCGGATCGGAAAGGAAAAAATGGTATCGGAACATCTCTACCAATTAGTGACAGCACACTTAACCACAATGTGAATATGCATCACAGACAGTAAGTATCCCTCCACCATGTGAAAGTAATACGTAACATCATGCAACATAAAAAAAACTGTTGTAGGAACGGTTTGGGAGAGGGAGGTAGGGAGGGGTTTTAGATTGTGTGTTGTGAAGTTTAGACTTCAGAGAGAGAGGGTACAAATTTAACTCTGGCCTCTTTAAGTGTGTATTCTTCAACGTAATAGCTTATCTACTTGAAATGTACTGAAAACTATTTATAATTATGTGACACAAAAATGCGTATATTTTTTGGCAGTAAGAAATATGCTTGGCGGGTAGAATTTTCCCATCTACCCGCCACTGGCCGGTGAGTCGAAGTTAATTTCGTGCCCTGGTTGTAAACCGTGCTAACATTATGACCAGATGTGTGTAGGCCTATGTAATGTTAATGGCTATGTTTTTAAAGTCGTAATGAAGATTGATTTATAATATATTGCGCTTGCAATTTCCACACTACACCTGCTGCTGCCAGCTGAGCAGCCGGGCCAGCCGGTGCGTCACCTCCAAATGAAGATTTTTTTTTGCTCATCCCGTGAACCGAACAATACACACACGCCCCGAACCGGGGAGGTCGTGCCGATGCGTTAAAAACAAAAATAAAAGAATGCGTACCGTTCCATCCCTAGTACCCATCCCTAGTAGGAATCAAAACTACGCAGCATTTACAGACATAAATAAACTAACTTCATGGCTCATCTCCTACTCTGGGTATTCAGTAGGTGGTGTCAAAGAGGCAACTACCCATGTGACCTGAGGATACTAGTAAAACATTTTGAAATATTAAATTGCAAATAGAATAGATTGTTGTGGTTTTTCTGGTAAAATCGTTTAGATGAGTCGATAACAAAATAATCTTTAGTTGAATAAGGGAGTATGATTATGCCATTTATGTGGGTTAGAATATCTTTTCTGTGTTTCACGCCATATCCGGATCGCATGAGTAATTATGGGGCCAAATTTCCGTTCGCATTGCTTAATAATTTGGTGTATGCTATGTCCTTCAGTCTATGTGTAGCTACTATATTTTCTTCTAAATTTCTCCAGGATACTAATGCTTGGGGATCAAACCATGTTGTCAGTGGTCTTAAAGTGTACGCCTTAAAATAGTGGAAAAAATCTGGAAATGCCATACCACCTGCTTTGTTTCTCTGTGCGGTGGATCTTTTTATACGTGGTGGTTTGTTATTCCAAATAAATTTGTATGTGGAGGAGTGTAATTTTTTTCAGTAACCCTCTGGAGGGGGTAACTGTAGCATTGAGCTGAAGAAGTTGATTCTAGGTAGGACGTCCATCTTAATTATTGATACCCGTGCCTGTACTGAGTTTTTAAGTTTTGACCACCTGTCAAGGTCGTCTTTGATTTTGTTTTGGATTTCTATGTAATTGTGCTTCACCATTTGGCTTATGGTAGGGAATATTTCAACTCTCAAACATCTAAAGTGTTTTACCATAGGTATCTCTTCTGGGAGGGTTATATATTTTTTTGCAGGGGCGTTAAGTGGAAGGAAAGCCGACTTCGGCTAATTTATCTTAAATCCCGATAAATCTCAAGTCCTCAATCAACTTGAGCAGATGAGGCAATGTGGTGTTGGGGTTTTGCATGAACAGTATTACGTCGTCCGCATATAAACAAATTTTATGTTGTGTGCCCTTGATTACGATTGGTTCTATGGATTGGGATTGTCTTATATATTGTGCTAAAGGCTCTAATGATAGATTGAATAGTCCGGGACTAAGAGGGCAACCCTGTCTAGATGAGCATGATACCGGAAAGATTCCAGAGGTGATTGATTATACCTGTTGTAATCATGGCCGATGCGTCTTTGTATAATACTTTAATCATATCAATGAAACCTTTTCCTAACCCCATCCTTTCTAATACTGCCCATAGATACGACCATTCCAACCTGTCAAAAGCTTTCATTGCATCCAGGGACAGCATCGCCTTAGGTGTTATGTCGTCCTTGTTAGCATCTAGTACGTGTAGTAATCGTCTTATGTTATCAGTGATCAAGCGGCCTCTTATGAAGCCAGTTTGGTCCGGATGAACTAAAGACGTCGTATGCTTTTGTAGTCTGATGGCTAATGCCTTAAAGTACAGTTTGATATCGGTTCCGAGGAGGCTTAAGGGTCTATAACTACCGCACTCGGTGGGGTCTTTGTCTTTTTTAAGGAGGACTGTTATGAGTGCAATATTGTCGTTCTTATGGAAGTTCCCCTCCTTGACTGAGTATAAAATCATATTTAGTAATACGGGTCCAATTATGTCCCAACCAGAGAGGTACATTTCTGGTGTGATACCGTCTCTTCCAGGAGCCTTACCACTTTGCATTTCGGATATGGCCTTCTTGAGTTCCTCTAGTGTGATCGGTGTTTCTAACTGTTTAGCGTCATCCTCTGAAAGTTTAGGGAGGTTAATTTGATTGAGATGTGTCCATTTTGTTTTGATCGAAGGTCGTTTCTGATTTATACAAGTTGGAGTAGAATTCTTTGAATGTCGTGTTAATTTTTTTAGGGTCTGTAACAAGTCCTTGTTGTGCTTTAATGCACTCTTGATTGGAAAACGACCTATAAGATTCCCTATATGGGAAAAGCAAGGCATACACTCATTAGGAGATGTTTTCAACAAACAGGGTTTTTGTAGCTATGAAGAAACACGCAAAAAAAATTCTCTCACCAATTCCACATATTATTTTTACCCACAGTTATTGTTATGTTTGAAGGCTCACGGTGTTCCATTAAAGATACCAATTGTACACCACAGATACCACAAATTCTTCTATGAAAGAGAGACATCGAGAGGTTTTGTTTCAGATTTTTATCATCAATTACTAACGTCTTCGTATGAAACCCTCCACCTAGACTCAGTCTGGAGGAGGGATATACCAGACTTGGAAAAAGATTTTGATTGGCAAGAAGCCTGGGCAAATGTTCGACTTGCATCAAGGAACCCGGACCATCAACAAATCAATCTTAACTATATTCATAGGACATACTTGACTCCTATAAGACTGAACAGAATGGGTCTTAAACAAGACTCCAAATGCTCCTTATGTACAAATGGGGACGAGGGGACATTTATGCACATGTACTGGGACTGCCCACCAGTTAAGATATTCTGGAAAGAAGTGACCCAGCAATTATCAAATCTCTTAACTCTGAATATACCTGTACACCCCTCTGTATTACTGCTGAATGATGTTTTTGAGTGTGCAGTACACCCACAGCTAAAGATATTGATTTTATCGGGTATCACAGTGGCTAAAAAGCTGATAGCATCACAATGGTTTCAACCGGAAGGTCTGGATTATTACATATCTCGATGAGATTTATCAAGAAATCTACAGCAAGAATTTTGGGTCTCAATGAATCCAAAATGACAATGTGGTTAGAAGTGGTGGAGAGAATAAAAGCTAGCATATAATGGTAGTGTCTGGTTAGGAGCGAGGGATAATGGATGGATGGTCCGGGAGGGGGGGTACGAGCTAGCGCATATGTGTGTAGGGTATTAGATAGCAGGTATTAGGGGTATATCCTGTATAAGACATTTAACTAATTAGTGCTTTCATTGGATGTGCACGGTTAATTAATGCTTGTATATCTTATTGTGTGTTATGTTTGTTTATATGTTTGTTTAAAAATTAATAAAAAAATAAAATACAAAAATAATCTTTAGTTGCATCCCTAGTGTTGGTGCCATGTACAGGAGTTCAGTCATAGGTGAAGAGGTATTCAGCATATGGTTCCAAATAAAAGGAGAAAAGACAAAGTGCCTTAATTTTTATTTAGTTTACACTCAGGATTATTAAAAAGTAGTCATGGATTATGTGGTTATTTTGTAGACTAAAGTTTCATTCAATTTACAGAAAACATACTATATTGTGATATATATCCAGGGAACAAAATTAACACCCGCCAAGCGCCAATGGCATGTAGATTTACTCTTTGGTTGGTCAATTACGGCAGCCACTCTGGCATGTAAAAAAATTGGGAGCCAATTTTCTGAATTTTCATAAAAGAAATAGCTTCGGTTGTTGCCAGCAGTCATTTCTATATGTGACGTGTGTGTGTCCGTTCGTAGCATGAGATGCATGCACCGCTTACTTCAAATTGTATGCAGTGATGAACGGTCTTTCCCAGCGGAACACAAATTACAGGTCGAGCTATGCACACTTAGCTTGCTAATGTTAGATGGCAGTGTTTATAAGGAGTCGTCTGATGGATTTTTATTTGGAAATTACAAACTCATCATAAAAACAATACTGCCGGTGTTAGGGGCAACTATGTAGAGAGGAGAGACCTCAATACTGCAGGTGTTAGGGGCAGCTATGTAGAGAGGAGAGACCTCAATACTGCAGGTGTTAGGGGCAGCTATGTAGAGACCTCAATACTGCAGGTGTTAGGGGCAGCTATGTGGAGAGACCTCAATACTGCAGGTGTTGGGGGCAGCTATGTAGAGAGGAGAGACCTCAATAATAATAATAATAATAATAATAATAATAATAGATTGAATTTGTAATGCACTTTTTGTTCGCTGGGATCCCAAAGTGCTATACTATAGTATAGCATAGTATAGTGCAATACTGCAGGTGTTAGGGGCAGCTATGTAGAGAGGAGACCTCAATACTGCAGGTGTTAGGGGCAGCTATGTAGAGAGGAGAGGCCTCAATACTGCTGGTGTTAGGGGCAGCTATGTAGAGAGGAGAGACCTCAATACTGCAGGTGTTAGGGGCAGCTATGTAGAGAGACCTCAATACTGCAGGTGTTAGGGGCAGCTATGTAGAGAGACCTCAATACTGCAGGTGTTAGGGGCAGCTATGTAGAGCGGAGACCTCAATACTGCAGGTGTTAGGGGCAGCTATGTAGAGAGGAGAGGCCTCAATACTGCAGGTGTTAGGGGCAGCTATGTAGAGAGGAGAGGCCTCAATACTGCAGGTGTTAGGGGCAGCTATGTAGAGAGACCTCAATACTGCAGGTGTTAGGGGCAGCTATGTAGAGAGGAGAGGCCTCAATACTGCAGGTGTTAGGGGCAGCTATGTAGAGAGGAGAGACCTCAATACTGCAGGTGTTAGGGGCAGCTATGTAGAGAGGAGAGACCTCAATACTGCAGGTGTTGGGGGCAGCTATGTAGAGAGGAGAGACCTCAATACTGCAGGTGTTAGGGGAAGCTATGTAGAGAGACCTCAATACTGCAGGTGTTAGGGGCAGCTATGTAGAGAGGAGAGACCTCAATACTGCAGGTGTTATGGGCAGCTATGTAGAGAGGAGAGACCTCAATACTGCAGCACGGAACCTACTGGCAGTGGAGGGGTTGATGTGGCAAGAGGAACGCGCTGAGACAGTAGCTTTTGAAATTGGGACGAAGCACAGAGCATCAAAAGAGATCAGTGAATGGTCTGAAAGGATTGGGTCACCTATTTCCATGTTGTCGATGGAAAAACCTGCTGTTAAAACTAGGGATGTCCGATATTATCGGCCGACTGATATTATCGGCCGATATCGGCAGTAAAATGTGATATCGGAAAATATCGGTATCGGTTTAAAAAAAATAAAAAACAATAACAATATTTGTTATATATATATTCAGTGAAATTATTAGTTACCTGAATTTATTCAGTTTTTTGGACGGGGAAACCCTGCATATATCGGTATCGGTTGATATCGGTATCGGAAATTAAGAGTTGGACAATATCGGAATATCGGTATCGGTAGAAAAGCCAATATCGAGCATCCCTAGTTGAAACCAAATCTAAAATGTGACCGAGTTTATGTGTTGGGGAATTAACATGTAGGCTAAAATTAAGACTCAGTTAAGTGCAGGAATTCCTTTACATGGGGTTTATTTGGGCAACATACGTGAACATTAAAAATCACCAAGCAGTAAGACTTTAGCATAGCTGGGCATTGACTGAGACAGGAGAGCAGATAGTTCAGAGATAAAATCACTATGTTCATCAAAGTGTTGAGTGCTACAGTGTAGGTTAGTTTATTAGGACAAGTGCATGACAGTAAGGTTAGTTAGGGTTAGATACCATTATAAACCTCTTGCATTGAAACTAACGCTGAATAAAATCACCAATTATCTTTCTCTCCTTCCTCTGACACTCTTCTCCACACTCTTCTCCATCCAGATAGCTGTCCTGTCAGGCCTGGGAAGAAACCAAGAGACTTGGATGAAAGAAAGTGTCTGCTGTGACCAGTGTGGAAAAAGCTTCAGTTCAAAGATGAATCTCGATGAACACCAACGCATTCACACAGGAAAGAAACCCTACTCATGTGACCAGTGTGGAACTAGCTTTCGTCTACTGGGTCATCTGAAATCACACAAGAGAATTCACACAGGAGAGAAGCCCTACTCCTGTGACCAGTGTGAGAAGAGCTTTAGTCGGGAAGGGCATCTGAAATCACACCAGAGAATTCACACCGGAGAGAAGCCCTACTCCTGTGACCAGTGTGAGAAGAGCTTTAATCAACTCGGTATTCTGAAAATACACCAGAGAATTCACACAGGAGAGAAGCCCTACTCTTGTGACCAGTGTGAGAAGAGCTTTAGTCAATTGAGTAATCTGCAAAAACACCAGAGAATTCACACAGGATGGAAGGCCTACTTTTGTGACCAGTGTGAGAAGAGCTTTAGTCGACTGGATAATCTGCAAAAACACCAGATAATTCACACAGGAGAGAAGCCCTACTCCTGTGACCAGTGTGAGAAGAGCTTTAGTCGACGGTCTCATCTTAAATCACACCAGATAATTCACACAAGAGAGAAGCCCTACTCCTGTGACCAGTGTGGGAAGAGCATGGGTCATCTGAGTGATCTGAAAAAACACCAGAGAATTCACACAGGAGAAAAACCCTACTCCTGTGACCAGTGTGGACAGGGCTTTACTCAGCAACAGAATCTGAAATCACACCAGAGAATTCACACAGGAAAGAAGCCCTACTCATGTGACCAGTGTGGGAAGAGCTTTAGTGATCAGAGTAATCTGAAATCACACCAGAGAATTCACACAGGAGAGAAACCCTTCTTTTGTGACCAGTGTGAGAAGAGCTTTAGTAATCCGAGTGATCTGCAATCACACCAGAGAATTCACACAGGAGAAAAGCCCTACTCATGTGACCAGTGTGAGAAGAGCTTTAGTCATCAGAGTAATCTGAGATCACACCAGAGAATTCACACAGGAGAGAAACCCTACTCATGTGACCAGTGTGGACAGGGCTTTACTCAGCAACAGGATCTGAAAATACACCAGATAATTCACACAGGATGGAAGCCCTACTTTTGTGACCAGTGTGAGAAGAGCTTTAGTCGACTGTCTAATCTAAAATCACACCAGAGAATTCACACAGGAGAGAAGCCACATCATTGTGGTCTGTGTGATAAGAGATTCAGTACATTAGCATGTTTCAGAAAACATGAGAAAATTCACTTGCGAGAGAACATTCAGGGAAATGTCAAACCTGTCAATTCAGAATGTGTGGCCTAGTGTTAAACGCTTCAGTACGTCATTACAGCTATCAGTACATCAACAATCATAGGAATAATAGTGGTAGTAATATTCAACTGTTCTTTTTTAAATGAAAAACTACTACCAAGAGCTTTTGACCTGCACAGAAGCCTCTGTGAGAGAGAAGTGGTACTAGCATAGACACAGTTTTCATTGACAACAACAGTTGTGTTTCTGTCGCTCTGAGTAGGGGTGCACCGATATATCGGTCGGGTATCGGTATTGGCCGATAAGCTCAAATGTGCCGATGGCAGTGGCCGATAAATATCCGTCAATTTGTGTCTCGTCAATCTGGTCCACACGTTCAAACTTTGAAAAGTTTCAGTGAAGCGACCTGCACACACAAGCTACTGCATCAAAGTTACTACTTATGATTAACAACGGCATTCGTTTTGTGGCATTAACGTTATATAGTTACACGTTCAATAACAATCAGCATATTTACTCATTCATATCTCTCACTTCCTTCCTTTGCTCAGAGAGCCCGTCCTGAATTGTACCCATTCTGCAATCTGTTAATAAAGTTTTCAATCAGACAAATGTATAGAAAAGCTTTTATTTATTTATGTGTTGCAGTAAAATCATTATGCCTCGTTAGGTCATCCTGCGGAGCGCTGGTAGTCTACTCGTGGCCAGCGGGGAGCTAACTTTATTAGCGCCGGTAGGTTTGTTGTTGATCTCGCATGCAGATCAATGGCAGACTTCGCGGAAGTAAAAAACGAATAAGCGCTTGCCGATTGGTGGTAAGAACAGCAGAGGCAAGTGCAAGCAGTGTGACGTAATTGACAGAATCTACTGTTAATCAAAATTGTTCTGTTGCGGGCGGCTAGGTTGTGTAGTGGGCAAGGCACTCACCACCACCGCAGGAGACGCTGGGTTCGAGCCCAGCTCTCGCCATTGCTACCAGCTTGGCTGGTCGTTCATACTAACACAATTGGCAGTGTTAGGGGTGGGAAAGCTGGTCGGTGGGTCCTGGTCATTGTAAACAGCGACTCCTACAGTTCGGTCGGGGCGCCTGCTCAGCGAGGGAAGGATCTAAGGGGGGTAGTGTGATCCTTCCACACGTTACACCCTCTCAGTGAGAGTCTGCGCTGCCAGGTGAAAAGAAGCGGTTGATTGGCTACACATGTGTCGGAGGAAGCATGTGATTGATTGATTGATTGATTGAAAAGTTTATTAACAGATTGCAGAATGGGTACAGTACAGTACATCTCAATACATACAATTGTTAAGGGGATGCAGACCAGAGAAAGACTTTCGTCTTGTTTCCACCAGGGTCCCCCATTTTCAATTCATCATAACATATATGACATACATGACATACAGATAGACAGTACTGCTACATCTATACATTTATGACATATCAGATTTGCAAATACAGTACTGTTTGTGATACAAAAGTGTCCAGAAAAGGAGTGTATATACATTTGGCGTAGAAACTGTACATTGGAGGAGGTTGGTGGGGTGGGGTTGGGTGGGTTGGGTGAGGGCTGTACATTGGAGGTGGGGGGGGGGGGGGGGGGTTGGGTAGGGGACACACACACATTTTACACTGTACATTGGAATATTGACAAAGCCTTACTTGGTCATTTACTGTACAACTAGGTTAGGACATTTGTAGGGGCCAGTTTCGAATTGCAGTCTCACGTAGGTGTTTTTTGAGAGTGTTTTTGAAGGTGGGTAGTGATTCACATTCCTTTACAGCTTTAGGCAGGGCGTTCCACATTGATGTGGCATAATTGCGAAACGTGTTTAGTCCCTTGTTTGAGCCGAATCTGGGTTTTACATGATTTGTGGAGCTCCCTCTGGTGTTGTGATCGTGGTATTCACTGACCTTTGGGAAGTATTTTGACATGTACATGGGTACCTTGGTCGCGTAGTGTATCTTGTAGACCAGGCCCATTGCAAGTTGCTGTACTCTGTCGTCTACTCTAAGCCATCCTAGGTTGTCAAAGTGGGCAGGGGTGAGGTGGGTTCTAGGAGTCAGGTCAAGTAGTAGTCTGACTAGCTTGTTTTGAGATGTTTGTAATTTGTTTTTTAGTGCCTTTGAGGTGCTTTGGTACCATGAGGTGCAAGCATAGTCGTAGTACCCTTGAATGAGTGCTCCTGCTAGAGTCTTCAGGGTATTCTTGTTTACCAGAGAGGAGATCCGGTACAAGAATCGCGTTCGTTGGTTGACTTTTTTTATTACATTGGATGCCATTTTGTCACAGGAAAGATTAGCCTCTAGGATGGAACCCAGGTAGGTAATTTCATCTTTCCTTGTGATAATATTGTCACCCACTGTAACCGAGAAGCCGTCGGTCTTGCTGAGTTTGTTATTTGAGCCGAAGAGAATGGACTCTGTTTTGCCCATGTGTAATGATAGTTTGTTGTCGGCGAGCCATATGCAGATTTTGCCTAGTTCCGAGCTGAGGGCTTTTTCAACCTGTAACTTGTTCTTGTCAGAGACCAGCAGGGCTGAGTCGTCCGCAAACAGGAACAAGTTGCAGTCACAAGCTGACGACATGTCATTTGCATAAATTAGGAATAGTAGCGGTCCTAGTATGCTTCCTTGTGGAACACCACAGCTCACTGTGAGGGGGGGGGATAGGGTACCGTTTACTTCCACCATCTGTTCCCTCCCCTCCAGGTAGGATTGTATCCAGCTCACTGATAAACTATCAAAACCAATTGCTTTTAGCTTGTCAATCAGAATGGTGTGATTGACAGTGTCGAAGGCCTTTTGTAGGTCCAGCATGACCATGCCGCAGTATTTGCCCGCGTCCACCTCTTGTTTGATGTGGTCGTTCAAGTAGAGAAGGCATGTGTCAGTGGAGTGGGATGTTCTGAAGCCAGATTGGAATTCGTAGATTAGATTTTTTTCCGCGAGGTACTTTTCGATCTGTTCGTATACTATTTTTTCCATGACTTTCGAGATGGATGTAAGGATAGAAACAGGGCGGTAGTTACCCGGGTCTAATTTGCTGCCCTTTTTGTGCAGGGGTGTTACTCTCGCAATTTTGAAGTCCTTGGGGACGTGTCCCTGTTTTATGGAGAGGTTTATTATGTGTGTGATGACTGGGGTGATGGCTGCTGCTGAGTCTCTGAGGAATTTGGAGGGGATGTTGTCATGGCCAGTGGCCTTGTTTGGTTGGAGGGCGCTCAGTTTTTTGAGTACCTCATCTGTAGTTACTATTTCCAGTTTGAAGTCGTCTTTGTGGACGCCTAGGTTCATGTAGTATGCTACTATGTGTTCTACCCCATACTGCCCTGAGTGGGAGGGTAGTTTGTTTACCAGTGTTGTGGCTATGTTTGTGAAGAAAGTGTTTAAGTAATTGGCTACATCCAGCTTGTCTGTGATGAGCGTGTTGTCCGTCTTTATGTTTATGTTTGAGAACCTGGTTTTGAGTTTTTTACTGCAGCCTAGTTGATTGTTGAGTAATTTCCAAAGTTCACGTGGTTTATTTTTGTTTTCCTCGGTTTTGTCATTGATGAAATTTTTTTTAGCAGTTTTGATCATGGAGTTTACGTCATTTCTTAGTCTGTTTCTTTCTAGTTTGAGTTCAGTCACGTGGTCTTGGAGTTCACTGCTCGTGCTTTTGGTAAGCTTTGACTGACTTTTACGAAACTCAATAGCCTCCACTCTCCCAGACCGACTATAGGGGGTAGGTGCGCAGCAACCAGGAAGGGGATTGGGAATTGGCATAATGACTAACATTGGGATGGGAGAAAAACGGAGGAAAAAGGAGGGGGGAAAAGATTAAAAAAAAATATATTCTGTTGCCATCTACCTGCATTGCTTTGGTTGAGAGAGATAGTGCTCTCTTATTATTAAAACTCATAAACAAGTCTTGAGCAAGACAAGTTAGTCTTTTAGGTTATGAAAGTCAGTGAGTATTGTATGACTCGGACTTCAGCAATAATCATGACTCATGAGCATTATAAAATAAAAACACACATGGCATGGTGGAATTAATACCATAAATATATTTCTTGACGTTTCCTTTTTTAAGTAAGTAAAGAGGCCTATGTTCATATCGGTGAGCACAATTTGTAACACAAAAAGAGAGACGTGTAGCCTATTTATTTATTTTATTTATTCATTTTATTATTATTTTATTTGTTGCCATGCCTAAAATAATAGTCAAGCATAGGGCTAAAACATTTTCATAAACGATAATATAATTTTTTGTTATATGGTTATAATTAAAGCTTTTCTATACATTTGTCTGATTGATTGATTGAAAACTTTATTAACAGATTGCAGAATGGGTACAGTACAGCTCAGTGGACTGGAGGATGAAGACCAGAAAAAGACTTTCGGCTTTTTTACATGAGGGTCCTCCATTTTAAATTCATCAAAACATTTAGACGCATACAAATATACAGTAGTTTCATAAAAATAAAAAAAAGATTATATATTTTCTTGCCACAAATATCGGTATCGGCCGATTGTGTTAGTTGAACAATCGGTATCGGTGGCAAATTTTCATATCTGTGCATCCCTAGCTCTGAGTGAGACAGACAGTGTGGATGTGGTATAAGAGTGAACACACATTAGGCGGCTACGTGGCGCAGTGGGCAAGGCGCTCGCAACGAATGCTGGAGACTAGGCTCTAACAGGATGCCTCCTGTTCGAGCCCCACTCTCCACATTGCTTTCATTTTAGCTGGTCGTCCACAGTAATACACATTGGCCGTATTACGGGGAGGGAAACTGAAGGGTGGGCATCGGGCGTTGTGGACAGCGACTCCTACAGGTCGGTTGGTGCGCCTGCGCAGTAGAATCAAGAAGCGACGGGGGCGGGGCCCCTCCAAAGCCCAGACCCCCGACGCTGAAAGATCGAGCTGCGCAGGTGAAAAGATGCGACTGCTGTTACCTCGAGTATCGGAGGGGACTCGTGCTATGTATGACTTAGTCCACATTGCAGCCGGCTTGTGGGAGGCAAGAAACAATGTTCGAAGACAGGGGAGGGTTGAATTGGACTTTGAAAATTGGGATGGGAGAAAAATTGAAAATGGGAGAATAAGTGGATAAAAAAAAAGAGTGAACACACATTGTTATAGTGTTTTAAATACTGGGATCATAGGAACTTTCTGACCTCAGTATGGGGTGACTAGCCAAAAGCCAAGCTAGTTAACAAACATGTGGTGTACACACTGTAGGGGAAACTGCTTCTGGTATGGACTTTTATATTTTTATGCTGACACTAGTGATGTATTGAACTAATGTCACACATAATGTCAACATTCCTAGTAGTAGGATGTGTTTTTTTTTACATTCACAAGAAGTGTTTATTTTAGAGTAATGTTCCGTGTATTGTCTTTTTCTAGATGGTTTTTCTACCATCTAACTGCTTTTGGGTTTATGGGAATTAGGGATGCCCTAATCGATCGGCCAGCGATCGGTATCGGCCGATATTCAGTATAAATATGATAGTGAATTCCGATAATGCTTTATTTTCGCCGATCGTGAAAACCGATCAAAAAACATGATCCAATTCTCAGCGGAGTTCTCACTCGCTGACTTCTCTCTCAAGCACACAGCTGCTGCTGCAGCGCACTGCCCCTCCCAGACCCATGTCAACAAGCTCCGGCAATAGTCTAGTGCATGAGCAGCTCCGTGAGCTAACGTTAACTACCTAGCTAACGTTACTGTTTAAACAAAATGACCCAGTCAACTATTCACTTTTAGTTTAATACATGAGGCATTGTCTAACGTTATCTAGCTGGCTAGCTACTGATAGCTCCTGATATCAACAAATGCTCCGGCAATAGTCGAGTGCATGAGACCTCCGTTAGCTAGGTAGCTAACTAGAGCTGCCGCGGTTACCGCATTACCGCGCTATCGCTGTTGCATCACGCCCACTGCAGAGTTAAGCTGAATACCGCATCACCGCTGTTTTTTTATTTTATTTAAAAACCTAAACCTAAAAGTGCACTTTCTTCAACCTCGAACCTAAATTCCTTAGCAGCCCGTGTTACCAAGTAAACAAATTACGGAACGATAGCCACGTTAGTTAGCCAGCATCAGCCAGGTCCCGACGTTAGTTCTCAGAACGTTAGCCACATTAGTTAGCCAGCATCAGCCAGGTGGTCCCGACGTTAGCTCTCAGAACATTAGCCACGTTAGTTAGCCAGCATCAGCCAGGTCCCGACGTTAGCTCTCAGAACATTAGCCACGTTAGTAGCCAGCATCAGCCAGGTCCCGAGGTTAGCTCCCAGAACATTAGCCACGTTAGTTAGCCAGCATCAGCCAGGTCCCGACGTTAACTCCCAGAACGTTAGCCACGTTAGTTAGCCAGCATCAGCCAGGTCCCGACGTTAACTCCCAGAACGTTAGACACGTTAGTTAGCCAGCATCAGCCAGGTCCCGACGTTAGCTCCCTGAACGATAGCCACGTTAGTTAGCCAGCACCAGCCAGGTCCCGACGTTAGCCACCCCGCGCTCAGGTTTTATGGTTCTCGTTAAGTCGGGCTCGCCCGGTCTTCCCCGGCCCACCCATCCTTTCGGGGGGGATCCGGACACCGGCCGGGACAGAGCCCTGGGGACTACAGGTATTCACTCTTGGTCGACGGGAAGGGGAGAGAGGCGCGCGCCTCAGCTCCTCAACAGACCCGTCCACCGTCTATCTTGAGTGAGCCTCACGTTGTACTTTTTTTTTTGTGGTTACCGCAGCGGTTGGAATAGCTTCGCAAATTTGTGCGGTAAGGAAAAAATCAATACCGCGGCAGCCCTATAGCTAACGTTAGCTCACGTTAGCTCACTGTTTAAATGAAATGACCCAGTAAACTAAATAGTTCACTTTATTTTAATACATGATGCGCTGTCTAACATTATCTAGCCGGCTAGCAGTAGCTACAGATAGCTCCTGATATCAATGTCTTATAACATAATTGACATTATTCGTTTTTGCAGCTGTTGGCTAATTAGCTATCATGCTTCATAACTGAACACTGCGAACATCTTATACGTTTCAGACCTTGTTAGTCAAGTTGAACTATCTCTCTGATTGGGGACGCTGAGGGCATGCTGAATGTGATTTGACCAAAGCAGAGTATACACACAGACAGTGGAGCTGTTTGCAGATAGCGAGCATTTTGACTTGTTGCGTGGTGGCGATGTCTCGCAGATAATACAACTACAAGTATAATATATATAAAACCAAAACGATCGGTATCGGCCGATATGGCTCATAGACGATCGGTTATCGGTATCGGTGGCAAAAAACATGATCGGGGCATCCCTAATGGGAATTGCAGAGCAACCTGTTGCTAACTAACTATTTTGTCATTATTGTGTGTATATTGACAGAGTAATGGCTGTAGTATTGATGAAACTATGAAACATAGGATTGGAATCAATTCACTTTAAATTCAATCAATTAACATCTAAACAAATTGTTTACTTTCTGATTATGGAACATCCATTCATATTTACTTGTCATTAGTTTGGATAGTAAAACCTTTTCATGACAGAACGTGTACAATATTTTAAATAAAATCTACATCTTCAATTAAAAAGTGAATTGATCCCAACTTTGAAACATTCTCATTAGAATGTATGATATGCTAATAATGGGGATGAATTGTAAGCGTCAAGATAAGTGGGAAGGTGTGAATTGATCTTAGAAGTAACTAACTCATAAGTATGAAAATGAAATATTACATTTTAACCTACTTTGTATGAAAGGCTTCATCTTCGTGCAACAATGATCATTCTTAGAAAATGTTCTGCTGTTGACTAGAAACACCTCTTCAAACAATATCTGAAATAATAAAGACTTTAAATCTACTACCTATCTTGCTAATATGTCTATACTACTATGCACTCAGAGTGTAACACTCAAGCTTGATATTATTTGATGAACAATGCCACTGACCCTTGGCTGCCACAGATGTACCTCCTGGTGACATGCCTTTCACAAGTCGCTTTGGATAGAAGCCTCCGCTAAATTGTGAAATGTGAGAATTCAAAACTTCATTGTCATTGTTTATTTATCCTGATGAGTCACTGAGAAATAATCCAATTACTTTTTTTTCTCCATTTTTTTTTAATTTTGACTGATGTACATTCAGTTGAAAAGATTTCTCCAGGTGAAAAGTCGAGACCAAAAATACATGAAGTAAAAGTAGAATCCAGTAGAAAAGTATTTAAAATCAGGTAAATCTTTTAGGAAAAATAGTGTTAAAACGGTTCTGTTAAAACGGATAAGTAATTAGAGTGTCTCCCCAAATGTCCTTTACCCTCCTAGGGCTGTACAGACCACCAGACTCCAAAGCTATATTTTCTGACCAGCTGAACACCATACTTAGAGAGTGCAACTTTGATAAAAAAGTACTTTTGATGCGAGATTTCAACATAAATGTGGTAAAAATCCCTAAGAAGATTTGATTTAATTCAGGTGATTAAAGGGCCAACTAGGATAAGACTCAAATCGACCTAGTGTTTAGTAACAAGCCAGAGAGGATTAATAAATCATTGCATTTAGTCACTGGCCTATCTGACCTTAACGCTTGTATCTAGAAAACTGTCTAAGAATGGATTTAATCTGACTACCACCAAAAAGCAGACCTACCTCAGAATTCCTAAGGCTGACCAAGGTCACTTTGAAGCAGCAATACATGGAATTGACTGGAGTGATATACTATCAGGGACTGATGTAGAAACTGACAGTCACCTGTTCCTCTCCACTATTAAATCTAAAATGGACGGCTTTCTTAAAGAAATAAAATCCAAATGTGTCCAAAAGAGCACCCTCCCTTGGATAAACGAAAATATAAGAAAGTCAATGAAAGAAAGATCATGCCCTAAAATAGCCCTTAAGTCCAACATGGAACACAACAAACGTAGGCCTAAGAGATAAGGTGACCAAAGAACTGAGACAGGCATCTGTTTTATTGGCATAATCAATGAAGCAAATGGAAACAGTAAGCTGATTTGGGATAATATTGTAATAAAAAGTGGGTTACACCACCAGTGGCGTCGCGTGGGTAAAATAACAGGGGAAGCCAAAAAAAATTATTAAAAAAAAATTATTACATATTTTTATTAATATATATATTTTTTTTAGTCAAGCAGTCACCATGTACACTACAGTATGGCTCGGCGGCCAGTCAAACTTTCTTAACAGATTGCAGAATGGGTACAATACAGTACGGCTCAATACACACAATTGTTAAGGGGATGCAGACCAGAGAAAGACGTTTGTCTTGTTTACATCAGGGTCCCCCATTTTCAATTCATAGTGACATTTATGACATACAAGACATCATGACATCAAATATACAGTACCCATAGATCCTGACAGAGTATATACATATGATGGGGAGGGGACTGTACATTAGGAGGGGGTGGGTGGGTGGGAGAGAAATATACATACGGCCGGGAGAGAATATGACTGTCTATTAGACAAACGTGACAAGACAAACGTATTTCTCTGGTCTGCATCCCCTTAACAATTGTGTGTATTGAGCCGTACTGTATTGTACCCATTCTGCAATCTGTTAAATAAAGTTTTCATTCATTCATTCATTCATTCATTCATTCATTCACGTGTCTGTTGTGCGGCGCGCCCAGCCATCAGAGCGCTCCTACTGTAAAATGCGGAAGCAGCCATTTCAGCCTCAGTTTTACTCGTTTATAAAAATGATTTAAAATGTTTATTAGCAACGCCCAGCTTTCAAACCCCGCCGCATCTGTGTGTGAAACCCTAATGGAACGCTGGGTACCTTTGACATTGACAATTTAAACAAGCTTGCCTGATAACGTTAGTTAGTCAGTCAGGCTGCTCAGTGCTTACCTGGTCAATAATGTGGTCCTCCTCTTGCCAGATAGATTTGTTAAATCATAATATCCACAGTGGTGTGCTCTGCTGGTCCTCAGTAAATGTCCCGCCGGCGAAAATAAGTTGCTATTAAAGTGCTAAATGTTAGATACACTAATAGAGGATTCGAACGTGCCCGCTCTGTTAATAACATTTTCAATCAATCCCGCGAGGGGATGATGTTCAGACATGTTTGTAGTAGACTACTAGACTGAGTGACGCCAGACAGTTTTATTCTACTAATGGGATGTCACGTTAGGTAGTCAGGTGAAACGTGAACTTCTGACCTGCCCCGCCTCCAGGTGGAAAATATGCTGAACGTTTTCCTCCCAGCTCCGTTTTAAACTTTTAGGGTGTGGCACAGTGGCAGTCAGCTCGAATCTGATTGGCTAGGATCGGATTTGGAGTTTGGACTCACTCTATAATGCTGGAAGCCTGGAGAAAGAGACCTACCCACTGCCTCTCTCCTATACTAGCTGCAGTAGTGAGCACAGTCTGACAGTGTGTTAGAGGGAGTGAGAAGGAGAAGAGGGAGACATTAAAAAAAAAAAAAAAAAAAAAAAAAAACACAGATGCACAGATGAAAATGAATGTAAACTATACATTAATTTTTTTTATTTTTTTTATTTTTCATATTTCATAATTTGATATGAAATTTATAGGGAGGCATGGCTTCCGTTGGCTTCCACAAGGATTCGCCACTGTACACCACAAGCAGGAGAAACTGCTAGTTAGCAGGGGAAGCTGCTGTTTGTCAAAGACCTTAAATAATCAAATGCACAGCCGGGGTACAAAAGGGGTTACAGAACGGGGTTAACAGACATGGGGGGGGCAGCCACAGTAAGGCTTCCATTAAGTTAAGGAAACCACTACACCTCGGGCTAAGCCTAATAGCCTATCTTTAGAGAACACCACTAACCACGGCATGCTAACACCCTCTACAAGAAACACTGCACATCGAACAATGCACAAAATCAACCAGCACTGCAACCGACCATCACTGGTCCAATGTGAACACGGGACCACCTCCTGATACTAGTTGCCCCTCCCTCTCTGCTTTCCCCCGCCACCCTCCAATTAGTTAACGTATAACAGGCCTGAAATATACGATGATGAATTGAAAATGGGGGACCCTGATGTAAACAAGACGAAAGTCTTTCTCTGGTCTGCATCCCCTTAACAATTGTGTGTATTGAGCGGTACTGTATTGTACCCATTCTGCAATCTGTTAATAACGTTTTCAATCAATCAATCAAACCGCAAATACAAGAATGATATACAAAATACAATATGCTATACAATATGTAAAAGTGGACTTAACTCGCCCAAGGCTGTAGGCTTCAATCAGGAAATCTCACTCTGCGTCCACAACAAGGTGCAGCGTATGGGAGCTATGCAGCGCAGCACTCTCTATCTCCGTCCCTGTCTGGCTCCAGGAGGTTACGCCTCCCCTCCGCAGCACTAACAGGAACCTGGAGGCCGCTGTCTGTCTTCATCGCCGGCGGTCCTAAGTGACCATGACCTCACTCACTCCCCCCAACATCCAACAGAGTGCTGACACTGTAGCGAGGTGCTCCCACCCCGACATGAGAGTCCCACTGTCTTTTTAGTGTTCAGCGTCTCATTCCATAATCAGGGAGTCCCTGCTCCTGACGTCATTGCCCTGCAGCTCATTCACATCACAGTATTCTCCCCACTTTGCCAATAGCAAATTGTGTATTTAATAGCACTGGTACCCGGCTGGTGCTAACTAACTAGCCATCGCTCCCGGAGCTAACGCTGGTACCCGGCTGGTGCTAACTAGCTAGCCATCGCTCCGGGAGCTAACGCTGGTACCTGGCTGAGGCTACCAGTACATCGACAAGCTGCTGGAGCTCCCGACGCTGGTGGAGCTAGGTAGCCAGCAGGCTAAATGGTCCCAAGCTCGGCTGGTTGAACTGGAGCTAGGTAGCCAGCAGGCTAAATGCTCCCGACGCTGAACTGCCTGCGCCGGTCGGTCTGTCGAAGACCGAGGGAACCGCATCAGGCTTCAGTTGATTAGTGGTCTTCTGGACAAAACTCCCACCCCCAACAACATAATCCGAGGCAATGAAGTGTTCGCTGGAGATCTTCATTCCCTGTCCAACAGGCTGATTGCGCCGCCTGAGTGCAGCCAGCCTGAGCCAACGTGCCAACAACACTGTTTTTTTCACTGGTAGTTTGTGGAAATTAACCAACTTTCCTCTCTCTTTCACAGGGTAAAATTAGTTTGAACAGCCAGGAGCAATACAAAAAGAACCACCGCGGTCCCGTTGGTTGGTAGGCAACATTTGACTGACCCGACAGTCCATGTTTACTATGCAGCTAACCAGCAGTGTATACACCAAACCAACACCGTGACTTCAGCAACAAAATGGCGGCGCACATGTTCATAAATGCTACATAAATGGACATTACAAATCGTTTTTTCTTAGAAACGCCTTATTTGTATAACGTGATTTTTTCTGTGGTTTATCTAAATACTAATTTGATGCTATGACTGTTTATCGCTATGCTTCATCTCCCCTTTAAGTTAGGTTGCCGTTTGTAGAAGTATTTGGGTGGTTCCTGGAACACACCTCCGATCTTAGGATCTGACTTTAAAATGTACCAGTATTTGTTCACAATATCACGCATATCTCTAGAAATAGGGCTGAAGGTGGACACCAATGCTACTGAGTTGCTTTTTACTTTGTCTTTATGTGTAAAAAGGGATTGTCTGTTTATCTGTTTAGTTTTATTAAGAGAATTCTCAATAAGGGCCTCACTATATCCTCTAGATCTAAAGTTCTGACAAAGCTCCTTGGCTTGTGTATCAAAAATGTCATCTGTATTACAGATACGTTTATATCTCAAAATCTGACTAAATGGAAGGCTCCTCTTGAGCTCTGGCGGGTGATAACTGCTATAATGGAGAAACGAATTTCGATCAGTCTCTTTTTTGAAAACTTCGGTATGGACAATATTGTCTCTCTTTTTCACCAATACATAGAGTAATGCTATGGAATGTGAATCATAATTCATAGTAAACTTAATAGTCTCTCTCTGAGAGTTGAGAAACAAGTGGAACTCTTCCAGAGCCTCTTTAGTGCCTGACCATACAAAAAATAAATCATCAATATACCTCCAATAGGCTTTAATGTGTCCAACATATGGATTATTATTTAAAATACATTCAGACTCAAACTTCAACATAAAACAGTTGGCCATATTAACTGCTACCGGGCTGCCCATAGCTAGGCCTCTTTTCTGTAAATAATATTGATCCTGAAAACGAAAATAATTCTTATTAAGGACTTCCTGAGTCAATGATATTAATGCCTCAGTAGAGGGATGTAGCTCTATTCTCTGATCCAAATAATATCTACATGCACTTAACCCATCAATATGTGGGACGCTAGGATATAAACTAGAAACATCCATAGTACACAAAATATCAGTAGCTTCTATACTGCACTCATACAGCTTACTTAGAAAGTCGGTAGTGTCCTTTAAATAACCAGGTTGTGCTGCAGCCAATTCTTTAAGGTGTGAGTCAACACATTTTGAGATTCTGTAAGTGACCCGATACCAGCCACAATAGGTCGACCTGGTGGGTTATGAAGATCCTTGTGAATTTTCGGCAAAGTGTAAATAATAGGTCTTACTGGGTTATCATTCACCATGAACTTAAATTCCTTCTCAGAAATCTCACCCTCCTTAAGAAGGCGCTTTAGAACCTCTTTGATCTCAAAAGAGAACCGAACAGTTGGATCTGTGCTTAAAGGAATATACACATCTGTGTCTGCTAATTGTCTATTTATTTCAGCAACATAGGAACTCTTATTCTGTACCACTAAGGCCGAGCCTTTATCGGCCTTCCTGTACACCAGATTATCTAACTGCATCAATTCCTTAAGTGCTAGTCTCTCTGACTCAAGCAGATTAGGGAATAATCTAGTTTCATTACTTTTCCCACATAGAAGCATAACTTCATCCTCAACTAGTCTACAAAATGTGTCAACTGATGCATGATTAATCTGTGGAGTGAACGTGTTATAAATGGTCTATCAGCCGTGTCCAATGAACTGACTTCTGGCAGCACTGTGCTTCCAGGAGTAGAATAGACAATATTTTTGTCGACATCTCTAGAATAAAAAGCTTTAAGCTTAATGTTCCTAAAAAACTTAAACAATTCAACCTTTGTAGTGAAACCTTCCACCTTATGAGATGGTCCAAAAGAAAGTCCTTTTGACAGTAGTTTACATTGGGAGTCACTGAGGTCTACCTCTGAAATGTTGACTATGTTTGTGTTACGGACGGTGTCCTTATGTGTATATATATGGGCGTTATGTATGTTATCTGTTGTGTGTGTGTATATAGGCATGTTTTGGTTCTGTTTTTGTCTCCCTCCTATGTAACATATCCCATTCTCAGGTGGCTCCCAGTTGCAGTACCAGCAGCCAGCTGGTCAATCAGCAACTCACCCCAGTGCAACGGCAGGTGAAGCTGATCTGCAATCAACATCCACTCTCCCTTTATATATCCCATTTTGTGCAGTGTTAGTTAGCTGGGAGGTCTCGCGTGATTCCTGATTCAGTACAACGATTTCACGGCGACGCGGCAGGTGGATGAGCAATCAATGCACCTGAGAGCGAGTTTGTTTGTTGGTAGTGCGAGGAGAGTCGTGGCGCAGGGCCGCCTCAGGGGGTGTGCGAGCAGTGCGGTCGCACAGGGCCTCGCGGGAAGGGGGGCCTCGCAAAAAAAAAAAAAAAAAAAAAAAATTATTAATTTTTTTTATTTTTTATAATTTTTTTTTTATTTTTTTTTTTATTTTTTTGCGAGGCCCCCCTTCCCGCGAGGCCCTTTTTCATCACAGACCTAAAATCTAGTTTTGCTTATATGCTTATATATTTCACATTAGACACGTTTGTAGAATGACTTGTTTCTGGGTCTGCACCTGGGTCACTATTGGAGCTCTGGTGCTCTGCAGCAGGCATTGGTTTCAATGAGGGGAGGGGTTACACTATTCTAAAGCGTCTGACTATTCCGCGCGGCGCGCATGCACCGTGCAGCATTGTAGTTTATCCGAGCCAAGGTGAAGAGGACATCGTTCGGCAGATGGACTGAAGATGAAAGTTGTTGCATGTTAGACAGTTCAGTCAGGCTAGCCATCCCGGCTAAAGACAGGGACAGCTAGTTAGCTTTAGCTACGTTATAATATTGAGTGCTATCCCGTGTGGTTCAGTCGGGATAGCCATGATGCTGTCGCCGGCTAGTAGCTAGCTTAGCTAACGGCTAACTAACGAGCGAGCGAGGCGAGGCGAGTGGATGTTTTTTCAAAAGAAGCAATACGCCGAAAGGTGTCCAGTCTGCCGGAAAGTACTCGAAGAAGAAGAAGAAGAAATTACACCGTGGGGCCAAGAAAGTGTCCTTCCACGTTGATACTGCGTTATGGTGAGTGACCGTGAGTCAACATATGATTTATATACCCGCCGTGGATCTGTCTTTCTCTCTCTGGAGTCTGGTCGACTAGTTAAAGCTACTGTAGCTAACGCTAACGGTGTGTGCCTGGTGCTCGTGGTGAGAGCACCTGGCTGTATGCAGCTACATAGAGCCACGTGCCTGATTGAGCTAACTGTTAGCCAGACGCCATGTGTGGGCTGGCTGGCTGGCTGTCGGCCCACCACGTCCTCCCCACACCCAGTCTCCTCGGCCGGAGCCGTGGCCCCCCGTACTATACCAGGAGGGAGGGGTGGGGAGCGAAGGTGGAGGGAGGCGCGCTGAGGCCTTTCGTCAACGTGGAGACCTGTGTTGCGGCCTTTCGACCTGCGCCCTCGTGCAGGTAACTAAGATTAATGAAAATGTCATGACATTACCCCACTCTTACTTCCTTCCCCTCCCGAATGTTTTGTTAATAACGATGTTTTTTTCCAGGCAAAACATATGCTACTTCACAACATTTGGAGATACGACATGTGCTGTGTGTGAATGGTGTAGCTTGTGTAGCTTGTGTAGCTTGTGTAGCGTTGGGCCATTGGCCAAAGCTGTGTGTGGCCTGGTGTCACAGAGTACCTGGCTAGCCTATTTAGCTGATGTCGGCCATTGGCTCCTTGCTTTGGTTTCTCTGGTATACCCTGCTCTTCTTGTTGGATTTAAGTGTTGATCTTTGTCCTTTTGAATCTGTCATACATGCTCTAGTCTCTAACACACACACACATGACAAACACACATGTTCTCTCTCTCTCTCTCTCTCTCTTTCTAACACACACAGTCTGCCTATGGCGGGCCTTTCTCGATGGCTAGGCTGTGCTCAAGGATCTTCAGTCACAGTGCTCAGGTATTCTGCCACTGTGTACTCTCTGTTTAGGGCCAAATAGCATTTCAATTTCTTTCCAATGTGTCTCTCTCTCTCTCTCTCTCTTTTGATCTTTGTCCTTTTGAATCTGTCATACATGCTCTAGTCTCTCTCTAACACACACACACATGACAAACACATGTTCTCTCTCTCTCTCTCTCTGTACACTGTATATTGACTGTAGAACGGGAGCTCTCTTTCGCTCTCTCTTTTGCTATATGTTGACTGTATCATGCCCCGCCTCGGGCAGCGCTATTATTTAAGAATATGTTGACTGTATATATAAAAAAAAAAAAAAAAAAAAAAATATATATATATATATATATATATAAAATTTTTTTTTTTTTTTTTTTTACCTTTGGGGGGGGGGGGGGGGGGGGGGCCTCGCGTTAAATCTCGCACAGGGCCTCGCATTTCTCCCAGGCGGCCCTGTCGTGGCGGATTTGGTAAGACTGATTTGTGACTGGATCTGGATTAGATTTAGGATAGGAATGAGTAAGATATGGAAGGGGGAAATGATAACGGTGAAGTAGAGCAGGTAGATGGTAGTAAGATGCAAGGGAAGGGTAAAGGGAATCGTGGGCAGGGTTTGGAAGGCAGTGAGCGGGAGGAGAATAAGAGGAAAGAACGGGAGGATGAGGAGGATGTGCAGGACGGTAGGGATGTGAGAAAGAAGTCTGAGCAGATGGGGAATTTGAAGGTACTAGTTAAGTTTAAGGAAGGAATTGAGTTAAGTGATATAGGGGTTATGGAGTTAGCTGGGGGGGTGAAGAAGGCGTGTGGGGAAGTCGAGTGGGCAAAGCGGTTGAGAGATGGAAGGTTGTTGGTAATGTGTAAGGACAAGGTGCAGAAGGATAGAATGATGGGAGTGAAGATGATTTGCGGGCGTGGGTTAGAGGAGGTGAGAGAGTTTGCTGAACGAGGCGCAAGAGGGGTTATCTCAGGGGTGCCCCTGGGAGAAGATTTGAAGTTTCTTCAAAGAACACTTAAAGGAGGTACAGTTGTGGGTGTGAAAAGACTGATGGCAAGGCGGGATGGGGTGAGGGTGGAAAGTAAGTCGGTGATGGTGGAATTCAGTGAGAAAACGTTGCCAGAGAGAGTAAAGGTAGGGTTCATGAGCTTCACAGTACGTGAATATATCCAGCCACCTACTAGATGCTTCAAGTGTCAGAGGTTTGGTCATGTGGCCGCAGTATGTAGGGCTAGACGGAGGTGTGGAAAGTGTGGGGGTGATCATGAATATGGACAGTGTGAGGAGGGGGCAGTGAGGAGATGCTGTAATTGTGGTGGGGATCATACGGCTGGATATGGTGGATGTCTGGTCAGTAAAAAGGCGGTTGTTGTGCAACAGGTGAGAGCAGCTAATAACTTGACGTATGCTGAGGCTGTGAAAGTAGTGGATCTAGAGAATAAGAAGGAAAGTAGTGAGGTGGGAAACCAACGGGGGCAAGAAGTGGTTCAAGCAGGGATGGTGGTGGATCAAGGGGTGATTAACCCGGAGAAGTTGGTACTGTTTATAGCGTATGTGATCAATTGTACTGAGCAGGCTAAGAGTAGAACTGAGAGGATCAAAATCATTGTGAAAGGGGCTGGTAAATTTCTAGATTTGGGTGGCCTGTCTTGGGAAAAGATCGATAAAGACCTCAGTAGAATGGGTGAAGCTCCGGAGTCTACCTCTATGCCAGCATGGATAGGTCCAAGTCAACCCTAGTGGTTTTGCAGTGGAATGCACGAAGTCTAATTGCGAATGGTCAAGAGTTTAAAGGGTTTGTTCAAGATCTGAGTACCAAACCAGATGTGATTTGCATACAGGAATCCTGGCTTAAGAGCACATTAGACTTTGTAATATATGGATATGTTGGTGTTAGGAGAGATAGGGAGGGGGGTAATGGAGGAGGGTGTGTTACCTTTGTAAAGAGAGGGTTGCAATATAGGGAGGTGAGAATAGGTAGGGAGTTGGAGTACATTAGTATTGAAGTTTGGGTTGCAGAGGGCAGTATTCAAATTATAAATTTTTATAATCCATGTAGGCAGATTGAGATGGGACAGCTAGATGAAATGTGGGAAGGGGTAGGAGGTAAAGTAGTTTGGTGTGGGGATTTTAATGCGCATAGTTCATTATGGGGAGATAGGAATGATGCAAATGGTGAAGTGATAGAGGAATTTTTGGAGGGGAAAGGACTGGTGTGTTTGAATGATGGAACGGGTACAAGGGTGGATGTCGCAAGAGGGAATGAGTCTGCTATAGACTTAACAGTAGTTACGGCTACGTTAGCAGATAGGTGTAAGTGGGAGGTGTTGACTGGTAGTACAGTTGGCAGCGATCACTATCCTATAAGGTTACAGATGGAGATGAACCCTATTAGGGAGAGTGTTTTGGGAGGAGGGAGGTGGAAATTGGGTGTGGCTGATTGGGAGGCTTATGCCGTATTGAGTGAGCGTGGGCTTATGGGTATGGATAATGAGAGTCTAGATAGTGAGTGCATGTGCAGTGAGGTGACTAATAGTATTATTGTAGCGGCAGAATTAACAATTCCTAAGACTGGGCAGAAGAGGGTGAATAGGATAGTTCCTTGGTGGTCTAAGGAATGTTATGAAGCAATTAAAGTAAGGAATAGGGCATTTAGAGAGCTAAAGAGGACTCATAACTTTGAAAAGTTAATAGAATATAAGAGAGCGATGGCAATAGTGAGGAAAGTAATTAAGAAAGTGAAGAAGGAGTACTGGAGGAAGTTTTGTGATACTTTAGGAAGGGCTACGCCAATCCAGAGGGTTTGGGGTATGATTAAGAAGATGAGAGGGGTTGGGAGGGAGCTTGAGTATCCTGCTCTGGTAGTAGAACAGAGAGTTATTACTAACAGTGTGGAAAAGGCCGAAGCAATAGCGAAGGCGTTAGTTAAAGTGTATAGCTCGGATAATTTGACGCAGGAAGAAAGGGAAGGGAGAGAGTTGACAGTGGATAGGTTTGGAGGAAATGTAGAATTTGGTGAAGATGGGGAGGATAGGGTATTAAATACAGCATTTACAGTGCATGAAATGGCTAGAGCATTAAGGAAAGTGGGGAAAACAACGCCAGGTAGAGACAATATTTGTTACGCTATGTTGGAGAAGTTGAGTGTTATGTCAAAAGAAGTGGTACTGAGGTTGTTTAACAGAGTATGGTCTGAAGGGGAGATTCCTGGAGGGTGGAAGCAATCAGTTATCGTTCCAATTAGAAAGCCTGGTAAGGACGCAAAAGACCCAAGTAATTATAGGCCCATAGCATTGACGTCTCAAATGGGGAAGTTGATGGAAAGAATGATTAATGATAGACTGGTATATTGGCTGGAGACGAGAGGATTATTGTATAGCTACCAAAGTGGATTTAGGAAAGGGAGAGGGACGATGGACCCTGCTGTTGCGCTTGAAGACGACATTAGGAAAGCACAGGTAAATAAGGAGTCAGTTATTGCTGTGTTTTTTGATATTGAAAAGGCCTATGATATGGTTTGGAGACAGGGTCTTATTATTAAGCTTCATCAAATGGGAATCAGAGGTAGGATGCTTAAGTGGATAAATAATTTTGTCTGATAGGAATATAGTGGTAAGAATTAATGGTATGTTTAGTAAGGAATATATAGTAGAGAATGGGACTCCACAAGGAAGTATTATTAGTCCAGTGATATTTGCGATAATGATTAATGATGTTTTTAAGAATTTGGAAGGGTCCATTAAGGTAGCACTGTTTGCAGATGATGGGGCTATATGGAAAAGGGGGAGGAATCTCAATTATATAGTATGTAAAATGCAAGAAGCAGTAAATGAGGTAAAAAGGTGGTCGCTAGAGTGGGGTTTTAGATTGTCAATTGACAAAACAAAAACAATATTTTTCTCAAGGAGGAGTATTCCCCGAGAGTTGAGTATATCGATAGGTGATAAAATTTTGGAAAGGGTAGAGCAGTTTAAATATCTTGGTGTGTGGTTTGATAAGAGGTTAACGTGGTCTTTGCATATATGTAAGATGGTGGATAAATGCAAGAAAGTACTGAATGTGATGAGATGTTTGAGAGGGCTGGATTGGGGAGCCAGTAGGGATGCTATGAGAACAGTCTATATTAGTCTCATCAGATCGTTATTTGATTATGGGTGTATTATTTATAGGTCGGCAGCAAAAACTAATTTACGTAAGTTGGATGTAATTCAGAGTAAGGCGTTGAGATTGTGTTGTGGGGCTATGAAAACTACACCGATTGCAGCACTCCAAGTGGAGATGGGAGAAATGCCCCTGAATATTAGAAGAGATCAGTTGGGGTTAGTGTATTGGGCCAATCTTAGGGGTCATAAGGAGGATCATATTAGCAAAAGTGTATTAGTGCAGTGTCAGGAAAAAGAGAAGGTGCAGATAGAAAGTTTTGGGTGGATTATAGAGGCAAAAGCTAGAGAGATGGGCGTTCTGGAAATGAGTGTGTGTCCAACAGTCTGTTTCCCAGTAGTTCCTCTTTGGTTGATGGATACCCCTGTTGTTGATATAGAATTGTTGGAGTTGAAGGAGAGAGAGGAGATTAGTAGCCATATGGTGGAGAGTTATATTAGGTTAAAGTATGGTGAAAGACTGGTGGTTTATACAGATGCATCTAAAATGGAGTCAAGCAGAGTGGGGGCGGCATTTACAATCCCAAGTCTTGGCATTTCAAAAAAAGAGAGATTGAGTGACAGTCTAGCAGTGTATACAGCAGAACTAGTAGCTATAATGATAGGGTTATCGTGGATAGAGGAGAATAGGCCTAAGGGTGAGATTTTAAAGTCGTTGATAAGTATACAAAATGTAGTGTCCCAGTCAAGGATGGATATTGTGCTGGAAATAGTGCAGATGGTAGACAGACTTAGGCGTTCAGGTAGTATGGTTGTCTTTTTGTGGGTGCCGGCCCATATAGGAGTTCGAGGGAATGAGTTGGCGGACAAGTTGGCCAAAGGAGCTTGTGGACTTGATAGAGTTACAATGAATGTACAGATTAGTAAGGCTGAAATCCAGAGTATAGTCAAAATGAAGGTTAAGGAAAAATGGAAAGGCATGTGGGATAATGAGAGGTTAGGGAGATGGTTTTATGGGGTGCAAAAGAGGGTGGGTTGGAGTAGGGCTACTAGTAGGAGCAAGCAAGAAGAGGACGTGTTTACAAGGATGAGGTTGGGGCATACAGGGTTGAATAGTAGAGAATATCTAGACAGCGCCTCTATAACAGACGGTCCTGCACAGTAGCGCAGCGACCGGAACAGGAAGTTGAGACGCTACTTGTAAATACACCTGCAGTCGTCCGAGACTTATTTGTATATTGTTTTCTTCTTTATTAAACTGGATGGAACAAATGGAATATCGTTCTTATTTATATACAAATAACTGGATGTAGTCCAACGGATATGATCAGTGGACTGTGGATCAGAGGAGGACGACGAGTGCGCAAACAGACCGGAGAAAGTCGGATAGTCGACAGAGCCGTCGGCAAACAACACGGCACCTTGTCAACTTAAAGGACCAGGACACTGTTAACGTCGACAATTGGTATGGATTTTTTTTTGCTTTCATTGGATTATAGTGGACTTTTATTATTAGTTCCAACGGAAGATGCCAAAAGGGATTATTTTTTTTGGAGCTACAGCTGTAGTCTGAAGTAATTTTTATACATTGGAAGCAAGCTATTAATTATTCATCCAAATAACTGACAATGGTGCTTATAAATGCAGAGTGCCCTATTGAGGATTGTGACTATGTAGCTGAGCATGTAGCGGCGGCCGTGGTGGCGGCCATGTTAAGTGTACACGCCACTATACATGTCGCAGGCGCAGCCCCCTGGGCGCCGGGCGCAAATGCTAAAATGGAGAAGCTAAAGCGTCCCTCCATAGCACTGGCCGGAACGGGCGAGGCCTGGTCATACTTCGTAACCCGCTGGGGTGAGTATAAAACAGGCACCAAGCTGGTCGGGCCCGACATAGTTTCACAGCTACTGGAGTGCTGCGAGGAGGATCTGAGGAAGGACCTCACACGCGCGGCAGGCAGGAGCCTAGCGGGCAACGACGAGGAGGACGTCCTCGCTGCCATGAAGGCACTCGCCGTTCGCGCAGAGAACACCATGGTAGCTCGGGCAGCCCTGTCTAACATGCGGCAGGGTTATGAAGAGCCCATCCGGTCGTTCCACGCCCGCATCAAGGGGCAGGCGGACACGTGCAAGTACCAGATGAAATGCACTAGGACAGGGTGCGACCAAGTCAACGACTTCACGGAAGAGATCCTACGAGACGTGATTGCCCGTGGCATTGCAGATTCGGAAATACAGCTCGACCTGCTCGGTGAGAAGAACCAGAACATGCCACTAAAGGACATGATCGAGTATATCGAGGCTAAGGAGTCTGGAAAGCGCTCGGCATCGCGCCTGCTTGACCCTCAGAGCGCGGACATGGTCAGCAGTTCGTACAGGCGGGTAAGACAACAGGACACCCGCGCCAGAGGAGGAGCCAGGCTAGAGAAACCAAAGGCCAAGCCCGAAGGGGTATGCATCCACTGCGGCGAGGTGGGCCACGGCAAAACACCCCAGTGGCACGCCAGACGTGCCGAGTGCCCAGCATACGGTAAAAAGTGTCGGAAGTGTGGCCGCCAGAATCACCTCGAGAGGGCCTGCCTGGGTGGCCGATCGACTAGGCCCCCACCCGGAGAGACAGACTGGACGTGTGACGAGCAGACAGCAGCATTCGTTGAGCTATGCACAATCAGCACAGATGGCGAGTTACGCACGCTTCCCCTCGCTCACCACCTGTACGATGATATGTGCGACAAGTGGATGAAGCGTGCGTCCAGCCCGCAGCCATACGTCAACCTCACTCTCACCACCGAGCACGAGGATTACAAGGCTCTGGGTTTTTACCTCCTAAAACGCACCCGTGCAGTATCCCTGCCTGCTATGGCCGATACGGGATGCCAAAGCTGCCTGATCGGCATTAAAGTCGCTCAACAAATGGGCCTAAGCACAGAGGACCTCATCCCCGTATCCATGACCATGAAAGCTGCGAACAATAAGGGAATTCGGATCCTCGGAGCTGCGGTAGTCAGATTCGCCGGCAACAGTGGTGACGCTCGAAGGTTGGAGACACGCCAAATCGCGTATGTGACGGACACCTCAGACCGCATATTTCTCTCCCGCGCAGCCTGCGTGGACCTGGGAATGATCTCCGCCCAGTTCCCAACACTCGGGGAGGTGAATCTGGCGACATCAGAAGTATGTGACTGCCCGCGGCGTGTGGAGCCGCCGACCAGGCCAACCACACTCCCCATGTTGGCGATCGAGGCTAACAGGAAGGCGTTACGGGGACACTTGTTAGAACTGTACGCTCAGAGCACATTTAACACATGCCCCCACCAGACATTACCGAAAATGACCGGCCCACCACTCCGCCTCATGCTTAATGAGGATGCGACACCGGTTGCCTGTCACACCCCCATCCCCGTGGCCCTACACTGGCAAGAGGAGGTAAAGGCAGGCCTCGACCAGGACGTCCGCCTCGGCGTGTTGGAGGAAGTACCAATCGGTACACCGGTGACGTGGTGTCATCGCATGGTGATCTGCGCGAAGAAGACAGGCAAACCGCGACGCACTGTCGACTTCCAGGCCCTGAACAAGTATGCACTCCGCGAGACCCACCACACCCAATCTCCATTCCACCAAGCGAGATGTGTGCCTAACGGGAAACTCAAGACTGTGTTCGATGCCTGGAATGGTTACCACAGCGTCCCATTACACAAGGACGATCGCCACAAGACGACGTTCATAACCCCATGGGGCCGCTACCGGTACCTGTCGGCCCCGCAGGGGTACATGGCATCGGGGGACGGTTACTCGCGACGGTATGACGAGGTTGTCGCGGACATAGGCAACAAAACTAAGTGCATAGACGACACGCTACTATGGTCAGATACGATTGAGGAGAGCTACTTCCAGGCGGTCCAGTGGCTGGACATATGCGGCCGGAATGGAATAGTCCTCAACCCGGAGAAGTTCATTTTTAGCGCACCCACGGTGGACTTCGCTGGCTTTACAATCACCATGACTGATGTGCGACCGTGCAGTCGCTACCTGGAGGCGATACACGACTTCCCACAACCACGTAATGTCACGGACATCAGGTCGTGGTTCGGGCTGGTCAACCAGGTGGCCTACGCCTTCAGTATGGCCAAGCGTATGCAGCCATTCCGGAAGCTCCTGAAGAGTGGAGAACGCTTTGAGTGGTCCGCGGAGTTGGAAGACATATTCCGTGAGTCAAAGGATGTGATCGTCGAAGAAATTGAGCGTGGTGTCCGCATTTTTGACAAAACCAGGCCAACATGTATCGCCACGGACTGGTCAAAGGAGGGCATTGGATTCTGGTTATTCCAGAAACATTGCCGATGTATGCCAGTCAGACCCTTCTGCTGCACTGATGGGTGGAAGATAACCCTGGTTGGCAGCAGATTCACGCATGCGGCGGAGTCCAGGTACGCGCCCATAGAGGGCGAGGCTCTTGCGGTCGCGGACGCATTGGACAAGGCACGCTACTTTGTGTTGGGATGCGAGGACTTGATTGTAGCTGTAGACCATAAGCCGCTGCTGAGACTCCTTGCAGACAGGGCGCTCGATGACATACCAAACCCACGCCTACGGAACCTCAAGGAGAAGACCTTGCGTTATCGTTTCCGCATCGTGCATGTCCCGGGCATGAGGAACAAGGCGGCGGACGCCATGTCACATAGGCCGGTTGGCACCACACGGCCATCACTTATGGACCTTCCGGATGACAACGCCCACCTCCCACCCAGTACGCACACTGATGTACTGTCCTTCCTACGCCAGACCGAGCCAGGGAATGACGACGACACTGAGGATGATGACCTGGCATGGTGTGCTGCGGGCCTTGAATCATTGCGGTCAGTGACATGGGATCGTGTCAGGGAGGCCACCAGCAGCGATGGTGAGATGCGCACCCTGGAGGAGATGGCGACGGACGGCATCCACGACTAAAAATTCGAGATGCCGACGACGATCCGTGACTTCCACCAGTACCGTGAGAACATCACATCAACTGATGGGGTGGTCTTGTACAAGGACAGGGTGATTATACCACTCTCTCTCCGCAGAGAAGTGCTGAGCGCCCTACACGCTGCCCACCAGGGCGTATCGATGATGACCGCCCGCGCAGAATCCTCTGTGTTCTGGCCAGGCATGTCGGCTGACATCAGCGCCACTCGGAGGAACTGCGAGCACTGCCACCGGATGGCACCTTCACAGCCTGGAGCGCCGCCAACCCCGCCGATCCCAGTTGTTTACCCTTTTCAGGCGGTGTGTTCGGACTTCTTCATGCACAGGGGCGTGCACTACCTCGTGACGGTGGACCGGTACTCAAACTGGCCGATCATCTCGAAGGCGACGGGGGGCGCCGCCGGCCTCATAAATCACTTACGTCGGGCCTTCGTGACGTACGGGACGCCAGAAGAGCTCACATCAGACGGGGGCCCAGAGTTCACCTCCACCGAGACCAGGTCATTTCTATACAGATGGGGCGTACACCACCGCCTCTCATCTGTGGCCTTCCCCCACAGCAACTGCCGCGCTGAGATTGGGGTAAAGACAATGAAACACCTTATCACTGACAACACCGGCCCAAAGGGGGAGCTTGACACAGATGCTGTGCAGAGAGCGATCCTGCAATATCGTAACACACCTGACCCTGACACGAAAATATCTCCGGCAATGTGTGTCTTCGGCCGCCCGATACGTGACTTCATCCCGGTTGTGCCTGGGAAGTACAGACCACATGAGACCTGGCGTGAGACACTGACGGCAAGGGAGGAGGCTCTCCGCAAACGCCACATCCGCACAGCGGATGCCTGGGCAGAGCACACAAAACGCCTCCCGCCACTCATGGTAGGGGACATGGTCCGTGTACAGAACCAGACAGGGCCCTACCCCAACAAATGGGACAGGACTGGCAGTGTTGTGGAGGTACGCCAGCATGACCAATACGTGGTCAAGATCGACGGCTCTGGCAGAGTCACACTTCGGAACAGGAGGTTCCTGCGCAGGTTCAGCCCTGTTCGCAACAACCTTCCACCTCCTCGATCAATTTACGACGACCTGGCGGCCCGTGTCACCGTACCACCAGCACACGTTGTCACACCACGTCTGCCTGACCCCAACTGCGACCTTGTGTCCCCCACATCGCCACCGGTACTCACGTTGGCGAGCCAACCCCGGCGCGGGACGCCGCCTGCTTCGCACACGGTCCTTCAGGCGTCACCACCGGCCCCTTTGGACCCGGGAGCCGATCCCCCACCGGGGCCCACTGTGTCGTCCCCTGCACCTAGGGCGGACTTACGCCGATCCACCAGGGCGACCAGAGTGCCTGCCTGGCACAGGGACTATTCCATGGGCTAGTCACATAATGGACACATGATTTATAGTCACATAGCCTGGGTGTGGGTTACACAGGTATTTGTCCACGTTTTTGTGTGTTTGTTTATTATTATTTCTCAGCCTTTGCACAGTATGTTAAAGACTCTGGGGGAGATAGAGAATATCTAGACAGCGCCTCTATAACAGACGGTCCTGCACAGTAGCGCAGCGACCGGAACAGGAAGTTGAGACGCTACTTGTAAATACACCTGCAGTCGTCCGAGACTTATTTGTATATTGTTTTCTTCTTTATTAAACTGGATGGAACAAATGAAATATCGTTCTTATTTAAATAGTACGTTAGTTATGTTAAAAAAGCATATTAATGGACAATGTGAGTGTAGTGTTAGTCTAGAAACGGTAGAACATGTGGTAGAAAAGTGTACATTGTATCAAAGGCAAAGTAAAGGTCTTATTAGGGATTTGAAGAGGGAAAAGATAGCACTTAAAATAGTTGATATTTTGCAAAGGAATTCTGGAGAAGTTTGTATGGAGAGTTTATTTTATTTTTTGAGAACGACAGGTTTATTTTATAGGATTTAGGACATCCAGATCCACACTCCTTGTCAGTAGATGGCGGTAATGCTCGTCGAAAGTGATTGCCAACCGCCAAAAAATAGAAAAGAAGAAGAAGAAGAACTGTTGACTGTCTTGAACCAGTTCTCTCTACGGCTTTGCGTTGAACGTCACGTCAGTCTCGTCCTGCTGCTGCTGCTCATGTCCTCTAGTGGGACTGACATCTGAGCCCCGTCCTCCTGATGATGGAGGCTCGTCAGGTAGTGACTGAAATGTGTTTTCTAGCTGTATGTCTTCAGTGTTTGAGGGGAGTTACTACTATTGCTCCGCTATTTTCTCTGTGCCTGTGAGCAGGGTTAGCTTAGTTAGCTCTAGCAGCTAACCTTAATTTAATTTAGGTTTTCACGGCGACGTAAGCATTTCAAGAACGCAAAGCATGTTGGACTCGTTGAACCTGTTGCGAACAAAAAAGCAGCGATTTATTTCGGGCCGCAAAATATGATCAACTAGGCACTCTGGAGCCCCGTGTTCGAGATTGATTTCGGCTCGCCTCGAAAGTAGACGAGAGTAGACTAGTGCAGCCGGGGGACGAGTCAGAAAGGCGGACACTTCAGATTTGACGACAGTGGTAGATTAGATTCAAATGTATGGTGGTCATCACTGCTTGTGTTAAATAACGAGACGGGAGACTAGAGCGTATCCACTGTGCGTCTGTATTGAATCCCAACCCATAACACAACAGCATATTTACATCCTGGTCCCTGCTGGACCGTAGCAGCCTGTCGATGTACTAGCCTCAGCAAGCTAACGTTAGCTGGCTCAACTCTAGGGTGACCATATTTTGATTTCCAAAAAAGAGGACATGCCCCCCCCCCAGCCTCGAGATACTTAATGATACTCAGGCATGCGTTGCTCATGGGACGACTGGTTGCACTATGTTTTAATAACGCCGCGTGCGCACGCTCCCGCGCATGCGCATAGACTATCATGTTCCCTCGCATAGCACAGACTAAAGACGGTGCCTAATTGCCTCTATGAATGGAATGTAACACATTTCATTCACAAGTTTTGTGTGAATGTATCTGAGAACGTATTTGAACACACCTGACGACCGGCCATATATTGTTATGCAAAGTAGTACTTAGCAGGCATGCGTTGTTCATGGCACGGGGTACCACTCAGTGGTACCTCACTGAGTATTAAAGATTTGAGCAGAAGCGCGTGCACGCACATGCACGCGCTCGCGAGAACGCGCTGCGCTCGGCTCGGATCGTTGTGTTTACCTGCGGCGCTACCTCGCATTATCATAACAATAGCCGCTATAGGCTGGTGTCTTCAACCAGTCTGGGACTCTTTGTTCAACCCCCCACCCACCACCACTCACCCCCGGACAACAACACACTCTGCAAACAGCAGCAACCCGGGACATTCCATATCTACATCACAAACTTCGGGACTGAGTAGATAATTAATTAATCTTCTCTTTATTTTTATTATTTATATTAAAACTGAATCAAACCATAAACAAGGTTGCCTGTTGGGATGTTAGATCCTAATGTGAAAAACTGATTTTATATGTCTGCACTTTATGTGCTCATTTTATGCCTGTCTTAATTCTGTTGTGAAGCACTTTGAGCTGCAGTTTCTGTATGAAAGGCTATACAAACAAAGTGTATTATTGTGCGCGAGGGAACATATGCGCATGCGCGCGGGGCCGCGCGTGCGTGTGCGCGTGCGTGTGCGCGCGCGCGCGGCGTCATTATCCTGCGTGGCGGCTCAGCCCATAATAACAACGCAACGCTGGTACTTAGCGAGTTGGCTCATCAGTCGAGTGCAGCACATTCCTGTGTGCACGCGTGTGCACATCCGTGCATGTGCGTGCTTCTGCTCACAGACTGGTTGCACGGTGTGCAACCCCCGTCCCATGAGCAACGCATGCCTGATGATACTCAACGTTTACTCAAAGATGCATTATTGTTTTAATATATTTAAAGTATGCCTCCTCTCTATGGATATACAAGTATTATTTTACTGTATATAACACAACAATATCTCTCTATAACCAAAGACACACCAAACCAAAGTTACTCAACAATCAGCATGCTTGATTATGCCTAGACAAATCTCAATGGCACAATAATAACTTAAAAATCAACCTGTAACAAAATAATAGCTCTCTTTTCAAGTCTTACTGGACAAAAATAAATAACAAAATATATGAAATAATAGAAAATCCAGTTAACAAATATATTTTTCAGACAAATCGTTTTTTTCTTGCCATGTTTCAATGAGATATTGTGCAATGGTTTCTGCTGTCTCATTTGATGTATTTAACCTCGATTCATTTTGTTTGCATGCCCACCCCTCTTCCAGTCAAAGTACTGTATTATGATTGGGAATATTTTCACTGCTCCGTGGTTTGATTTGAGTGCTTCATGTGCAACATCAATCGAGTCGAGTGGGGCGCTATAACAATTGGCTTCGGATTTAGTGCGCGCACTACTGAACTTTTTGGCAGTGTCGGAGTCTGGAAATGCCTTTTTTAGCAAAGCACTTGTGCAATCCATAGATTGTGATGTTTCAGAGTATGAAATGCAAACGCACCCTCCCTCCGCTGCATTTACTTTACAGCATCCTCTGTTTTCCCGGGTTTAACAAATAAGTCTGTCAACTTTGCAGACAAACTCTCAACTTGCACATGTCCAAGCTTTGCACACGGTGCACTCCGCCTCCCATTTGTTCTGACGGGTCGGTACATTTGGAATTTCTTCTGCAGTTCATCTGTAAAAGTACATTCTTTGGCATTGTGAACGTGAGCTGCGGTGCGCTCTGTCCCCTCTGCGTGTATCCTTTCTCTTCCTCTGTTTGTGAGCGTAGTTGTAGAGCCGCCCACAAAGCTTCTCAGGGATTACGTCACACACGCAACAGATTACCGTAGTATTCTGTGCAATGCGCCAGTCAATTTAAGTATATGCAAACGGTCCGTGAAAGCCGGACATTATCATGAATTTATAAACCCCCCCCCCCGGACGGCCCGGACAGGGTGTGAAAAGAGGACATGTCCGGGCAAAAGAGGACGTTTGGTCACCCTACTCAACTCCTACTGTAGCCCCTTATGTGACTGCGAGCAGAGACCCAGGCTCGCTCGCAGTCACGTAAGGGGCTACTCCTACTGTAGCAGCCTGTTGATGTACTAGCCTCAGCAAGCTAACGTTAGCTGGCTCAACTCCTACTATAGCAGCCTGTCGATGTACTAGCCTCAGCAAGCTAACGTTAGCTGGCTCAACTCCTACTGTAGCAGCCTGTTGATGTATTAGCCTGCAAGCTAACGTTAGCTGGCTCAACTCCTACTGTAGCAGCCTGTTGATGTATTAGCCTCAGCAAGCTAACGTTAGCTGGCTCAACTCCTACTGTAGCAGCCTGTTGATGTATTAGCCTCAGCAAGCTAACGTTAGCTGGCTCAACTCCTACTGTAGCAGCCTGTTGATGTATTAGCCTCAGCAAGCTAACGTTAGCTGGCTCCACTCTAGCAGCCTCCTCCCTCCCTCTCTGTCTCCCCCATCCCTCCCTCCCCTCTCTCTCTGCTAACAATCCTGATTCGATTCTTGAACCCATTTAATTAAAAAGGAAGATATTGATGGACATTAGCTATAGTATAGCTCATAGCTGTAACAGAATAACAGCTGCCATACCGTCCAGCCCTGTGACCATACCATACCCATTAACCAGTCTCTATAAGTCCAATCTTTGTGGCACTCTCACCAGCCTACCACTGGACGTCCTGTACTCTGGCGCCGGTGGAGGGTCCACCACAGGCTGGTACAGGTCGCTCCGCCTGAACGGCCTGACTTCCTGGGTGATAGTGTCATTGCCCGTATTACTATCCACCCCTTCGCTGGGTGGACTGCTATGTCGCTCCTCAGGTGGGTTGCATCCAGTCACATCCACCTCCGCTGGTCGCAGGTCCACCCGGTTCCGCCGGTAGAATGTCCTCTCGACAGTACGATCTGGGGGCCACCGGTTGCAGGCACACTCCTCTCCTCCACTTGCCCGTCCTGTCTCCAGGCAGGGGCTTCATTCTTATGTCCTGGCCGATACACAGCTCGGGCATATCTCTGGCCGACTTGTCATAACCCAGCTTGGCCGTTTGATGCTTAACCCGCAGCTTCTCAGGAACCCCCGTGACCACGCTGGGGCCCAGGAGTGTGTCAGCGACCGGAAGTGGGGTCTTCAGTCTCCGGGACATCAGTCTCTGCGCTGGGCTGCTAAGCATGCCCTCTGTGGGCATGTTCCTCCACTGCAAGATGGCCAACCATGGGTCGTTACCTGCACTAGCTGCCTTCTTCAGGCATTAAAGCGTTCCGTCTTGAGACGGATATCCGTCCATTTGATTTGGAGTTCCGTCATTTGATTCGGAGTCGTGACTGATTTTAACCTGAGCCAATCAGAGGCGTCAAATATCATGAAAGGGCATTTTTTCCCTACTGCAGCCGCGCCAAGCAGTCATTGGCGAGCATAATGTCACCGTGCTATGAAAAAATCTGTCTGCAATGAATGAATTTACTGCGTAGCTGCCTGTGTGAAAAAAAAATTGCGTGTGAAGTGAATCTGGGCCACGCTATATACTTGGTAGTTGTAGTCTATCGTGCGATTAAATACTATGTCCCGTCTGCGTAGAGTCCATACACCAACACCAAATCCCATAATTCCTAGCGAACAATCGAATCGAAACTGAATGTGGTATCGCCAAAGAACTTCCTTTCAATAAGTTTAAGCCGCTAATTTTGCTCTGCAAGAAGAACGGAGCGGATATCAGTCCATCTTATGACAACCACGTCCGATGTGGAGAGATAAGAGACCATAGCCGATTAAATTAAGTCGGATCTGGCAGTGATGATTGACGGGGACACACTTCTAACGTTCAGGTTCAGCCATGCATTAGGTGAGTTGCCCACTATTAGGACGTTTTTCAATACTTAAATACTGTCTACTTAAATTTCCCTCCGGGGATCAATAAAGTATCAACCTATATCTATCTATCTAATAATGAGACAATATGCAAATAAGATAATACTAATAATTGTCACTGTTCCCCGTATGAAAGTGGCTTGCAACTTACTGCTGGTAAAATCACTGTTTATTTCTCGTTTTGCATAGTATTACATTCCTCTTCTATAAACAAAGTCCTACCGTAAGAGCCTCATACGGGTTAATTAAACCTTTTTGATTAGTCTTTCCTTCGAGCTAAGTTGAACTGAACATTTCACTGTCAAAAGCGCAAACTTAAACAAGGTTGCGTCGCAACACGGTTTTCAAAATAAAGGTCACATACAAATAAAAAAAGATTAGAATTAGTATCATTAATCAATGAGTATGGGGTTGCGGCACTGCAGATATACCCTACTCCAATGATCCGCACGGACATTAGACAGTGTTGCACTCGCTACCCAGTCCGTAAGCTAGTAGCAGATAGAACGTTCATGTTGTGATTTTCGATGCAAAATAAATATTCAACATTCTCTTTTGAGACTCCGCCTCTTATCCTTTGTCACTTGGAACTTGCTGTACTTTGCTTGCAGGTCTGCATCCATTATTGCTGGATTATGAATAGCACCAACTTTAGCCACGGTACCGGTATCAAGCTAAGCTAGCTGACCTAGCTCATATTCCCCGCATTGACATTTGATAACGTTAGTCAGCTAACGCTAGTCAGTAGCTACTTAACTTAAATACGATTCACCGTGGGTGCATTATTGTTGATAGACAGACAGTGTCAGGTCCTGGAGAAAGGACAGGCGATCATCTGATTTGATGTAACGCGCAGATGTTGTTCCAACTAGCTAGCTTTTCAGCTAATGCTATCATAACACCAGCAAGCAAAACACATCCCGTCCGTCCGAGCTCCCCGTCACACGCTCTGTCTGGGACAATGGAATTTAAGAAAGTGTATCTGCTGTTAAAATGACAAAACAGCATCACACTTTAAAACACGTTCATTTTATAATCCTCACTCTCCGCAGGAGATAAATGACGTCATGGGATCGGAGGCTAGAATTTACGTGTACTCGCCGATACCAGCATTTTAGGCAGTATCGGTGGCATTTCCGATACTGGTATCGGAACAACTCTGCCCTGAAACCAGTAACATCACAAATATGAAGCGGGTAATTACCCATAAAAATAATAAACCTTTCATGGGTATATTTACAATAATTCATTTTATTTATAAAGCACTTTTCATTGTGAAACAAAGGTATGCAGAGTTTCTTGTTCTCCTGATTAATGCAATTGTGTGTGTGTGTTGTGGTGGTCTCATTCAAGGAGCACTACAAGCGCGCACACACACACAGTTTGTTGTTTTTGTTCTATTAGTGATTTACACACTTTCTCAGTTGGTTTATTATAAAAGATACAAACCTGAAAACAAACGCACTTAAATGTTAAATAAAAGGACCATAGTAATGAGGCAGGAGGAACATATTTTTTTCCACTATAATGGTAAAATTGTTATAAAAAAATGTGCCCCTAAAAAATATTCTGTGCCTCTAAATTTCTCATTTAGGGGCAAGTGTGCCCCTAGTGAAAAAGCTTAGCGTACAGCCCTGCTAATGTACAGTCTCCTCCCATCATATGTATAATCTCTGTTAGGATCTATGGGTAACAGTACAGTTACCCAGTGAATCCTCTCTCTCTCTCTCTCCCCCCCCCCTCTCTCTCTATCTCTCTCTGTCTACCAGTCGCAGACTGTGGGCTGACTGTCACTCAAAGTGCTTATGGGCGGAGCCAGGCCATAACAGCCTGAAATCCTGAGGCTGAAAAATGATGGTTTTGAGTACTTGATTAGAAATATAAAACAATGCATTTTTCTTCAATAGACTCACAGGAATTGTGTAAAGTTGCCCAAATAGTGCAAGGAATAGCAATGCATGTCCCCTTTAAATGTTTGGAAGAGCTCAAAAATAAAAATGTCATGATATTTCCATTGCCTTTTTTTTGTTTATTTAAATGTTACTGATTGTGTTAAATGGGCATATAATATCGTCTCATATCGATCGCAGGCACCTGAATCGAATCGTATCGTGGCAGACTTTGTGATATTGGAAAATATCATATCGTTGTCAAAAGAATCGATATCGTATCGTGATGAAACTGGTGATTCCCACCCCTAGCAGATACACACGCATGCACACAGTGGGCCAGTGACTTTGGTGGTATGTGCTATTGCACAGATGTGTGTCCCGTTTGCACATCCGTTACTTGAAATATTTTCACTGTGCTCCTAAATATTTTTGTGTGCTCCTAAATTTCTTTGTGTGCTCCTAAATTTTTTCATTTATGAGCACATGTGCTCCTTGGGAAAAAGGTTAGCGTAGAGCCCTGTGAGAGAGATGGTGCTCTCTTATTAAAACTCATAAACAAGTCTTGAGCAAGACAAGTTAGTCTGTTAGGTTATGAAAGCCAGTGAGTATTGTATGACTCAGACTTCAGCAATAATCATGACTCATGAGCATTATAAAATAAAAACACACATGGCATGGTGGAATTAATACCATAAACATATTTCTTGATGTTTCCTTTTTTTAAGTAAAGAGGCCTATGTTCATATCGGTGAGCACAATTTGTAACACAAAAAGAGACGTGTAGCCTATTTGTTACAAAGGATCAGATTAAACCGAATATATATATTTATTGATTGATATATATTGCATAATATTTGTATATCGTTTGATATCCCTTGTATATTCCTTGTACATATACACGGAGTATCCCTTTAGCCTAGTACAGACCATGATATTTCGTTCTCCTATTGGACAGCGGTCCACAGGCGCCAACGCCATGCCTCCAAGGTCAGGTTCAAAGTCACCGCCGGGGACATGCCTGGACATGAATGGTATTGCGCAAGGATATGAGACAGGAATAAAGCTGGTACTAGTTTATTCATCTAAGCGTATAAATACGGCGCAGGTGAATACAGAAGTATGTTACCCAATAAGTTGAAGCCTCACCCACGATACTACGTGCCGTGAAGTATGGCCTGTTTGGCCCCAAATAGAGCATTGAGACCGCGTGCGAATTAATAACTGAAGTGTCAGAGTTTGGCGCTATACCGTCGAGTGCGACATATTCTATTAAGTCAGTAATAGTCTAATTGTGTATAGTGTATCGTGCGGCTAAAGTTCTACAGTGACCAGCATCACCAACGTTTTCCTCGTATCAGCTAGAGTGCTTATCCAGGCTGGGCTGCTTTCATGGCGCTTTCACCCGAGGAGCCCTAGACGAGGACCGTGTGGACATGTACACTGGATTATCTACCCGACGACTGCATAGCCCTTTACGGCTGGATTATATTTGCTTTTGGTCCTGTGATTAATGGAGCGGAGAATCGCAGACGCCCACACGTGTGTGGGATTTACCCTGTGAGGAGCCACGTCGAGTCTGCCCCTCAGAAGCCTGAGGCAGGCTAGCTTTCTTCCCTGTGGAGCTACAGGCTACGGAGAACAGCTGTATTCGTCTGTGGATCAAGATCTTATTGCACCGTCTCCCGTACTCGGAGTCTCCTTATCATCGTTGACCCAGACTCTATTACCGACAGATCCTCTACCCTTGCTGGCTTACAACCGGGGGGACCCTTCCAGTATCACCCGCTATATTACTAGTGTACCATAGATATAATTCCCTAAGATTCAGGTTGTATAATTACCTCCTGCGTAACCAGAGAATGGACATTCGTTATTGATTTGCCTACGCACATTCCTTTGCCTTATAAGCGCATTCAAAGTGAAATAGAGAAGTATATTATGTACCTTTTGCTGCAATAAATACTTAATTACAACTTTGTGTGGAACCGATTTCATTGTGGGAAGTGTTCATCATTATATATATCATGTACTGTATGGCCAGTAATTAAAGTGCATAAGACGGTAGTGGTTTAATGATACCATACTTATCAATACAGTCAGGGAATTGTACCCCTCAGTTACACTATTTATTTATTCATTTTATTATTATTATTTTATTTGTTGCCATGCCTAAAATAATAGTCCAGCATAGGGCTAAAACATTTTCATAAACAATAATATAATTTTTTGTTATATGGTTATAATAAAAGCTTTTCTATACATTTGTTTGATTGATTGAAAACTTTATTAACAGATTGCAGAATGGGTACAATACAGTACAGCTCAATACAACAACAGTGGACTGGAGGATGAAGACCAGAAAAAGACTTTCGGGTTTTTTACATAAGGGTCCTCCATTTTCAATTCATCAAAACATTTAGAGACATACAAATATACAGTAGTTTAAAAAAAAATAGAATTTTTTTTGCCACAAATATCGGTATCGGCCGATTGTGTTAGTTGAACAATCGGTATCGGCGGCAAATTTTCATATCTGTGCATCCCTACTAATCAATCAAACGTCTCATAACTTCCTCTTGTGGGAGGTGACAACTTTTTCTGAGCCAATGGGCGCTTTGCGCAGACGTCGCAAGTCGTTTTCCATTATGCATTTGCGTCGAGCAGTCGCTTGTGAGGTACTGTGGCGCCTAGCTCTGAAGGCTGTGCGTGGCTCGCTCCCGTGAGATTTCCACGGCGCCCCTAGTAAAATTTCGAGAGCAAGTCGGACAACATTCTAACCGTCATGCAACGTGCTTGGCAATATTTGAAAATGTTTTACTAGTATCCTCAGGTCACATGGGTAGTTGCTAGGGATGCCCCGATCGATCGGCCAGCGATCGGTATCGGCCGATATTCAGTATAAATATGAGATCGGTGAATTCCGATAATGCTTTATTTTCGCCGATCGTAAAAACCGATCGATGACACGCGTGAAAAACATGATCCAATTCTCAGCGGAGTTCTTACTCGCTGTCTCTTGCTCACAGCTGCTGCACGCCTTGCCCCTCCCCCTCACAGACCCATGTCAACAAATGCTCCGGCAAGACTTGAGTGCACCTCGAGTGATACTAGCTAACGTTACTGTTTAAACAAAATTACCCAGTCAACTATTCACTTTAGTTTAATACATGAGGCATTGTCTAACGTTATCTAGCTGGCTAGCTACTGATGGCTCCTGATATCAACGTCTGATATCATCATTTTTGGCAATCGTTTTCGCAGTAGTTGGCTAGTGTTGGCTAACTAGCTATCGTTGTTCCGTGAGCTAACGTTAGCTACCTAGCTAACGTTACTGTTTAAAGCCCAACTTGCAGGTTAAACCCTACTCTTCAATTATGGGTAGTTTACATCATTGGTATCTAATTTAATAATAAATTTTTTTTCCATTTGACGCCGGAAATGCCACTCCGAAAGGGGTAAAAAGGTCCACGTGCGAATCAAAAAAGCTTATCAGGGCCATGACGTCACGTCGGGTATCTTTCCCCTACTTCTGATCCATTACAAGGAGTTTTGATGAGTGCAGAAAGCTATTTCCTTGATCCAAATGGACGCCTTACAAGACGCAAATGGGTTTAATCGTCGGGAGACTTTGATGGACCAGCTACAACTGGTTGAAACAAGGTAGTTATAATGTTTTTAATGTCGTAAAAAAAGAACTACATTTACCACTAGGCAGCCTGTTGTTCAGTACAGCAGCGCTACTGGTCTGTGGGCTGTCGCCTTATCCCCAGGTCATAGTACCAAGCTGGCTATATAGCTGTAGCTAACGTTACCCCGATAACGTTAGTATTATGTCTACTGTCGTGCATGTAAAAGAGTTTTGGGAACAAGTAAAATGTGTAGGTCCTCTTCTCAGACCTGTGAGGCAAAGCACTGCTGCACACACATCCTGCCGGCTAGCAAGCTATGCGCCCCGGCATGTTGATACGATAGTAGCCCCTTTAGCTGCACTCGGTGCATCAGTGACGATAGCTATGAGCTAACTAACGCTACAAGCTCAAACACCTTATAACTACTACTATTGTCGTGTCCATAAGTTCCTTGGCAGAATACTTGTGATGACAAAGGTATACAAAGAGGAGAAAACCATTTGAAATCGGGTGATATCAGTTTCGGCTACCAAGCTAAGCTACGTTAGCTAACTTAGCTAGCTTCTAACGGTGTATACACAATATGTACAACGACACAATGATTTTCATTAGTACAAATATGGTAACATGGTTGTAGCTTTTACAAATAGTGGTTAGCTTTAGAGATGGATGGCTATGATCACGGAGCAATAGTGTTGTTAGGTGAAACAGATACTTTTCATTCATTACTCCTCGGCTAGTAGTAGCAAGGCTCTCTGCCTGCCACTAGCTGTGTGTGTGACTCTCAGACTCTCTGTGTGTGTGTGACTCTCAGGTGCCCTGCACCTGCCGTGAGGACATCATTTCGATTACACGTGCACGTTATGAACCATTGATTAAAATATCCACGTGCGTGGTGATTGTGTTGGGCAGACAAAATGTTTGATAAAAACGTTAAAACTGGGTCAATTTCAATTTTTTTTCCTTCATGAAAGTCACCGTTGGCCTAGTCCACATTGTTTATTGAACAAAAATACAACCTGCAAGTTGGCCTTTAAACAAAATGACCCAGTCAACTATTCACTTTAGTTTAATACATGAGGCATTGTCTAACGTTATCTAGCTGGCTAGCAGTAGCTACAGATAGCTCCTGATATCAATGTCTTATAACATCATTCGTTTTTGCAGCTGTTGGCTAATTAGCTATTGTGCTTCATAGCTGAACAGTGAGAACATCTTATAAGTTTCAGTTCATAGGAAAATACAGAAGTAAATTAACTTAGATACTGTTATGCTCAACACGACACCCAGTACTATTCACTTTACTTAATTTCTAAGATTAGATTAGATAATTTAGACAGGACCTTGAGAATGCCTGTGTTAGACCTACAGTATAATACTGGCAGCTGCTATAAGAACCAAAAAAGATTGGTATCGGCCGATATGACTCAGGTGATCGGTATCGTGGCAAAAAACGTGATCGGGGCATCCCTAGTAGTTGCCTCTTTGACACCACCTACATACCCAGAGTAGGAGATGAGCCATTAAGTTTATTTATGTCTATAAATGCTGTGTAGTGTGGATGCCTACTGTACATGAGTAGGGTGAGTAACCTACATGCCATTACTGCTTTTTATCTATTGACTCATTATAGCTACTTTATTATCTTGAAATAATATAACGGTGAACGGGTGCTATTTGCAGATTTTAGCTCTGCGTTTGATACTGTTCGCCCTCAGCTGCTTGTCCAGAAGCTTATGAGTATGGGGATAAACCCCTCAATAATCAAATGGTTGCATTCTCTTCTTACCAACAGGACACAACAAGTCAAGGTGAATGACACACTCTCCGAGGTCAAATTCTGCAGCACCGGGGTGCCTCAAGGTGCGGTGAGCTCCCCTCTCCTATTTACACTGTACACCAACGAGTGTAGCAGCAGTCAGCCTAACAATCATGTCCTGAAATTTTCAGACGACACACTTATTCTAAGCCTATTGAAGGCTGGCGACTGCCCCTCTACTTACTTTAAAGAGAGACTCCTTTCAGGTCTGGTGTGAGAGACATCATCTCATTCTCAATACCACCTAAACCAAAGAGATGATCTATGACGTCACCCCAGAGAAGTGAGAGTACATGACCCTGTGGTAATTGGTGACCGTGATAGCAGGTTGCATCATATAAATACCTAGGAATCCACATGGATAATCGATTGAAATGGGATGTACATGTTGATGTTCTGTGTTCCAAACTACCCCAACGACTGCACTTCCTCTGTAGACTTCGACTCAGGGCACGAAATTAACTTTTTGACTTTACTTTTTTCACCGGCCAGTGGCGGGTAGATGGGAAAATTCTACCCGCCAAACATATTTCTTACCAGCCAAAAAAAAATACAAATTTTTGTGTCACATATATATATAAATGTTTTTCTTTTTTTTGTCTAATTTTGTGCCCTGCTTAGACTGTTTGGTGTGAGCACAGATTAAAATCAAATCTTATTTATTTAGGCCCGACAACACACGTTAATGTCCCCATGGGCCGGACACGTCTTCTTTAAACAAGTCAAGAAGAAACGTAACAAAGTCTAGAACAAAACAAGAACACCATAAGGTCCAACCAATTTAAAATAAAAGCAAAATGAATGAATGAATGCAAACACTCCCAGACATACCCCACGCGAAGGTAAGGAAAAACTCACTAAAACCTAACGATAGGAAAAAAATGCACCACAGGCAGTGTGGAGGCGAGAAACCTTAGAAGGGCCATTCAAGGGGGGATCTCCCTTCTTAGATGTCGGTGATAGTAGTGTTGCAGACTAACAGTTGGTAAGCATGCACTCGTGTGTAGTGAAACACAGATGAGTGCATGCAATAGCAACTGAACATTTAAAAAAAATTAAAGATAGAGCTGATAGCGATGGCAACTGAACATTTTGAAAGATTAAAGATAGAGCTGATAGCGAGAGGCACAGGGGCGGCGCAAAGCAATCATGACCACATTTTATAAAGCTGTCCTAGAAAGCCTGATGAGATATGGGATGGCAGCGTGGTTTGGTACGCTCACAGTACAGTGTAAGTCAAAGCTTGAAAGGCTAGTGAAAGCCGCGATGAAGGTGACTGGAAACGCCAAGTATCCGTCACTCCAATCTATCTTGGAGAAGGTAGTGGTCAGCCAGGCAGAGAATCTTACAGGACCCTTCTCATAAACTTTATCCTGAATATGAAGTTCTTCGCTCAGGGAGACTGTTCAGAGCAAGTAGATATAAGAGCAACCGCTACAAGCTCTCCTTCCTTTCTACATCCATCGCTCTCTTAAATAATACTAGAGGTTGATTCCTTTGAGGTGCCACCTAACAGTGGGCTGTCACCTCTTTCTTTCTTGTCCAAGTCTTTATCTGTTGTAATTGAATTAGGGCAGGGTGCAATATGAAGCTTTTTTAAATTAGTTTACCTACTTATGTATTATGGTTGTATGTCTCTATGTATTGTCATATTTGTCTGAAGTCCTTTTTACTAACTGAATGAATGAATGTGAATATTTTTTTCTTCTTCTTTGTTTACACTGTTATCACAGAATGATGCATCACTGATGTTCCAAGTAAATTTTCCCCTCAGGGACAATAACGCTTATTCTTATTAGTGATGCCCCGATATGAAAATTGTGGCCGATACCGATAACCGATATTAATATTGCTGTTCTGGCCGATACCGATATTTACCGATGTCGATATCTCTGTATTATTTGATAATCAAATAAAGAGCTATTTTCCAAAAACGTTTTTAAAAACTTTTGTAACTTATTTTCAGAAATGACTGATATTTTGAAACTATTTAACACCTTCGCGGCCACTGGGATCCGTCTAATCTCACTCTATACGGGCATTTTATCATAACAACCTTTCATTGTGCGTGATGCTGTTTGTAGAGCTAAATCTATACTTTATATTATTGCTATCTGTCCATTGTCATTGTCAATTGACACTATAAACCGTCCCTTCAATATGCCTTAAAGAAATAATTTTTTCATCAATACGTTCCCATTTTATAGCGTCGTGAATATGAACTATATACCGGAATGTTCTGGGGTATTTCCTGGAAGGTGAGATACAGAGCGCTAAGCTCTTACCGTGGGCCGGTTGGATCCCAAACAGGATTTCCCAGTTATCGATCGACATCTGGTAGAGGCTACAGAGGCAAAAAAGTTGCGCATTGGCAAAAAAAAAGAAAGAAAAAAAATATCAAGCAAAAATCCGTGAGCCCAACTCGGATAGAGTTTCCACCTGGCCACTGTGTATTTGCCATGTCTCGCCCCTGCATCAACGGAGGCACAGTATTCCAATACACATCTCATACATCAGCGCAGGCCACGTCTGAGTCAGAGGAGCGCAAAGTGCCGCAAAGTGCATGCAGCCCTGCGCGGGTATATCGACCGTCTGGTCTTTTGTGAGTCAAATGTGTACTCAGATATTTGTGATCGACACTGTCTCGTAACTAAAGCACTTCCAGGGGGGGGGGGGGGGGGACTTTCCAGGCCAAGCATATAAAGCTGATTTGATTCATTTAACCTGGACACTCGCAACTACGGTTTTAGAGCAGAGAAAACTGTGCTGAAAACGGCAACAACGAAAAAGGACCACTACATGCTTTGTTTATTTTCGCCAATTGGATCGCAAAGACTGGGAAACCCCACACACTTGCAGAGAGCTTTTGGTTGACCTGTACCAAATAGGTTTCTGTCCTTTGTGGACAAAGTGTTGCAGAGCAGCTCCATACAATACCGCTGTCAGCTGACACTATTTCAAGAAGAATTGACTGCATGTCGGACGATGTTAACCTATTCTCTGCCGGAGCTTATATCCATCCTTGTAGCCTCTCTGCCAGCACTATTTGTCTATGGAGATGTTCACCTTCTTTGCAGGGCTATAACCTTTTAAATTGTATTGCTAAATTGACATTACTATGGCCCATTCAACATCAATTATCTATCGTTCAGGATGTAGGAACGTTTACTTTTTCATTCACACATTCATACTAAAATACCGTCCAGAGTATAAATATGTTTTTATCGTTTTCTGCTGTATTTCATAGAACGTGAGATATAGCCATAAATGCATATATTAGATGATCAAATGCAGTTTGATACCGATCAACATTATATTAAAAATTTCAACTGTACATGATCCTAAACGTCATGACTCATGACTGGTCATCTGCTGGTGACCGGAGGGGGGGGGGGTCGTTTATAATGCAATGGCTGACGTTAAATGATTCATGTAGTATGAGTGATATATAGATCAGAGCAGTTTGTATGGATAATAATAATCAAAAACGCTGAAACTCACGGCAGCTTCCTCTTACCGTTGGGCGATCACACTGGCGCAAACAGATCCCAGTTATGTGATGTTGATCTAGATTCTAGGTGATCCAGTTCCGGTTTGTATAATACTAATATACGTCCAATCATGTTGTTTGTTGAGTTATGGCAACGGATCGATATACACGGTCCCGCGAGCGCTAGCGAGTGGCCGGACGGAATAGGGGACGGACGGTTTTGGCAACTCACCGATCGGCCACCAGGTGGCAGTATTGAAGCGTTGCAGAGTTGAGCGGAGTCCTACAACACCAGCAAAGACTCCGTGGGTGAAATGTGAATACCATGACGAAAATATGAAATATTGATCTCAAAGACGCCGTAACCCGTCATTGGCAGATTACGCATGGCGAGGAAAGACGTGTAAACACGTCATCGGCGGAGAAAGGGTTAATGTTGTGGGACTTGTACAGCACTTTGTTCAACTTTGTCGGCGGAGAAAGGGTTAATGTTGTGGGACTTGTACAGCACTTTGTTCAACTTTGTCAGTGCTGTAACGTTTAAACCTTTTTAAATCTTCATGAAAAATAAAAATTCATGAAATATTGTAAGCCGTCATTTGAAGCTTTATAAAAGCAGCACAATGAACACAAATCTGTCAGTGCCGAGTCCGACCTCATCTTAAATAACAAACAGCATTGCTTGTTGTAGTTAACAAAGAGAGGCAGAGTTGATTTTGCAAAATATATATATATATTTTTAAATATCATATTTATTTTTATAATTTTTTTTTTTAATCGAATTTTATTTTCATATTCGAATCCCATGCCCATCGAACGAAGCTTCGAAGTATTTAAGACGGCCCTAATTACCGGCCAGATCCTCGTAGGGGCGCTGTGAGCTCTTCAGTCCTGCGTGATACTCCTCTTGGGACTCGGGAGCAATGCATCTCCTCGGGAGTCGCGCTGTTTCTATGTAAACTCCGCGCGCAACGAGTCCAATAAATGCGTCTTTAACATACTTTATCCTTATTTACTATATGCCCGTCGCGGTTAATCACAGTGATCTAATATGCATATTATTCAGAGCGAGAGGGGGAGGGATTGTGTTTCTCACATTGACGCTGTCTGTCGCGCGTCTACTGTGCCAAAGTCATCTGGGGACTAGAAAGGTGCGTTCAGTAGAGCACAGATGTCCGCCTCTCTCTCTCTCTCTCTCTCTTGATTGATTGAAAACTTTATTAACAGATTGCAGAATGGGTACAGTACAGCTCAATACACACAATTGTTAAGGGGATGCAGACCAGAGAAAGACTTTCGTCTTGTTTACATCAGGGTCCCCCATCAGGACATATATGACATACAGATAGACAGTACTGCTACATTTATGACATACCAGATTTGCAAATACAGTACTGTTTGTGATACAAAAAGACCCATAATAGTGATTATTTATTATTTAAGTTAAGTTTTGCCATAATCATATATTTTTCCATAATCAGGTAGCTGAACAACATTGGTAAAAAAAAATTCTATTCTATGAATCATTTTCGGGCTTTCGGTTTTCGGCCAACTGTTTCCTATTTTCTGTATCGGTTTCGGCCAAGAATTTCCCATTCGGTGCATCCCTACTGAATTCAGTATGCTGTAAAGGAATATATCATCAGCCAATGGACATCGATCTACCAGATGGCGATCGATAACTGGGAAATCCTTTTTGCAGTCCAACCGGCCCACTGTAAGAGCTTTTTCACGTAAATTACAGCCCAATCGGGCCTTGCTTTGATAGCCATCCACCCGGTCAGCGAATACGGCTACTGAGACTAATGCCGTTATTGGCAATCAGAAACGATGTCCCCCGTCCCCCCCTTTCATGCATTCATGGTGGAACATGATATCGATCATATGCATTTTGATTTTTAGTAGTGCTGTCAGGCGATTAAAAAATTTATCTAATTAATTACAGGATTTGTAATTAATTAATCGCATTTTAATCGCATAACCATTTTATGCCTGATATTCTATAATCATATTTCAAATTGCATGTGTCCGGATGGCAGAATTCAGCACTGTATCTACATAACCTTCTGTTTAATCATCTTCCATCTATTAATTTGCTTAGATTTTAATGCGATAATTTGCTGTGTAATTAATTTATCTAATTAACGCGATAAACTGACAGCCCTAATTTTTAGCTCTAGCTTCTGTAGGGCCGAAACGTTATTAGCTTAGCAGCCTGTATCTCGTTTTGCAGGAAATATACCAGACCAATCCCATATAACGCTTATATTCAAGACGCTATAAAATGTGAACGTATTGATGAAAAAAAATTTCTTTAAGCCATTTTGAAGGGACGGTTTATAGTGTCAATTGACGATGAGAATGGACAGATAGCAATAATATATAAAGTATAGATTTAGCTCTACAAACAGCCTCATGCACAATGAAACCTTATTATGATATGCTGGCCTTATAGAGTGCGTCCGTCCGTCTAATACCTGTGGCCGTCAATGTGTTAATGATTTGAAGCCCATCATCTGTAGCCACATAGAAGGGCTCATTGATCAATTTCGGAATTATTTCCCCGAAAGAAAGAGCACGGACAATTTGAACAACTGGATCCAAGATCCGTTCATTGCGCATGACTCTCGCAACAGGCCTCCCTCTGTCTGAGCAGGAGGCGTTGATCGATCTTTCGTGTGACGAGCTACTGAAAGTCAAGTTCACTGGACAGGCCCTCGCAAAGTTCTGGATATCAGTCCGGAACGACTACCCAGTGCTGTGATTTGATTTGATATTTTTTATTTTTGTGTCTTACATACAGATGTATGCCCAGCCCATATGGGCTTACAAGACACATAACAATAAGTATATAATAATATACTTGACCAATTACTTGACATATAGAGGGCGGTTAGGTGGCGTAGCGGAGATTGCGTTCGTCACCAACCCCGGAGCTGTGAGCTGGATTCGCCTGTTCGAATCCAGCTCACAGCTCCGGGGTTGTCACCAGCTTGGCTGGCCGTTCACACTAATACAATTGGCTGTATTAGAGGGTGGGAGAAGCTGGCGGGGTGGGTCCGGGTCGTTGTAAACAGCGACTCCTACAGTTCGGTCGGGGCGCCTGCTAAGCGCGGATAGGACCTGAGTGGGATAGTGTGATCCTTCCACACGCTACGCCCTCTCAGGGAGGATCCGCGCTGCCAGGTGAAAAGAAGCGGTTGATTGGCTGGACGTGTGTCGGAGGAAGCACGTCATAGCCTCCACTCTCCCAGATGATCTGACTGGGACCAGGAAGGGGATTGGGAATTGGCATACGACTAACATTGGGATGGGAGAAAATCGGAGGAAAAATGGAGGGGGAAAAAGATCAACAATAAAAAAAAAAAAAATTACATAGACCAAGATGGCCATAAGAAAATACAATAAAACGTAATATAACACAAGCTGTACTCAATGTAAATAAACAGAAAAACAAGATGAATTCAAATACAATTATATAGGATACAGTGTGTTTTGTCTCAAGTGCCATGCCTTCTCCAAAAATCCTGCAAAACCGAAGATGTCCTCCACAAAAAACAACTCAACATACAACTCTCAGACTGCCAAAACAAATCCGGATTTACAATTTGAATTTTCTCAAATAAAGCCCTCCTCAAAGCGGTGTACAAAGGGCAATAAAAAACAAAATGTGATTCATCCTCCACCACTCCCAGATCACACAGAACACACAACCGCTCCTCCTCAGGTTTACCCTGGAATCTACCCACTTCCACAGCCAATGGCAGGGTGCCAGACCTCAACTGGGCACACGGAGACCTCCGTCTTCTCTTTAAGTTTAACATTACATAAGGTTCAGTAAAATATTAATTTTTATCACTTTCTTCGCCAGACTTATGTACATCATTATACCATCCTCTGCCAGCTCTATTTGTCTATGGAGAAGTTCCCCTTCTTTGCAGGGCTATAACTTTTTAAATTGTATTGCTAAATTGACATTACTATGGCCCATTCAACGTCAATTATCTATCGTTCAGGACGTAGGAACGTTATACTTTTTCATTCACATATTCATACTAAAATACGGTCTAAAAAGTATAAATATGTTTTTATCGTTTTCTGCAGCATTCTCCAGAACGTGATTTATAGCCCTAAATGCATTATATTGATGATCAAATACAGTTTGATAGCGATCTGCGCGAGATAAAAAATTTCAAATGGACGTGCTTCTAGAAGTTACTACTTATCATCTGATGTTGACCGGATGGGGGGGGGGGGTCGTTTATAATTCCGTGGCCAACGTTAGATGATTCATCTAGTGTGGGTGATATGATCATTAGAGCAGTTTGTATCGAACACGGTAAAAAAAAAAGCTGAAACTCACCGCAGCTTCCTCGTAGCGTTGGGCGATGAGTGTGGAGCAAAAATATTCCTATTATGGGATGTTGAAATATGCGATCCATCTCCAGGTTGTATAATAGTATATATGTCCAAATCATGTTGTTTATCGAGTTATTGGTAACGGATCACTATCCATTGTGTCGCGCTCGAGTCCCGGCACCTATAGCGAGTGATCGGACCGAATTCATAAAAATCATACTCAATCAGTAGAAGAAAAAATCATGGACATCTCTCTTGACCAGGGATGACCGTGTGCTCTGTCCCAATTAAAAATCTTTTTTGTCACCCTGCCATTTGGCAGCTGGACCAGGCGGTTCCATAACCTCACCATTTCACCTTTTTTGCTTGACCAAGCAAGAGTCCCACCCCATGTCCCCTTCTATAGCCCCTTTTGGTGTGTATTTATGGACTACTAAAAAGTATCGTATGGCCCGGTTCTGGATCGCATTACATTCAGGTGCATCATCAAAACCCCATACTCCAGCAGCATAAAATAAAACAGAACCCACCATTGAATCAAATACTGTAATTGTGTAAATGTTGAAAACCCAAGGTCAGTGCACACTTTCATTTTACTCAACACACCCCCTAGTGCCCTTCCTGCTGACTCAGACATTATTTTCCTTCCTTCTATGAAGCTCATGTACTAAGGTGAAACCAAGATATTTATAAGAATGTGTGTAAATCAGGGGTGTTGGTCCAAATTGAAACTTATGGCTACTCTGCTGTTCATGTTTTTTCCTGAAGTGCATAATCTGTGTTTTTTCACTGTTAATCGCAAGTCTCCATTTCATGCACCAAGAACTCATAATATTCAACATGTTTTGTAAATTTGCTTCATTTTCTGCAAACAGAACAATATCATCAGCGTACAATAAAATATTTAGGATTATATTATCTATTGGAATACCAAGATTGGCTTGCTTGATTTCTTGCGCCAGGTCATTAACATAAAGGGCGAATAAAGTAGGAGAAAGCACATCTCCTTGTTTTACACCGAATGGGGTGGGGAACCAGCCGGTCCTAACATCATTCAGCTGCAGACAGGCAGATGGGGCCTTATACAGGCTTTTGATAGCCTTATAAAATAGACCATCAATACCAGAACAGATTAATTTATAGTCCAAAAGCTCTCTATTAATCCAGTCAAAGGCTTTTTTAAAGTCAACAAAACAAACAAATGTATTCTTGCCCTCGTCCAATCTGGCTCTCACCACCGATGATAAAACAAAAACATGATCAATACAAGCTCTCTTAGCCCTAAACCCATTCTGCTCATCCACCAACATTTCATTATATTCTAAGTATTTATTTAATCTATTATTAAGAACACTTGAGTATAATTTATAAACTGTACTGATCAAACTAATACCTCTGTAATTTAGTGGGACTCTAGGGTCAGCTTTTGCAGATTTGGGGATGGGCTTAATAATGGACTTGTTCCATATCGAGGGGATGGTGCCTGTGTTAAAACAAGTTTGATATAAACAGTGTAATACATTCAGCAGATAGGGAGATTTAAGGACCTCGTTAGACAACTCCTCAATACCCATAGCTTTCTTCAGTTTCGCTCTGTCCACTACACTCTGTACCTCGTCTAACGTAATGTCACTATTTAATAATTCACAACCTGTAGGGCTATTGTTCATCCCAAGTTCGGCCTCGCATTTTAACTTACATATTTCTGTCCGGAAACCATCATCAAATAAAGGGTGACTACTACAAGCATACAGGCTACTATAGTCTGTTTCCCACTTTTTCAGAATCTGTTCAGTTTCAAAACATGATTCACCGTTATCCAATACAATCTCCATTGGGACTGTCTGTTTTTTTTGGGCCTAGTTTATTTATTTCTTTCCAAAATTGCTGGGGATTACTGACCTGTGTAATGCTGTGTAATGCTGTGCTGAAAAAGCTTGTCCCGTTTGCGTCAACATACCTCTGTGAAGCGGGTTTCTCGGCTCTGACATTAATACAAAATAAATACAGATCTCGCCTCAGAGTAGAAGCGGATCTGCAACTCTTTCTCAGCACAACGCAGCCACGTATCATGGAACTATGTTCAAATGTATAAGCACACCCTTCCCATTAAGTCTCGTTTTTGTTTATTCTTGAAAAGCGCATGTGAACGCATAAAAAATGGCTAAATATGCCTTGATCGTTTTATAAATGTGTATACTGTGGAAGTGAATCAATGAGACGAGCAGACGGAGTATCGAGTCTCTGAACTTTACTTCCAAACAAATCCAACAGAACCAAGGTACAGCCACACCCTTAAGTCAACTCCCTCCTGTCACTCAATCAGTGTCGATTCTGAAGTGAGACACCTCCATCTAGTGTCCACCACACAGGCCCCCCCCCCCCCCCCCCCGAACATTCAGAATTGACATTCAGTGCAACACCAAATAAACGGAACTGAACACAATAAACCCCCCAAAACAGTGCACCCAGTGTCTTCAGTCTCTTTTAGGAGGTCTGACCACGCGGCCATAACGACTGTATTTAACAGTCACAGGGAACGTGGAAGGGGAAAGGGTAGGGGCAGGGGGCCGCCGCCGCCGAGGCTTCGTCGGTGGAAAGGTAGGGGTAACAACGGCCGGAGGGCATGGGACAGGGGAAGACTTGGGTGGCCGGCGCCGGGGCTGAGCCAGCTCCACTGGCCCGTTTGGGACCACATGAGCAGGCTTAAGACGATCGACTGAGATCTGCTCCTTATTCCCCCCCATGTCCACCACAAAGTACTTGGGGCCCGGCTCGAGGACGCGGAAGGGCCCGTCATAGGGAGCCTGCAGTGGAGAACGGTGGGCATCATGACGGATGAACACATACCTCGCAGTCATCAGGTCCTTAGGAATGTAGGACTGTGGAAGGCAGTGATGTGTGGGAACTGGGGCAAACACCCTCGCTGCGTCCTGGAAGGCAGATCGGTGAGCTGTAGTGGACCAAGGGGCAGAGGAACCAGGAAGGAACTCCCCTGGGACCCTCAGCGGTTGACCAAAAACCAATTCGGCTGAAGAGGCCTGCAGGTCTTCTTTAGGGGCAGTACGCAGGCCCAACATGACCCACGGAAGACTGTCGACCCAGTTGCCGTCTGTGAGCGTGGCCCGGAGAGCGGCCTTCATGGATCTGTGAAAACGCTCACACATGCCGTTGGCCTTTGGGTTGTATGCTGTGGTACTATGGAGTTTCACCCCAAGTCTCTCAGCCACGGTGCTCCACAGCTCAGAAGTGAACTGGGATCCCCTGTCCGAAGTCGGGTCCAATGGCGTGCCAAACCGAGTGACCCAGCCGAAGATAAACGCCCGAGCCACCTCCGCAGCCGTTGTTGATGACAGGGGAACAACCTCCGGCCACCTGGTGGTCCTGTCCACCATAGTGAGGAGGTGTGTGAAACCCTGAGACGGGGGAAGTGGGCCCACCAGGTCCACGTGGACATGGTCAAACTGGAATGAGAAACGGCTCCAGGGGGGCCTTAGTGTGATGATGTACCTTGGCATGCCGCCCATACCTTGACGTCCTTCCTAAGGCCCGGCCAGACTAACTTGGCCCCTACCAGCTTGACCGACGCCTTTACCCCAGGGTGTGAAAGGGCATGAATGGTGTAAAATACCCGATGGCGCCAGTCAGTTGGAACCATGGGGCGGGGCTGGCCAGTGGAGACGTCACAGAGGAGCGTGGTGCCGCTGTCGTGAAACACCACATCCTCAAGTCGAAGTCCTGTCACAGCCGTCCTGAACGCCTGAAGGTCTGAGTCGGTGAGCTGGTCAGCAGCCATGGCAGCATAGTCGATGCCCAGGTGCACAGGGCTAACGCGCGCCCGGGAGAGGCAGTCTGCCACCTGGTTGTCTTTACCGGCTACATGCTGGATGTCGGTAGTGAACTCCGATATGGCGGAAAGTTGGCGCTGCTGCCGCCCCGACCATGGCTCCGTGGTCTTGGCCATGGCAAACGTTAGGGGCTTGTGGTCGAAACTGTGAACTCGGGCTCTCCAGCAAGAACCTGAAGTGACGTATGGCGAGGAAGAGGGCCAGGAGCTCCCTGTCGAATGTACTATACTTCCTCTCGTTGTCGCGCAGCTTCCTACTGAAGAAGGCCAGAGGCTGCCAGGCGCCAGCCACCCACTGCTCGCACACCGCACCTACTGCATAATCGGAGGCATCGGTGGTGAGGGCTATAGGAGCAGCAGGAGATGGGTGTGCCAGCATGGCGGCGTTGGCAAGGGCAGCCTTAGAGCCCTCGAATGCCTGGACCCGCTCCGGGGACCAGCCCACGTCATCGTTGGCTCTCTTCCCCTTCAACGCCTCGTACAGAGGTCTCATCAGGTGAGCCGCATGGGCTATAAACCTATTGTAAAAATTAACCATCCCCAGGAACTCCTGGAGAGGTTTGATGGTGAGGGGGCGGGGGAAAGCAGCAATTGCCTCCACCTTGGCGGGTAGAGGAACAGCCCCCTGGGAAGAGACATGGTGGCCCAGGAAATCCATGGCCGGCAGGCCAAACTGACATTTGGCCGGGTTCACGATCAGCCCATGCTCGTTGAGCCGCTCGAACAGTTGACTGAGATGTCCCCGATGCTCCTCCACCGATGCACTGGCTACCAGGATGTCATCCAGATAAATAAACAAAAATGATAGGCCTCGCAGCACAGAGTCCATCAGCCGCTGGAATGTTTGCGCTGCCCCTTTAAGGCCGAATGGCATGCGCAGGAATTCAAACAGTCCAAACGGGGTGATAATGGCAGTCTTGGGCACGTCGAGCGGATAGACCGGCACCTGGTGGTAGCCACGCACCAAATCTATTTTAGAAAAAATGGTGGCGCCCGCCAGGTGGGCAGAGAAATCCTGGATATGTGGCACTGGGTACCGGTCATGAGTGGTGATGTTATTTAGGCGACGGAAATCGCCACACGAACGCCACTTCCCGTCCGCCTTGGGGACCATGTGTAATAGGACTGTTGGACCGGCGCACAATGCCGAGCCGTTCCATTGTGGCAAACTCCTCCCTGGCTATTGCCAGTTTAGCAGCATCCAGGCGGCGCGCCCGTGCATAAACTGGCGGCCCCATTGGCGGCTAGGTGGTGTAGTGGGCAAGGCACTCGCCACCAGTGTGGAGACGCTAGGATTCGCGTGTTCGAATCCAGCTCTCCACATTGTTTTCAGTTTAGCTGGTCGTCCGCAGTAATACACATTGGCCGTATTACGGGGAGGGAAAACTGAAGGGTGGGGATCGAACGTTGTGAACAAGCGACTCCTACAAGTCGGTTGGTGGGCCTGCGCAGTAGAATCAGGAAGTGTCGGGGGCAGCGTGAGCCTCCCACGCGTTACTCCTCGACACTGAGAGATCGAGCTGCGCAGGTGAAAAGATGCGACTGCTGTTACCTCAAGTACCGGAGGGGACTTGTGCTATGTATGACTTAGTCCACATTGCAGCCGGCTTGTGGGAGGCAAGAAACAGCGTTCGTGACAGGGGAGGGTTGAATTGGATGATACGAAATTGGGATGGGAGAAAATATAGAAAAATGGGAGAAAAAGTGGATCAAAAAGAAACTGGCGGCCCCATTGTTGGGATGTAATGTTCCACCCCATGCTTGGCGACAGAGGCAGAGAAAGTGGGGACAGTCAGAGCAGGAAACTCAGCGAGGAGGCGCTAGTACATATTGCCTGTGTCGAGCATATTGGCCAGGGCAGGCGGCCCCGGCCCCCCCCAGTGTGCAGGGGACACAGAGCCAATCAGCCTACGGTTCGCAACGTCCACTAACAGTCTGTGAGCACACAAAAAATCCGCGCCCAGTATAGGCACCGACACTGAAGCAATAATAAATTCCCAGCTAAACTGCTGTCCATGTAAACACATAGTCACGTACCTGGTACCAAACGTACGGATGGAAGTCCCATTAGCCGCGTCCAGGGGTGGTCCATGTCCGTTTCCCAAGGCGTCCGTGGCCGACGCAGGCAGGATGCTCCTCTGCGTGCCCGAATCCACCAACGGACTCCTTCCAGACAACGTGTCCTCGATAAACAACAGCTCGTTGATATTGACGCCAGCGCTCATAGCCGCTAACGAGCGCCGGCTCTCGCGTTTCCCTGGTTACCAAAGGTGCATGGTGGAACACAGCTCTTCGCTTTGTTGCCAAAACGGCGATGATAATAACAAAGCCCTCTATCATCCCTCTGTGTCTGATCCCTGCGATCAGCCACCCGATCAGACACAGCAGCCACACAGTACTGACGGGAGGCCAGTATTCTGTCCGCCTCTTCTGCCAATCCCCGGTAATCCTTGGTGCGCACGAGAGGCGAGCTGGCCAGAGCTGTGCGCACCGGAGTCGGGAGTTGACGCAGGAACAGCTGCACAAAAATAAATGTAGCGTCACCTGAACCGAGCAGTGCTAGCATGTTCTCCATCAGTTCTGTTGGTTTACTTTCCCCCAATCCGTTGAGGGACAATAGGCGCTCAATGCCATATAATATTTTCTGTCATGTGCATATTGAATGGGTATTATTAATCTACTATTACTACTAATACTAGCCGAGAGTAGGTCAAATTTGGGCTGGTAGCTCTCGGCTAGGTGGCAAATTAAAAAGTAGATCTTGGTTCAAAAAAGTTTTAAATTTTCTTTTTTTTTAAACACCGGTCTGGGCAGAAGGTCAAACTACCCAAGAATTACCACAATACTATAGACAGGGGTGAGGGAAAGAGTGAATTAATCTCATTGATGACTTTCTTCCACAGCCACAGCCGTGCTAGTTTTCTTTCTGTGTTTTCAGTTCCTTCTTTACTTCTTTTTATCTAAATGTTTGTGCATAATACACATGGGTCTGATTGATATTATTGTTTTTTGTTTTTCTTTCCCAGTAGCATCTATGCTGTATGTTTGGATGTTTTGCAGATGTGTTTTCAACAACTCCGGTGTGGGGGGGATGGGGTGGGTATAAGGGAGGGGAAGGGGAAATGAAAGGGGAAGAAAAGGAAAAAAGATGGAAAATGAATGATGTTGTTGTCAATTGTAAATGTACAAATTACTTTTCCTGTAACGGGGAACACTGCATTATCGAAACAGCGCCCCTACGAGGATCTGGCCGGTAATGCACTTTTCCGAATTCCAAGAGTAGGGTAAATCTGCAGTGCCGCTCGGTGACATTGAGTAGGATATTACAATGGAATAAAAGCCAAAACAACCTTACCACGTATACGTGGTTGGCCCTCAAGCGTTTGATCCGAAAAACACGTATATACGTCGTTGGCCACGAATGTGTTAAGGCCAAAACATGTAAAAAAGAACTGCAAAGTAAAACTTTGTCAACATGTTTTATCTAATAAAATAAAGTTCAGTCTGTTCATTGGGGCTGTCTTAAATACTTCGAAGCTTCGTTCGATGGGCATGGGATTCGAATATGAAAATAAAATTTGATTATTTAAAAAAAAAAAAGAAGAAAAAAATGAATCAACTCTGCCTCTCTTTGTTAACTACAACAAGCAATGCTGTTTGTTATTTAAGATGAGGTCGGACTCGAGGTCGGACTCGGCACTGACAGATTTGTGTTCATTGTGCTGCTTTTATAAAGCGTCAAATGACTGCTTACAATATTTCATGAAAGCAAAGTGTTTTGTTTGTCTAAGATTTAAAAAGGTTTAAACTTAAAATAATTAAATAAACCAAACAAATCATCTCTGTCGAACGTCTTTAATTTTGCAAACGCCTCGTCAAACTGCAAGTGTGTTGGTAAAAGACTACACGCCGCCGGCTCATTTTCAGCTGGCTTTGGATTAGCTTAGCCTTTAGCTGCTCGGCGTCGTCGGATTTTAATACACCATCGTAGCGGTGGTGATGTTTCAAGTGACTTATTAGGTTGGATGTGTTATAGCTTGTTGCCCCTTTCCCTCCTCGTGGAACTTCTGCATTTGTTACAAATAGCAAGCGAACTGTTTTCCTCTGAAACTGTGAAAACGTCCCACACTACCGACGCTGCGATGTTTGTTTACCATCTGTGCTGCAGGGAGCGCTGGATTTGTGAAAAACTCCCTCTTCCTAAACCACACGCTATCAGTCGTACCACAGTACTAGCAAAACGGGATAATAAAAACAAGCGCCCTTCATCCTAATCCACCCACACCGGATTTCTTTTAACCAAAATAATTATTATATATTATCGGAGCTATCAATAATGTTATCGGTTTTATCGGGATGACGTCATAATTGCTGCTATCGGCCCGATAATTATCGTGCATCCCTAAAAATAATCAAATGATTCTGTTACAGCTGCTGAGCTATACTATAGCTAATGTCCATCAATATCTTCCTTTTTAATGAAATAGGTTCAAGAATCGAATCAGGATTGTTAGCAGAGAGAGAGGGAGGGAGGGGGCTGCTAGAGTGGAGCTAACGTTAACGTGTAGGCTACATCAACAGGCTGCTAGGAGTGCAGCTAACGTTAGCTTTCTGAGTCTACATCAACAGTTAACATTACATACGGTTTTAGCGCGACGTGGGCATTCCAGAATGGCGAGGATGCAAAGCATGTTAGACCATTGGACTCGTCGCAGAGTTTACATTACGCATAGAAACTACGCGACTCGCAGTGTCGCAAGGCGCTCTCAACGAATTCTGGAGACTGGGCTCGAACAGGATGCCTCCTGTTCGAGCCCCGCTTTCTACATTGCTTTCAGTTTAGCTGCTCGTCCACAGTAATACACATTGGCCGTATTACGGGGAGGGAAACTGAAGGGTGGGGATCGGGCGTTGAGGACAGCGACTCCTACAGGTCGGTTGGTGCGCCTGCACAGTAGAATCAAGAAGCGACGGGGGCGGGGCCCCCCAAAGCCCAGACCCCCGATGCTGAAAGATCGAGCCGCGCAGGTGAAAAGATGCGACGGCTGTTACCTCGAGTATCGGAGGGGACTCGTTAGGGCTGGGCGATATGGCCAAAAACGTTATCGTGATAAAATTATTTTCATATAACTCGATATCGATAATTATCGTCGATATAATGTCTGTCAAGTTTAATTAACTTCTTATGCCCGGCGGCGATGGACGGGCTATTAATAGCATAGATATATATAATAGACTTGTTTTGCTGCTGCGAATGTCTCGAGTCGAGTTGATGTCGTTATCAGTCCACGCACGTTAGCAGTTAGCCGACAAGCGGAGTATCTCAAGTTTCAAGTTCAAGTTTCTTTAATAGTTGTCATACAGAAGTACAGAATACTTTCATACAAAATGCTTCTTACTGTTACGCTCCAGATACTGTGCTAGACAAGATAGTATCAAATAACATAGTATAGCATGTAAATTAGAAGTAGAAAATGAGGTCAGTGTTCAGTATAGACATATGTACAATGTTCGATGCAGAATATACGTACCTGAGTTACCATATAATATACAATACTATGCAGTGTACTAATGTACAATACTATATAGTGCAAAGCAGAAATGGGATGAGGTACAATTTAGGTACAATTTACAGTAAGGTGTACGAGTTGTAGTGCAATCCTTCATCAATAAATATAAAGTGTGGGGAGTGGGTGCTACAGTGTGTTTGTTTAAAGTGAGTGTGTGCTATAAAGTGTGGGGAGTGGGTGCTACAGTGTGTTTGTTTAAAGTGAGTGTGCGTGTGGGTGTGTGTGCTATGTGCGTTTGATGGTTGTTGTTGTGTAGTGTTCATTGTTCGTTGAGCAGCCTGATGGCCTGGGGATAGAAGTAGGGATGCCCCGATCGATCGGCCACGATCGTTATCGGCCGATAATTAGTATAAATATGCGATCGGGGAATTCCGATAATTAGTCATATTCGCCGATCGCGGAAACTGATCAAGTGGATATCTCACTCGCTTGTCTCAGACGCACAGGACCTGCAAACTGCCCCTCCTCCCTAGCCCCGCCCGTACCCGTGTAGAGTTTGTAAACACAGAGGAGGCGGACCTCCTCTGCTGAGTCTAGATAGTGCATTCGACCTGAGCTAACGTTAGCTACCTAGCTATCGTTACTGTTTAAACAAAATTACCCAGTCAACTATTCACTTTTAGTAGGCATTGTCTAACGGTATTTAGCCGGCTAGCTACCGATAGCTCCTGATATCAACAAATGCTCCAGCAAGTCTTGTAGTGCATGTTGATACCTCCGTTAGCTCGCGTTAGCTGACGTTAATTCACTGTTCAAAACGAAATGTCCGATTGAACTAAATAGTTGTCTTAACGTCATCTAGCCGGCTAGCAGTAGCTACAGATAGCTCCTGATATCAATGTCTTATAACATTGATTGAATGCGTATTCGAGCTGAGGGCTTGCTGAATGTGAAATGACCAAAGCATAACGTTACCAATAGGGTCCCGCTGCAGCGCTGGAGAATCCTTTTTGGTAGCTGGAGGCTACTAGAGTACACACAGACAGTGGAGCTGTTTGCAGATAGCGAGCATTTTGACTTGTTGCGTGGTGGCGATGTCTCGCAGATAATACAAGTACAAGTCTAATTATATAATATATATATTTTATTAAAAAAAAATTTTTTATATAAAACAATTTTTCATTTCTTTTTAATCAAAAACGATCGGTATCGGTATCGCCGATATGGCTCACGACGATCGGTGATCGGTGATCGGTGGCAAAAAACGTGATCGGGGCATCCCTAGATAGAAGCTTCTTCTGAGTCTTTCTGTGCTCGCCTTGAGACTCCGGTATCGCTTGCCTGACCGCAGCAGTTCAAAGAGGCAGTTGTTCGGGTGACTGGAGTCTTTAATGATTCTCTTAGCCTTGCCCCTGCACCGCTTGTTGTAAATGTTCTGGAGGGTGGGGAGCCCCCCTCCAATTGTGCATTCGGCTGAACGTGTCACTCTTTGTAGTCTGCTTCGGTCTTGTGCAGTGCTATTCCCAAACCAGGAGGTGATGTTGCCAGTCAGGATGCTCTCTATTGTACATGAGTAGAAGTTCTTAAGGATCTTCTGACTGACTTGGAACTTCCTTAGGCGCCTGAGGAAGTAGAGGCGTTGTCGTGCCTTCTTCACAACACTGTCAATGTGTGTGGTCCATGTCACGTCCTCGGATATGTAGGCTCCGAGGTACTTAAAGCTGTTGACTCTCTCAACCGGTGCCCCGTCGATGCTGAGGGGGCTGTAGTCCTTGACCCCCGACCTCCTGAAGTCCACAATCATCTCCTTTGTTTTGCTGACTTTCAGGGAGAGGCTGTTTTCCTGGCACCATCCCGCCAGGACCTTGACCTCTTCCAGGTAGGCCCTCTCGTCGTTGGCAGAGATCAGGCCCACCACCACTGTGTCGTCAGCAAATTTGATGATTGTGTTGCTACTCCGCTGAGCCACACAGTCGTGTGTGTACAGGGAGTAGAGGAGGGGACTCAGAACACAGCCCTGGGGGACCCCTATGTTGAGGGTGATGGATGAGGAGGTGCAGTTGCCTGCTCTCACCACCTGGGGTCTGCCCGTCAGGAAGTCCAAGACCCACTGGCAGAGGTCATAGTTCAAGCCCAGGTCCCTGAGCTTGGCTATGAATTTGGAGGGGACTATGGTATTGAATGCCGAGCTGTAGTCGATGAATAGCATTCTCACATAGTTCCCCTTCCTCTTGTCCAGGTGTGATGCTGCTGTGTGCAGCACATGGGCTATGGCGTCCTCCGTGGACCTGTTGGGGCGGTATGCAAATTGCAGGGGGTCCATGTTGATGGGGAGGGAGGAGCAGATGTAGCCCTTTACTAGCTTCTCAAAGCACTTCATGGCTATGGAGGTGAGAGCTACAGGGCGGTAGTCGTTGAGGCAAGCAGGCTTGGATTTCTTGGGTACAGGGATAATAGTGGACTTCTTCAGGCAGGTGGGGATGATAGCCTGTTCTAAGGACAGGTTAAATATGACAGTGAATACCGGGGCCAGTTGGTCGGCACAGACTTTTAGGACGCGGCCGGGGATGCCGTCCGGTCCTGCTGCCTTCCTGATATTCACTTTTTTAAAGGTCCGCCTCACCTCATGCTCTGTTACCCTGAACACTGAGTCTCCATCAGCAGCAGACCCCCCCCCCCCCCCCATTGCCGTGGCTTGTGGGCTGGTGTTGTTATTACCAGCATCAAACCTCGCATAGAAGGTATTGAGGTCATTTGCTAAGGAGATGTCACTGTTCAGTTTGAGGGAGGTGCCTTTGTAGTCTGTCATCGTTTTGAGCCCCTGCCACATAGCTCTGGAGTCAGCCTGTTCAAACTGGAGTTCAATTTTATCCCTGTAGCGCCGTTTGGCCTCTGTCACTGTCCTCTCGACAATTTACTAAATATGACCCTAAAATACTCTCTTCTGCCCCAATATATTGAAACGACGTCCACTGTATACCCCACACTACTATAAACGTGGCCTCAGAATTCACGCCACACACATACTCGGCACGTAAATATAGAAAATAGCGCCGTGCAAGCTAGTTATCCTAGCCAGCCTGTTGTTTCTAAGCTGTGTATTCCATGACAATGTACTAAATATGACACTAAAATACTCTCTTCCGCCACAATACATTGCAACGACGTCCACTGTATACCCCACACTACTATAAACGTGGCCTCAGAATTCACGCCACACACCCACTCGGCACGTAAATATATAAAATACCGACGTGCAAGCTAATTAGCCTAGCAAGCCTTGTTGTTGAGTCCTACCTCTGGGTCTCCTTCCGGGTCTCCTTCGCTCTCGGCCATCTCCTTCACTGATTGGTTGTTAGTGCGTGTGCTCATATCCAAGCTTGGAAAATCGATATATCGAAACTTTGCGACCACGTTTCATGTTTATTTCGAGGAAATAATTTATCGCGATAAGTTGTAGGGGTGGACGGTATAAACGGTATACGGTATAAACGGTATGAATTTGCTCTACGGTATGGATTTTGACTATACCGTGTAACCGGGTAGAGCAGCTCTAAAATAGCAATGACGTCATGTAACCACAGCGCGACTATTTCACTCGCATTTGCCCCTAAAAATAGATAGAATTAGTCATAGATAATAGATATGTGCGAACTGGAAAAAGTTATTTAGGAGGCTTCGCGCAGTGGGCGTGCCAGCCCCTACCGCACGCATGTAAACACGGGTCTAGTAGTCTAGTGGGACGGGACACGGGAGCTGTCGGGAGCATAGATATCTATAGAACATGGTCGGGAGGACGACGGCGTCTCCCTGAGCTAACGTTAGCTTAGCTACCGTTACAAAATGACCCAGTCAACTATTCACTTTTAGTTTAATACATGATGAGGCATTGTCTAACCGAACGGTATCTAGCCGGCCAGCTACCGATAGCTCCTGACATCAACAAACGCTCCATCAAGTCTAGTAGAGACGTGTATGATAGCTCCGTTAGCTGTTAGCTCACGTTAACGCAAGTTAGTTCACCGTTCAAAACAAAATGTCCCATTGAACTAAATAATTCACTGAGGCGTTGTATTAACGTTATATATCCGGCTAGCAGTAGCTACAGATAGGTCCTGATATCAATGTCTTATAACACTGATTCGATGCGTATTCGAGCTGAGGGCTTGCTAACGTTATACCAATACAATAGGGTCCAGGTGCAGCGCCGGAGAATCCTGGCCGTAGCTCTGCTCGAGGCTACTCGAGTATAGGTCCAGGTGCAGCTCCGGAGAATCCTGGCCGTAGCTGGAGGCTACTAGAGTACACACAGACAGTGGAGCTTGTTGCGTGGTGGCGATGTCTCGCAGATAATACAAGTACAAGTCTAATTATATAATATATATATTTTATAAAAGAAAAAAAAATTATATAAAAGATTTTTTTTTTTTATCAAATACGATGATACCGTGATATATACCGTTACCGTCTATGCTTCAAATTATACCGTGATATAAATTTTAAACCATACCGTCCACCCCTAAGTTATCGTTATCGTTTTATCGCCCAGCCCTAGGACTCGTGCTATGTATGACTTAAGGCCTCTACATGCTACAGCAACTTCAAAGCAACTGCAACACAACATCGGCGCGATTTCAGCGCGGTTGTTTTAGAGGGTCTTGTAGACTGTGTTGCTTGGACGTTGCGTACATGTCCCCAGAATCTAATCTGAACAACCGTTGCGTTGATATTGCGTAGCAGTGATTGGTTGGTTAGCGAATGGGGGCGGGGCTGTCATAGAATAATATTAGTCCCGCAGAGAATAATATCCTCCATTGTTGAAGCCAGCGTTGACGCTAAATAATCAGCGTCACATAGCTCGCCTTTTTCTGAAAACCCAAGCACATATTGTTCCATAGCATACGCCTTCAGTTGATCATGACAAATCCTCTCTTACCTTGACGATTAAAAAGCCTCCATAATTTAGTAAATAAAGCTGTAGCCAGCCAGCTAGCATTGGGTCTATTCAAAATGCTATCCACATTAGCTACTTAGCTAACCAAGTAAATACAATGGTATCCGTCCTGAGGTAACGTTAAATACAACGTTTGCTAGTCGAAATGACTGGACACACACAGGGACAAGTTAAACATCAATCAAGTAATTTATTCCAATAGGTAGTTTGAGCTGCATGTGAGCCGAGGTCCTCTCCATTGGAAACTAATGATGTTACGGTAACGTTAGCTCGAAAAGCACAGAAAGTTAAGCTGCTAGCAACAGACACTATAACACTTCCGGTCGGGGGTTTTCAAAATAAAAGAGCGACGTCTAAAATCACCGGAAATACGTTTATTTTGTACATTATCCAAAGTTAACACGAACCTAAACTAACTTTAGATTAGTTTAGGTTCGTGTAACGTTAGATATTGTAAAAAATAAACGTATTTACGGTGCTTTTAGACTCGCTCTTTTATTTTGAAACCCCCCGCCCGGAAGTAAAAATCATGCTTATTTTTCTGCTTTTATCAATGGGTTGGTTGAGAAGGGAAGCGTCATCTATCTAGGGAACCTAGCTACATACGGGGTACAATGTTACATAGGCTGCGCGTTGATTTTGCAGAAGCATAAAGGTAGAGTGTCTGCAACACCGTTGCTTTGTCGATGTTGTGTCGAAGTTGCTTTGAATTTGCTGTAGCATGCAGAGGCCTTAAGTCCACATTGCAGCCGGCTTGTGGGAGGCAAGAAACAACGTTCGAGGACAGGGGAGGGTTGAATTGGACGATATGAAAATTGGGATGGGAGAAAAATAGAAAAATGGGAGAAAAAGTGAGAAAAAAAAATAATAAAAAAAAAAACTACGCGACTCGTGAGAAGTTGTCACACAGCCTTCAAACGCAGGGTGGAAGAGCTAGTTTGCTTCTAGAATTGAAGGTCTGCTCTGTCTATTATGAAATGATAATTGCGCGTTGACACGCCCACTACGCGAAGCCTCTGTGCTCCTAAATAATAGTTCGCACATATCTATTTTTAGAGGAAAATACGAGTGAAATAGTCGCACTGTCGAGCCCTGGCTGTGGTTACGTGACGTCATTGCTATTTTAGAGCTGCTCTACCGGTCACAAGGTATAGTCAAAATCCATACCGTAGCGCAAATTCATACCGTTTATACCGTCCACCCCTACGAGCAAGCGGGAGAGGGAGAGGGAGAGATAGGAGAGATGGTGTCCCGACACACACGCAGTCAAGTTTGTGTGTGTGTGTGTCCGACGAGGGAGAGAGATGGCGCACACACATTTACACACACTTCTGCAGTCCCTCCTGCCGTCCCCCTCTCTCTCTCCCTCCCTCTCCTCGCTCATTCTCTGCCTGTCAAACCCCGTTTGAGGAAGTGTCTGGTTACACTATGCCTACGTGCCTGACACACGCAGTCAAGTTTGTATGTGTATGTCCCCGAGGGAGAGAGATGGCGCACACACATTTACACACACTTCTGCAGTCCCTCCCGCCCGTTGATACCACGATAGTAGCCCCTTTCGTGACTGATGCACTCGGTGCATCACAGTCACGAAAGGTGCTACCACGATAGCTAACTAACGTTAACGTTACAAGCTCAAAAACCTTATAACTACTACTACTACTCTTTGAACTGCTGCGGACAGGCAAGCGATACCGGAGTCTCATGGCAAGCACAGAAAGACTCAGAAGAAGCTTCTATCCCCAGGCCATCAGGATGCTCAACGAACAAACACTATGTAACAACCATTAAATGCACTCACAGCACACACATCCACACGCACACACTCACTTTAAACAAACAACTCACTGCAGCACCCACTTTACACACTTTAGAACACCTAAACACACTTTATATTTATTGGTAAAGAATTTGCACTACAACCCATACCTCATTACACCTTACTGTAAATTGTACCTAAATTGTACCTCATCCCATTTCTGCTTTGCACTATATAGTATATTGTATATTAGTATATTGTATGGTAACTCAGTTACTTCTACTCTGCATTGAACATTGTACATATGTACATACTGGACACTTGTGCCTACGTACGTGACTTCTATTTTATACTTGCTATACTTATTTTATTTTATACTTATCTATTTTTGTCTAGCACAGTCTCTGGAGCGTAACAGAAAGAAGCATTTTGTATAAAAGTATTATGTACTTCTGTATGACAACTAATAAAGAAACTTGAACTACTGTCGTGTCTATAAGTTCCCTGGCAGAATACTTTGTTTGTGAGGACAAACGTATACAAAGAGGAGAGAACCATTTTAAATCGGGGCATGTTAGAGGGCATGTACACTATGAATTGAAAACACTATGAATTGAAAATGGGGGACCCTGATGTAAACAAGACAAACGTCTTTCTCTGGTCTGCATCCCCTTAACACTTTCAGTGCCACCAGGGGGCGCACGACTTAGTGCTTGAATGCCACCATCTGCGCCAATGTTAACGTTAATATCGCCTAATCTATGTTTTAAATTATGGCTATGTGTCTAATCTGCCCGTCGCTTATCAAAGAATCATTTTCCAGTCAGTGTTGTCAAGGCAGATTGGTTTTTTATTGCTTCATTTCCGTTTGAGAGCATTTTGAAAAGCGCCCGTTTTCAGGTGAAAAACAGCCCATTCTGTGATAATCGCCTTTTACTGGAATATTCCAGAACGTTGATATTTGTCGGCCTATTTATGAATCGTTTTCAAATAAACGCAGATGATCAATAGTATACGTGCACGCACGTTCGAGGCGCGCGCTGATAATAGCCGTTTTCATTTCCTCATGGATTTTACAGTGAAACCGATAGAGCACATATCAGAAAAAAGCTTATCTCCTCAAACGAGTCTGATTATCCTAACACTGATAACATAGATTCCTTACCTGACATCAGATGGTATCCAAATGGTATATTCCAATTCCTGATCACCATTCGAAAAATTCGATAAGTGTATCTAGATCTAACGTGTATACAGTAGAACTCATGATCAGCGGGGCTCAGAGGATCCAGAATGAACTCTGGTAACCCCGGCTGCATCAGTGGTAGGGGTGGGACGATACATCGATCCAGATCGATATATCGATCTATTATCAATAATCAAATAGGATCGATGCCACGTAAAAAGATCGATTCATATTGCGATACTCTTATTTTGAAAATCCGGCGACGGCGACGTCATCGCCCCGCGCCCAGTGTTGTGAAACTCAAACGCCGTTTAACATCAGTAGCGTCTAGAGCGTCAATAGAGCAAGACTAGTGTGCCTATTCTGTGACCCAAAACATGTCCTTGCTGTTTTATTCCACAACGGGTCCAATGCATCTAACCTGCTTTGCAATCCTTGTCACTCCATTATGCCCACGTCGCGTTAAAGATCGAAGATAACGTTACTTTAGCGTGAGCTAACAAGCTAACTCAGAGCCATAGGCAGAGAGAAGTGTGGACTGGGAGGGTGCATTCTCTGGGATAGCCCCACTAACAGGATCTGGCCAGTACTGCACCTTGGGACTCCCAATATGCTTTTCCAGCCAAAATACAGCTCTGTGACAGTGAATAGGATATTAATATCGAGAAAAAAAAAGAAATGAACCAAAAACAGTGAACAGGAGGTCTATTTGTATTAAAAACAATAGATTGTTTTTCATTTAAATGTCTGGAAGAGCTCAAAAATAAAAATTTCATGATATTTCCATTGCCTTTTTTTTTGTTGATTTAAATGTTACTGATTGTATTAAATGGGCACATAATATCGTCTCATATCGATCGCAGGCACCTGAATCGAATCGTATCGTATCGTATCGTGGCAGACTGTGTGATATCGGATAATATCGTATCGTTGTCCAAAGAATCGATATCGTATCGTATCGTGATTAAACTGGTGATTCCCACCCCTAATCAGTGGACTGGAAAATGTGGACTGGAATATTTTTCTTCCCCCATCCATTTTCATTGAGTCCATTCCATTTACCATTTACCATCTGGGAGACGATAGGGGGCACTTTTTTCACATCTGATCGCCGGCGGCCCTTGGGTAGGGTAGGCTCGCGTGATGCAATATGATTTCAGATCGCTAAAAAAAAAAAAAAATCAGAGAAATCTCGTGAGTGGCTTTCAACGTAACTATCGTAAACCCGAGATTAGCCGTGAGTGGCAGTCAAAGTGTTAAAGGAAAACTCCAACATTTTGGGAAATTAGCTTTTTTAACATCTTCCCTGGAGTTAGACAAGAAGATACTACCTTTTTCGTCTCTGCATGCTTAGGGAATGCCTGGACCGTTAGCCTAGCTTAGCTTCATCACTGGAAGTGGGGCAGACATCTAGCCTAGTTCACTACAGTCAGGACATGTACTCCAAATACAATCAAAATACAACTCCCAAACGTTCCTGTAAACATGTTGTGACCTGTGTATTTACCACGTCTCCCAGTCACATGAGTCTCCCAGTCACACAAGTCTCCCAGTCACACAAGTCTCCCAGTCACACAAGTCTCCCAGTCACACAAGTCTCCCAGTCACACAAGTCTCCCAGTCACACAAGTCTCCCACACACACAAGTCACATGAGTCTCCCAGTCACACAAGTGACTTGGAGACTTGTGTGACTGGGAGACTTGTGACTGGGAGACTTGTGAGATCCTTGTGACTGGGAGACTTGTGTGTCTGGGAGACTTGTGTGTCTGGGAGACTTGTGTGTCTGGGAGACTCGTGTGACTGGGAGACTCGTGTGACTTGTGTGACTGGGAGACTTGTGTGACTGGGAGATGTGGTAAATACACAGGTCACAACATGTTTACAGGAACGTTTGAGTTGTATTTTGATTGTATTTGATTGTATATTTCCTGACTGTAGTGGCGGGCAGATTTTAGGATTGGCGAGTGACACTGAGAGGTATGTCCGCCACATGGCGGGTAACGAAATGAAAATAGTAATTAAAATAATTAAAACTGCAGTGTGTTTTTGGTCTTACGACAGTCGCCTTTTAGCAAATCGCAAAGCCTCCGATTTGGGATACGTTATACAGCGAGTTTGATTCAATTTTTTTTTCTTGCGTGCCAGTCATGCTTACCATCAGAAGTGCTGTGGTCTCATTGCTCACCAATCAGAAGTAGCCCAAGGTAGCTACGTATACGCCCAACAACAACAGCTTGTGAAACGTGACAAACGTCTGTGTGTGAAGACATATAGCATAGCTCCAGAGTGCTTTGGTCGCAACTAAATCAGTCCCAGATTTTTTCCCCATGCTGTTTCTATGTGCAGTGTAAATTCCAATGCTTCTAACAAGCTTGGCATCCTAGTCATTCATTTCCGTCGGGGGAAAATAACGTTAGCCGCTAGCTAAGCTAAACTAGCCAATCCTGTTCAGACAGAAAACAGCTGAGCGGGGCTCTCTCTCCATCCCTCTCTCTACTTGTTCAATTAAGGAGCCCTTTCTGTCTGTGTGTGTGTGTGTGTGTGCGGCATTGTGCGCGCATGCATCCCAATTTCGTATCGTCCAATTCAACCCTCCCCTGTCTCGAACGCTCTTTCTTGCCTCCCACAAGCAGGCTGCAATGTGGACGAAGCCATACATAGCACGAGTCCCCTCCGATACTCGAGGTAGCAGCTGTCGCATCTTTTCACCTGCGCGGCTCGATCTTTCAGCGTCAGGGGTCTGTGCTTTGGAGGGGCACCGCCCCCATCGCTTCCTGATTCTACTGCGCAGGCGCACCAACCGACCTGTAGGAGTCGCTGTCCACAACGCCCGATCCCCACCCATCAGTTTCCCACCCCCTAATACTGCCAATGTGTATTAGTACGGACTACCAGCTAAACTGAAAGCAATGTGGAGCGCTGGGATCAAACCCAGCGTCTCCAGCATTCGAGGTGAGCGCCTTGCCCACTGCACCACGTAGCCGCCCTTGATATTTAAATGTTAAAAAAATTATACAAAATAAATGTACATGATCATGTGTTACATTCAAGCCTAAAGTATGGCTCGTGTAGGCCTTGAATGCAAAGTGGTGGACACAGGACAAGACAGGAGTTTATCAAAAATAACACTATTTATTGGAACAGCTATTTACATGGACAAAAAGGGTGAGAGCTGGGTGCTCCAGACTCAAAAGGTCAATAACAAAACCAAGGCACATAGGCCAAAATAGAACAATAGCAAAAATAGCAGCAGTGAGAGCAGATGAGACTCTGGTGAGCTGACATCTCTTGTGAAGTGGGAGACTAACTGCAGCCTGCACTCTGCATTTGTAGGGCGTGGTGCCTCATTACCACACCTGTGATCAATTAGAAAAGCGGCCATTTTAACTACATGGAAATTACAACAGAAGTGTGTATCAATTAAACCACCAATTAGTGACAGCACACTTAACCACAATGTGAATATGCATCACAGACGGTAAGTATCCATCCCTCCACCATGTGAAAGTAATACGTAACATCATGCAACATAAAAAAAACTGTTGTAGGAACGGTTTGGGAGAGGGAGGTAGGGAGGGGTTTTAGATTGTGTGTTGTGAAGTTTAGACTTCAGAGAGAGAGGGTACAAATTTAACTCTGGCCTCTTTAAGTGTGTATTCTTCAACGTAATAGCTTATCTACTTGAAATGTACTGAAAACTATTTATAATTATGTGACACAAAAATGCGTATATTTTTTGGCAGTAAGAAATATGCTTGGCGGGTAGAATTTTCCCATCTACCCGCCACTGGCCGGTGAGTCGAAGTTAATTTCGTGCCCTGGTTGTAAACCGTGCTAACATTATGACCAGATGTGTGTAGGCCTATGTAATGTTAATGGCTATGTTTTTAAAGTCGTAATGAAGATTGATTTATAATATATTGCGCTTGCAATTTCCACACTACACCTGCTGCTGCCAGCTGAGCAGCCGGGCCAGCCGGTGCGTCACCTCCAAATGAAGATTTTTTTTTGCTCATCCCGTGAACCGAACAATACACACACGCCCCGAACCGGGGAGGTCGTGCCGATGCGTTAAAAACAAAAATAAAAGAATGCGTACCGTTCCATCCCTAGTACCCATCCCTAGTAGGAATCAAAACTACGCAGCATTTACAGACATAAATAAACTAACTTCATGGCTCATCTCCTACTCTGGGTATTCAGTAGGTGGTGTCAAAGAGGCAACTACCCATGTGACCTGAGGATACTAGTAAAACATTTTGAAATATTAAATTGCAAATAGAATAGATTGTTGTGGTTTTTCTGGTAAAATCGTTTAGATGAGTCAATAACAAAATAATCTTTAGTTGAATAAGGGAGTATGATTATGCCATTTATGTGGGTTAGAATATCTTTTCTGTGTTTCACGCCATATCCGGATCGCATGAGTAATTATGGGGCCAAATTTCCGTTCGCATTGCTTAATAATTTGGTGTATGCTATGTCCTTCAGTCTATGTGTAGCTACTATATTTTCTTCTAAATTTCTCCAGGATACTAATGCTTGGGGATCAAACCATGTTGTCAGTGGTCTTAAAGTGTACGCCTTAAAATAGTGGAAAAAATCTGGAAATGCCATACCACCTGCTTTGTTTCTCTGTGCGGTGGATCTTTTTATACGTGGTGGTTTGTTATTCCAAATAAATTTGTATGTGGAGGAGTGTAATTTTTTTCAGTAACCCTCTGGAGGGGGTAACTGTAGCATTGAGCTGAAGAAGTTGATTCCAGGTAGGACGTCCATCTTAATTATTGATACCCGTGCCTGTACTGAGTTTTTAAGTTTTGACCACCTGTCAAGGTCGTCTTTGATTTTGTTTTGGATTTCTATGTAATTGTGCTTCACCGTTTGGCTTATGGTAGGGAATATTTCAACTCTCAAACATCTAAAGTGTTTTACCATAGGTATCTCTTCTGGGAGGGTTATATATTTTTTTGCAGGGGCGTTAAGTGGAAGGAAAGCCGACTTCGGCTAATTTATCTTAAATCCCGATAAATCTCAAGTCCTCAATCAACTTGAGCAGATGAGGCAATGTGGTGTTGGGGTTTTGCATGAACAGTATTACGTCGTCCGCATATAAACTAATTTTATGTTGTGTGCCCTTGATTACGATTGGTTCTATGGATTGGGATTGTCTTATATATTGTGCTAAAGGCTCTAATGATAGATTGAATAGTCCGGGACTAAGAGGGCAACCCTGTCTAGATGAGCATGATACCGGAAAGATTCCAGAGGTGATTGATTATACCTGTTGTAATCATGGCCGATGGGTCTTTGTATAATACTTTAATCATATCAATGAAACCTTTTCCTAACCCCATCCTTTCTAATACTGCCCATAGATACGACCATTCCAACCTGTCAAAAGCTTTCATTGCATCCAGGGACAGCATCGCCTTAGGTGTTATGTCGTCCTTGTTAGCATCTAGTACGTGTAGTAATCGTCTTATGTTATCAGTGATCAAGCGGCCTCTTATGAAGCCAGTTTGGTCCGGATGAACTAAAGACGTCGTATGCTTTTGTAGTCTGATGGCTAATACCTTAAAGTACAGTTTGATATCGGTTCCGAGGAGGCTTAAGGGTCTATAACTACCGCACTCGGTGGGGTCTTTGTCTTTTTTAAGGAGGACTGTTATGAGTGCAATATTGTCGTTCTTATGGAAGTTCCCCTCCTTGACTGAGTATAAAATCATATTTAGTAATACGGGTCCAATTATGTCCCAACCAGAGAGGTACATTTCTGGTGGGATACCGTCTCTTCCAGGAGCCTTACCACTTTGCATTTCGGATATGGCCTTCTTGAGTTCCTCTAGTGCAGGGGTGGCCAACCCGCGGCTCGCGAGCCGCATGCGGCTCTTTGCCCGTCAATGTGCGGCTCTTCCACCCATAAATATAAAAGATATCGGTATCGGAAATTAAGAGTTGGACAATATCGGAATATCGGTATTGGTAAAAAAGCCAATATCGAGCATCCCTAGTTAAAACCAAATCTAAAATGTGACCGAGTTTATGTGTTGGGGAATTAACATGTAGGCTAAAATTAAGACTCAGTTAAGTGCAGGAATTCCTTTACATGGGGTTTATTTGGGCAACATACGTGAACATTAAAAATCACCAAGCAGTAAGACTTTAGCATAGCTGGGCATTGACTGAGACAGGAGAGCAGATAGTTCAGAGATAAAATCACTATGTTCATCAAAGTGTTGAGTGCTACAGTGTAGGTTAGTTTATTAGGACAAGTGCATGACAGTAAGGTTAGTTAGGGTTAGATACATACCATTATAAACCTCTTGCATTGAAACTAACGCTGAATAAAATCACCAATTATCTTTCTCTCCTTCCTCTGACACTCTTCTCCATCCAGATAGCTGTCCTGTCAGGCCTGGGAAGAAACCAAGAGGCTTGGATGAAAGAAAGTGTCTGCTGTGACCAGTGTGGAAAAAGCTTCAGTTCAAAGATGAATCTCGATAAACACCAACGCATTCACACAGGAAAGAAACCCTACTCATGTGACCAGTGTGGAACTAGCTTTCGTCTACTGGGTCATCTGAAATCACACAAGAGAATTCACACAGGAGAGAAGCCCTACTCCTGTGACCAGTGTGAGAAGAGCTTTAGTCGGGAAGGGCATCTGAAATCACACCAGAGAATTCACACCGGAGAGAAGCCCTACTCCTGTGACCAGTGTGAGAAGAGCTTTAATCGACTCGCTATTCTGAAAATACACCAGAGAATTCACACAGGAGAGAAGCCCTACTCCTGTGACCAGTGTGAGAAGAGCTTTAGTCAATTGAGTAATCTGCAAAAACACCAGAGAATTCACACAGGATGGAAGGCCTACTTTTGTGACCAGTGTGAGAAGAGCTTTAGTCGACTGGATAATCTGCAAAAACACCAGATAATTCACACAGGAGAGAAGCCCTACTCCTGTGACCAGTGTGAGAAGAGCTTTAGTCGACGGTCTCATCTTAAATCACACCAGATAATTCACACAAGAGAGAAGCCCTACTCCTGTGACCAGTGTGGGAAGAGCATGGGTCATCTGAGTGATCTGAAAAAACACCAGAGAATTCACACAGGAGAAAAACCCTACTCCTGTGACCAGTGTGGACAGGGCTTTACTCGGCAACAGCATCTGAAATCACACCAGAGAATTCACACAGGAAAGAAGCCCTACTCATGTGACCAGTGTGGGAAGAGCTTTAGTGATCAGAGTAATCTGAAATCACACCAGAGAATTCACACAGGAGAGAAACCCTTCTTTTGTGACCAGTGTGAGAAGAGCTTTAGTAATCCGAGTGATCTGCAATCACACCAGAGAATTCACACAGGAGAAAAGCCCTACTCATGTGACCAGTGTGAGAAGAGCTTTAGTCATCAGAGTAATCTGAGATCACACCAGAGAATTCACACAGGAGAGAAACCCTACTCATGTGACCAGTGTGGACAGGGCTTTACTCAGCAACAGGATCTGAAAATACACCAGATAATTCACACAGGATGGAAGCCCTACTTTTGTGACCAATGTGAGAAGAGCTTTAGTCGACTGTCTAATCTAAAATCACACCAGAGAATTCACACAGGAGAGAAGCCACATCATTGTGGTCTGTGTGATAAGAGATTCAGTACATTAGCATGTTTCAGAAAACATGAGAAAATTCACTTGAGAGAGAACATTCAGGGAAATGTCAAACCTGTCAATTCAGAATGTGTGGCCTAGTGTTAAACGCTTCAGTACGTCATTACAGCTATCAGTACATCAACAATCATAGGAATAATAGTGGTAGTAATATTCAACTGTTCTTTTTTAAATGAAAAACTACTACCAAGAGCTTTTGACCTGCACAGAAGCCTCTGTGAGAGAGAAGCGGTACTAGCATAGACACAGTTTTCATTGACAACAACAGTTGTGTTTCTGTCGCTCTGAGTAGGGGTGCACCGATATATCGGTCGGGTATCGGTATTGGCCGATAAGCTCAAATGTGCCGATGGCAGTGGCCGATAAATATCCGTCTATTTGTGTCGCGTCAATCTGGTCCACACGTTCAAACTTTGAAAAGTTTCAGTGAAGCGACCTGCACACACAAGCTACTGCATCAAAGTTACTACTTATGATTAACAACGGCATTCGTTTTGTGGCATTAACGTTATATAGTTACACGTTCAATAACAATCAGCATATTTACTCATTCATATCTCTCACTTCCTTCCTTTGCTCAGAGAGCCCGTACTGAATTGTACCCATTCTGCAATCTGTTAATAAAGTTTTCAATCAGACAAATGTATAGAAAAGCTTTTATTTATTTATGTGTTGCAGTAAAATCATTATGCCTCGTTTGGTCATCCTGCGGAGCGCTGGTAGTCTACTCGTGGCCAGCGGGGAGCTAACTTTATTAGCGCCGGTAGGTTTGTTGTTGATCTCGCATGCAGATCAATGGCAGACTTCGCGGAAGTAAAAAACGAATAAGCGCTTGCCGATTGGTGGTAAGAACAGCAGAGGCGGGTGCAAGCAGTGTGACGTAATTGACAGAATCTACTGTTAATCAAAATTGTTCTGTTGCGGGCGGCTAGGTTGTGTAGTGGGCAAGGCACTCACCACCAACGCAGGAGACGCTGGGTTCGAGCCCAGCTCTCGCCATTGCTACCAGCTTGGCTGGTCGTTCATACTAACACAATTGGCAGTGTTAGGGGTGGGAAAGCTGGTGGGTGGGTCCTGGTCATTGTAAACAGCGACTCCTACAGTTCGGTCGGGGCGCCTGCTCAGCGAGGGAAGGATCTAAGGGGGGTAGTGTGATCCTTCCACACGTTACACCCTCTCAGTGAGAGTCTGCGCTGCCAGGTGAAAAGAAGCGGTTGATTGGCTACACATGTGTCGGAGGAAGCATGTGATAGCCTCCACTCTCCCAGACCGACTATAGGGGGTAGGTGCGCAGCAACCAGGAAGGGGATTGGGAATTGGCATAACGACTAACATTGGGATGGGAGAAAAACTGAGGAAAAAGGAGGGGGGAAAAGATTAAAAAAAAAAATATTCTGTTGCCATCTACCTGCATTGCTTTGGTTGAGAGAGATAGTGCTCTCTTATTATTAAAACTCATAAACAAGTCTTGAGCAAGACAAGTTAGTCTTTTAGGTTATGAAAGTCAGTGAGTATTGTATGACTCGGACTTCAGCAATAATCATGACTCATGAGCATTATAAAATAAAAACACACATGGCATGGTGGAATTAATACCATAAATATATTTCTTGACGTTTCCTTTTTTTAAGTAAGTAAAGAGGCCTATGTTCATATCGGTGAGCACAATTTGTAACACAAAAAGAGTCGTGTAGCCTATTTATTTATTTTATTTATTCATTTTATTATTATTTTATTTGTTGCCATGCCTAAAATAATAGTCAAGCATAGGGCTAAAACATTTTCATACACGATAATATAATTTTTTGTTATATGGTTATAATTAAAGCTTTTCTATACATTTGTCTGATTGATTGATTGAAAACTTTATTAACAGATTGCAGAATGGGTACAGTACAGCTCAGTGGACTGGAGGATGAAGACCAGAAAAAGACTTTCGGCTTTTTTACATAAGGGTCCTCCATTTTCAATTCATCAAAACATTTAGACGCATACAAATATACAGTAGTTTCATAAAAATAAAAAAAAGATTATATATTTTCTTGCCACAAATATCGGTATCGGCCGATTGTGTTAGTTGAACAATCGGTATCGGTGGCAAATTTTCATATCTGTGCATCCCTAGCTCTGAGTGAGACAGACGGTGTGGATGTGGTATAAGAGTGAACACACATTAGGCGGCTACGTGGCGCAGTGGGCAAGACGCTCGCAACGAATGCTGGAGACTAGGCTCTAACAGGATGCCTCCTGTTCGAGCCCCGCTCTCCACATTGCTTTCAGTTTAGCTGGTCGTCCACAGTAATACACATTGGCCGTATTACGGGGAGGGAAACTGAAGGGTGGGCATCGGGCGTTGTGGACAGCGACTCCTACAGGTCGGTTGGTGCGCCTGCGCAGTAGAATCAAGAAGCGACGGGGGCGGGGCCCCTTCAAAGCCCAGACCCCCGACGCTGAAAGATCGAGCTGCGCAGGTGAAAAGATGCGACTGCTGTTACCTCGAGTATCGGAGGGGACTCGTGCTATGTATGACTTAGTCCACATTGCAGCCGGCTTGTGGGAGGCAAGAAACAACGTTCGAAGACAGGGGAGGGTTGAATTGGACGATGAAAATTGGGATGGGAGAAAAATTGAAAATGGGAGAAAAAGTGGATAAAAAAAAAAGAGTGAACACACATTGTTATAGTGTTTTAAATACTGGGATCATAGGAACTTTCTGACCTCAGTATGGGGTGACTAGCCAAAAGCCAAGCTAGTTAACAAACATGTGGTGTACACACTGTAGGGGAAACTGCTTCTGGTATGGACTTTTATATTTTTATGCTGACACTAGTGATGTATTGAACTAATGTCACACATAATGTCAACATTCCTAGTAGTAGGATGTTTTTTTTTTTACATTCACAAGAAGTGTTTATTTTAGAGTAATGTTCCGTGTATTGTCTTTTTCTAGATGGTTTTTCTACCATCTAACTGCTTTTGGGTTTATGGGAATTAGGGATGCCCTAATCGATCGGCCAGCGATCGGTATCGGCCGATATTCAGTATAAATATGAGATAGTGAATTCCGATAATGCTTTATTTTCGCCGATCGTGAAAACCGATCAAAAAACATGATCCAATTCTCAGCGGAGTTCTCACTCGCTGACTTCTCTCTCAAGCACACAGCTGTTGCTGCAGCGCACTGCCCCTCCCCCTCCCAGACCCATGTCAACAAGCTCCGGCAATAGTCTAGTGCATGAGCAGCTCCGTGAGCTAACGTTAACTACCTAGCTAACGTTACTGTTTAAACAAAATGACCCAGTCAACTATTCACTTTTAGTTTAATACATGAGGCATTGTCTAACGTTATCTAGCTGGCTAGCTACTGATAGCTCCTGATATCAACAAATGCTCCGGCAATAGTCGAGTGCATGAGACCTCCGTTAGCTAGGTAGCTAACTAGAGCTGCCGCGGTTACCGCATTACCGCGCTATCGCTGTTGCATCACGCCCACTGCAGAGTTAAGCTGAATACCGCATCACCGCTGTTTTTTTTTATTTTATTTAAAAACCTAAACCTAAAAGTGCACTTTCTTCAACCTCGAACCTAAATTCCTTAGCAGCCAGTGTTACCAAGTAAACAAATTACGGAACGATAGCCACGTTAGTTAGCCAGCATCAGCCAGGTCCCGACGTTAGTTCTCAGAACGTTAGCCACATTAGTTAGCCAGCATCAGCCAGGTGGTCCCGACGTTAGCTCTCAGAACATTAGCCACGTTAGTAGCCAGCATCAGCCAGGTCCCGACGTTAGCTCCCAGAACATTAGCCACGTTAGTTAGCCAGCATCAGCCAGGTCCCGACGTTAGCTCCCAGAACGTTAGCCACGTTAGTTAGCCAGCATCAGCCAGGTCCCGACGTTAACTCCCAGAACGTTAGCCACGTTAGTTAGCCAGCATCAGCCAGGTCCTGACGTTAACTCCCAGAACGTTAGACACGTTAGTTAGCCAGTATCAGCCAGGTCCCGACGTTAGCTCCCAGAACGATAGCCACGTTAGTTAGCCAGCACCAGCCAGGTCCCGACGTTAGCCACCCCGCGCTCAGGTTTTATGGTTCTCGTTAAGTCGGGCTCGCCCGGTCTTCCCCGGCCCACCCATCCTTTCGGGGGGGATCCGGACACCGGCCGGGACAGAGCCCTGGGGACTACAGGTATTCACTCTTGATCGACGGGAAGGGGAGAGAGGCGCGCGCCTCAGCTCCTCAACAGACCCGTCCACCGTCTATCTTGAGTGAGCCTCACGTTGTACTTTTTTTTTTGTGGTTACCGCAGCGGTTTGAATAGCTTCGCAAATTTGTGCGGTAAGGAAAAAATCAATACCGCGGCAACCCTATAGCTAACGTTAGCTCATGTTAGCTCACTGTTTAAATGAAATGACCCAGTAAACTAAATAGTTCACTTTATTTTAATACATGATGCGCTGTCTAACATTATCTAGCCGGCTAGCAGTAGCTACAGATAGCTCCTGATATCAATGTCTTATAACATAATTGACATTATTCGTTTTTGCAGCTGTTGGCTAATTAGCTATCATGCTTCATAACTGAACACTGCGAACATCTTATACGTTTCAGACCTTGTTAGTCAAGTTGAACTATCGCTCTGATTGGGGACGCTGAGGGCATGCTGAATGTGATTTGACCAAAGCAGAGTATACACACAGACAGTGGAGCTGTTTGCAGATAGCGAGCATTTTGACTTGTTGCGTGGTGGCGATGTCTCGCAGATAATACAACTACAAGTATAATATATATAAAACCAAAACGATCGGTATCGGCCGATATGGCTCATAGACGATCGGTTATCGGTACCGGTGGCAAAAAACATGATCGGGGCATCCCTAATGGGAATTGCAGAGCAACCTGTTGCTAACTAACTATTTTGTCATTATTGTGTGTATATTGACAGAGTAATGGCTGTAGTATTGATGAAACTATGAAACATAGGATTGGAATCAATTCACTTTAAATTCAATCAATTAACATCTAAACAAATTGTTTACTTTCTGATTATGGAACATCCATTCATATTTACTTGTCATTAGTTTGGATAGTAAAACCTTTTCATGACAGAACGTGTACAATATTTTAAATAAAATCTACATCTTCAATTAAAAAGTGAATTGATCCCAACTTTGAAACATTCTCATTAGAATGTATGATATGCTAATAATGGGGATGAATTGTAAGCGTCAAGATAAGTGGGAAGGTGTGAATTGATCTTAGAAGTAACTAACTCATAAGTATGAAAATGAAATATTACATTTTAACCTACTTTGTATGAAAGGCTTCATCTTCGTGCAACAATGATCATTCTTAGAAAATGTTCTGCTGTTGACTAGAAACACCTCTTCAAACAATATCTGAAATAATAAAGACTTTAAATCTACTACCTATCTTGCTAATATGTCTATACTACTATGCACTCAGAGTGTAACACTCAAGCTTGATATTATTTGATGAACAATGCCACTGACCCTTGGCTGCCACAGATGTACCTCCTGGTGACATGCCTTTCACAAGTCGCTTTGGATAGAAGCCTCCGCTAAATTGTGAAATGTGAGAATTCAAAACTTCATTGTCATTGTTTATTTATCCTGATGAGTCACTGAGAAATAATCCAATTACTTTTTTTTTCTCCATTTTTTTTTAATTTTGACTGATGTACATTCAGTTGAAAAGATTGCTCCAGGTGAAAAGTCGAGACCAAAAATACATGAAGCAAAAGTAGAATCCAGTAGAAAAGTATTTAAAATCAGGTAAATCTTTTAGGAAAAATAGTGTTAAAACGGTTCTGTTAAAACAGATAAGTAATTAGAGTGTCTCCCCAAATGTCCTTTACCCTCCTAGGGCTGTACAGACCACCAGACTCCAAAGCTATATTTTCTGACCAGCTGAACACCATACTTAGAGAGTGCAACTTTGATAAAAAAGTACTTTTGATGCGAGATTTCAACATAAATGTGGTAAAAATCCCTAAGAAGATTTGATTTAATTCAGGTGATTAAAGGGCCAACTAGGATAAGACCCAAATCGACCTAGTGTTTAGTAACAAGCCAGAGAGGATTAATAAATCATTGCATTTAGTCACTGGCCTATCTGACCTTAACGCTTGTATCTAGAAAACTGTCTAAGAATGGATTTAATCTGACTACCACCAAAAAGCAGACCTACCTCAGAATTCCTAAGGCTGACCAAGGTCACTTTGAAGCAGCAATACATGGAATTGACTGGAGTGATATACTATCAGGGACTGATGTAGAAACTGACAGTCACCTGTTCCTCTCCACTATTAAATCTAAAATGGACGGCTTTCTTAAAGAAATAAAATCCAAATGTGTCCAAAAGAGCACCCTCCCTTGGATAAACGAAAATATAAGAAAGTCAATGAAAGAAAGATCATGCCCTAAAATAGCCCTTAAGTCCAACATGGAACACAACAAACGTAGGCCTAAGAGATAAGGTGACCAAAGAACTGAGACAGGCATCTGTTTTATTGGCATAATCAATGAAGCAAATGGAAACAGTAAGCTGATTTGGGATAATATTGTAATAAAAAGTGGGTTACACCACAAGCAGGAGAAACTGCTAGTTAGCAGGGGAAGCTGCTGTTTGTCAAAGACCTTAAATAATCAAATGCACAGCCGGGGTACAAAAGGGGTTACAGAACGGGGTTAACAGACATGGGGGGGGCAGCCACAGTAAGGCTTCCATTAAGTTAAGGAAACCACTACACCTCGGGCTAAGCCTAATAGCCTATCTTTAGAGAACACCACTAACCACGGCATGCTAACACCCTCTACAAGAAACACTGCACATCGAACAATGCACAAAATCAACCAGCACTGCAACCGACCATCACTGGTCCAATGTGAACACGGGACCACCTCCTGATACTAGTTGCCCCTCCCTCTCTGCTTTCCCCCGCCACCCTCCAATTAGTTAACGTATAACAGGCCTGAAATATACGATGATGAATTGAAAATGGGGGACCCTGATGTAAACAAGACGAAAGTCTTTCTCTGGTCTGCATCCCCTTAACAATTGTGTGTATTGAGCGGTACTGTATTGTACCCATTCTGCAATCTGTTAATAACGTTTTCAATCAATCAATCAAACCGCAAATACAAGAATGATATACAAAATACAATATGCTATACAATATGTAAAAGTGGACTTAACTCGCCCAAGGCTGTAGGCTTCAATCAGGAAATCTCACTCTGCATCCACAACAAGGTGCAGCGTATGGGAGCTATGCAGCGCAGCACTCTCTATCTCCGTCCCTGTCTGGCTCCAGGAGGTTACGCCTCCCCTCCGCAGCACTAACAGGAACCTGGGGGCCGCTGTCTGTCTTCATCGCCGGCGGTCCTAAGTGACCATGACCTCACTCACTCCCCCCAACATCCAACAGAGTGCTGACACTGTAGCGAGGTGCTCCCACCCCGACATGAGAGTCCCACTGTCTTTTTAGTGTTCAGCGTCTCATTCCATAATCAGGGAGTCCCTGCTCCTGACGTCATTGCCCTGCAGCTCATTCACATCACAGTATTCTCCCCACTTTGCCAATAGCAAATTGTGTATTTAATAGCACTGGTACCCGGCTGGTGCTAACTAACTAGCCATCGCTCCCGGAGCTAACGCTGGTACCCGGCTGGTGCTAACTAGCTAGCCATCGCTCCGGGAGCTAACGCTGGTACCTGGCTGAGGCTACCAGCACATCGACAAGCTGCTGGAGCTCCCGACGCTGGTGGAGCTAGGTAGCCAGCAGGCTAAATGGTCCCAAGCTTGGCTGGTTGAACTGGAGCTAGGTAGCCAGCAGGCTAAATGCTCCCGACGCTGAACTGCCTGCGCCGGTCGGTCTGTCGAAGACCGAGGGAACCGCATCAGGCTTCAGTTGATTAGTGGTCTTCTGGACAAAACTCCCACCCCCAACAACATAATCCGAGGCAATGAAGTGTTCGCTGGAGATCTTCATTCCCTGTCCAACAGGCTGATTGCGCCGCCTGAGTGCAGCCAGCCTGAGCCAACGTGCCAACAACACTGTTTTTTTCACTGGTAGTTTGTGGAAATTAACCAACTTTCCTCTCTCTTTCACAGGGTAAAATTAGTTTGAACAGCCAGGAGCAATACAAAAAGAACCACCGCGGTCCCGTTGGTTGGTAGGCAACATTTGACTGACCCGACAGTCCATGTTTACTATGCAGCTAACCAGCAGTGTATACACCAAACCAACACCGTGACTTCAGCAACAAAATGGCGGCGCACATGTTCATAAATGCTACATAAATGGACATTACAAATCGTTTTTTCTTAGAAACGCCTTATTTTTATAACGTGATTTTTTTCTGTGGTTTATCTAAATACTAATTTGATGCTATGACTGTTTATCGCTATGCTTCATCTCCCCTTTAAGTTAGGTTGCCATTTGTAGAAGTATTTGGGTGGTTCCTGGAACACACCTCCGATCTTAGGATCTGACTTTAAAATGTACCAGTATTTGTTCACAATATCACGCATATCTCTAGAAATAGGGCTGAAGGTGGACACCAATGCTACTGAGTTGCTTTTTACTTTGTCTTTATGTGTAAAAAGGGATTGTCTGTTTATCTGTGTAGTTTTATTAAGAGAATTCTCAATAAGGGCCTCACTATATCCTCTAGATCTAAAGTTCTGACAAAGCTCCTTGGCTTGTGTATCAAAAATGTCATCTGTATTACAGATACGTTTATATCTCAAAATCTGACTAAATGGAAGGCTCCTCTTGAGCTCTGGCGGGTGATAACTGCTATAATGGAGAAACGAATTTCGATCAGTCTCTTTTTTGAAAACTTCGGTATGGACAATATTGTCTCTCTTTTTCACCAATACATAGAGTAATGCTATGTAATGTGAATCATAATTCATAGTAAACTTAATAGTCTCTCTCTGAGAGTTGAGAAACAAGTGGAACTCTTCCAGAGCCTCTTTAGTGCCTGACCATACAAAAAATAAATCATCAATATACCTCCAATAGGCTTTAATGTGTCCAACATATGGATTATTATTTAAAATACATTCAGACTCAAACTTCGACATAAAACAGTTGGCCATATTAACTGCTACCGGGCTGCCCATAGCTAGGCCTCTTTTCTGTAAATAATATTGATCCTGAAAACGAAAATAATTCTTATTAAGGACTTCCTGAGTCAATGATATTAATGCCTCAGTAGAGGGATGTAGCTCTATTCTCTGATCCAAATAATATCTACATGCACTTAACCCATCAATATGTGGGACGCTAGGATATAAACTAGAAACATCCATAGTACACAAAATATCAGTAGCTTCTATACTGCACTCATACAGCTTACTTAGAAAGTCGGTAGTGTCCTTTAAATAACCAGGTTGTGCTGCAGCCAATTCTTTAAGGTGTGAGTCAACACATTTTGAGATTCTGTAAGTGACCCGATACCAGCCACAATAGGTCGACCTGGTGGGTTATGAAGATCCTTGTGAATTTTCGGCAAAGTGTAAATAATAGGTCTTACTGGGTTATCATTCACCATGAACTTAAATTCCTTCTCAGAAATCTCACCCTCCTTAAGAAGGCGCTTTAGAACCTCTTTGATCTCAAAAGAGAACCAAACAGTTGGATCTGTGCTTAAAGGAATATACACATCTGTGTCTGCTAATTGTCTATTTATTTCAGCAACATAGGAACTCTTATTCTGTACCACTAAGGCCGAGCCTTTATCAGCCTTCCTGTACACCAGATTATCTAACTGCATCAATTCCTTAAGTGCTAGTCTCTCTGACTCAAGCAGATTAGGGAATAATCTAGTTTCATTACTTTTCCCACATAGAAGCATAACTTCATCCTCAACTAGTCTACAAAATGTGTCAACTGATGCATGATTAATCTGTGGAGTGAACGTGTTATAAATGGTCTATCAGCCGTGTCCAATGAACTGACTTCTGGCAGCACTGTGCTTCCAGGAGTAGAATAGACAATATTTTTGTCGACATCTCTAGAATAAAAAGCTTTAAGCTTAATGTTCCTAAAAAACTTAAACAATTCAACCTTTGTAGTGAAACCTTCCACCTTATGAGATGGTACAAAAGAAAGTCCTTTTGACAGTAGTTTACATTGGGAGTCACTGAGGTCTACCTCTGAAATGTTGACTATGTTTGTGTTACGGACGGTGTCCTTATGTGTATATATATGGGGGTTATGTATGTTATCTGTTGTGTGTGTGTATATAGGCATGTTTTGGTTCTGTTTTTGTCTCCCTCCTGTGTAACATATCCCATTCTCAGGTGGCTCCCAGTTGCAGTACCAGCAGCCAGCTGGTCAATCAGCAACTCACCCCAGTGCAACGGCAGGTGAAGCTGATCTGCAATCAACATCCACTCTCCCTTTATATATCCCATTTTGTGCAGTGTTAGTTAGCTCTTTTGGCTCAGTGTGGTGGTGGGTGTCTCTCTGTGTTGTTGGTGATAATTCTGTGTGTTCTTTGGTATAAAGAGCAGTGGCTCTTCAGAGGTAAAAGCTCTGGTTCTTCGGTATATAGAGCAGTGGCTCTTCAGAGGTAAAAGCTCTGGTTCTTGGGTACATTTGGTAGAGCTGGCGAAAGCTCTGGTTCACTTCAGTGTGTTTTGGTGTTCTTTAGTTTTCTGTACATTTCTGTATTAACCCTTTGTATATTTTGTTTCCCTCGTCACCCAGCCTATGGTGATTGTTTTTCTTGTTGTTAACCTTTTGTTTCGCACACAGGGACATTGAGGGCAGGAAGATACCCTGCGTCTACAATTTGCATCACGTAGGAGAACTACTGTTAAAGACACCAGCTTTAGAGTGAGCACCACCACCTGTACTTTGGGGTGTCCGCGCCTGTAAAGGGGGGGGGGGGGGGTTTGTTTCCTTTTGATATTTGATTTGGTAGGTCCTCTTTGCTCTCTGTGTTGCTGAGTTTTGGGTTTGCAAAATAAATATTATTATTTTGCAAATTGTTTCATGCGTTTTGTGTCACTGCACCCTCACCTACCCTGTCCGTGGCCTTGTGTTGCGTCTCCCCACGGGGGTACGTAACAGTTTGCCACCTCCCCCTGCGTCTTCGGGTTGGAAGCTCTCTTGCCTCGTCGGGTCTTCCTGTGCCTCCTCTCCCTGGTAGGGGAGGGGAGGAGAGGAGCCTGGCTGAAAAACCTTCCGGCTCCTCGTGTAAGGGCCGAACCTTTCAGGTCCTGGTTGTGTCTCATCTGAGCTCAGAGGAGGAAGAGCCAGGATAGGGCCGAGCCCCAGCCTGGTGTGCTTGCCTGCGCATACGTGTGTGTATGAAAGTCTGTGAAAGCCAAGGGTAAACCCTATTGGATTCATAGTCCTGCGTGTCTCTTCGGCGTTTAGCCTGTTTATGTTGCTCAATGTCACGTTTATATTGTTAAATTTCTGCTGCACAAGCCTTAATGGCCTGCAGTTCCTCTGTGAGGATCGACTCACACATGTCAACCTCCAGTGCAGTGATCTCCTTGTGTAAACTGTCAAGCTTTGTGCTTTCATTTTCGATAATTAAAAGCATCAGATCTAAGGAACACTTATTCAGAATAGTACACCAAGTATCACAAAAAGCAGGGTTCTCTCGACCCAATGTGGGTTCCTTAATGATACGCAAACCTCTAGGAATGATTCTGTCCTTCCAGTACTGTGACAGTGTGGTGCCGTGCAATAAGGAACGAGTCTCTCTCTTCAACCTGTTCAGGAGGCTCAATGGACTCAGATTGCTGTCTGCTTCTATGACATCATCCTTATCTACAGCTCTACATGTGAAGAGACCAGTGGTGACTGACAGGAAGATTATCCACCTCCACCAATAAGTGATAATCACGTGTGATTATAGATCACAAACTCTGTTGGAAGCCACATATACAATATCGAAGGTAAATTTGCCAAATCTGTTGGCATTCTGTACAAAACAAGGGAGCTGTAAAGTTAAATCAGCAATGTTTGCATATATTGTATTTTTCACTTGTGCCATACATGTCATTGTGTTGAGGTCTGGGGGAATGTTTATAAAACAAATATAGATCCTATTACAGAAAAGAGCTATTAGAATAATAAACAAAGCCAGTTACCTTGAATCGACAAATCCATTATTCATAAAGTCCTGCACATTAAAATTTGTAGATATGGTGTACATAAAAACTTTGGAAATCATTTTTCGTGCTAAGAGTAAAAGCCTACCAGTTTGTATTCAATGTCTCTTTCAACCAAGAGAAGGAAAGTATAATTTAAGAGGGTTGTGTATTCTTAAAACATGTATAAAGGTAAGAACTAATGTAAAAGCTAGATGTGTTTCAATTTTGGGAGTTAAATGATGGAATAGCCTTAGTGACGGGTTGAAATTGTGTACTTCTCGGGGGAGATTTAAAAAAGCCTTAAAGGATAAAATAATTAAGGAGTACAGTTTTTGAGTAAACCATTTGTTTTTTTCTTAAAAAAATATAAATTATATCTTGCAACAAATATTCTAACCCACATAAATGGCATAATCATACTCCCTTATTCAACAACAATGCACTCCTGATTGAAAAACGACCTATAAGATTCCCTAGATGGGAAAAGCAAGGCATACATACATTAGGAGATATTTTCAACAAACAGGGTATTTGTAGTTATGATGAAATAGAAAAAAAATTTATCTCACCGGTTCCAAATATTATTTTTACGCACAATTATTGTTATGTTTGAAAGCTCACAGTGTTCCATTAAGGATACCAATTGCACACCACAGATACCACAAATTTTTCTATGAAAGAGAGACATCGAGAGGTTTTGTATCAGATTTTTATCATCAATTACTAACTGCTTCGTATGAAACCCTCCACCTAGACTCTATTTGGAGGAGGGATATACCAGACCTAGAAAAAGATTGATTGGCAAGAAGCCTGGGCAAATGTTCGACTTGCATCAAGGAACCCGGACCATCAACAAATCAATCTTAACTATATTCATAGGACATACTTGACTCCTATAAGACTGAACAGAATGGGTCTTAAACAAGACTCCAAATGCTCCTTATGTACAAATGGGGATGAGGGGACATTTATGCACATGTATTGGGACTGCCCACCAGTTAAGATATTCTGGGAAGAAGTGACCCAGCAATTATCAAATCTCTTAATTCTGAATATACCTGTACTGTACCTGTACCTGTACTTCTTTTCTGGACTCTTTTCGTATCACAAACAGTACTGTATTTGCAAATCTGGTATGTCATAAATGTATAGATGTAGCAGTACTGTCTATCTGTATGTCATATATGTTACGATGAATTGAAAATGGGGGACCCTGATGTAAACAAGACGAAAGTCTTTCTCTGGTCTGCATCCCCTTAACAATTGTACAGTATGTATTGAGCTGTACTGTACTGTAGTCTGTACCCATTCTGCAATCTGTTAATAAAGTTTTCAATCAATCAATCAATCACCCCTCTGTATTATTGCTGAATGATGTTTTTGAGTATGCAGTACCTATACAGCTAAAGAGATTGGTTTTATCTGGTATCACAGTGGCTAAAAAACTGATAGCATCACGATGGTTTCAACCGGGAAAAAATGTGCCGAAAGGTCTGGACTCTTACATATCTTGATGTGATTTATCTAGAAATATCTACAGCAAGAATTTTGGGTCTCAATGAATCCAAATTGACAATGTGGTTAGAAGTGGTGGAGAGAATAAAAGCTAGCATTTAATGGTAGTGTCTGGGTTAGGAGCGAATGATAATGGATGGATTATCCATTGGGGGGTCCAGGGCGGGGGGTGCGAGCAAGAGCATATGTGTGTAGGGGAATAGATAGCAGGTGTTAGGGGTATATCTTGTATAAGACATTTATCCAAGCGGTGATTTAACTGATAACAATGCTTGTATATCTAATCGTGTGTTGTCATGTTTGTTTATGTGTTTGTTTAAAAAACAATAAAAAAATAAAATACAAATGATATCTTGCAGCATATTTTAAGTTTTTCTTTCTTATATTAAAATATATTTCGTTTTTAAGAATTTGTAAAGGATAAAGGATTGAAAAAAATAAGCATGTGCTTCAGCCTATTCCTTTTTTTCGGTTGTTGATTTTGGATTTTGTGTGTGAGCTTGGGCTTGAATAATGTGATTTTCTATTATTTTTTTTATTTTTTTTCCAAGTTCACACGGGTGTGTTTGATTTGTCTGTAAACAAGACCGTAAAATAAAAAAACATCATTCATTCATTCATTCATTCATTCATTCATTCATTCATTCATTCATTCATTCATTCATTCATTCATTCATTCATGTGAAGCTCACAGGGCAAATTGCCGGCCGATGGAGCCAAGTTGAAACCAAGAGTACTGTCCGGCTGAGACTGATGGTTGGTCAGAGGTAGGGGTGGGAATCACCAGAGGCCTCACGATACGATACTATCACGATACTTGAGTCACGATACAATAGTATTGCGATATATTACCTTTTTTCAACTGCAAAGTAAAACTTTGTCAACATGTTTTATCTAATAAAATAAAGTTCAGTCTGTTAATCTCACTTAAATCATTTTTATTGCAGAACATGGTATTTTCTCAAGCAGACAGTCGATGTAAACACTAATCTGTGTTGCATGTACCTGACAAACTGAACTGTTTGTATTACAGTCATATTCCAACTTAACTAAATGCACATGCGTGTGTGGACTACTGTACTATTACAGGTATTGAAATTAACAATGCAACTTCCTTATAAAAATTATTTTTTTTATAAAAAATTAAATATCGATACAGTATCGCCTGTACTACTATGTATCGATTTTCCCCCCACCCCTAGTCAGAGGTAGACTAGAAGTTTATTTGAAGTTACTGGCCAGTAAGAGCAAACACAGTTACAGAGTACAACAGTGGCTTTCTGTTCCTGGAGTGCTGCCGAATGAGAATAGTATACAGATATTTATACCTAGGGTAGGGTACTTACTTACACCTGCTACCCCTTCTGGGGCATAGGCCGTCAACAAGTGATCTCCAGGCATCTCTGTCCTGAGCTGTTCTCTCCAGTTGGTTCCAGGTCATCTTCATGGTCTTGGTGTCTGCCTCCAGGTCTCTGCGCCAGGTGTTTCTTGGGCGGCCCCTTTTACGCTTGCCCTGCGGGTTCTGGTGATGGTACTTGTGGGATTTCGCAGGGTGTGGCCTATCCAGCGCCATCTGCGTTTCTTAATTTCTTCTGCGGGCAGCTGGTTTGTTCTCTGCCAGAGTTCGCAGTTGCTGATGGTGTCTGGCCATCGGATGTGGATGATCTTCCGCAGGCAGCTGTTAATGAAGACCTGCACTTTCCTGATGGTTGCAGCTGTAGATCTCCACGTCTCTGCTCCGTATAGTAGGACTGCCTTGACGTTGGTCTTAAAGAATCTGACTTTGGTGTTGGAAGTCAGTTCTTTTGAGCTCCAGATGTTCCGTAATTGCACGAATGCTGTACATGCTTTCCTTATTCGTGCTCTAACGTCAGCATCTGTGCCGCCCTGCTTGTCAATAACACTGCCAAGGTAGGTAAAGGCTTCAACTTCTTCCAAAGCCTCGCCATCCAACATGATTGCGTTGGTGTTGTTTGCTGCATTGGTCTTGCCTTTGTGGATGTTGAGTCCCACTTGCGCAGAAGTGGATGCCACGTTGTTGGTCTTCTCCTGCATCTGTTGTTGGGTGTGCGACAGTAGTGCCAAATCGTCAGCATAGTCCAAGTCACCCAGTTGCGTCCAAGGTGTCCACTGAATCCCGTACCTTCTCTGTGTTGTGGAGGTCTTCATTATCCAGTCAATGGCCAGCAGGAAGAGGAAGGGCGAGAGCAGACAACCTTGTCTGACCCCGGTCCTCATTTGGAATGCCTCTGTGAGCTGCCCTCCGTGGACCACCTTGTATGTCAGTCCCTCATAGGAGTTCCTGATGATGGAAACAATCTTGGTCGGCACCCCGTAATGTCGGAGAAGCTTCCAGAGGGTCTCTCTGTCTAGGCTGTCAAAGGCTGTCAAGGGTAGGGTGGCCTTCACATATCTTGTAGTACAAGGGAGTCTGCATACAGTATGTCTGGAAAATACCCTTAAGTCTGCAATGTCACCGTAACTTGGTTACTGGTGTGATGGTTACTGGTTGTGATGATTACTGGGTGTGATGGTTACTGGTTGTCATGGTTACTGGTGCCCCCATGGTTGAAAAACATCATGCTAAAGTGCCTTTTTGAGTGGAGAAAATGAGAGGACGTGCCTTATCGGCTGCCCTTCACATGGGAAAACATAGCAAGAAAATGTAATAACGTGTCTTAATGACTGCTCTGTTAGTGGATAAAATGTGATGCAGTTTACTAGGGCAGGCTTTCCCAAAGTGGGTGCCATGATGACGACAGTCTAGGGGTGTTGCCAAATAGTTAAACCCTGCTTATATTCAAAACACATTATATGGCCATTAGCACTTTTTTCTTTTGCAAGGGACCGATGGGCTAATATCTAGCTAACATTTTGATGTTTCTCAATCTGCACTGTCCCTATTTTTCAATGTATTCTTTAGGTTAGGTTAGAATAAGTTAGTTTAACTGCATTTGAAAGTAAAAGACTAAATAAATTGTTGCCAATGATGAAACAATAACGTTTAAAACACTCATTCCCAATCCCATTGCTGAAAACATACTGTGGCGATCGGTGATGAATGAGGCAGTTCGACTTCTCTTCAGGTACTTTATTGACCGCCTGGACAATTATTGTCAACAGAAAGTTACCACTGGGTTATAATAAAAACAACAACAAACTGCTGGCTAACACTAACACTCACTTTGTATGGCAAGTTAACTACTACTGAATTCACACACTAGCTCCCCTAAGTAACCAGCTAGATCTCTTTTATTAACGTTATAGTAACTGTCAAGACTGAGTTAAACACACCGGCTTAAACCAATATGTGCCTTAACACATTCTGTGCCATAAACGAGTTAACTCGTTATTGGCCGCCATGCATTGAGCGCCAGAAACAAGTTAACTCGTTTTTGGGATCGTTATTTCATTTATTCGCTATATCTATTCATAGACGGCCAACACCGCCCTCTACTGCCAGGCGGAGCTATTGCATCTCATTGAAAATGGGTTGGTGTGTTTTAGGAGGTGGTCTGAGCCGGGCGGGCGGGCGGAGTTTCAATACTCGGGCGAACCAGTTTTATACAACGGTGGCATCGAGCAGTAACTCCGCCCGCCCGTCATTGTGAACCGGTTGGTAGTGTGGTGCGGACCTCCACGAGCATTATTTGGAATTGCGATCAGATATTTGGATTATCTCTTTTGCATTACATCAGATACAAGGTAAGAAGATAATATATAAATTTGATCATTGATCTGACATTTATTTCTACCGCGATCACAGCTATATGTGTGGACCCTGTATGGCTGTTTACCGTTGGCTGCGGTGGGGGGAGCGCCCCGCTACGACGGTAATTTCATGTATGGACGAGGAGACATAGTAATGATAATCTAGCGTTGATTTCAGGATGATTAGATAATCAGCCGAAAAATTACAACGTGATGACTGGATTACAGTAAAACAATCTGTCTCGGGCATGTTGACTAGAAGCAACTCACTGAGACCCGACGGCGTTATTAGACCCATAGATATAATATAAATATATAATAATAAGGATATAGTATAATATATATTTTAAGCACTCGCAAATGTCACAGCCTAAAACTATATCCATTGAATAAAGACCAGGGGATGAATGGGGTATCAGCGCCCCCTGGTGCTGGCGGTCAATGTGTTAATGGGCATGCAGAGTGATTTTCAAATTACACTTTTCAGTTACAGTAACAGTCATGTAATCTAATGTTGGGTCAATCATATTTTTTCATATCATTTTCTTGAATAAAGTGTAGCTTATAGCTTAACATATAGCATGAAAATAACCAACATATTTTCTTTGGAGGTGTTTGTGAAATAAACATTTTAAAGGTGTATTGTTCCCTGTGTGTTTTTTTATCATAGAGGTGTGGTTATACTTTTAATATGGAATGCCTAGACTACATGTTAATCTAATGTAATCTTAATCAAGGATGAGGACTATTTCACCATACATGACTCATCATAGCTTTTTGCTCAGTGATGGGGTCCCATGTTGTGCAGTAGGTGCCATTTTTTTCTTTTCAACCTTCAAACAGCCTGAGTCCACCACTGCCAAGGTATGTAAGATAAGATAAGATATTCCTTTATTGATCCCCTTGGGGAAATTCAGGAATCATAGCAGCATGGGGGAAGGGGGGGGGGGGGGTACAGACTCTTGCCCCACCACCTCTCTCACAGTTCTTAACAGAAAGCAGCAGGTTCACCAGAACAGTACTAGAGGGAAATTGTATCATCCCAGCGATAAAAAGCGCATTTAGCAAATCAGCCTTCTCGATCAGAGCTGCAGAATTCTGGAACACCATTCCATCACACATCCGCAGTACTAATACACTCAGGTCCTTCACACACACTCAAAAATCATGGTTGTTACAAAATCAGGTCTGTGACTAGTCCATAACCATTAGCAAGTCACATCGTAGTCCAGTTGCCCAGCCCCCGTATGCTTGCCTACTAGCCTGACTGTCCTTATAGATAGATAGAAACTTTATTGCCATTTCAACACTGTTGATTGGGATTTGTCTTGGTGCCACATACAGTACAGACAATGTTAAAAACATACAATATAAAAACACAAGAATACAATCCCCACAATAAAAAGTGCTACAGTACCTAAAATAAATTGCTCAGTGTTCCAGTTTTAAAGTGCATATTGCCTTAAAGTGCATGTTGGCTGGTGCTAGCCCTTGTTGTGCAAAGTGCCTGTACATTTGTACTTGAGTTCAGGTGACGGACAGCCTCGGGATATGTACCGTTTTTAAAACGGGATGTCCTGCACCTGAGACTTTGGAGTCTTCTGCCAGAGGGAAGGGGGTTAAAGAGGTCGTAAGCAGGGTGAGAAGGGTCCCTGATCACCTTTTCCCCTTTCCGCCGGATTTGTGTGGCATAAATGGAGGCCACAGAGGGGAGCTCACAGCCGATGATTTTTGAGGTTTTTAAATTATCACATATGGTGATGCCGAGGAATTTGAAACTGTCTACCCTCTCCACCTGCTGGCCGTTTATGTACAGAGGAGGGTCGACTGCCTCCCCGCGCCGGAAGTCAACTATAATTTCCTTTGTCTTAGAGATGTTTAAAAGCAGGTCGTTCTCCTTGCACCATACAGCAAAGCTATCGACTTCAGCTCTATAGGCCGATTCATCCCCGTTCTTAATTAGTCCCACTACTGTTGTGTCATCCGCATATTTAAAAAATCGGACAGAATCAGAGTGGGAGGCACAGTCATTAGTGTATAGACAGTAGAGCAGAGGAGAGAGAACACAGCCCTGGGGGGCCCCGGTGTTCAAGGTCCTGGATCTAGAGAACAAATTACCTACCTTAACCACTTGTTCTCTGTCTGAGAGAAAATCTAGAATAAAATAGCAGAGAGACTCATCAATTCCGAGCAATTTAAGTTTTTCAAATAGTTTAAAAGGCACAATCGTGTTAAACGCTGAACTAAAATCAATAAACAAAATTCGTACATAAGTGGCAGAGGCCTCCAGGTGCTGCAGGATGGTGTGTAAACACATAGATACAGCATCCCCTACAGACCTGTTGGGCTGATAAGCAAACTGATACATGTCTAATTTAACAATACTAGATGATCAGACATTGTTTGTGATTATGTGATTTATGATTATGTATGTGTGCCTATGTGTGATTATCATATGGTGTGCCTGCCATATGTGTGCCTGCCTATACAGTGTTTATACATGTACAGCTTTTATTTGTCCCTGTACACTGTTTTTATTTTATATTTCTTTTATTTTAAACTGTTTTTATATTAGCTTTAATATCCTTCTATTTTTTCTGTTTCTTTTCTGGCTTATAGTAAGGGAAATATATGAAAATCTGCAAACTAAATCCTTACCAATCAATTTCTTCACTAATGTGTTTGTAATGGTGTGTAGTAAGATGTATTAAAAAGTTGAAGTTCAAATCCTGTATGTTTTTTCATAACAACTGCTCAAAGTTGAGGTACCGAATACCGATTTCCGAAAAATCTAAAATGTTCTGTTTGGCATTGTGTAACTTGTGAGGGGTCAAACTAGGGTTTTTTCATGATTCTGAATTGATTGCAATCATGTATTTTTCACTAAAATCATTCCTTGGTTGAAAAAAGGCCACGCCCACTCTTATATTTAAATTCGAAAGTAGCTTTATTTGTAGTTATAAGTAGTTACAAGTGCTGATCACTTCAGGAGTCAATCTCTGAGTCTTCTCCAGACTCACCACCATCATGACCACAATTATTGCATGAAATTCCTTTACAGACTCCACATGCTGAGATGCACTTAACGCCATTCCTCTTGCAGCTGCACCGCCGGTTGCTGCAATCTCCGTTACAGTTGCAGCTTGTGAACTGCAGTATCTCCTCAGGAGCCATGGGGTCTAGTGTTGGGACTGGCTCATAGCCATGTACACCTATTGTCCATCCATAGTCACTGGGGTTCAGAGACATACTCTGCAGAAGGATCCAGTCCTGGGTTTGTAGGTAGGCACAGAGAGAATGCTGTTCAGCTGCACCCTCTGTTGGAGGTAGAGTTTCTGGTTTGATCAGCCCTGCCGCTGCCTTCCGTGAGAACATGTTGTGTCGAATTTCACTCAAATCAGTACCTGGAGCATGGTAAATGTACTGGAAGATGGTAGTACCAGCCTGTATCACTGCATCCTTAGTAGCTTGTGTGTCAATGAAGATGTCCATGTGTTCATCAATGTCCCCTGCACAGAACCTGCAAAAGAAATGCACTTTGAGATTTGTTTACAATATAAAGTGAAATAGAAAAAAAAATACATAATTTATTATTATTATTACCTGTCAAATAAGTTTTTTTCCCATGGCCAGCTATTGCAGAAACCATATCACAACCAGTGAAGGTGTGACAAAAGAGCAGATAGCATCTCTTTCTTTCAGAGAGAGCTTCACGGATCCTTCTGACATAGGAGCCCTTTGATGTTGTGAAGAAGAGTGGATGGTTGGTGCTTGGAATATGGTGTACTAGCATCACCAGCACATCTGCATCTTCTGCCCGCACCTGAAAATAGAACAAGATATGCAAAGCGTGTTGCACTATACAATACCAGATAAAACTATTCAAGTTTGAATACTCGAGAGTGAATACTTTTGTTTCAGTTTATAAAAATAAAATAGGCTACAGTACCTACACAAATGCTACTAACCTCAACAGAGTCATCTGTAGCAGTGGCCAATGCCTCTCTCACAATCGAAGTGTCAGCATCATTGTCACACTGCTCCACTGTGATGTTATGTTGTCTGAATGTTGAAGAGAGGAGGTGGATTAGCTCACTCTTGTTATTGGTGTTGTCCAGGAACTTTGCTCTTGGTGTCCAGTGTATCATATCCGGTCGAATCTGGAGATCACAGCATGACTTCTTAGCGCGCCAGATGTGGTCATGATCTTTTGGTGATCGGCTGTAGCCATCAAAGACAACAATGATCTTCTGAGAGCGGCGGCCTGCTGTATGTAGCTCAAGTAACTGTTGGCAATCTCCTGCCAAGTCTGACCTTGTTCCCATTTTACCATGTACCATCCGCCATCAACTACAAGAGTGGAGCAGGATTGGTTAGTGAGGTCAAGCGGATCAGTTAACTCCTTCAGGCTAGTCTTGGAAAAGCCTGCCTTGTTCATTTTCTGATCTTTATTGCTGAAGAGGGACAATGGAAAGGGAGTCAGCTCATACTCCAATCATGGCTGGAGTAACAGACCACATGGTTTCCATGGGCAGTGAATGTCTCATTGTAAGCAGGCAAAGTTTCGAGTTGCTTCATGAGTTGACTGTACAGCTGTGCACCCTTGGTATATTGATGATGCCCTGCAGCCACAAAGATGTCCAACATCCTGCTAACAATGCAGCACAGGTGGCCGTTGTGATCTGCAAGCCGTTCAATTCTGATGAAGACCTTGATCACATCTACCATGACGTGGTACTGCACCCAGAGAGCAGGCGTTCTTCCTCCTTCAGCAAGTCTTTTGAAGGTTTCTTCAAACCGCTGTTCAAACAGTGCCACTACTGGATCTGTGTGTCTGGCTCCCATCTTCCCATCAGCTACCTTCTCCATGAAAGTCCTCATTTCACCAAGTTGCTCCTCAGTGAAGGCATGTTTCATGATGTGCTGATAAATGGCTGCATCGATGAGAAGGTTAGCACGGATTGCCTTGTCAAAACATCCTCCATCCAGGATGTGGTTGGCTGTCGTATTTCCTGGATAGATCAGCTGGATCAGCTCCAGTAGTCCAGAATCCTCCATGATGTTTCCAATGGCTTCAAGGTAGGACTTCAGCAGGTGAAATCCACCCAACCTCGGAATGATAGGTAGATTTGTCTGTTTTATGATGTCCACAGCCTTCAGCCAGATCGGAAGATCGAATGTCACTGTAGTGACTCTGTCTGCAGAGAGCCGCGTGCACTCTTTGAGCGTGGTGAAGATGGTGTTGAGGTCATTAGGGTCACCATCAATGATTGGGAGGAAGTCGATCTGTGTGCGCTGCTTGACATCATCTGCATGTAGTTGTACCCTTCCTGATGACTTGTCGTACAGAACTTGTAAGTCGCTTTGGATAAAAGCGTCAGCTAAATGACTAAATGTAAATGTAATGTACTCTTCATCCAGCCATTCCAGTTGGAGTGTGGGAACTCAGGATCCTGGGCTTTGATCACCCATCCTGCTGCCCAGAGTGTATCACCCGGAGTGAGGAATAGCTGGTCATGTGTCACAGAAGAGGCAAGCTCAGTAATGGGAAGAAATGTGATGGTGTTTATCCCTGTCCTTGTTCTGTTGGTGAATGGAAGAATCTTCACTTCAGCTCCTCTCAAGATCTTAGCTTTGTCAAGTGCCTTCAACCTCACTCTGTGGACAGCTGTTGTCGTCTGGGGATCTGGCAAAGATGGTGCCGGAGAGGTGACTTTGATCCAACCCATTGAATGGAAAGGAGTGTTTCCCTGAATAGAGACAACGTTTAAATCTATATTGTCTCCGACAAACTGAGTGAATACATTGGTTGTTTCCCCAACCTCCATGGCCTCCATGACCACCCGATTGTCATGGCTAGTTTCACTTCCACTGGCTGTTGTAAATGATAGATCCTCAAGTGCAGAGTCAACCGCAACCTCATCATCGATCTGCTCATCAGTTTCTTCCACAATGGTATAAAGAGTATCAGAAGTATCTTGGATGCCATCTCCATTCCTGTCATTAAGGAAGCAGTATTTTGCAAAGTTGACAACTAATCATGGAGTAATACATCATGGATTTGACGTTAGCTAGCTAACCATGTTATTGCGCCTACTGTTACACAGCTAACAAGTAAGCAAAGTTGACAACTTGTACAGTATGTTACATTTCATTACCAAAGTAGTGACATGAAATATTTCAAGTAAACATTTTAGATAATACTTACATATCAGGCGTAAAAAGCAGGCTGTCCATGATCAAATGAAGGTCGCAAATGGCTTCAGCATGTTAACTCTAAACTTCCTCACCCTGAATGCCAACCAACTAGCAACTACCACTAAACAATAATAAGTCCTAAAAGGGCATATAGTAAAATAATCAAAACATTTTATGCTAGCAGTGGAAAGGCATTGTGGGGGGGTGGGGGGGCCGAGCAGGAAAGGTGGGCGTGGCCGTTTTTCCACAAAGGAATGATTTTAGTGAAAAATAGATTATTGCAATCAACTCAGAATCATGAAAAAACCCTAGTTTGACCCCTCACAAGTTACCCAAGGCCAAACAGAACATTTTAGATTTTTCGAAAATCGGTATTCGGTACCTCAACTTTGAGCAGTTGTTATGAAAAAACATACAGGATTTGAACTTCAACTTTTTAATACATCTTACTACACACCTTTACAAACACATTAGTGAAGAAATTGATTGGTAAGGATTTAGTTTGCAGATCGGTCAAATATTTGATAAAATGCCCTTACTATTAAACATCTAGCCCAGGGACTACAACTGAAAACTAGCAACCCTGCTAATGTTGGCATATTTACAGTTTTTTATTTGTATTCATTTATACATGTATAAACTGTTGATTGATATGCACTGTCCCTGATCAAATAAACTGAGTAAACTAAACTAAATACCTTCTATGTGTAGCAGCCTGAAAATATTGTCTATTATTCAGAACTGCTGACTTGTTTTTTATCTCCCCTTTGTACACAAAGACATCATTGATATTCTCACGAAAAATTATGTGAGTTTCTCTTCCTTCTATCGGCTGGAATATGGATCATACACAGTATCGCTGGACCATATTCACCATCCTTCCCCTGTGTGACTAGTAGGCGGGACCAGCAGGGGGCGGTGTCAGGCAGAGAGTGTCGGAGAGAGATGGGACGAGATATATGGAGGCGGAAGGCGGAAGGAGAGCCTCTTCGGCAGTGAACTTGACCATGAACAGTCGCAACGGGCGTGTGCTCCGGAAGAGCCCCGTTGAAGGAGTGAGGTGGAAGAGCCCCGTTGGGTACCGACGGGTGACAAGAAGTACTTGCTAGTGGACGTGTTATCCGACTGTTGTGAGAAGCGGTGCGTTCCAGGTTGGTGAGTAATGTTGCTTGCGGAATGCCACTTGTCTGTTAGTGCTATGGGGGCTAGTTGACAATGTTTACGAAAACCAGCCCCAGACTAGGGTCCTTGGTTCAGCTTTTAGGCGACGGCGGAGGACCCTGGTCTGAAGCCCATTATGGTTAACTAGTGGGCCACGACCATTGACACTGGTGATCCCTGTGTTCTCTGGACGAGTGGATGTTTCTCTGTCACCATGAGGACCCATCTGTCATATACAAATGAGAGTTTACCCTCACGAGGAAACGTGGGCGTGGATGCTCGTTATCGGAATATCTGTGTTCAAGTCAGCTACAGTTCCAGATGGGACTTCTGCTGGCTCCGTCGGATGTTGGTAAAATCACTGTTGTAAACTGTGTTAACATCTCGTTTCTCTTCTCTCTTAAACAGTGAGGAGGGTTTCAGACCGGCGGCATGTCTGAGTGTGGCTTGTTATATCATTGTGTACAAGTTCAGGTGATAGCTGCTTAGCTTGCGTGCTAGTTGTGGCCTACTGTTGGCCAGTCAGCTGTTAGCTGCGGCGTTAGCCTGTTGTGTCAACTACATTTACATTTACATTTACATTTAGTCATTTAGCTGACGCTTTTATCCAAAGCGACTTACAAGTTCTGTACGACAAGCCATCAGGAAGAGCACAACTCTATCAGCTGAGTAACAATGTTCATCAAAGTGTTGAGTGCTACAGTGTAGGTTAGTTTATTAGGACAAGTGCATGACAGTATGGTTAGTTAGGGTTAGATTTTTTTATTTATTTATTTTTTATTCAGATAATGGTTGAAGAAGTGCGTCTTTAGTCGACGGCGAAAGATTGGACGTGTTTCGGCTGTCCTAACTGGGGTGGGTAGTTCATTCCACCATTGTGGGGCAAGGACTGAGAATAGGCGACTTCTCTTTGATGACCCTCCCGGAGCTTGGATAGGAGTAGGTCTGAGGCGGCCAGAGCGTAGGGGTCTTGAGGGTGTGTAGTTAGAGACCATTGACCGGAGGTAGGCGGGAGCAGTTCCCTTTGCCGCACGGTATGCTAGGTCAAGGGCCTTGAAGCGGATTCGTGCAGCAATGGGGAGCCAGTGCAGGTCCCTAAGAAGTGGGGTGACATGGGCCGACTTCGGTAGGTTTGAGATCAGGCGGGCCGCTGCGTTCTGAATGAGTTGAAGAGGCTTAGTGGCAGTGGCCGGGAGGCCAGCGAGCAGTGCGTTGCAGTAGTCGAGGCGGGAGATGACTGTTGATTGGACGAGGAGTTGGGTGGCTTCTTTTGTCAGGAAGGGGCGTATCCTTCTGACGTTGCTCAGGAGGAATCGGCAGGTTCTGGTTGTCGCTGCGATGTAAGCAGAGAAGTTCAACTGGTCGTCGAGGACAACACCAAGGTTCTTGGCGGTCGGGGACGCGGTCACAGCTGCATTCTCGACTGTGATGGAAAGGTCGGTCAGGGGGGAGGATTTGGCCGGCAGGTGGAGCAATTCTGTTTTGCTTAGGTTCAGTTTGAGGTGGTTGGTCGTCATCCAGGCGGAGATGTCGGACAGACAGGCCGAGATCCGCTCAGAGACGTGGATATCTGAGGGAGGGAAGGAGAGGAAGAGTTGAGTATCGTCGGCATAACAGTGGTAGGAGAAGCCATGAGACGTGATAATGTTACCCAGTGATTTAGTGTAGAGGGAGAAGAGAAGGGGTCCTAAAACCGAGCCCTGGGGGACACCCGTCCGCAGGGGGCGGGTGGCCGACAGGGTCCCTCTCCATGACACTTGGTAGGAGCGGTCATTGAGGTATGATGACAACCATGTCAGCGCAGAGCCAGCCACTCCCATTCCTGCGAGGGCCGCGAGGAGGATCTGGTGGTTGACTGTGTCGAAGGCTGCAGATAGATCTAGGAGAATCAGGACAGAGGAGAGGCCTTTCGCTTTTGCTAAGTGAAGTGCCTCTGTGACCGCAATGAGGGCTGTCTCTGTGGAGTGACCAGTCCTGAAGCCTGACTGATTAGGGTCTAGGAGGTCATTCTGTAAGAGATAAGCAGTAAGTTGGTTGGATACAGCACGTTCAAGTGTTTTAGAAAGGAAGGAGAGAAGAGAGACAGGACGGTAGTTGCCTATGACGGTAGGGTTCAGGGATGGTTTTTTTATGAGGGGCGTGACTCTGGCTTGTTTTAGGGAGGTGGGGACCACCCCCGAGTTGAGTGAGGAGTTGATGGTTGCAGTTAGGAATGGGAGGATGTCTGGTGCTATGGACTGGAGGAGTGGGGAAGGTAGCCGGTCCAGCTGGCATGTAGTCGGACGGTTCGACGTTACCAGTGTCAGGGTCTCGGCTTCTGTAATGGGAGAGAAAGATGACAGAGTGAAGGATGAGGTTCTCGATTCAGCATTTGGAATGGGTGGGGGTTGGGAGAAGGAGCTGCGGATGTTCTCCACTTTTTCCTCAAAGAAGATCGCAAAGTCTTCGGCAGAGAAAGATGAGGGAGGGGGGGGTGGGGGGGGAGTGAGGAGGGAGGACATGGTAGCATGCAGTTTGCGAAGATTCTTGGCAGAGGCCTCGATCCTATGGTGAAAGAAAGAAGCTTTGGCATTAGTAATGGTTTTGGAGAATGTTAACAAGAGGTTGTGATATGTGTCGATGTCAGCAGTGAGGCGTGACTTTCTATACTTCCTTTCAGCTGCTCTCAGGACCTGTCTTTGTTCTCTCACTGGATCTGTCAGCCATGGACTGGGTGGGGAATGGCGGGCAGGTTTCTCAACGAGGGGACAGAGCTTGTCGAAGGAGGTTGCAAGGGCTGAGAGGAGGGTGGAGGTTGCCATCTCTGTGGAGAGAGCAGAGAAGGTGTCACTCAAAGGTAGAGTGGATAGTATGTCAGAGGAGAGGGTGGAGGGGGATAGAGAGGGCAGGTTGCGTCTGAGTGAGACGGTTTGAGTTGGGGTGAAGACCTTTCGGTTAAGCATGAGAGTTAGTGAGAAGGATATGAAGGAATGGTCAGATACATGTAGGGGAGTTACAGTGGTGTTAATGATGCTGGAGTTACGGGAAAATATGAGATCCAAGGAGTTGCCTGCTTTGTGGGTGGGAGGCATGGCAGTGGGAGTCAGGTCAAATGATTGTAGGAGGGAGACTACTATGACTGACTGAGATGAGTCAGGCAGGTTGAAGTCGCCCAATAGAAGGAGAGGGGTACCATCTTCCGGTAAGGAGCTTAGAAGCATGTCCAGCTCATCTGTGAAGTGATCGAGCGGACCTGGAGGGCGGTAGAGTGTAACAATGGTGAGATTGAAAGGATTAGAGACAGATACTGCATGATATTCAAAAGAGGAGAGTGACAGTGCTGGGAGGGGTGTTAAGTTTGTAGTCCATGAAGGAGATGTCATGAGGCCAGTGCCTCCACCCCGCCTGGAAGGTCGAGGTGTGTGAGTGAAGTTATAGTTTGTAGATAATGCTGCAGGTGTTGATGAGTTATTGGGGGTTATCCAGGTCTCAGTTAGAGCCAGGAGCTGCAGATTTTGACTATGGGCGTAGGCAGTAATGAAGTCAGCTTTCTTGACTGCTGATTGACAATTCCATAGGCCTCCCTGTACTGTGACAGGTGTATTAGTGGCTGTAGGAGGGTAGGATAGATTAGCCGGGTTGCTAGCAAACTGCCGTGGGTGGGTTGAGTCTGTTCTGGGGGAGCAGATTGTGGATATGAGACACATTGTGGTGTCAAGAGTGGCAGGGAGGAAGTAGAGAAATAGCAGAGTGGGAGGGAAAGGGAGATTTTTCAGAGTGGAGTGTAAGATAGGATTATGATGTACTTAGCACTGGGTGGATCCCTGGATTCCTCTGCGAATAACTCCAGGAAAACTCCTCTTTGTCCCTCTTCATTTCTCGACGCTTCGCTGACGCTAAGCCAGCAGGCCTTTAAATCCCTATCACTAATTAGTGCTTTCTAACACCTGGCCCTTAATGGGTCACTTAAGGAAACAAAATGGCCGCTTTAAACACGCCCCTTAATCAAGTCAGCTGGTCAAGTCAGCAATCAAGTCTCAGTTTAAAGATATTACTAAATGACTTAAAATGTCTTACCCTGATGCAGTGTAAGTCTCTCAGTGAATGAGCTGTCCTTCCACAACAGAATGTAGTACAGAGTGATTCCAGGAGAGGCTGAGGTTCTGCTTTTAAGCAGTGACAGGGCTCTGAGATCACACTCAGTACACAAGTGCTGTCTTTAAGCAGGAAGCAGCTTTTAATGGGGCACTTAAGGAAACAAAATGGCCGCTTTAAACACGCCCCTTAATCAAGTCAGCTGGTCAAGTCAGCAATCAAGTCTCAGTTTAAAGATATTACTAAATGACTTAAAATGTCTTACCCTGATGCAGTGTAAGTCTCTCAGTGACGGGTGTCACAGGCTAGGAAACGTTAGCTTGCATGCTAGTTTTGGCCTACCTGGGCTAGGCTAGGTAACGTTAGCTTGCTGCTATCGGCCGAGTGCGGCCGTTAGCTTAATGCTACACTGATGAACGTGCTGTGACTATAACATGTTTTAAACACTCTTGACTATAACGTCATCTTTGACAGAGGATGTTCGTCGAACCTGCCCTGAGCCAGGCCGGCGTCTGCGTCAACAAGGAGCACCGTAGCGGCGGGTTGGAGCAGCGAGCTGCCCGTGTCGTCAAACACAGGAGGCTGTGTTTACTTCGGTGCCATTGTTAGAGACTGCACTTCGCTTGATCTGCGCTCCCGGTAGGCAAGGTCTCGACCAGATCTTGAACACTTCTTCTTTCTTTCCCTTCTAAATGTTTTGTAATTAACGATGTTTTCCAAAACGTGTGTTGCTGCACTACATTTAGGATACGATGCGGGTTATGTGTGAATTGTCTTGTCACTGGTAATAGCTTCTCCATGCAAATCGGGTTGTTTATTACAGATGTGAAAATTATCTGGTTTGTTGTGTTGAGAAACATCATATGTGTTCTTGTACCATGCACTCACAACTAAGGGGGTTAAACTAACCTATACAGCTATGCTTAGTGACATATGAGTAAAGAATGATTCTTTTCTCAGCCTGTAATGACAATGAACAGTGTGTTCACATATTAACAGGTTTTCCTGTTTTAACTAGCCGTATTAAGGGTAAAGTAGGAGGATTGTGTTTCCCCCCGGTTCCCTGGGCACTTCTTCATCCTCCTACTCAGACATGTTGTTACACTACATTTTGTCACTGTGTGGTAGGGATACGATGTAACCTTTAGCTTGATTGCTGAAGTTGTGCTAAAACTGCTTGAGAAACTTTATTTTCCTAAAAGAAAAGATTGTTTGGTCGCTTTCGTGTGTGCTTAGCAAGGCCTGTGGCCGATACTAATCGAGAATTATGTATTCTCTCATTATGAAAAACCGCGTTCCTCTGTAGAGTGTTTTTGCCATTTTTTGTAGGTGATGATGGGTTGTGTGTGTCATGTGACCTACAACTGGGTTGGGCTGGCCACAGAAGCACACATGTGTAAGTTGGTACCGGGGCTCTTGGAGAGCCCTCTCTATTCTGTGTTTTTTCCTTAGTAAAAATCAGGTAGCAGGTTAACTCATGCGCTGTGTGAAGCTGTTAGATGCTTCATGGAGCTGACTATGACTGTGTCATACTCTCTTTTTGTCATTACATCGTATCATGGGTGTGGGGTCGTAAAGGGGTGAACTGGTAACCTTTCCTCCCCATTTTTTCTGTTGGTCAGGGGTAAACCCACCTGTCCTTCAAGGTTCCTGTCACGTTGCGGTTCGGCACGTTACAGGTTGAGGGGGGGGGGGGGGGGGGGGAGGGAGTTTCCTGGTCCCACGCCCTGGAATATTGGGCGTGTGCACCGCAGAAATTCCCCCGCCATAGAGTACGTCACTGTGCGCGTCTCTGTTGGTAAGACTTCCGTGTGCTGTTCAGGTCCATGTGATGGATCTGTTTCGGGGGGTGGTCAGGGCTCCTCCTCACCAAGCTCCTATTCGGGCCTTCTGTGAGTTGGGACTCTCCTTCCATGTGAGGGAGCTTCCTTCAGAGTACAGAGCCTCCTCCTCAGATTGTCAAGGTGAGTGGACCCTCAAGAAGGAGTCCTACTCTATTGTGTATGTATTCGATTCAATTCGATTATTGAGTGTGTATGGGTTCAGTGCCTCCTCCCCGGAGAGCCCTAAAACCAATTTTTTACATGGCTCAAGGTTCAAGTTCAAGTTCAAGTTCTTTAATAGTTGTCATACAGAAGTACAGAATACTTTCATACAAAATGCTTCTTACTGTTACGCTCCAGAGACTGTGCTAGACAAGATAGTATCAAATAGCATAATATAGCATGTAATTTAGAAGAAGAAAAATGAGGTCACAGTGTTCGGTATAGACATATGTACAATGTTCTGAGTTACCATATAATATACAATACTATGCAGTGTACTAATGTACAGTACTATCTAGTGCAAAGCAGAAATGGGATGAGGTACAATTTTAGGTACAATTTACAGTAAGGTGTACGAGTTGTAGTGCAATCCTTCATCAATAAATATAAAGTGTGGGGAGTGGGTGCTACAGTGTGTTTGTTTAAAGTGGGTGTGTGCTATAAAGTGTGTGGAGTGGGTGCTACAGTGTGTTTGTTTAAAGTGAGTGTGTGCGTGTGGATGTGTGTGCTATGTGCGTTTGGTGGTTGTTGTTGTGTAGTGTTCGTTCATTGTTCGTTTAGCAGCCTGATGGCCTGGGGATAGAAGCTTCTTCTGAGTCTTTCTGTGCTCGCCTTGAGACTCCGGTATCGCTTGCCTGACCGCAGCAGTTCAAAGAGGCAGTTGTTCGGGTGACTGGAGTCTTTAATGATTCTCTTAGCCTTGCCCGTGCAACGCTTGTTGTAAATGTTCTGGAGGGTGGGGAGCCCCCCTCCAATTGTGCGTTCGGCTGAACGTGTCACTCTTTGTAGTCTGCTTCGGTCTTGTGCAGTGCTATTCCCAAACCAGGAGGTGATGTTGCCGGTCAAGATGCTCTCAATTGTACATGAGTAGAAGTTCTTAAGGATCTTCTGACTGACTTGGAACTTCCTTAGGCGCCTGAGGAAGTAGAGGCGTTGTCGTGCCTTCTTCACAACACTGTCAATGTGTGTGGTCCATGTCAAGTCCTCGGATATGTAGGCTCCGAGGTACTTAAAGCTGTTGACTCTCTCAACCGGTGCCCCGTCGATGCTGAGGGGGCTGTAGTCCTTGACCCCCGACCTCCTGAAGTCCACAATCATCTCCTTTGTTTTGCTGACGTTCAGGGAGAGGCTGTTTTCCTGGCACCATCCCGCCAGGACCTTGACCTCTTCCAGGTAGGCCCTCTCGTCGTTGGCAGAGATCAGGCCCACCACCACTGTGTCGTCAGCAAATTTGATGATTGTATTGCTACTCCGCTGAGCCACACAGTCGTGTGTGTACAGGGAGTAGAGGAGGGGACTCAGAACACAGCCCTGGGGGGCCCCTATGTTGAGGGTGATGGATGAGGAGGTGCAGTTGCCTGCTCTCACCACCTGGGGTCTGCCAGTCAGGAAGTCCAAGACCCACTGGCAGAGGTCATAGCCCAAGCCCAGGTCCCTGAGCTTGGCTATGAGTATGGAGGGGACTATGGTATTGAATGCCGAGCTGTAGTCGATGAATAGCATTCTCACATAGTTCCCCTGCCTCTTGTCCAGGTGTGATGCTGCTGTGTGCAGCATATGGGCTATGGCGTCCTCCGTGGACCTGTTGGGGCGGTATGCAAATTGCAGGGGGTCCATGTTGATGGGGAGGGAGGAGCAGATGTAGCCCTTTACTAGCTTCTCAAAGCACTTCATGGCTATGGAGGTGAGAGCTACAGGGCGGTAGTCGTTGAGGCAAGCAGGCTTGGATTTTTTGGGTACAGGGATAATAGTGGACTTCTTCAGGCAGGTGGGGATGACAGCCTGTTCTAAGGACAGGTTAAATATGTCAGTGAATACTGGGGCCAGTTGGTCGGCACAGACTTTTAGGACGCGGCCGGGGATGCCGTCCGGACCTGCTGCCTTCCTGATATTCACTTTTTTAAAGGTCCGCCTCACCTCATGCTCTGTTACCCTGAACACTGCGCCTCCATCAGCAGCCGACCCCCCCCCCCCCCCATTGCCGTGGCTTGTGAGCTGGTGTTGTTATTACCAGCATCAAACCTCGCATAGAAGGTATTGAGGTCATTTGCTAAGGAGATGTCACTGTTCAGTTTGAGGGAGGCGCCTTTGTAGTCTGTCATCGTTTTGAGCCCCTGCCACATAGCTCTGGAGTCAGCTTGTTCAAACTGGAGTTCAATTTTATCCCTGTAGCGCCGTTTGGCCTCTGACACTGTCCTCCTTACGTTGTATCGCGCCACCTTGTGGTCATTCATGTTGCCTGCCACTAGGCCGTCGTTGTATGCTTTGGTGCGCTCTCTCAGAGCTTCACGGACGGATTTGTCTACCCAGGGTTTTTGATTTGGGTAAACTCTCATTGTGGTAGTGGGGATTGTTTCTTCCACCCTAGTACAAACATAGTCCAGCACTGTCTCCGTGTAGACATTAATGTTATCTGTGTCGCGGAACACATTCCAGTCTGTGCAGTGAAACACAGACCGGAGCGTCTCCTCTGACGTCAAATCCCATTTCTGCACCTCTCGCGAGACTACGGGAGTACTTTTAATTCTCTGTTTGTACTTTGGTGAAAGAAAGATTGACGCGTGATCTGATTTACCAAAGCCACTATCAGAATGAGCCTTGTAGCCACCTTTAAATTGCGTGTAACAGTGATCTAGGATGTTACCGCCTCTGGTGTTGCAAGTCACATGCTGATAGAAGTCAGGTAATACCTTTCTCAGATTGGCGCTGTTGAAATCGCCCAGCACCAGAATGGCGGCGTTAACATTCGCCACTTGTATTCTATTTACCTCGTCGTGGAGTCTGGAGAGCGCGGCGTTGTTGCTGGCTTGCGGTGGAATATACACTCCGATCAGGATGATCGCCGTTAACTCCCTCGGGAGGAAGAAAGGACGACACTTGATGGTTATATATTCCAGGTCTGGGGAGCAGTGGTTGGATAATTCCTTCACGTTAGTTGGATCGCTCCAATTTTTGTTAAACATGAAGGCAATACCTCCTCCACGTTGTTTACCGGACTCTGATGTCCGATCCTTGCGATGGATAAAGAAGTGATCAGCCGGTTGAATTGCGTGGTCTGGGACCTCCGGCGTGAGCCACGTTTCAGTGAAGCAGAGAACGTTGCAGTCCCTAACGTCTCTTTGATATTGAATCCTTGCTCGGATGTCATCCAGTTTATTGTCAATTGATTGTACATTGGCTAGCAATATACTGGGTAGTGGTGTCCTGTGCCGCCTGGTTCTCAGCCTGTTACGGACTCCAGCTCTCTTTCCTCGTCGTCTGGGTCCTCTTTTCCTGGGATCAAGGAACAAAGGATCTGGTCCTAATCTCCGGAGAATTTCTTCAGGCCATTGTTGCGGTTCGGAAAGCTGGTCCAGTGAGTAATCCAGTTGGTAAGTTTCCCGTAATCCAATGTCTATGAGTGACTGACGGTCATATACATTAAATGCACCAACAGTTGGTACAAACAAAACTCTAAAAACTATAAATATTAACAAAAGTAAGCACAGTCTCGACGGAGCGCACAGACAGGCAGCCGTTCGTTGCGGCGCCATCTCTCTCAGTGCAATATATTATTTTCAATCTGTACAGCTCGCGTGGGAAGTCTCTCTGGGGATTCCCGTCTTCTTCCTATGGGAGGGTGGTGGGATGTAAAAATGTGAAACATTTTTACCCCCGGCTGTGTAGACTGGGATACATACTGTTGGTGCTTCCTTCTTTTCTATTAAAAAGAGTTGGAGTTAGGAAGTATCACACCCCTCTTGTCGTTCCCCTGGGCGCCTTGGGGATTCAATGACAGGTCTAAATAGCCTGTTCATTGATGTGGGTGTGTCCCGATGCACGCATAGTGCTAGCTCGGGGTGTTCTGTAAACAGGCGACTGACTGGCACGCATTGGTTGCTTGAGGTTAAAACGGCGTTTTTATAAAGCAACTGGGATGGAGGTCTTTCCTCTTCCGACGACCAAATCCGACGACCTGGTTTGGTTATCGACGGATTCTCGTTCATATCTGGGGGATGATGACGGAATGGATCTAAACATATGTAGAGGGGTCTCACGCCCTGGGGGTGGGCCACCGGGCGCGGTTCGCCCCGAATGTCTGGGTGGCGCCTTCTTTTCATGTTTAAGATCAACACGCATATCTGCCCTTTCTCCTGGAGTAGGCATGTCGGCGTGGTTAGGGCACAGGACTGGTTCTGGTCACGCTGGTCCGGATCAGTTAAACCCATTGTCCGCCGGGGATGCAGATCTGCTGTTCTGGTACCCTGAGGGACTTGGGCTTTTTTCAGGGGGAAAAAATGCCAGGTCGGTCCGGGTGTCACAGGGTTAAGCGCTATGGAGACCCTAGTTGGGTACGTTTTTTACTCAGCACTGTTGTAATGGCTTACGGCCATGCCAACCTGTACACGCTCGATCTCGTCAGATCTCGGCCGCTACACAGGTTGGTCCTGGTTAGTACTTGGTTGGGAGACCGCCTGGGAATACCAAGTACGGTGTGCTTGGGGCTGGTTCTCCATTCTTTTTCGCTCCTCTCTCACGCATGGCGAAGAGGGGCCTGTTGGGGTGGTCTTTGACCACTGGTGACCCTGTGCTTCCCGTATCGCCGGGCCCGGTCCGAAGTAATGTTTCGTCGACCCGTAGACCTGGGTTAACCCTTTTTTGAAAACTGAAACACTTGTACTGCGGTATAGCCGGTGTATACCCGCAGGTGTGTTTTGGAGTTTTTTCTTGAGGGGTTATAGGAACAACCACCGCATTGGGTAACACCAAGGTGGTTGATTCCCTGGTGTGTTGGAGCAGTGTCAACTCCCGGGTTCACCGGTTGAGGGTGCCCCTGCACGTTCATGACGTCTGCCAATCGTGTCAGCCTTCTCTGCCTCAACCCCTCTGGGTGGTTTTTTTTTTAATGGAGGCTTGGTCATGCAACAACGCCAGCTTACGCCCCTTCCGCCGGGGCGGCTGTGTTCAGCTGTCCCCTCTGGCGCCTGTCTCGTCCGCAGTCTCCAGGCTAGGGTTAACAGCCTGTTGCCTGGTTTTTCCCCGGTGCGCTGCCTGCTTCCGTTGGTTAACCTTTTTTGTGTGCTTACGGCCATGCTGACTGCCTGTTCTGCAGGGTCAGTGTGCCAGGCGGTGTACTATTGGGGGGACAGGGCCCGCTCGGCTGAGGGGCCTTTGTCCGAATACGCTGGCGATGTGGGGGGCGGGGTCACTAAGTGCCCACCTGGTGGGGTCTTGATGCTGGCATCATGGACTTCTCCGGGCCCCCGTTCCAGGGGGTCCAGTCCCTTTGGTGGGTCTGGGTCTTCCTTCGCGCTCCGCTGCTACGGCCTTGCCACGGGGTTGGGTTTGCCCTTGCCCCCCGTGATTCTGGGGGCAGTAACGAGGTTGTTCCCTCCGTTCGTTCCCGGGTGGCATGCGGGTTGTGCGTGTGTGTAGTCGTGGGGTCAAGCCACGGTCTGCTCACCCTGTGCGTTGAGTTGCTTGAGTGCCTCTTCGCACAGGGGGTGTGGCCAGATGAATGCTGGCATTTAAAGGTACATTTTGAAATGTATTCAGTATATATATGCTGAAGCGAGATATATGCAATGAGACGCTGAGCGTTCACTAGTGTTAACAGAACTTGGTTATAGTCATAACCTAACGATAGCGTGATAGGTGTGCCTTGTTGACGACCCCTGGAACGGCTAAAGAACCCCCCCTGTGTACTGACCTTGTTTGGACCGGACGCCGATTCTGCTGGACAATCCCCCCTTCTGTAGGCAAGCCTGATTTCGTATATCGACCCGGAACGGAACCCGACTATTCTACTGCTTAACCCTCTGGATTACTGCCTAAATCAATAAATATTCTTATTGATTGATATTGCTCTTGTGTGGACCTTTGCTTTTGTTTGTATTTGAACCTGCATCCTATCAGTATATCACAATATGTTAAGGCTGTCAAAGTTAACGCTGCATTAACACGTTAACGCACAATTCTGTTAACGCCACTATTTTTTTAACGCATGGTTAACGTTTAAAATAAATAAATTACTTTTTTTTTTAACTAGACTTCACTCAGGTGTATTATTGATACTCTCATTGATACTGTTTGTTTCTGACTCAAACTGTGTGTGAGAGAGAGAGAGAGAGATAGAGAGGGGGGATGAGAGAGATGAGGAAGGGGCAAGAGAGAGAGAGCTATGAGAGTGTGTGAGAGAGAGAGAGGGGGGGTGAGTCATCAGCCCTTGTGTGGGTGAATGTAACAAGTTCCTAACGTTTTCTTTTCCCTATTATTTCTTGCACACTTTATTAAATTATTATTTTCTTTTAAGTTATTTTGTGCATCACACTGTTTTAAATTTGATGCAAATTTGCTATTTGCAATGCATGAGGGTCATCCTTTTGTGTTAAATGGCTGCATAAAGCAAGCATTTGTTGACTCATGTTGATAAGAGTATTAAAACTTGAAAAAGATCTGTTTATGGTAGATTTAGAAAATAAAATAAATGCGATTAATTTGCGATTAATCGTGAGTTAACTATGGACAATCATGCGATTAATCAGATTAAATATTTTAATCGCTTGACAGCACTAATATATGTATATTGATTGACTAAACACTTTGTTTACGTACTCTTGACTTTTTCTATTTTATACTTTTTATCTAGCACACTCTCAGGAGCTCATACAGAAAAAAGCATTTCATGGAAAAGTATTCTGTATTTTACTATGACAACTTGTTGTGTCCTACTGTTATACACAGTGTTTAAAGAATGCAGTTACTTATTTGCACCACCTGCCTAGACAGGCATGAAGAAGAGGCATGAAGACAGGAAGTGAGGCTTGCATGCATGATGTGTGATGCTATGCAGGAACTAAACAAAGAATAGTCAATTGAAATGGATCCACTCTCTCCAGTGTCTTATTCATTGCCATCCACCTCTACACAACTATTAAAGAAACTTGAAACTTGAATGGTTTTTAACGTTAAACAAATAAAACTTCAAATTCACATTCAGGTACTCAAACACTGTGATTGTCGTCCATGGTAACGCGGCCCCTGGTCATCCAGTCCGTTAGGTGGCGCTGTCGCGAAAAAAACCTATGGTACCCGGGGCTGCAGCCACACACTACGTTCCCTTGGTTGAAAAGAACCCGATGGTTGTTGACGTCACGGACCCACAGAGAGAACAAGCGTTTCTTCGGGAAAGTCCATTACAGTAGGTCGTAACAAGATGCCTAAGAAGAAGAAGAAGTCTTCATTGGAGACAGAGTCAGAGTCATTTAGAAGATTGATCGATGACTCGAAGGGGAGTGAGCAGTGGTGGGAGGCGTACAGATCAGTTTTTGAAAACTTTAGTTTTCATGGTTGGCCCCGGCCCATGGAAGAGTGTCCGGGGTTTTGGGTGGGTCTAGATGGGAGCAAGTGGAGTGAGGACTTGGTAAACAAGTGGAGTTTCGCGGAGTGGGCATTGCTCATGGAGAGATATGAGGAGGAGAGGAACGACAGCGATGGGGGTGAGAATAGCCAGGGCAAGGGTAAGGGGTCGGGTGGTGACGATATGGAGTGTAGTGGGGAGGAGAGTGGGGGAGAAGGGTGGACGAAGGTGGAGAAGAAGAGTGAGGTAAGTGAGGGGAAGGGGAGTAAGAGGAAGAAGGGTAGGGGTGATAGCTCAAGTGGGTCAGAAGGCGAGGGTGGAGGAAATGATGTTGCAGAAGTGATTCATATAGTGGTTAGGTTTGAGGGGGAGGGGGGAGTGAGGAAAGTATGTATGTTCGAGTTGCCCAAACTCATTGATGAGCAATTAGGTGAGGTAAAGTATGCAAGAGTTTTGGGGGATGGGAATCTGGCCGTAGGGTGTGTAAGTGTGGAGCAGGTGGAGAGGGCTAGGAAGATGAGGAGCATTGGTGGAGTGGGTATAAGTAAGGTAGTGAGAGTAGGGGAGAAGAGGGAGGGGGGATGTAAGGGGGTGATAGCTGGGGTACCGGTCGAGGTTGGCATAGAGCAGCTGGTGGGAGATTTAAGGGGAGACGTGCGTAATGGCATAGTTAAGAGTGCAGAAAGGATGAAGAGGGGAGCAGATAGGATAGAGACGGAGACGGTAGTGATTAAGTTTGAGGGTGGGGTTGTTCCTAGTGAGGTGTTTGTAGGGTATAGGGTGTTTAGGGTTAGGGAATTTGTTCAGAGTCCTCTTAGGTGTTATAGGTGCCAGGAGTTTGGCCATATAGCTATTTCATGTAGGAAGGGACAGAGGTGTGCTAGGTGTGGCGGGGAGCATGACTATGGGAAGTGTGGAGAGGGAGTGAAGCTGAAGTGTTGTAGTTGTGGTGGGGAGCATAGTGTAGCGTTTAGGGGTTGTGAGGTGATGAAGAGGGAGGTCGTGGTTCAGAGAGTGAGAAGGGAGGCTAAGTTATCGTATGCAGAGGCAGCTAGGAGGGTAGGACATGGAAGTCGAAATAGGGTGCAGGGTGCGGTGGCTTAGCACCAGATTTGAGAAGGATGTGGACACGCCGGACAAAAGCACCAAATTTTCCCCACGTGTTCCTCATCATCATAGCTTTCATTTTGGGGTAGGGGCCACGTCATCATGATGGATTTCAAGATGGCCGCCATGTAAAATCAAGGTTCTGCCCATTAATAAATATCTTGGTCCATAGCGGGCTCAATATTTGAGCGAACACAAAGGTATTGGTATCACTGTAAACTAGAGAAGCTAAGCTTTCTATTGGTATCATTTTCATTAAGCCCAACTGTTGGGAAGGGGGTTTTAATAGGCAATGATTCAAAATTATGTAAAATTTTCGCCTAGAAAAAACTGCCATGCTCATCTTCCAAAAGGTCCCTTGGATATTCACATGAATATATCAGAGTGCACATTGGTTTTATAGGTACCCACAAGCCTCTTCTTTCCAGACATACCCACTTTGTCCAACTTGCATGCTATTTGGGGCAATAATCAAGCAGGTTTGTGCATGTGGTACAAATGTGTCGAACATTCTAACAACTGCCAAAAATGTGAATGTTGGGTTAGGGTTTGTTGTTAGAATGTTGAACATAGAAGATCAATTTTGGTGTCAAACTATACATTTTCTGGGTCAATAAATGTGTTAATGCTATGAAGAATGTCACCAGATGAATATTTGTACCATTCTAACAACATATTTACATAATTTGTTACTTGTTTAACAGTCAGACATGCATGAATCGAATAGACATTTTATTAGGATCACTCGTTACATTTATTATTATTATTATCATAACTCTTTAGCCCGTATAGGCGCATTTAACTGTTATGGAGATATTTTCGCGGGTCTTGTGCAGTGGTCTCGTGCCCGCGAAAATATCAGAATGTTTCATAAAAGGTCCTGCGGTATACTGGCCAGCTCTCAGTGCGCGTCTCGTGACAGCTGTCGTGGACAGCGTGATAAGGGACATGTTTAAAAAGGCTAAACATAATATAACAGGTAAGTCAAGTGTCATTACTTTAGTTATCAAAGCTGGAATCTCTGGACATAAGCAATAGGGATGGGTACCGTTCACATTTGAACCGACACGGTACCGGTACCTGTGAATCGATACCGGTACCCAACGGTACTCTTTTTCGGTACTTAGTCTCTAAAAATGTAATCTACCTACCTCAGTCGGAAAAAAAATATCCAAACTTCAAATAACTACACTTTCAACCGTTTGTCGGCTTGCCATTGCCCCGACTGCTTTGTTGTTGAATCAAGTCAAATCCTAGGTACGTGTATTGTAGAGGAGCCAAAGCTATATATTTAGGTTATTGTATTATATGAATGTTTATGTTTATTTTTATAACCTTACATTGAAACGGCATTAGGAATATTGATTGGATTTAGATAAAGTCATTGAACCGTATTATTTGTCATAATAGAACCTTCTAGAACATTCGTGATGTCACAGTATGATGTCATAGTCAACCATTCTAGAACATTTGTGATGTCACAGTATGCTGTCATAATGGAACATTCTAGAGCATTCGTGATGTCACAGTATGCTGTCATAATCAAACATTCCAGAACATTTGTATATATTCAACAATTCTCTCTGGAGAGAAGAGCTCATTGTGCATCTTGAAACAGTGCTGAGCAGTACTGAACAGATATAGACTAAACAACATAGATTGAAGCCTGCATCTCTCAACCAAAGTGCCTTGCCGACCGTTTTGCTGTGGAAAGAGCCGGCAAGTTGATTTACGGCTTTCAGGTGAGGAGGAATTCTCATGTGTCGAGTCGGCGGTGATTTTGGAGACTGGGAAAATACAGTTTTCTTACCTTGTAGTGACGTGAATATTTAGGAAAATTGCTTTAGGATCACTTCTGTAAAGAAAGAGTTCGCTGTGGAAGAGAAATAAACCATTTGGATATCTTTGTTTTACACTGGAGCGGCTGTGGACCTTATTTTTCTTTATCAACGAACGTACTACTCACGAGTAAGCAACTTTAACCAATAGAGTGGAACGTCGGCCCTGATACGTATATTGTGCTTGTGAACGTTGACACGAAAAGAAAAAAGGTTAAAAAAAATATAAAAAAAGTGCAAAAAAAAAGAATTATTTTTCTTTCTTTTACGGTATCTCACGTGAATCGATACTCGGTAGTACCAATGCGTTTCGGTAAGTACCTTTAAAAGTACAGAATTCGGTACCCATCCCTAATAAGCAATGACGTTATAGTTTAAAGCTAAACTATACGTTTTTCTCTCTTGTTAGAAGACGGATAACTTCTTCAGTTAAATTTGATTTGATCTTTATTTATCGTTCACATTTGAACCGATACGGTACCGGTACCTGTGAATCGATACCGGTACCCAACGGTACCCTTTTTCGGTACTTTAGTCTCTAAAAATGTAATCTACCTGTATAGTTACCTCAGTCGAAAAAAAATCCAAACTTCAGATAACTACACTTTCGACCATTTTCGGCTTGCCATTGCCCCGACTGCTTTGTTGTTGAATCAAGTCAAATCCTAGGTAAGTGTATTGTAGAGGAGCCAAAGCTATATATTTAGGTTATTGTATTATATGAATGTTTATTTTTATAACCTTACATTGAAACGGCATTAGGAATATTTATTGGATTTAGATAAAGTCATTGAACCGTATTATTTGTCATAATAGAACCTTCTAGAACATTCGTGATGTCACAGTATGATGTCATAGTCAACCATTCTAGAACATTTGTGATGTCACAGTATGCTGTCATAATGGAACATTCTAGAGCATTCGTGATGTCACAGTATGCTGTCATAATCAAACATTCTAGAACATTTGTGTATCTATATGTAGCAGTCTGGAAAATATGGTATATTATTCAGAACTGCTGACTGTGTTTTATATCCCTTTTATACACAAAGACATTCTAACTAGTGTCACTGATTCACACGAGCAATGACACAAACGTCCCCTTCCGAGGAGCATTGGAATACGGATTATAAATGACAGTACTGATTCATATTCTACAAATGCGTCTTCCCTTGTGACTGGCAGGCGGGACCAGCAGGGGGCAGTAGCAGGCAGAGAGTGGCGGAGAGAGCTGAGAGATGATAAAGGGAGGAGCCCAGTGGAAGTCGGCCTCTTCGGCAGTGAACTTGACCATGAGTAGTCGCAGCTAACGGGGCTCCGGATAGCCCTGTTGTTGACGTTATGCCAGGGGGCCCCGTGAGAGGATAACGGGTGATAACGAGTACTGGCTAGTGGACACGATATCCTAGCAGTACCAGCGGTATTATATGAACAATGAGTGCATAAGCCAGGCACTAGTAATCGGGTTATAGCAGTTACAGTGTACGGTATAGGTAACGTGCGGTTAAACAATTATCCCAGTCTTTAAGTACCGAGTTATAGTAGCTACAGTGTGCGGTATAGAGCGTGCGCCCCAAGACGAACGGGGGCCAACAACCAGTCTGCGCCGGCTGACTTCGACCAGACCTGCGACCGGCTGCCTGCATTCAGCCTGCCCCGGAGGACTTCATTCAGATCTGCACCAGGCTGCCTGCGGCCAACGGGAGTTCCGCCCATCCTACAGGGGTCGCCATCACGCAGTACATGCTCTCAGCCGGCGCTGCCTCTCTGCCTAGCTCCGCCTGCTGAAACCCTCGCGAGAGCGTTCGACGCCATCTTGCCTCCCGGACAACAGTGGAGTGGCGAGGCGGCCATTTCGGATGAGTACAAACGAGCATTGATGCTCCCGATTCCATATACAGTATACAGTGTGGTGCTGCCCGCGGGCGAAGTTAACGTTGCTAACCACAGTTCAATAGGGGTACCCCGAACAATATATGCCGGCATTAAGATAGGACTTATAGATATTTTGTGGGCTCACTCTTTTATTTTATTCCTTTTCTTTGAGCGTGATAAGGCGTGTATTTCCTAAATAATTCCCGTTCTGTTGTTCCACAAACACACTCTTCAGCACATAGTCCTGGCGATACCGAGCGGGTAGCCGACCTCTGGTGCTCCTCTGGGGCCGGGTTCGCTCAACCCCCCTCGCGTCTGACTCCGTGTCAGATTCGTCCGTCCCTGCCGGCAGGTCATCGGCCACGGTTTCGCCCTCCGAGGCCTCGGATGGGCCGCCAGCGGCACCCTCCTCGCCCCTGTCTCCGCCGTCTTTGCCGTCCTCGCCGTCCTCTCCTGAGGGGACCAACTCTACCTCTCCTCCCTCGTTCGGCGCTGCTTCAGCGACGACCCGCGGGGCCCTGGGTGGGTTACACGCCCTAGGGTGCGGTTCTCGAGGGTAAACGAAGGCACCCCCCACTTCTGATTCGGATGAGCTCCGCGATCCCATAGGGGTCCTCCGGGGAACCCGCGCCCGCTCCTCTGGATTGGAGGCCGGATTGTTCCGACTTCCCCCTCTCAGATCCCGTGTCCGTCTTCTTGCCCTCCCGGGTAGCAACACGAGAAGGATGTAGGAGGGGTGGAGTCACCAAGGGGGGAATCATCAGACTCGGAAGAGCTCTGTGCAGGTTCATGCCTCCTCCGGGGGATCCGTGCGCGCTCTCCTCCGCCCCGGGCAGTCCCGTAGGTGCATGTCCTGGGGCCCAAGCCTTCGGGACCACCTCCCGTATGGGCCCCACCTCCGGGTCTTCCACTAGGAATTGCCGTATCTCGTCCCAGCTATATCCGCCGCCTCCCCTCCGGACCGTCATCTGCCCTGCGCCGACCACGGGGAACCCCGACGGATCGATCCGCTTCTCGGGGTCGGAGTCCGGGAAGGAGCAGATCCTGCTCTGATCTCGATGTAGTCCTTTTGGGGCCCCCTCCTTCGGGCCGAACCGTGAACACTGACGTCCCCTTGACGTTTCCATCGCCGCCCTCTGGGCCAGGCTTGCCGCCGGCCGGTGGGCGTCTGCGGCGGTAGTTGAAGTTGCGGCGGTAGCGGCGCCGACGAGGCCCCTGGTCCGGGCCGTCCTCACCTCCTTGTCCTCCTTCTGACCTGTTCTCCTTGTTCTCCTCTCTGTCTCGCACCAGTCTGGGACGGGGGAAACCCCTTGGTCGGAAGCCCCTGTAGTAGTTCTGTCTCCTGGGTTTGTCTTTCCCGCGGTCTCGGTCTCCACTCCGGGACCTGTCGCGTCTCCTGTCTCGCTCTCTGCTGTCCGGCTCTCTCTTCTCAGGCTCTCTTTTTTCAGGCCCTCTCCTTTTGGGCTCTCTCTTTTCAGGCCCTCTCCTGTCAGGCTCCCTCCTGTCAGGCTCTCTCCTGTCGGGCTCTCTCTTCTCAGGCCCTCTCCTTTCGGGCTCTCTCTTTTCAGGCCCTCTCCTTGGTTTTCCGCCCTGGTTTGGACCTCTCTGGTAGTCCCCAGGGTATTTCCCATCGCGGGGTGGGCCCCTCCTGCGGGGATAGCACCTGTAGCGGTTCCGGTCGGCGGCGTACTTGCTCCCCTGGACGGGAACGCCTGCTGGGCCGGTGACGTTGGCCGCCTCCTCTCCCTTCTCCCCTTCAACCACATCAAACTCCACAGTTTCTCCATACCCCACACTGCGAAGGTATCTCCTTGGGTCGTCCTTCCTGATGGCCGTCTGGTGTACAAACACGTCCTCTTTCGTGTCATTCCTGTGGATGAAACCATATCCGTTTCTGATGTTGAACCATCTGACTATCCCCAAGATTTTGGTTGCAATGACCTTCTTATCCGCCGCGGAAGCTTCGGCTGCCGGGCTGGACGGGCTCTCCGTGTTGTCAGCGGCCTGCGGTGGTCGTTGCGTTTCGGCGACCTCACTGCCGCCTCCGGGCTCTCTGCTTTCCTCTCTCCGCTCCCGTTGCAGATCGAACTGGGTTTTAGAGGGCTGGGTCCCCCGGGTCACCGCCCGCCACACCGGTTCCAGCTCCAGGTTGTCCGCCTGAAGCCGCCGCAACTCCGCCCAGCCGTACCCGCTGTTCCCCTTCTGAGTCACGATCTGTCCGGCGACGCCTCTCTGGGGCGCGTCTCGCTCCTGTTGCAATGCCTGGAAGAGCTGTTCCTGGTGCGCGCCCAACCGCTCTTGGCCTGCGAACAGCTGTCGGATCGACTCTTGAAGTGTGTCTGCGCTTGGAGGGGTTTCGCGTCTCTCCGCAGCGACGCCGTGTATCGTGCCCCGGGCGGAACACTTAGCAGGGGGCAGGACCAGCTCCTCTTCGGACCAGTCGATCGCCGCCAGCATCACTTTGAGGAACGTCCGTGTCCCGTCCTCCCTTACATACTTCCTCATCTCCCGTCGCAGCATTCCGTCCCTCAGGCCTAGCACAAACTGCTCCTGCAGCCGGGTGGCGGGGTCAGTGACCTGTCCGGGGTCTCTGCCCTGAATGCGCCGCATCCGCTCCTGTAGGTCGTACACGAACTCTTGCACGGTCTCACCGTCTGACTGCCGGCGGTCGAGGAACTCTCCCAGGCGTATACTGACTGGGGTCTTGTCTCCGTACATCTCATGCAGCAAGTGAAACAGGGCGTCTGGCTCTGGGGCGGTTCCTTCCATGGCGAAGCGTACCATCCGCTTAGCCTCGCCCTTTAAGTGGTGCTGTACGAACTCCGCCTGGTTGTCGCCGGGCACTCTGCTGATCCGGAAATGGGCTTTCATTTCCCGGATCCAGTCCTCCACGACGACTCTCCTCCCTCTTTTCCCCCTCCAAACTCCCTGCATTCTCGGTCCCGTTGGACATACAGAGTCGGGGGGGCCGCGCGGGATTCGCGGCCGTTTCTGTCGAGGGCGGCCTGAGCCTTCTCTATGGCCAGCGCCTGTCGGTCCAGGAGGCCTGCTTGGACGTGGGCTCGTTTCTTCAGAGCCCTCACCTGTGCGGTCAGGTTTTCCATCGTTTCGGCCTCCTCCTCCTCCTCTTCTACCTCGGCGTCGCCGCCTTGGGAGTCTCGTTGCTCCCGTAGAGCCGCCTGAGTGTAGCGCTTCTCCTGGAGTGCCTGCTCGGTCAACTCCTTTATAAGTGCCGCCTGAGTCCGACACTTCTCCTGCAGCTCCTCGAACTTCGCCGCCATCTCCTGCGCGGCGCGGGTCCCTTCTTCTGACATCATGGTCTCTCTACTGGTCTGTGTCAAGGAGGTGGAGTAGGATGTTGATCCTGTTCGTGACGCCAAATGTAGAAGGGTGGATTATCCCTGCTTATGGGAGTAGTAGTACACAGCCACCTGGTAGCAGGATACTATAGAATTGGATCTATATGTACCCCCGTCTTTGGCCCGGAACGTCGTTCTGGAGGGCTTGCAGCAGGAGTGGATGGGGCCCAGGATTTACTAACCTGGGGGATGGTACTCTGGTCTCCCTCGCCTTCCAAGGCGGTCAGCAGTAGCTCCCCACACACTCTCTGTAACGGCCAAAATGGATTTAATGTGCAGTGGATTTATGTGACCAGGGGGTGGCGATTCTTTTATTTAAGCGTCAGGTACACCTGTATGAGGAGGAGTTTTGACCCGGAAAGGGCAGTGGTTTTTGACCGCACGCACAACGCAGATCACAGTTAGAAATGTTTGTATCTAATTAGTTATTGTGTTCATTATTATTTTATCAGTTTATGAAGACATCCTGTTTGACGGTGAGGGAAAATAAACACCATTTTCCCAGTAAAGCTGCCTGCACGTATCATTGGGACAAAGGACTGTTTTGATATGAGACCAGGAGTAGAATGGCACGTCAGCCAGTCTAGCTGCGGGATCAAAACTGCTCAGTAGCTCCGTATAGACAAGAGCTCCTTTAATACTCTCACTTCCCCCAGTACCTCCGACAGCCCTCCCACACCCGGTGACTATCAGTTCAATAGTGTTATTGGGCTTCTCTTTAAGCAGTACCCTTCCTTGACCACCTGTATAGACCCTTTACTTAATATGCTGTGAATGGGGTGGAAGGGTTAAATAATTATGCAGTCACAGTATTTACCCAGGGGTTAGGTTAGCAAATGGAAGAAACAGACACACACACACAGTGCTCCCAATTCTATCTACTTTATATTGAAGCCTGGGCAGTTTATCAGTTACAGGTTGTACTTCAGATTTATTCAGATAGCACATATTCATAAATGGCACCGGGTGCTCTCACTGGTAATGTAGGGGAACACTATTCCCATCATAGGCACCGCGTGCTCAATACATTAATAATACCCCGCTTGGATTAGGGGAGACCCAGGCATAAAGTAGAGAAATCATTGGGAATTCAAACAACAATAATAATACAAAAATACAAAATAAACCAAGTAAATGTGGGCCCACGTTACCAAAATAAAACCTACACTAAAGCCGGCTTATATTGTTTGGGGTACCCCTTAGACACTGGTCGTTAGCGTTCGCTTGAATGGACATTGATGTGGATACACGAGGTACCGTTTGTACTTAGCCAAGATGGCGGACCCACTCTTATCACCTCTCGTCCAGGTGACAAGATGGCGTCGGCCGATCCCGCGAGCACAGCCAGCGGGCTGGGGTGAACAGCATGGGCAGTGGTGAACTGGAGGAGCGTGCTGTGATGGCGACCTCTGCTGGTGGGAAGAGGCGTCCTCTGCGGCGTCGGGGAGACGTTCACTGCTGGCTGTTGGTTGCTGCTGTCACGCGAGCTAATACTGTTGGCTGCCCTAAACACAGCTAAACTGCGGGTCTGAATGCACCCTCCTGCTATATCGGTTGTACTACTAACGCAACGTGGCTGACTGTACCACCGGTCTTCAGCGCCGCGCGCCCGGTAGTCTACTGGAGTCAGATGGAGCCGTTAGCAGCATGCTAACACACCGCACACTTACTACTATAACCCGTTAACTATGGACGTTAGTCCTTCGTTCTGTATCGCTTACTCACACACTATCGCTGGTACTTCTAGGATAACATGTCAACTAGCAAGTACTTCTTATCACCCGTCGCTCTCCAACGGGGCTCTTCAACATCACTCCTTCAACAGGGCTCTTCCTGAGCACGCGCCCGCTGTGACCGTTCATGTCCGAGTACACTGCTGAAGAGGGCTTCCTGGTGCTCCGCCCTCCAGGTAATCATCTCTTGCTTGTTGCTTCTCTCTCCTCCGCTCCACCTGCCACCACTGCCACCGCAACTGATCCCACTATAGGACCACTCCAGAAAGGGAGAAAGATGCTTCAATGTCATGTTAGTGATCCATATCGAAGCCAGAGAAAGAGTAGCACCTCGCATCATTAGTAGTCCGGGCGAGATATCAAAAGGAACACTGTTTATCACACTTTATACACACACAGGGGAAGTAACAGTTAGTCAGCACTTCTGAATACTTAGCAGAATATTCAGGATGCTACACATATACGATAATATGCAAATATACAGTACAGTACAGTACAGGGGGTTTGGATGGTGGCCTATTTCAAATTGCAGCCTCCCGTAGGTGCTCTTTAAGAGCGGTTTTGAATGTGGGTAGGGATTCACATCTTTTTACAGCTGTGGGTAGGGCGTTCCACATTGTTGTGGGCGGCATAATTGTGAAACGTATTTAGTCCCTTGTTTGTGCCGAATCTGGGTTGCACGTGATTTGTGGAACTCCCTCTGGTGTTGTGGGCATGGTATTCACTGACCTTTGGGAAGTATTTCGACATTTAGTACATGGGTACTGTAACTGAGGGGTACAATTCCCTGACTGTATTACTAGATATGATACTTACTACCACTACCTTTGTACTTAATATTCGGCCACCCAGTACTCGGCATAAATATATTATGATGAACACTGTCACGTAGATGAAACGGATCCAACACAAATGTACGAATTAGAAATAGGTCTTTATTTCTACACAGCGATGGTGTGTAGAGCAAGCACTTAATCAAATCAATCACATTTATGAATGGGAATTAGTATGCACTTTTATGGCAAGAGTATTCGTCGGTATATCAATAGAGAATGTCCAATCTCTGAAGGCGCAGGTGGTACATATACGACCTGGAATAGTTCAGGAATAACAGCAATGATACTTTAATGATTATAGACTGGATACACTAGGGGGGGTTAATCCGGTCGCTTGTAAGCCGACAGGAGTAGGAAGGGGGGGGGGGGGGTAGAGTCCGGCTGCCTCATCCGGCCAAGGGTATCCCAGGTGAACCCACTGTAGTGCCGTTCAATGCGCCGGCGATCCTTGGACCACAGATGAAAGCAGGTGGACTCTCTGTGAGCCGGCTCTCTCCGGTCCACGGGGGAGAGACGTGAAGCGACCTCGTCTTGCAGAGCGTCTCCTCACCTTGCGTCCTCTCCAGGGGGGGGGGTTCCAACACACGGCAGTGTCGGGGGTCTTTATCCATGGAATAATCAACGTATACAAAGCATAATCCGTGCCTGGGAAGGCGGGCTGTCGTCGGTAGAATAATCCGGTATACAGGTCCACTCGCTCGTCGGCTCTGGGGCTCCTCGGGTGCAATCTCACATGGGGTCGATCATCCTGGATAAGCAGCCAGTTTTCTGCCCGAAACGATGGGGTACTGACTACGGTAGTATTCTCACCGCACGAAGCACTATATATTAACAGACTATTATTAGCTTAATAGACTACGTCCAACTCGACGATATAGTGCCAAATATGACTATTCAAATATTAATATACACGATGTCTCAATACCGATGGTAGGCCGAACTTGGCCTTACTCCCACACGTGGCGTCGCGGGGAGGCTTTACGTCTGTGACTCTATTGGAGGGTAAGAAACTGGACTGAAAAGGAAGTCCTACTTTAGTAGCGCAGTATATATACGCACTATGAACAAATAGTCCCGTTAGTGGTGCGGTAGCCAGATTCCTACGCGGAACTAGGACTTGTTCGTACATGTTGAGCGGTACGTTTGAACTGGGTCTGGGGGGTATGGCAGCCTGGCACCAAGGTCTCGACCAATAGTAGAATGGAGACTATTATGGGATGTTCAGTAGGCTAGAATGGATATTCAATGCATATTGTACAAGGAATATACAAGGGATATCAAGGAATATTAGAGAATATACAAATACAATTAAATATATATATATAATAAATATATATATTCGGTTTAATCTGGCCCTTCACAACAGCCACCCCCTGATTGGTCCCAGACCTAATCAGTTAAGCAGAGACAGATTAATCGCGTTGTCTATTTACACATAAGGGTTTGCTGTAGGGGTCAGTCAACTTCACAAAGTCATAGGGTTATAGGGTCATGGTCATCATCGATTGTGTCTGGGAGTCGGGGGAGTTCTATGAGCCTCGCCACGGGACGGGTGTAAGTGCGACCCTGGACAAGCACTTCAGCTGCTCGGACCTTGCAGTCGGCACCGGTGATCACTTTGCTTACGCGGCCGGCCGGCCACATAGCTCTGGGCAGTGATTGATCAATAATCATGACGACTGTTCCTTCTGTCAAATTGTCTCTCTCCTTTACCCACTTCTGGCGGGTCTGTAGAGACGGTAGGTAGTGTAGTAGGAAACTGCTCCAAAACTTGTCGGCTAATACTTGGCTGTACCTCCACATTCGTCGGCCGTTCGCTTCTTCAGGCCGGTACATTGTCTGGGGTAATGCAGGATCTAGCCGCCCCATCAGGAGTGTGTTGGGGGTAACTGGGTCGATATCCGCCACATCACTGGAGACATATCCGAGGGGCTTCGAGTTAAGTACTCCCTCAATCTCCGTGAGGACTGTCATTAGGACTTCTTCCGCCACAGTCTGGGCCCCAAGTACTGCGTACAGGGCTGTCTTTATGGAGCGCACTTCTCGTTCCCAAGTGCCACCGAAGTGGGGTGCGTTTGGGGGGTTGAATTGGAAATCAACCTGTGCTGGAGCGAGGTGGGTCTTAAGTTCTGGGCCCATAGCTTGGAAGCTCTCTCTCAGCTCTCTTTCGCCGCCTTTGAAGTTTGTCCCATGATCGGACAATAGGGTAGACGGTCTTCCTTTCCGTGATGTGAATCTACGGAAGGCCATAAGGAATGAGTCTGTGCTCATGGTCGGGAGAAGCTCGATGTGTATCGCTCTGGTGGTCATGCATTTGAATACAATACCCCACCGCTTCTCGGTTCCTCTTCCTTTCTTTATGTGCAGCGGGCCAAAGCAGTCCATACCCGTTGAGTGGAATGGCTTGTCACCGATTCGGAGGCGACATGGAGGAAGGTCAGCCATCCTTGGTATGCTGGGCTGCGCGCGCCACTTGCGGCAGTCTAGACATGTTCGCTGGAAGCGTCGTACCGCCTCTCTTCCTTGTAGGATCCAGTAACAACGTCTGATTTCCGCGAAGACTCTTTCTGCTCCTGCGTGATGTACATCCTCATCGTATTTCTTTATAATCAGCTCTGTGACCTTGTGTCGGCTGTTCAATACGATCGGGTATTTAATGTCATCCGGTAGATTGGGGGCTCTGCGTAGGCGACCACCCACTCTGATGAGGGTATGAGCGTCGCTCTCGGGGGCCAGATGAATTAATCTGCTGTCGGATGGGACGGGCTTTCCTCCCTGTAGACAGGCCAATTCATCGGGGAACGAGTCTCTCTGGGCTCGCTGCAGTAGAAGCAATTCTGCTTCCTCGTAGTTAGCTGCTGACATATCAGCGGGGGACTTGCACTCCGGGTGGTACCGCAGGAATGTTCTTTGTTGTGCACTCTCTATGGATGTGCAATCGTCTATGTTAGGGTCGGTGGAGGCTACGGTGCTCAATCCACAGAACACAGACTTCTTATTTTCCACCTCCTCTGGACTTGCTTCCCTCGGGATAGGCATGGGCCACTGTCCTTCCGGGAGTCTTAGGAATGCGGGGCCGTCACTGTAAGCATTGTGACGGGTGAGGTCATCTAGGGGCATCCCCCGGGTGATGACGTCAGCTGGGTTCTGTTTTGTATCAACGTAGCGCCACTCTGTTTCTCCGGTTAACTCTTCGGTTAAGTCTTGAATCTCGGTGACTCTGACTCCCACGAAGACTTTGTACTTGCATGAGTCCGATTGGATCCAGGCGAGTACTGTCGTGGAATCTGACCACAGGATTGTTCTAGACACCGGTATGGTGAGCTCACGTTGGATGAGCGTGGCTAGGTGCGCTCCGGCTAGGGCTGCGCAGAGCTCTAGACGTGGGATAGATTGTTGCTTGCGTGGGGCTATTCTCGAGCGGGCAAGGACAAATGCTGTGTAGATCTCTCCCCCCTTTTCTTGGGCCCGCAAGTAGGCTACTGATCCGTATGCGACCTCTGAGGCGTCACTGAAGACGTGTAAGTCCATTTTACATGTCTCTGGCCTCACCGTGGGTGGGAAGTAGCTTCGGCACATATTAACGCCTGGGAGTGAGTGGAGCTCCATCTCCCACTCTCTCCAGGTGGATGCAAGGTGTGCGGGAATGGGGTCGTCCCAGCCCTGGTCCTTGTCCCACAATGCTCGTACAATCATTTTTGCCCTGGTGGTGTACGGTAGAATACATCCTAGCGGGTCATATTGTCGGGCGAGTGTTGTGTACACACTCCGTCTGGTGGTCGGCGCCGCCGCCGGCCTTCCCTGCTCCGTAGTCAGGGGCTTGTGTCTGTAGTGAAGCGAATCTGTTTTGAATCGCCACACCAATCCCAGGGTCATCTCCTGGGCTTCTCCCGGGATTGTAGCCATCCAGGTCTCGCTGCTGGCTGCCTTGTCCTCGGAGGAGAGGCTGCGCAGTACTTGCGGATCGCTGCTGGCCCACTGCCTGAGATCAAAGCCGCCTTTGATCAATGAGGCGCGGAGTTTAATCAGGAGAGCCTCGGCTTCTTCCTGGGTTGAAAGGCTTTGTAGACAGTTGTCTACGTAGAAGCTGTTCTTTACGCTGTGTCGGACCTCTTCGTCCGCTGCTGGGTCCTCTGCTACATGTTTCTGTAGTGCAAATGTAGCACAGCAGGGGCTGCACGTCGTTCCGAAGGGGAGGACTTCCCATTGGTAGATGGCTGGGTGCTCATCTCCTGGCTTCTCTCTCCATAGGAACCGTAACAGGGGCTTGTCCTCCTCTACTAATCTCACCTGCAGGAACATTCCTTTAATGTCCCCGCTGATGGCCACCTTTTCCTGGCGGAAGCGGAGTAGAACGCCGAGTAGGGAGGGGCCGAGTGTGGGACCGGGCAGTAACTCTTTATTCAGATTTTGGGATCCGATCTGGTAGCTGCAGTTAAATACTATGCGGTCTTTACCGTTGTGATGGACCTTGTGGTGAGGCACGTACCACGATTCAGTGGTCTGGTCAGCCTCTTTAATGTCCATCTTTGTGACGTGTCCCGCTGTGATGAGCTTCTCAATCTCAGCGCGGTATACACTCTCTTGGGCGGGGTTCTTGGCTAAGCGCCGCTCCGTGTTCAGCAGGTACCGTTCTGTGGCGTCTGTCTTGGCGTGGAAAGTAGGCATTCCTTCTCGCCGCAGGAGTGGCGTGGCGTATCTCAACACGCCGTTGACCGGGACTCTCTTGGTCCCTGTCTCGAGGAGGTGAATGGCGTAAATGTCATCTTTAGAGCGAATGTCTTTCCTTCCGTTCTTAAAGGGCATTTGTTCCAAGGTCCATAGCCGCTCTACGTGTTGCAGGAGTGCGGTTTCTCCCTCCGTGACTCGGGAGTGGAGACATCTAGTGGCTGTACTTCGGTTGAGAGATTTGGCGAGCGGGCCTTGGAGAGTCCATCCCAAACGGGTCTCGACTGCTGCAGGACAGCCTCGGGGTCCGGTATGAACCCGGTCTATCGGGACAATGAGGTCTGCATGGTCGGAGCCTATCAACAGGGTCGGCATAGCATTGTCTATGAGCGGGATCGGTAACTTGCGCAGATGTGCATATTTCTCCATCAGCTTGGCGACGGGGTATGTGTACCGCGACAGTCCTATTTCTTGGCTGGTGAAAGCGTCTGTAATCTGGTACCGTCGCTCAGGCTGGCCGCTTGCTGCGATAGAGAATGAGACATTCTCGCCCTTTATCGTCTTCAAATCTCGTCTTATTGTCCGAATTGTCATTTGGGTTTCGCTTCCCCGCAGCCCTAGCTGGGCCGCAGCGGAGGCGAGCAGAAGGGTCTTCTCTGACCCGTCATCGAGGACGGCGTAAGTGTCCAGGACTTTATTCTGGTAGCTTAGTGTCACACGCACTACTTTTAGGAGTACTCGGGCTCCACTGCTGCTGGCGGGATCGATGTACATGACGCTCGCTTTGCTGCTGGATGGTGCGGGTGAAGGGCGCCGTCTGTTACTGTCGTGAAGTATGTCCAGATGGGCTCCATCGCACTTGGTGCACCTTTTCTTTAAGCGGCATTCGGCTGCCATGTGTGAGCGCGCACAGCGAAAACAGCGCTTGTTGGACTTTATCCATTGACTTGCTTCCTCCGCGTTCAGCTTGGGGAAGGAGTCACATTGCGCTAGCCAGTGTTCTTTCTCACAGTAGGGGCACACTATCTTCCACTTCTCCGTTCTGGAGGGGGTACTGTGGCTCCTGCTGCTCGGTACTGACTCCGATTGGTGCATCACAGTCACCGATCTTCTTCCATCATTTAGTCGTCTGGTTCCTTCTCTGGAGCCAGGGGTGCTCCGTCCGAATGTATCTAGCCGTAGGCTGCTGACTTCTCTCGCCAGGAAGTCTGCTAGATCGAGGAGGTTCGGTTCGGGGCCATTCGGGTCTCGGTGGTCTCTCTGCCGCCTAAAACGCTCCTGTCGAGCGGGCGGCAGCTTCTCCAAGATCCTTTCCACATTTGAGTTGGCGTAAAGTTCATGCCTCCCCTTCTCTCTCTGCGCTCCCAACATCCCTACCAGGGACTGCACTCTGATGGACAGGTCGTCCAGTGCTCGATTGTCTATTGCTGGGGGTAAGCGGTCGATGTGTCGGATCTCCTGGATCACGTAATCCCATATGCGCCCATACCTCTGGTCCAATGCTACCAGCGCTGCTGTGTATGGGGTGGTGGAAGTCGCGTAGGCGAGCGCTATATTATGTGCGCGGGGTACCTTTAAGTGCTTCAGTAGGATGGCGTATTTATGGCGTTCATCCAATACATCCACCAACATGGTCTCCAGACACATGCGGAGTTCTGTATACTGGGCCCGGTTCTCTTGGGTGAAGTCGGGTACCATAGGCGTGCCAATGTATGACGCTGACTGTGGATACATCGGCGAGCGTTGGGGGAGAGGCCTCCTAGGTGAGTCTCCTCCCGCTCCTTGGTATGGGCTGGTACCGGCAGTGTACCATGGCCCGCTTGTCCAGGTGCTGTTCCTCGGTGCGGGTCGTGCGTCGTGCTCACCCGGGTATAGAGTCGGGGGTCTGTAGCGCAGCTCCGCGGGAGTATAGCCTGGGCTGTACCGGATCTGCAGTCGGTCGCGTTCAGCAGCGGCGTTCAGGCTGATGAGGAAGGCCTGCTGTAGGGTCCTCTCTGCCTCGCTGGGAGAAGGCGGTTGTATAGGGGAGCCTTCCCTCGGGGTACTCCTTGCGGAGCCTTGGAGCTCTATCTCCACGGTGCTCTCCCCGTCTTCTTCCGTGCCGAGTTCTGTCTCGGTAGCGTTGTATTCCTCCCGGGACTCATCGGGGACTACTTCTTCAGTACTGGCGGGGTGTGAAGTCATGTCTGGTTCCCACTGGTCCCCACCGTGAACTTGGTCAGTTACATTAGAACCCGTAGGGGCCTCTATGGTCGGGGTAGTCTGGGCGTTGGGGTTAGACATACTTTTACTTTCTAGTTTTACCGCGTTTACTGTTAGTAGAAGACTAGGTTGTTGACTGACAGCGTAAGCCTCTAAGTACTGAGGGAGCCGTCGTTCGCGCTGCGGGCGTTGGTTAGGAGGATCGTTTCGTGGAGTGTTCATCATAGGCCATTTCAATATTAATAACACTATATTAATATTACACTGATTACCCATCCGGTTCGAAGGACCAATTGTAACTGAGGGGTACAATTCCCTGACTGTATTACTAGATATGATACTTACTACCACTACCTTTGTACTTAATATTCGGCCACCAAGTACTCGGCATAAATATATTATGATGAACACTGTCACGTAGATGAAACGGATCCAACACAAATGTACGAATTAGAAATAGGTCTTTATTTCTACACAGCGATGGTGTGTAGAGCAAGCACTTAATCAAATCAATCACATTTATGAATGGGAATTAGTATGCACTTTTATGGCAAGAGTATTCGTCGGTATATCAATAGAGAATGTCCAATCTCTGAAGGCGCAGGTGGTACATATACGACCTGGAATAGTTCAGGAATAACAGCAATGATACTTTAATGATTATAGACTGGATACACTAGGGGGGGTTAATCCGGTCGCTTGTAAGCCGACAGGAGTAGGAAGGGGGGGGGGGTAGAGTCCGGCTGCCTCATCCGGCCAAGGGTATCCCAGGTGAACCCACTGTAGTGCCGTTCAATGCGCCGGCGATCCTTGGACCACAGATGAAAGCAGGTGGACTCTCTGTGAGCCGGCTCTCTCCGGTCCACGGGGAGAGACGTGAAGCGACCTCGTCTTGCAGAGCGTCTCCTCACCTTGCGTCCTCTCCAGGGGGGGGGGTTCCAACACACGGCAGTGTCGGGGGTCTTTATCCATGGAATAATCAACGTATACAAAGCATAATCCGTGCCTGGGAAGGCGGGCTGTCGTCGGTAGAATAATCCGGTATACAGGTCCACTCGCTCGTCGGCTCTGGGGCTCCTCGGGTGCAATCTCACATGGGGTCGATCATCCTGGATAAGCAGCCAGTTTTCTGCCCGAAACGATGGGGTACTGACTACGGTAGTATTCTCACCGCACGAAGCACTATATATTAACAGACTATTATTAGCTTAATAGACTACGTCCAACTCGACGATATAGTGCCAAATATGACTATTCAAATATTAATATACACGATGTCTCAATACCGATGGTAGGCCGAACTTGGCCTTACTCCCACACGTGGCGTCGCGGGGAGGCTTTACGTCTGTGACTCTATTGGAGGGTAAGAAACTGGACTGAAAAGGAAGTCCTACTTTAGTAGCGCAGTATATATACGCACTATGAACAAATAGTCCCGTTAGTGGTGCGGTAGCCAGATTCCTACGCGGAACTAGGACTTGTTCGTACATGTTGAGCGGTACGTTTGAACTGGGTCTGGGGGGTATGGCAGCCTGGCACCAAGGTCTCGACCAATAGTAGAATGGAGACTATTATGGGATGTTCAGTAGGCTAGAATGGATATTCAATGCATATTGTACAAGGAATATACAAGGGATATCAAGGAATATTAGAGAATATACAAATACAATTAAATATATATATATAATAAATATATATATTTGGTTTAATCTGGCCCTTCACAACAGGTACCTTGAGAGCCTTGACGTAAGTGGTTGTAGCTACCATAGATCAGTGGTTCCCAAAGTCGGGGTCGCGACCCAAAGGTGGGCCGCGAGCAGCCACGGGTGGGCCGCGAGATGATTTAAAAAAAATTAAAATTAAAAGAAAAAAAAAGAAAAAAATATATATATATATATATATATTTTTTTTTTGTCAGGCCACTGAACTTAGAAGCAGGCCAGGACAGTGTTTCTAGTTGTATTCTAAAATTATATTCTATTGTATTCTAAAATGTGACTATATGGTTTTATATTAACTTAATAAATAAACAAAAACGAAAAATCTACTTATTTCAACGAACATTTCAAACTAAATAACAGATTATGCACATAAAACGCTGAAAACAACCGAAGCAACAATAGTATTTTATTGAAGCTATTATTATTATCATTATTATTTTGCAACAAGTTAGCCCTCTCATAAATAGCACATATAAATGAATAACTAACTTGAACTAACTTAATAGGATTGAAGTGATATTTGGCTTAAAAAATCGGTCGTCTGGCAAAACAAAAACAAAAAAAACCAGACGATGTGCATTGGGCCGCGGCTCTGACGCCTTATTTTCTGGGCCCCGGCCTGAAAAGTTTGGGAACCCCTGCCATAGATGATCCAATATACTTTCATAATAATCTCCTGAACACGGAGATACCAATCTCAAGTCGATCGGCACTTTCTCTATTGGATCATGTCTCCAGCACCCCCACAGCCGTAGCTACAACCACTTAGTTAGGTTAACTTACCACCACCGTAAAGCGGACAAAGGGCACTAGAGAACACTTATAAATTCACACACTTTAATGAAGCAAACAAATGCCTTAATAATCAAACTTTATTTGTATAGAACCTTTCATACAAGAGTTGCAGCTCAAAGTGCTTCACAGCAGTAAAAAAAGACAGGCATAAAATTAGCACAAAATTGGCCGATCAAGAGCAATGCATAACGTGCAGACATAAAATAAGCATAGATTAGTTGATTAATCTAAACCATTAATTTACCAGAAGAATCAACAACAATTGATTATATTTGCAATTTAATATTTCAAAATGTTTAATGAGTAACACAGCCTAGGGTGTAGGCAATGGAGTCAGAGTTCAGAGTTTGTATGGTTGCAGACGAGCGCAAAGTGCCCATAGTGTGTATCTATGTTCTATCTATGATCATCTGTCTTTGTTCAGGTTCCATCAGGAGAGACCAGTCTCCCCTGTACCCAGCTGTGTGTTCATAAAGAGTGACTGGTCCATGGATAAACCAACTTCAAAGATGGACACCAGTCACAAGAGAGGTCAGATCTCATGACATATTCAGTCTCTCAGTTCCAGATGTATTTCTATAAGGGACCAGTGCTCTGCATGCTGTACTGTTTACCATGTATGTTTTCTGTGATTGAATTGACACTTTCCTCAGATGTTGTTGATATAGTGTATTAGTAGTAGGGGTGTAACGGTACGTGTATTCGTCACGTGAATTTACGGTATGGCCGTTACGGTACATCCAGGCATACGAAGAATACGTCTCATACCACTAGGTGAAACTAGGGTTGCACATTTGACAAATGTATGCTCAATGGGCCTCATTCAACAATACTCTCTTATTATTTTTCTTATATTCTTGCTTACCTGTCTGTTAAGAGAACAATAAGAAAAGCCACCGCCACATTCATCAAGCCGTTCTTAACGTCGAAATCTGTGCGTACCCAGGAGATTTGCATGATGAATCCCACTCATTCTTAAACTCAAAAGCGCGTTGCGCTAAATTAATTTGCATACAGACACGCCCACCATCTCCTTATAAGGCGAATGAGGCTGGTGTAAAACAGCCGAGTTTCGCCATCTGATCCCTGTCTGATATATTCAACAGGAAGCGCTTTGCGATCTCAAAATGACACGCACACACACACGTCTCACGACTTGCGACTCAGTGCATGTGTGTGTGTTCCTGTGGGTTGCTCATCGCGCGTGTGTGTGTTAATCTGATGACAAATAAAGACTTATACTTATACGTATACGTACTGTATAGTGCGAAATAAATCGGTCAAAAGTAGGCTGTCAATACTGAACGACTGGCTGCGCGCTTGTCAAGAACCAATCGCGGCGCACAGTATACTGATATATATATGCCGCTGATCTATATGCTCTCTCCTTTCAGATCTCTCTCTGAAATGTCCGTGGAGAGATGTCATCTCTCTCTGAAATGTCCGTGGCTAAAATTCCGAGTGCGCTCAGAACTTTAGGTGTGGAGTGGAGCAGAGTTTTGATTGATTGAACATTTTATTAACAGATTGCAGAATTGGTACAATCAGGGGCGGACCTTCCTACAGGCGATATAGGCAGTCGCCTAGAGCGCCACCCAGAGGGGGGCGCAAAAAAAAAATAAATAAAAACATTATTTGTACATAAAAAAAATTCTAACATAAGGGAAAATGAGCCAAAAATCTAAAACGGTCGGTCGGTCTGAGCCTCAGCTTTAGGTGTTCACAGTCAGAACATGCTAGAGCGCTGTGCATTGATGGGTATCGGTCAAGTGTTTATAGAATTGAGCGTTGAGGAAAGAAAGACTAACGTTAGAGAACTATGAAGAGGCAAAAGCCACACAAAAAAAATTACAAAAAAAAAAAATACACACAATTGTTAAGGGGATGCAAACCAGAGAGAGACTTTCGTCTTGTTTACATCAGGGTCCCCCATTTTCAATTCATCATAACATATGCATGACATACAGATAGACAGTACTGCTACATCTTCATCTATACAGAGAAGAGAAGAGAGGAGAGGAGAGGTTGTAAATATGCGTTATATGCGTACGGCCTGGGCAGCCAGCATCTAACTGTTCTAACAGCAATATATAATCCATTTCAGAAGCAGAACGCGGCTGCCTATAGCATTGCCAGGTCAGCTCTAAGGAGAGGCATCAAGGCAGCAAAACTTAAATACAAGGAACGGATCGAGACCCACTTCTCCAACTCCACCAACCCCCGCTGGGTGTGGGAGGGGATTAAAGCCATCACTGACTACAAGGGAACAACATCACCCATAAATAGCTCTGTCACATTAACCGAGGAGTTGAACCATTTCTATGCCCGGTTCGACACAGCAAACAGGGACCAAGTAGTGCAGCCCCTCCCCCCCAGCGGCACAGCCCCCGTCCTGAGCCACCATGAAGTCAGGTGTTGCCTCCGGAATACCAACCCAAGGAAGGCAGCAGGACCTGATGGAGTTCGAATTGATTGATTGATCGATTACTCGCGGCTATGAGAACTCGAGCCAGCTTGTGAGAATTCGTTGTAGCCAGCTAGCGTTGATGCTATTCAATGCTATCATCAACATTAGCTAAATAGCTAACCAACTAAATACAATGACAGTACCCAACTAACGTTAATGCCATTCAGAATGTATAACATAGCTACAACACACAATAACGTTAATACAATTACATGCATCATTGTTTGCAGTCGAAAGGACTTGCAGGGCTCCAGACTAACTTTTTACATTGGTTGCACCAGCACATCATTTGGGTGCACTCAAAAATGTTCACCGCGCCTTTTGCCGCTGCAATAATCCATTTTAAGTGTTACCTTTACCATTACCTTTTTTGTCAGTTCCCATACACATTAGTAATTTCTTAAGATGTTATGTAAATGATTGTAAAAAATAACATTGTATTACAGTTAGCTCGCAAAGTTCAATCCTTCACTTTTTTATGTCTATTTTGACACATTCAGCTCAGCTCCAGTTAGAGCTGTCCCCATGCCTGTTTTTGGGATTCGAACATTCGCCAGGGTTTTTCGAACGTATGTTTGAACCATCGTTTTTAATCATGCAAACAATGTGCTCCTAAATAGGCAGGATGTAGTCTGACGTCCCTTTGGACCGTTCGCGAGGTCTATTCGTAATTGCAAATATTTTCATGTTGAGCTATAGATTGTGGATGAATACGCACAGAAAGGTACACCATGCAAATGTTGATGCTTTATTTGTTTTAAACGAGACGATTTAGAAATGGCCGGAAACAGCAATCATGTAACCACTACATCTCCCTATACTACTAGTCTTTCGAGTATTTTATTTTGAAAAATGGCCACTTCCGTCCGCGCCTCACTCCAGCGTACTTGACTTACTCGCAGGTTTTTTTCTAGTTCAGTACTGTCGAGTCTTGACTTTAGGCAAATGTGGCACTAGTTTAATATGATGATATGTCTCTAGCGAGCAGTAAGAGACTGTCTTCACTAGTTTAATATGATGATATGTCTCTGGAGAGCAGTAAGAGACTCTGTCTTCACTAGTTTAATATGATGATATGTCTCTGGAGAGCAGTAAGAGACTCTGTCTTCACTAGTTTAATATGATGATATGTCTCTGGAGAGCAGTAAGATACTCTGTCTTCACTAGTTTAATATGATGATATGTCTCTAGAGAGCAGTAAGAGACTGTCTTCACTAGTTTAATATGATGATATGTCTGTAGAGAGCAGTAAGAGACTCTGTCTTCACTAGTTTAATATGATGATATGTCTCTGGAGAGCAGTAAGAGACTGTCTTCACTAGTTTAATATGATGATATGTCTCTAGAGAGCAGTAAGAGACTGTCTTCACTAGTTTAATATGATGATTGATATGTCTCTAGAGAGAAGTAAGAGACTGTCTTCACTAGTTTAATATGATGATATGTCTCTGGAGAGCAGTAAGAGACTCTGTCTTCACTAGTTTAATATGATGATATGTCTCTGGAGAGCAGTAAGAGACTGTCTTCACTAGTTTAATATGATGATATGTCTCTGGAGAGCAGTAAGAGACTGTCTTCACTAGTTTAATATGATGATATGTCTCTGGAGAGCAGTAAGAGACTCTGTCTTCTAGGGCTGCAACTAATGACTATTTTGGTAGTCAACTAATCTGTCGATTATTTTTTCGATTAGTCGACTAATCGAAAAACAATTATATAAAGAAAAAAAAATATATATATATATTTTTTGCACTACCTGTCTTTGTGAAAGTGGCTTCTCAGCTCTGGTCCAGCTGAAGACAGAGCAGAGGAACAGATTGGACATTGAGCATGACCTCTCAGAGTTGCTTTGAGACTCTTGTCAGGACCAAACAACATCCCCAGTTATCCCATTAGTTCCCCCAAACTTACTGTCGGTCTGTTATGTTAAGCTAAGAAGTCTTCAGCTGGCTGGACCAGAGCTGAGAAGCCACTTTCACAAAGATAGGTAGTGCCGGGGGGAAATAAAAAAAAAAAAAGTTATAATATTATTATAATAATTTTTTATGACTAATCGACGCAACAATTCCTCGTCGACGATTTTTTATAATCGACGTCGTCGATTATGTCGACTAATCGTTGCAGCCCTACTGTCTTCACTAGTTTAATATGATGATATGTCTCTGGAGAGCAGTAAGAGACATATTCGCACTTCTTCGCTATTTTTTTTTTTTTTTTTTTATTTATTTATTTCGGGATTTTTTTTGAACATTTACAGTTATTGGTATCATACATTTTCCATCTCTTTTCTTTTTTTTCCCTCTCATTTCCCCTTCCCCTCCCTCATTCCCACCCCATCCCCCCCACACCGAGGTTATTGACAAACACATCTGCAAAATATACAAACACACAGCATAGATGCTGCTGGGAAAGAAAAACAAAAAAACAACAACAATATCAATCAGACCCATCTGCATTGTGCACAAATAGTTAGATAAAAAGAGATAAAAACTCTCTAGCACGGATGTGGCTGTAGAAGAAAGTCATCAATGATATTATTTCACTCTTTCCCCCACCCCTACTTATAGTGTTGTGGTAATTCTTGAGTAGTTTGATCTTCTGCAGCTGTGTCCCTCGTTCCCCTCTCCCTCCCCCAGTTACCCCCCCACCCCCCCGGGGTCTCATTCACACCCATACATACCAGGACAGGGAAGGGGGGGGGGGGGGGGGGGATTAGAAAATAGGAATAAAATAATAATAAAAGATATGGAAGTGCAGTTAGAGGTGTAAAGCTCTATCCTTTCTCTTCATTGATAGTCAGGGTATCGATGTGTTGCAGAAATGGTTGCCAGGTCACATGGAATGTTTCAAGGGAAACTCTTTAGGGAGAATCTGATTCGTTCAAGCTTAATGCAATGTAGTATCTCATGTATCCATCTATTGTGAGTGGGTGGGGAAGGGTGTATCCACTTAAAGAGAATAAGTCTCCTAGCGAGGAGGGTAGTGAACGCCACAACTCGTTTTGCAGCCCTAGATTGCAGTCCAAAATTCTGTGAGTTTGGGGCACGTCCAAAACATATGCATATAATCGTCTGGAGATTGTTTACATCTATTACACGCATCCGTTCTATCCGGGTATATCTTTGCTAACCTCGCATTAGTGTAATGAACCCTATGCAGGATCCTACACTGCAGCAAACTATGTCTTGCACATATAGAGGAGGTGTGTACAAGGTCTAATATATGATCCCATTGTTCATCTGTAATGATAATTCCCAGATCTTCGTCCCATTTGGCTTTTAGGGAGTCTAGCAAGTTGGATTCATCCAAAATATTTTATCATATATAATTGAGACGAGCCCTTTCCGCCCGGTACCGAGCGATAGGAGAGGGTCAGTCCTAGAGTCTGGAGGACGGCCAGGGAATTGTGGGAATTGGTTCTGAACAAAATGTCTGATCTGAAAAAAACGGAAAAGGTGGGAGTTTGGAAGACCAAATTTTTTTGATAATTCTGCAAATGAGGAGAACACACCTCCGGAGTAGAGGTCATTAATGGTTAGCAAACCTTTGTTCGCCCAGCTTCTGAATACAGGATCAGAACAGGACGGTAGGAATAAGTGATTGCGAGAGATTGGAGTTAGCCCCGACGGAGCGTGTAGGCCAAATTGTTTCCTAAACTGATTCCAGATTTTCAAAGTATCCGTTACGATTTGGTTCCGAGCCACCTGTTTAATAGGGATTGAAATGGGTAGTTGGGATGTTGCCACAGACCAGAGTGAGTACTTTGAAGAGGAGACTTCCATCCGAGCCCATTGGGGTTGGTCTTCTTCCTCCCTCCTGGTCCTCCAGTAAAGGAGTTTGTTTATATTACATGCCCAGTAGTAATAGCGAAGATTAGGCAAAGCCAAACCCCCTTCTGATTTGGGAAGCTGCATGATCGTCCTCTTAATACGTGCTCTTTTGTTACCCCACAGGAATGAACCTATAAGTTGATCAATCGAAGTGAAAAAGGCTTTATTAATAAATATTGGTATATGCTGAAAAGCGTATAAAAATCGGGGTAAGACCACCATCTTTATCAGGTTGACCCTTCCCAGAAGTGAAAGGGGGAGAGAGGACCATCTCGTCAGATCTAACTTAAAGCGATCCAGCAGAGGACGGACATTTTTTGCGAAGAGCTCCGTCGGTGATTTGGCCATAAAAATCCCTAGATATGTGAATCCTTCCGTGGCCCTTTTAAAGGGGAAAAGCAATTGAGGAAGCCGTTCCGCAGATGCATTAACAGGTAAATATTCACTTTTCTGGAGATTAAGTTTGTACCCCGAGAGCTGCCTATGCTGTTCTAGAATATCTTTTGCAAAAAAGGGAGGTAGGGACCGCACTCTGAATATCGTTGGTTTTTATTTTCAAAGGACACAAAACGTTTTCGGCCATCCGGCCTTCATCAGTGTGTAAATGACAACTGTGACAAACATAACTTAAGTAGGCTGTACTTGACACCAGGTGGGAACAATCGGCAATCAGTTAACAGTTAACAGGCTAGGTTGACGTCATGATTGGTAGCAGGGCTAGATTGACAAGTAGAATACATAATATCACAATATCACATAAATGTGTATGATGGTAATATATGAAAACACCAAATTGATACATATTACAATATTACAATATTTACAGACCTGTATGGAAATAAAAAAAGGCAGTACATTGGAGTGCATCAGGTTGTTAAACCGTTCATTAAACAGTGTACTAGTTTTTCTCTCTCATACAGTAGATAACTTAGGGTAGCATCTATAGGAATGGAGCCAAAATTGGACTCTTCATTCATCCCAGATGGAATACATCGATTTGAGCCGATGTCAATACAATATATAATTTAATTTACAACTCTGTATGGAACAAAAAACAGTACATTGGGGGTATCAGGTTGTAAGACCGTTCATTAATCAGTGTACTAGTTTTTTGTTTATACAGTAGATAACTTATGATAGCTAGAGGAATGGAGTCAAATTGAACTCTTCATTCATCCCAACTGGATACATAGATTTGAGCCGATGAATCCATACACATTCTCGTTGCAAAAGCAGTTGTTCATGGTTGCCACCTCTTCTATTAAGAAAAACCATCTCTAGACCTATGCACTTGAGGTCATTAATTTTATGATCCATTTCGTTAAAATGTCGTGCCACAGGGGAATTAATGTCAGTCCGCTTTATGTTGCTTCTGTGTTCGTTCAATCTGATTTTTAATTTGCGGGATGTCTGTCCAATATAGTATTTTTTACATGGGCAGAATAATAGGTAAATTATGTGTGTGGAATTACATGTTATTAGCGATCTGATCTTGTAATCCTTCCCGGTGTGGGAGTCGTGAAATGTGTTTGTTTTGATCATGTGGCTGCAAGATGTGCATGATCTACATGGGAAGCTTCCATGAATAAAAGGTTCTGGCTTTGAATAAGAGTCCGCTCTGACAAGGCGGTCCTTCAGGTTTGTAGCTCTTTTACTGTATGTGTAAAACGTGGAGGGTGTTGGAAGCGATCATTTAACGTTCTATCCGATGATAGAATATGCCAGTGTTTCATGACTGTGGACTTTATAACGTAACTAAATGGATCATAAGTAAGGACATAATTAATGGTGCCTGGTGTTCTGTTTCTTTCTTTCTTTCGGAATAGTTCTTTTCTTTCGATTTGGTTTACTGTGGCCATGGCAGAGTTAAGACACTGCTTTGGGTAGCCCTTTTCATCAAAACGTCCCAACATATTTTCACTTTCGGAGTGGAACTCCTCCTGAGAGCTACAGATACGTTTGAGTCTGTATAGTTGACTTACAGGCAAGCTTTTCTTTAAAGGCACTGGGTGGTGACTAGAAAACTGTAGGAGATTATTTTTATCCGTTGGTTTTCTGTAGATAGTTGTGGCAATTAGGTTATTAATTTTAGTTAGTTTAACATCTAGGAAGTGAATGGATTCTCGGCTCTTTTCCATACTAAAGGTGATGGATTCTACACAAGAGTTCAAATATGACAAAAAGGATGACAGCTCTATTTCGTTTCCTGACCAGACCATGAAAACATCATCGATAAATCGAACAAAATATTTGATATGGGGTCCATATAACACATTGTTGTAAATGAAGTCCTCCTCGAACTTACCCATAAATAAACACGCATAGGCGCATGCGGATGGGGATCCCATAGCAGACCCATATTCCTGTTGGTAATAGGTATTTTCAAACATAAATACATTTCTATTCAATGTAAATTTCATCAGTTCCATGATACATTCATGTGGGGGCGTTTGGTCTGGGTGTTTCCTTAGGAAATGGTTCAAAGCTTCTAGACCAAGGTTGTGGTTAATGTTGGAATATAGCGAAGTAACGTCTAGGGTTGCAAGGATATCACTGTCACCAATATTTCTGACTAAATCTAGTTTAGATAGAAAATCAGAGGTATCTTTTATATACGAGGGAAGTTTCCAAACCAGTGGTTGGATGTGGTAGTCTACAAACTTGGAGGCATTCTCTGTGAGTGACCCTCTCCCCGATATTATAGGTCGGAGTGGAGGGTCGTTTGGGCATTTGTGCACCTTGGCTAAACCATAGATGACAGGTGTGATAGGGAACTCGTCCACCAGGAATTTTGCTTCTTTTGCAGTGACCCATTTATTTTCTTCAGCTCTTTTGATTATCTGTTTCAATTCTAGGTTGTAGTTATTCCTGGGATTCAGTAAAATTCTCTTATAATATTTGGTGTCAGTTAACATCTCCTTGATTTTTTCACTGTAAATGGGTCACTGCAAAAGAAGCAAAATTCCTGGTGGACGAGTTCCCTATCACACCTGTCATCTATGGTTTAGCCAAGGTGCACAAATGCCCAAACGACCCTCCACTCCGACCTATAATATCGGGGAGAGGGTCACTCACAGAGAATGCCTCCAAGTTTGTAGACTACCACATCCAACCACTGGTTTGGAAACTTCCCTCGTATATAAAAGATACCTCTGATTTTCTATCTAAACTAGATTTAGTCAGAAATATTGGTGACAGTGATATCCTTGTAACCCTAGACGTTACTTCGCTATATTCCAACATTAACCACAACCTTGGTCTAGAAGCTTTGAACCATTTCCTAAGGAAACACCCAGACCAAACGCCCCCACATGAATTTATCATGGAACTGATGAAATTTACATTGAATAGAAATGTATTTATGTTTGAAAATACCTATTACCAACAGGAATATGGGTCTGCTATGGGATCCCCATCCGCATGCGCCTATGCGTGTTTATTTATGGGTAAGTTCGAGGAGGACTTCATTTACAACAATGTGTTATATGGACCCCATATCAAATATTTTGTTCGATTTATCGATGATGTTTTTTCATGGTCTGGTCAGGAAACGAAATAGAGCTGTCATCCTTTTTGTCATATTTGAACTCTTGTGTAGAATCCATCACCTTTAGTATGGAAAAGAGCCGAGAATCCATTCACTTCCTAGATGTTAAACTAACTAAAATTAATAACCTAATTGCCACAACTATCTACAGAAAACCAACGGATAAAAATAATCTCCTACAGTTTTCTAGTCACCACCCAGTGCCTTTAAAGAAAAGCTTGCCTGTAAGTCAACTATACAGACTCAAACGTATCTGTAGCTCTCAGGAGGAGTTCCACTCCGAAAGTGAAAATATGTTGGGACGTTTTGATGAAAAGGGCTACCCAAAGCAGTGTCTTAACTCTGCCATGGCCACAGTAAACCAAATCGAAAGAAAAGAACTATTCCGAAAGAAAGAAAGAAACAGAACACCAGGCACCATTAATTATGTCCTTACTTATGATCCATTTAGTTACGTTATAAAGTCCACAGTCATGAAACACTGGCATATTCTATCATCGGATAGAACGTTAAATGATCGCTTCCAACACCCTCCACGTTTTACACATAAAAGAGCTACAAACCTGAAGGACCGCCTTGTCAGAGCGGACTCTTATTCAAAGCCAGAACCTTTTATTCATGGAAGCTTCCCATGTAGATCATGCACATCTTGCAGCCACATGATCAAAACAAACACATTTCACGACTCCCACACCGGGAAGGATTACAAGATCAGATCGCTAATAACATGTAATTCCACACACATAATTTACCTATTATTCTGCCCATGTAAAAAATACTATATTGGACAGACATCCCGCAAATTAAAAATCAGATTGAACGAACACAGAAGCAACATAAAGCGGACTGACATTAATTCCCCTGTGGCACGACATTTTAACGAAATGGATCATAAAATTAATGACCTCAAGTGCATAGGTCTAGAGATGGTTTTTCTTAATAGAAGAGGTGGCAACCATGAACAACTGCTTTTGCAACGAGAATGTGTATGGATTCATCGGCTCAAATCTATGTATCCAGTTGGGATGAATGAAGAGTTCAATTTGACTCCATTCCTCTAGCTATCATAAGTTATCTACTGTATAAACAAAAAACTAGTACACTGATTAATGAACGGTCTTACAACCTGATACCCCCAATGTACTGTTTTTTGTTCCATACAGAGTTGTAAATTAAATTATATATTGTATTGACATCGGCTCAAATCGATGTATTCCATCTGGGATGAATGAAGAGTCCAATTTTGGCTCCATTCCTATAGATGCTACCCTAAGTTATCTACTGTATGAGAGAGAAAAACTAGTACACTGTTTAATGAACGGTTTAACAACCTGATGCACTCCAATGTACTGCCTTTTTTTATTTCCATACAGGTCTGTAAATATTGTAATATTGTAATATGTATCAATTTGGTGTTTTCATATATTACCATCATACACATTTATGTGATATTGTGATATTATGTATTCTACTTGTCAATCTAGCCCTGCTACCAATCATGACGTCAACCTAGCCTGTTAACTGTTAACTGATTGCCGATTGTTCCCACCTGGTGTCAAGTACAGCCTACTTAAGTTATGTTTGTCACAGTTGTCATTTACACACTGATGAAGGCCGGATGGCCGAAAACGTTTTGTGTCCTTTGAAAATAAAAACCAACGATATTCAGAGTGCGGTCCCTACCTCCCTTTTTTGCATAATTAATATTGGACTACGCACCTGTCTGAGCGCAGTGGTTACCCTTTTCTACTAGAATATCTTTTGTCATGTATTATTTTTGTTCTGTTTTGTTCTGTTTTTTGTTTTGCCATAGTTTGTCTCTCCTGCCCATGTAAAGCATCTTTGAGCACCTGGAAAAGCGCTATATAAAATAGATGTATTATTATTATTATAAAGTAGGAGATCATCGGCATACAATGAGAGTATGAACCAGGCCGAACCTCTCAATCCCCTCAAATCTGTCCTCACTGCGAAGCCATATGGCTAAAGGTTCTGCAGCGAGCGCGTAGAGCAAGGGAGAAAGCGGGCATCCTTGACGGGTGCCGCGATAAAGCGCAAACTGGCCCGACTTGGTACCATTCACATTAACCGAGGCCACCGGGGACAAGTATAGGAGTTTTATCCATGAAATAAAACCCGGGCCCAAACCGAATTTCTCAAGTGTATGGAACAGGTATCTCCATTCCACTCTGTCAAACGCTTTCTCAGCATCTAGGGAGAGTACCATTTCTGGTGCGCCAGTCGTGGTTGTGAAAAGGATATTTAACAGCCTTCTGGTGTTAAAGAAGGATTACCTGTCCATGATGAAACCCGTCTGATCCGGGTCTATCAGGAATGGGACCACCTTCTGAAGACGGCATGAGAGGACCTTAGCCAATATTTTACAATCCACATTAAGGAGGGAGATTGGTCTGTAACTGCTACAAAGGAGAGGGTCTTTACCTTTTTTGAGCAGCAGGGACAATGACGCCTCTGATAGCGTGGGTGGCATTTGGCCCTTTAGAAGGGAGTCGTTGTATACTCTCAGTAGGAACGGAGCAACCAACACGGAGTAAGTTTTATAAAATTCTGTAGTGTAGCCATCTGGCCCGGGTGATTTACCACTTTGTAAGGATTTGATTGCCTCAGTCACTTCAGAGATGGTTATAGGCGTGCCTAACTCTTCAGCTTCTGCTTTATTCGCTTGAGGATACTTGAGAGACTTGAGGGGGTTTGGGCGATCCCAGTCCTGCTGGGAAGACTCCGACGTGTAAAGTTTGGAATAATAGTCAGAGAAAATTTCAGAAATTTCCGTAGGGTCTGTTGTAGTGACACCTAATTGGGATTTTATCCTGGGAATCAGTCTAGAGGCAATTGCCACTCGTGCTTGGTACGCAAGTAATTTTCCGGCCTTATCCCCCTGTTCGAAAAAACGTTGCTTGGTGTGCAGGAGTAGTCTCTCGATCTTACTAGTTGAAAGCAAATCATATTGTGATTGAAGCTGGAGTCGTTTTTTATATAGAGCAGGGGTGGGTTTAGACGAGTACTGGATGTCTAATCGTTTAATCTCATCTGATATACCCGTTAATTTGGATTGTTCCTGCTTCCCAAAATGAGAGGTAAAGGAGATGGCCTGTCTGCGGAGATATGCCTTAAAGGCCTCCCAGAGTATGTCACTGCTAACTTCAGGTGTGTCGTTTATCTCAAAGAAGATTTTTATTTGTGCATGAATAAAATCCTTAAATTCAGGTTCAGATAATAAGTGGGAGTTGAATCTCCAAAATTTAGAGGGTGTTCTACCCTGGGGGAAGTTAATTTCAACGGATGTCGGGGCATGATCGGAAATGACTATACTATGGTACTTAGTGGAGACTACATTATAGGGGTGGACGGTATGGTCTAAAATGTATATCACGGTATAATTTGAAGCATAGACGGTAATGGTATATATCACGGTATCAGTGTTTCTGTTAGAATAATTTTTTTGCCTGATAGGCAGGCTATATAAAGAATGACATCCTCAAGGCATGTAGATTTATAATATTTTAACTTAAAACTAGGCTACTTTTGCGTATAAAGTCATTATATTCCAAATAAAATAAGTCCCGAGTCGAGACTCCTGCTCCCATTGCAAACAGCGGGGCTGGATTTTGCTAGAAGCATATGTAGCTGCAGAGCCGCAGAGCCAGGGGCTCTTTCAGGTCATTCATTTCAGCCATTGGCAATTCAGCCGTTGGGTGGGGGGGCGCTGTTTGACGGGCCTGTGACCAGACCTGAAAGAGCCCCTGGCTCTGCGGCTCTGCAGCTGCATGCTATTCGCAAATCCACTGCTGCAGCCGTCCTCCCGGCTCCCGCTGCTGCCATCGTTATCATAACACTACACACATATCGTAATGTTTACAGCAAACTGTAGTTGATCACCAGGTATGTTTTATTAACGTAGAATAATTCATATAAGAAAAACGATAGGGAAATATCTTACCTTTCTCCACTGGTTAAAAATGCCAGGAACTGAAATTGAAACTTGCTGTGTGCCGCCGCGGTGATATGTGTTTATTATGAAATGACAATTGCGTGTTGACACGCCCACTGCGCGAAGCCTCCTAAATAACTTTTTCCAGTTTGCACATATCTATTATCTATGACTAATTCTATCTATTTTTAGGGGCAAATGCGATTGAAATAGTCGCGCTGTGGTTACATGGCGTCATTGCTATTTTAGAGCTGCTCTACCGGTTACACGGTATAGTCAAAATCCATACCGTAGAGCAAATTAATACCGTTTATACCGTATACCGTTTATACCGTCCACCCCTACTACATTATGTAGTAGTTTTTCATCTAGTAAAAAGAAGTCTATCCTCAAATATGTGTGGTGGACATGAGAGAAGAAGGAGAAAAGTAGGACATTTTGTTCTCCAAAGGTCTATAAGGCCAAGCTGTTCCATGTGAAATTTTAGGATGTTCGCCGCTTTGGAGATGGTAGTACGTCTATCCGAAGACCTGTCAAGTTCTATGTTTTGGACCTGATTAAAGTCTCCTCCGATAATTATGTGATGATCATTAAGGTTAGGTATCGAGGAAAATAAATTGGATACAAATTTATCATTGTCCCAATTTGGTGCATATATTGAGGCCAAAACCACGGGAATATTCTGCAGCCTGCCCGACACTATAACATATCGTCCGTCAGGGTCAGTTAAAATGATGGAGGGCTCGAAGGGAACATCCCTATGTATAATAATTGCAGCTCCCCTGGCTTTTGCAGAGAATTTAGAATGAAAAATGTGTCCCATCCATGCTCTCTTAATACGGGGGATATCTGAGGTGCAGATGTGTGTCTCTTGTAAAAAACAAAGGTCACCCTTGAGATGCCGTAGGTGGTTAAATACCTTGTTAGCCTTGATAGAGTTATTCATCCCTTTGACATTCCATGAGACGAAACGGATGTTCCTGCACGTCACTGCCATGTTCTGTTAAGTATATACATACCTGAGTTGAAAAGATGAAACATTGGAAGAGAGGAGAAAGGTAGAGGGGGATAAAGAAGGGGGGGGGGTTGACGCACACACATGCACCCACACAACCATACACAAACATACTCACCCGGGGGTACATCCCTTGGTCCCTAAGGGAACAGTAACAGCCTTTGTACCTCTCAGGATACGCTCCTTCCGGTGGAGGCTTCATCCTCACTCCCCTTTTCTCCTCTCTCCCGTTCATTTCGAACAGCCTCCACTATGGTTATGGATAGACTTTTAAATTTGTGTTAAAGAACATTCAAACAGCCAAAAAAAGAAAAACCAAAAGAAAAAAAGGGATGAATAAATTCAAAAATTTAAATTAGAATAAAAATGAAAGATATTTGCAACACAACTCGGGGCTCATCCGTTAGAGCATGGACGTAAAAGCGCTACCAATGACTCCCACTAAGGAGTGTGACCCATAAAAAGTTGAGAGTGAACGAGTATACCGAGGCGCTCCAGTGTGTATAGGTCAACCCATAATTCAGTGGACCTGGGCAAAGTCCGCTTCCAACCTGTAACAGCTCAAAGAGAATGTCTTTAGCCCCTGCTACCATGCCCATTAGGGATATAAAAATTGCAAAACCATAACAGAGTTGAAAAAGAGGCGCCACTTTCTTCCTTTTTTTTCCTTTCTCCTTTCGTCTATAAAAAAAATATACAAATATGTAAAGAGTAAAATAATAATAATCAAGAGGTATATGCAGTTACGGGGGTTACAAGATTCAGGGACCTCAAAATGTACCTAAAATATGTATAGAAAGGTAATGTGGTTAGCTACATTCGGCAGTGTTAGAGACCTGTACCTTCAGACCGTAAAAAGAAGCGTGTGCAAATTGAGTTGGTTCAGTCAATACCTTGAGTGCTTCCTGAAACATGTATACAAACCCCCCACTACCCAATAGATACTATCCGGTTTGTTTGTATTGAGACCCTCAGATAGTAAGAGGAGCATGTGCACCCTGAATATGTTCACCCTGCCTAGAGAGTCATATGTATATAAATCCATACAAAAAGAAAGGACAAATTAAGTTAAGGGAAAAAAAGAAAATTATATATATATATATATATATATATATATATATATATATATATATATATAAAAAATAAGAAAAAGGGGCAACAACAAAAATTACGAAATAGGAAGCAGAAGAAAACGGCATGCAATTATTCACAAGGTTATTCACGGCTATAGCAACCTGATTGGCATAGGGTTCCTTTTGAAGGAGTCACTCCAATTTAAATAACAATATTACCCTTCTGAGGCATAGGTGGCCACTCTATAGTGACTGGGCACTATAATCCAACCAAGGTCTACAAGTTCAGCCGCACATTTAATATGTCGTAATCATGTCTTGCTGTTGGTGTCGGTTTCAGCTGGCCCCGAGGTGTCCGTTAGACCTAGGTAAATGGTCTAGTAAATTCAGGCCCAGTCTCTGTACATTCCAATCCGCGCATTGAGTACTCTTGAAGCATACACATAGAACCTTCATTATCCTGTCAAACCGGTCCAGTCTATTTATCTAGCAGCCTCTAAACAGAGGGAACGCCTACAGTTTGAATGAGAGAGAGACACATGTAAAAGAAGAGCTATTAAAGAATAATAAAAAAAAAGGAATTAGAAATAAGTGCAAAAAGAATCCGCGTCGGCTATTTGGGAAGCATAAAGTTCTGTTTCAGAAGCCAGTCCGCTTAATGTCAATAGCATCTCCCCATGAATTCTAAGTGTCAGGTCTAACGCGGTCGACCAATTTAGCCCAACCGATGTCTATAATTTCAGTCTCGCATTCTACATTCATTGTTCATTGCTCCCGGCGTCAGGTTAGCTTACCCCTAGGTACTCGTTAGGTAGCCGTCCACGCTACGTTAGGTAGCCGTCCACGCTAGGCTAGCTTGGCCTTGAGGTACGTTTCAGCGTCTCCAACAGACATGAAGCGTAATCTGTCCCCGCTCTCCTCCGTAATCATCAGTTTGGCCGGGTAATGAAGACTAGGCCTCAGCCCCCGTTTGTAAAGTAGTGCCATCACATCGCGGTACGGTGCTCGCTGTTCCAACACAGCCGGGGTATAATCCTCATAGAAAGCAATTTGATGACCGTCGTACTGCATCTCTGTCTCCCTTCTCTTTCTGGCCTCCCGGATCACCCGTTCTTTGGTTTGATAATTATGGAACCTGATGATAACAGGCCTAGGCTTTTCACCCTGCTTCGGCTTAGCCGCTAGCGACCTATGTGCACGGTCCAATTCTGGAGGGGTAGGGAGGGTTTCTGCCCCAAAAACCTGGGATAAAAGGGTGGCAAAGAAGGATGTTGGTCTCGGGCCCTCAATCTGTTCTGGTAGTCCAATGATCCGAAGGTTGTTACGTCGCCCTCGAGCCTCGAGGTCCTCCGCTTTAGCCTTTAGCATAGCATGGCTAGCCCTCAGATCAGCACATGTAGCCTCTAGCGACGCAATTCTTTCGCTTACAGATTCCGCATTCTCCTCCAGGGACTTGACCTGCTGTCCGTTGTCGGCCACGTCCGATTTCATTTGGTCAAGTTTATTTTCCAGAGTGGTAATGGCTTTTCTGAACTCGGTGGTCATAGCCTCTTTGTGGTTTTCAAGCAGGGTGGCCAGCCAGGCCTTGCTAAAAGCGTTGTCAGCCTCCTCTTCATTCTGAACATCGGCCCGTTTTGGTCTTGGAGTCTTGGATGTCATCTTTGCGAAGATAAATATTTAGTTAGCTGTATCGATACTTGCATATAAACAAGAATTATGAGGGTTTGGAGTCTTAAAACGTAGAATTAAAAAAAAAACATGAGGGAGAGAGGGAAAACGCGTCCTACTCCCTGCTCACCATACCGGAAGTCTCGCTTCTTCGCTAGTTTAACTTGTATAACTTGTATTTTTTCCTTTGGATTTAAGTTTAACCACAAAATAAACGTATGTTTTTAACTACCGGTAACTTTAATAACGGTACATCTGCCGTACAGCAGTGCCAGTGCAGTTCAATGATTTTTTTTTGTTCAGTTCAATGCAGTTCAACTGCCAGTGCAGTGCAATAACTAAATAATACAAAATAATAATTTGTTTAAAATAAATCAGAAAAAAACCAATGTAATCTCTTTGAAAGAGATGTCCTTTAAAGGTTCATGCTTCTCCACATCTCTGGCTGACATCACCATTGTGATGCATAATGGTTAGGCGCTTTGTGTTTTCCTCAAGTGAGGGATTCTCTTTTGTCGGGTCAGCAGCGTTTTGTACTTGCTGAAGCTTCTCTCTGTATAATTATTTTTTAAGTTTAAATATTATTCTTTTTTAAGTTTAAATATCAACATTATCTGGCCATCCTCAGTAAATACTATCAAACTCCTCTGACCTCATCTGCACACACACTATAAAAACAAACTGGATATTTGGACTAACGTTTGGCTACTTGAGAGAGAGGGAGGGAGAGAGAGAGACGCAAGTCTGACTATTACGGAGCGAGCACTGCGTTCCGAGAGAGAAAGAAAGAGACTAATTTACTGCGTTCCGTTATCCCGGAATGGATTTGGTAGCTGTCATTTCATCACTCCATGCAGTAGACCGTGCAGCGTCACCGTTTTAGAGTCGTAGTGAAGATTGATTTATATGAAAACCGATTTATGTATAATTTAAGCAAATTCCACACCATTCCGCGATAATTCAGAATTCTGTGAAATCCTCTGTGATTCTGCGATCGCGGATTCCATAGGGCCCTACTTTACACCTGTATCACTATACATTATAATAAAACACAAGATACTTGTGCCCTAATGATGACGATAAATTAACGCTCAATTAACAACCGAATTCAGTCGTATACATTCAAAACATTCTTGGTAAATGTATATATTCCCCAGTTAGACATGGACATTTCCAGTGGTTATTCTGATAAAACTAGATTAGTTAATGTAGGTATAAAATGCTTAGCACTCAAATCTACCATATAATTCATTAATTGATGTCCTGTTTTCTATCTTCATTCAGAAACTCTTCGTGTGAAGTGTCGTCGTAAACTCAAATCTAGGTTGAAGAAGAGGTTCCAGTGTTTGTTTGAGGGAAACGCTAAAGAAGGAAACCCAACCCTTCTGAATCAGATGTACATGGAGCTCGACATCTCAAGGGGAGGGAGTGGAGAGGTCAACACTGAACATGAGGTCACACAGAGCCAAGCAGCATCCAGGAAACCAGTGAGCCCAGAAACGCTGATTAAAAGTAAAGACATCTTTACAGCCTTATTTGGACAGGATAAAGCAAACCGAAGAGTGATGACAAAGGGAGTGGCTGGCATTGGTAAAACGGTCTTAACACAGAAGGTCACTCTGGACTGGGCTGAAGGAAAAGCCCACCAGCATGTACACTTCATGTTTCCATTCAAGTTCAGAGAGCTGAACCCACTGAAGGGGAAACAATACAGCTTGGTGGAACTTCTTCATCACTTCTTCTTGGAAACCAAACAAGCAGGAATCTGCAGCTACGATGAATTCACAGTTGCGTTCATCTTTGATGGTCTGGATGAGTGTCGACTTCCTCTAGACTTCCACCACAATGAGGTCTGGACTGATGTCACAGAGCCAACCTCAGTGGACGTGCTGCTGACAAACCTAATCAAGGGTCATCTGCTTCCCTCTGCTCTCATCTGGATAACTTCCCGACCTGCAGCAGCCAATCAGATTCCTCCTGAGTGTGTTGACATGGTAACAGAGGTACGGGGGTTCACTGACCCACAGAAGGAGGAGTACTTCAGGAAGAGATTCACAGATGAGAAGAAGCTGGCCAAAAGAATCATCTCGCACATCAAGACATCAACGAGCCTCCACATCATGTGCCACATCCCATTCTTCTGTTGGGTCACTGCTACAGTTCTGGAGAACATACTGAGAACAGATAAGAGAAGAGAGCTGCCAAAGACCCTGACTGAGATGTACGAACACTTCGTGGTGTTTAAGTCCATACAGGGGAATAAGAAGTACCATGGGAGAGTTGAGACAGATCCACACTGGAATGAAGAGAGCACTCCGACTCAGATCATTCGGTCTCTGGGAAAACTGGCTTTTGAACAGCTGGAGAAAGGCCACATGACCTTCTATGAAGCAGACCTGACAGAGTGTGGCATTGATGTCAGAGCAGCCTCGGTGTACTCAGGAGTGTTCACACGGCTCTACAGAGAAGAGCGTGGGCTGCACCAGGAGAAGGTGTTCAGCTTTGTCCATCTGAGCATTCAGCAGTTTCTAGCTGCTCTTCATGTCTTTCTCTCATTCATGAACAGTGGTGTCAATCTACTGTCTGAACCAGAGTCAACCTCCTGGTGGTCGAAGCTGGTAACAGACACATCTGCTATGAAGGCTTTGGGGGAGAGGGAGAATGGACACCTGGACCTGTTCCTCCGCTTCCTGCTGGGTCTCTCACTGGAGACCAATGAACTGAATGACTACTCTCTGGTGAAAGAGATCCAACAGTACCTCAGCTCAGGAAGGCTCTCCACTGAAGAACTCTCCCCTACTCAGGTGTCAGCTCTGGTCTTTGTGTTGCTGACATCAGAAGAGGAGCTGGACGTGTTTGAGCTGAAGAAATACTCTGCTTCAGAGGAGGCTCTTCTGAGGCTGCTGCCAGTGGTCAACGCCTCTACTATATCTCTGTGGGTACATTTATATGTTAATACATTGTATTCTCTTAATGCTTATTCTTATTATTACTATTATTATTATTATGTATTAAGAAATAATACACCACTTTTCAACAATTAATTGTATCTATTGCATATCCAGACTTGGTGACTGTAACCTCTCAGAGAGATGCTGTGAAGCTCTGGCCTCAGTTCTCGGCTCCAAGTCCTCCAGCCTGAGAGAGCTGGACCTGAGTAACAACGACCTGCAGGATTCAGGAGTGAACCTGCTCTGCTCTGCTGGACTGGGGCGTCCACACTGTAGACTGGAGACTCTCAGGTCCGTTTAAACTGTTCTATTCCATGTTGATCTTATATGATTATATTATATGGAAGATTTATGCTGTTCTCTCTGGTCTGTGTTCTTCCTCGTCATATTTGTAGCCATATTCTATTATATTCTCTACTGTTCTATTAATCTTCTTCAGGTTTAAGCAAAACAGCCTCACAGTGAAATGCTGTAAGGAGTTATCATCAGCTTTCAGCTCCAAGTCCTCCAGCCTGAGAGAGCTGGACCTGAGTAACAACGACCTGCAGGATTCAGGAGTGAAGCTGCTCTCTGCTGGACTGGGGAGTCCACACTGTAGACTGCAGACTCTCAGGTCAGTGTTCCTGGACCAGTTCAACAGACAACCATTTAAAACATATTTTAAAAACATCAGATTAAAAAGAAATATGTACATTTGGTGTGTTGGTTGAATAATTAGTACCTGTGTATCTGAATGTGTGTGTGTAGGCTGGCAGGCTGTCTGGTCACAGAGGAAGGCTGTGCTTCTCTGGTCTCAGCTCTCAGCTCCAACCCCTCCCAACTGAGAGAGCTGGATCTGAGCTACAATCACACAGGAGACTCAGGAGTGAAGGTGCTCTCTGCTGGTCTGGAGGATCCACACTGGAGACTGGAGACTCTCAGGTAGGATGTGGTACTTTTTAAAAACATTTAAAAACATCAGATGAATAGGAAATATGTACATTTGGTGTGTTGGTTAAATACTAGTACCTTTGTGTCTCTGTGGTTTTAACTTATGTGTGTGTATAGGCAGGGCTCGAAATAAACTTTTTTACTCTGTAGCACTGGTGCTCCCAACTTCAAAAAGTTTGGAGCACCAGCAAAAATGTAGGACCACCCACCAAAATGTAAGGAGCACCAACAATATATATGTAATAGATTTTTTTTATTGATAGAAACGACTATAACTACTGTAATGCAGTAAAACAGTGGAACTAGCCTTAAACTATAGTATAGTGTAGACATAGTAGTGTAGCCTGTAGTGTAGACTAGGCATGTGCCGGTATGACATTTTGAGGGTACGATAACCTTTGGCGAAAATACCACGGTTTCATAGTATATCACGGTATTCGGTACATAATCTTTTTTTTTATTTAAACAAAACATCTTTTATTACAGTGCACAAACACGCACATCAGCTTTTCTGTAAGCGTTATTTAAGAATGTGTGAAGACTGTATTATACACAGAGTGAACTGTCTGACCACTTTCAAACTAAGTACAGAATAAAAAATACTTCCAAATAAACGTTCATGATCATGAATATGGAGGCTACATGTCGAAAGGGCAATACGTTTTGTTAATGTAATCTACTTCAAGTTTCAAGTTTCTTTAATAGTTGTCATACAGAAGTACAGAATACTTTCATACAAAATGCTTCTTACTGTTACGCTCCAGAGACTGTGCTAGACAAGATAGTATCAAATAACATAGTATAGCATGTAGTTTAGAAGAAGAAAATGAGGTCACAGTGTTCGGTATAGACATATGTACAATGTTCTGAGTTACCATATAATATACAATACTATGCAGTGTACTAATGTACAGTACTATATAGTGCAAAGCAGAAATGGGATGAGGTACAATTTAGGTACAATTTACAGTAAGGTGTACGAGTTGTAGTGCAATCCTTCGTCAATAAATATAAAGTGTGGGGAGTGGGTGCTACAGTGTGTTTGTTTAAAGTGGGTGTGTGCTATAAAGTGTGTGGAGTGGGTGCTACAGTGTGTTTGTTTAAAGTGAGTGTGTGCGTGTGGATGTGTGTGCTATGTGCGTTTGGTGGTTGTTGTTGTGTAGGGGAGGATCTATGGTGGTTGTTGTTGTGTAGTGTTCATTCATTGTTCGTTTAGCAGCCTGATGGCCTGGGGATAGAAGCTTCTTCTGAGTCTTTCTGTGCTCGCCTTGAGACTCCGGTATCGCTTGCCTGACCGCAGCAGTTCAAAGAGGCAGTTGTTTGGGTGACTGGAGTCTTTAATGATTCTCTTAGCCTTGCCCTTGCAACGCTTGTTGTAAATGTTCTGGAGGGTGGGGAGCCCCCCTCCAATTGTGCGTTCGGCTGAACGTGTCACTCTTTGTAGTCTGCTTCGGTCTTGTGCAGTGCTATTCCCAAACCAGGAGGTGATGTTGCCGGTCAAGATGCTCTCTATTGTACATGAGTAGAAGTTCTTAAGGATCTTCTGACTGACTTGGAACTTCCTTAGGCGCCTGAGGAAGTAGAGGCGTTGTCGTGCCTTCTTCACAACACTGTCAATGTGTGTGGTCCATGTCAAGTCCTCGGATATGTAGGCTCCGAGGTACTTAAAGCTGTTGACTCTCTCAACCGGTGCCCCGTCGATGCTGAGGGGGCTGTAGTCCTTGACCCCCGACCTCCTGAAGTCCACAATCATCTCCTTTGTTTTGCTGACGTTCAGGGAGAGGCTGTTTTCCTGGCACCATCCCGCCAGGACCTTGACCTCTTCCAGGTAGGCCCTCTCGTCGTTGGCAGAGATCAGGCCCACCACCACTGTGTCGTCAGCAAATTTGATGATTGTATTGCTACTCCGCTGAGCCACACAGTCGTGTGTGTACAGGGAGTAGAGGAGGGGACTCAGAACACAGCCCTGGGGGGCCCCTATGTTGAGGGTGATGGATGAGGAGGTGCAGTTGCCTGCTCTCACCACCTGGGGTCTGCCAGTCAGGAAGTCCAAGACCCACTGGCAGAGGTCATAGTTCAAGCCCAGGTCCCTGAGCTTGGCTATGAGTATGGAGGGGACTATGGTATTGAATGCCGAGCTGTAGTCGATGAATAGCATTCTCACATAGTTCCCCTGCCTCTTGTCCAGGTGTGATGCTGCTGTGTGCAGCACATGGGCTATGGCGTCCTCCATGGACCTGTTGGGGCGGTATGCAAATTGCAGGGGGTCCATGTTGATGGGGAGTGAGGAGCAGATGTAGCCCTTTACTAGCTTCTCAAAGCACTTCATGGCTATGGAGGTGAGAGCTACAGGGCGGTAGTCGTTGAGGCAAGCAGGCTTGGATTTTTTGGGTACAGGGATAATAGTGGACTTCTTCAGGCACAGATGTGTGTTATATAGCCTAGTACTATTCTTACTGGATTAAACATACATTTAAACAATTCATCTTTTGTGGTGGCGCAACATAATTCACACACGGAACTATGTGTTGGGGATAAGGGTTCCGCATGGACCATATTGTTTGTTTATGTTCCTGTCGGGCAAACTAGCTCAACGTCAACAGAGTGTTGACGTTGAGTTGATGTTTAACACTAGGGATGCCCCGATCGATCGGCCACCGATCGTTATCGGCCGATAATCAGTATAAATATGCGATCGGTGATCGGTGATAATGCTTTATTTTCGCCGATCGTCAAAACCGGTCTCACTCGCTGTCGCTGAGTTCTGTCTCGGACACCGGGTGGGGCGGCGTCTGCTCATCCCTCCAGCACGCATGTAAACACGGGTCTAGTAGTCTAGTGGGACGGGACACGGGAGGACGGCGTCTCCCTGAGCTAACGTTAGCTTAGCTACCGTTACAAAATGACCCAGTCAACTATTCACTTTTAGTTTAATACATGATGAGGCATTGTCTAACCGAACGGTATCTAGCCGGCCAGCTACCGATAGCTCCTGACATCAACAAACGCTCCAGCAAGTATAGTAGAGACGTGTATGAGGTCTGTTAGGTGTTAGCTGTTAGCTCATGTTAGCGCAAGTTAGTTCACTGTTCAAAACGAAATGTCCCATTGAACTAAATAATTCACTGAGGCGTTGTATTAACGTTATATATCCGGCTAGCAGTAGCTACAGATAGCTCCTGATATCAATGTCTTATAACACTGATTTGATGCGTATTCGAGCTGAGGGCTTGCTGAGCACAGTTAAGTAACGTTATACCAATAGGGTCCAGGTGCAGCTCCGGAGAATCCTGGCCGTAGCTGGAGGCTACTCGAGTACACACAGACAGTGGAGCTTGTTGCGTGGTGGCGATGTCTCGCAGATAATACAAGTACAAGTCTAATTATATAATATATATATTTTATAAATTTTTTTTTTTTAAATTATATAAAATAAAATGTAATTTCTTTTAATCAAAAACGATCAGTATCGGTATCGGCCGGTATGGCTCACGACGATCGGTGATCGGTATCGGTGGCAAAAAACGTGATCGGGGCATCCCTATTTAACACTTTAATCGCCAAAAACGCTGGACCACGTCTTTCCCCGCCATGCTCCTTCTGCCAAAGACGCTGGACCACGTCTTTGATATCAATATTTCAAAAATCTGTGATCGAAATCATATTTCTCCCCCGGAGACTTGAGATCTACTGTTGAGCCCCTCTCAACTCTCCAACGGTTCAAGAGCGCCATCTGGTGGCCGATCGGCGGATCGCCCAGAGCAGAAACAGGAAATGGAAGCTGGTGCTCATTTCAATTGGGTCCGATCACTCGGTAATAGTCCCAGGACTCGAGCTAGACACAACGGATAGCAATCCGTTACCAATTACTTGATAAACAACATGATTTGGACGTATATACTATTATTAGAGGTGGGCATAGATTATTTTTTTAATCTAGATTAATCTGCAATCCTGGATTTAATCTAGATTAATCTAGATTAAAATGGCTAAAAAAAAAGAAAAAAACCTGCCGAAGGCATTCAAAATATGTGTGTTCTACCCAAATAATGACCAGAAGTATAGTAACTTTAACGGCCCAGCTCTAACTATTATACAACCTGGAAATGGATCGCATATTTCTACATCCCATAATAGGAATATTTCTGTTCCACGCTCATCGCCCAACGCTATGAGGAAGCTACGGTAAGATTCAGCGTTATTTTTTAACGTGTTCGATACTAACTGCTCTAATGATCATATCACCCACACTAGATGAATCATCTAACGTTGGCCACGGAATTATAAACGACCCCCCCCATCCGGTCAACATCAGATGATCAGTAGTAACTTCTAGAAGCACGTCCATTTGACATTTTTTATCTCGCGCAGATTCCTATCAAACTGTATTTCATCATCAATATAATGCATTTGGGGCTATAAATCACGTTCTGGAGAAAGCTGCAGAAAATGATAAAAACATACTTATACTTTAGACTGTATTTTAGTATGAATATGTGAATGAAAAAGTATAACGTTGCTACACCCTGAACAATAGATATAGGACGTTGAATGGGCCATAGTAATGTCAATTTAGCAATACAATTTAAAAAGTTATAGCCCTGCAAAGAAGGTAAACATCCCCATAGATAAATAGAGCTGGCGTGGGATGGTTTATTCTGAATTTAAGCCTGGCAATCAAAGTGTTAATACATGTTTTTTTTTTATATATATATATCTTTTATTGGTGAAACATAGGTGGTACAGAGAAGCAAAAGTTAGTTATCAATGTATAACATATCACCATGTTTCTTTTTTTGCTTTTATGGGACATGACGAGACACGGACAGGACTGAAATTGAACAGGGACGACGAAAAACAATAAAGACAAGAACTAAACAAAGTCGAAAACAGGCAAAAAGAAAGCAAAAAATATATATATAATGATAATAAGTGAAATTAAAAATAAAAATAATAATGGTGATGATAATAATAAATAACCAGGATAGAATATACAGTGGGGCGGAGTTTACAACAGGGTATCTAAGGTGCTCACCTCAGAGAAGAAGTATTTCTTTAGGATCAGTATTTCTCTAGGATCAGTCAGGGTCAAGGGATGTGAGAGTGTTTGTGAATGTGATTAGAGGTTGCCATCTGTCATAAAAATAGGCAATTGAGCCTCTTAGAGAGTACTTTACCTTTTCCGATGAAAGATATGACATCAAGTCCTTGAGCCAGGAGGTGGTGGACGGTGAGCTTGGGCTTTTCCACTGCAGGAGGATACGTCTATGGGCTATGAGTGAAGCGAAAGCTATGACATCTAGTTCCTTCCTGGAGAAACCAGCAGGTGTAAGGGGCACCCCAAAGATGGCTACCAAGGGGCATGGCTCTAGGTTGATGTTTAGGGCTTTGCCTAGCGTATCGAAAAAACAAGACCAGAACTCAGCCAGCTTGGGGCAGGAGAAGAACATATGGGTGTGATTGGCTGGTGACAGGCCACACCTGTCACAGATATCGGGTGTGTCTGGAAAAAGGTTGTTAAGTCTAGCTTTTGTAAAGTGGACCCTGTGCAAGATCTTAAACTGAATTAAACTTAGACGAGCACACAATGATGTGTTATTGACCCTAAAGACTGCCTCGTCCCACTGTCCATCAGCCAGGTCGAGCTCAAGCTCCGCTTCCCATTTACCTCTAACCCCTGCAAGTGAGAACACTTCCAGTGAAGATATGAGATCGTATAGGGTATAGATCCCGCCTTGTGCCTTGGGAAGAGAGAGTATTTTGTTCACCACTGAACCTGTTGGGGACTGAGGAAAAGGTACAAGATGGGTACGAGCGTAGTCATGGGCCTGAAGATAGCGGAATAGGTGAGAATGGGGTAAGTTAAACTTAGCTTGGAGATCTTCGAAAGAGACAAATGAGCCCTCTAGATATAAGTCTAAAAAATACATGTTTAGCGTTGTCTATCCTATATTATCCTTCGGCACTACACTTTCATGATTATGAATATGTAACGGAACGTAGGCCAATCTCGCTAATGTTATTCGACCTAAATCAATTGGCAACATATCACCGTACTACTAGCTAGCTGGCTAACGTCAAAACGTTATGTTATTTATACTTGATGTCCAATTATCTAGCAGTCTCAGTCAATGAGTCAACTAGATGTCCCCCTTGGAAGGGTGTGGGCGAAATTACTTTTACTTAAACCATTGAAACAATTCGGACTTTATAAGAATGTTCGTTTATTTGGACTTTGATGTCCAGCATCCAATTCATCCTTGTTGTAATAATCACCAGGTGGTCAATTAAACAAGTGGTTAGCTTGTAGCTGATAGTTAGTAGCAGCTTACATCCAAGCATTAGTGGATAATGTTAGTAGAGGTCGATATGGTATTTGGTAATGTTCAACCAAGTCGACTCTGATGATGGTTCGTTGATAGTTAGGTTGCAATTTAGCAACCGGTACTTGATAGTGTAGCCAGACGTTTTAGCCAGGTAACAGTTAGCCAGATATTAGTTGGTCTGCATGTAGTTGGTCTATAGTCAGCATTAGGGATGCACCGATATGAAAATTGGCCGCCGATACCGATACCGATTGTTCAACTAACACTATCGGCCGATACCGATACCGATATTTGTATATTTGTATATAAGTATTTGTAAAAATTTTTTTTTTTTTTTTTTTTTTTAATTTTTTTTTTTTTTAATGAAACTACTGTATATTTGTATGTGTATGTTTGTATTTGTAGGCCTCTTTACTTACTTAAAAAAAGGAAACATCAAGAAATATGTTTATGGTATCACTATCTCTCTCCCAGTATCGTCTTGCGGCCTGCAGAGGGATACTATTTTCTCAACCAGAGCTTTCAACCAATGCAATGGAACCATTCTTGCGGCCTGCAGCAGGATACTATTCTCTCAACCAGAGCTTTCAACCAATGCAATGGAACCATTTTGATTGACAGTCGATTCGGCCAATTACGCCACACCGGTGACCGCTAGCACCCACCTCCTGCTGTCCTTACCACCAATCGGCAAGCGTTTATAAATTTTTCTACTTCCGGGCATTCTGTTTGCGAGAGCAGAACACACTTAGCTACGTTAGCTGCTCGGCCCGCCGACCGGCGCTCCACGCATGACCAAATGAGACATAATGATTTTACTGCAACAAATGTTATAATAAAACAAAGCCTTTCTATACATTTGTCTGGTTGAAAACTTTATTAACAGATTGCAGAATGTGTAGTTGGGTACGGAATGAGCAACGGAATGGAACCGAGCTATGAACGTACTAACGGAGTAATGCCTTGTTTACTGCTATCTTCGGGTAAATAATATGCTTGTTATTGAACGTGTAACACTTCATTTTAACAGCAGATACTTTCTTAAATGCCATCTTCCCGAGAGAGGGTGTTGACGGGGAGTTGTGTTATTAATAGCATTGAACAGCTAACCGAAAGCTAGCGTTAACTATTGTTAAAGGTTTAGCCATAACGTTACCTTGGCTAAAGTTGCGGCTATTCATAATGCAGCAATAATGACTGCAGACCTGCAAGCAAAGTACAGCAAGTTGACAAAGGAGTATTCCAACGCAAATCACATTTTCACCAGTAACGTTAGTCTTGCATCTAATAGCTAATAACGTAGCTACGTTAGCTGCCCGGCCCGCCGACCGGCGCTCCACGCATGACCAAATGAGACATAATGATTTTACTGCAACAAATGTTATAATAAAACAAAGCCTTTCTATACATTTGTCTGGTTGAAAACTTTATTAACAGATTGCAGAATGTGTAGTTGGGTACGGAATGAGCAACGGAATGGAACCGAGCTAATGAACGGACTCGGAGTAATGCCTTGCTGCTATGGGTAATAATAATATGCTGATGTTATTGTCCGTGTAACACTAACTATATAACGCTAATGCCACAAAACGAATGCCTTGTTAATCATAAGTAGTTACTTTGATGCAGTAGATTGTGTGTGTGTGTGTGTGGGGGACGGCGGGCGTTGTGCAGGTAGATCGCGCGAGTGAACTTTTTTTTTTTGCCTTTTGACGCTACACAAATTGATGGGTATTTATCGGCGACTGCTATCGGCACATTTGAGCTTATCGGCCGATAGGCCGATAGCAGTCAACAAGGCACTTATCGGCCGATACCGATACCCGACCGATATATCGGTGCACCCCTAGTCAGCATGTACATTCAGTCAGCGTTTAGTCAGTCAGCATACAATCAGACGTTAGTCAGATTATTTACCTATACAAAGGAAAGGAAATAAACGGCATTAATTAATAACTAGATATATGAATTAAAGAGAAATGCGGATATTAACGGCGCATACAATGCAACGTACCGTTGGCCAGTCAAGAGTTCGCCCACAGGGCTTTTCACCTTACAGTCTAGGCTGATAGTGTCACTTAAATAGCGCGACGCGCCGGCGCAGAAACAGCTTACCTGCTCAGAGTCGCAATACGTACTCCAAAGTGCGTCCACTAGGCGGCACCAGATAATAATTAACTCATGCAATAAATGTATACAATAAATGTTACTCATGATAATAATGAAGGATAATAATGATAAATATATTGGGAAAAACGTCGGATAAATCTCCACTTGACATTGGCTATTTATTGGTGGAATATTCCGATTCTAGCTCACTATCAGTCACATTAAAATTATTTTTGTATAGCTTACTAGATATTAGGGCTGGGCGATATGGCCTAAAAATAAAATCCCTGATTATTATTTTTTAAATCCGATTTACAATTTGAATCGATTTTTTTTCTCGTGAGAGCTATAAAAAAAGGGAAAAACTTTTTTGACACAAAAAAGTATCAAACCAAGATGAATGTCCCTATTGGGATTGAAGTGCAAACATAACTTTCACCAATCTTCACTTAAAAATATTTTTATAATAATATATATAATATAAAAGGTTACTCTTGATCAAACAAAGATGAATGTCCCTATTGGGATTAATAGTGCAATAACCTGCTTTTTCACCAAACTTCACTTAAAACAAATAAAAGGTGCCTCTTGAATGAATGAATTTCCCTATTGGGATTAATAAAGTGCAAATCTAACTTTCACCAAACATCACTTTTTCTAAAATAAAAGGTGACTGTTAAAAAAAATTAAAAAAAAATCGATTTTAGTTTTTCAAAATCGTCCCAAATCATTCATTCGAATGATCAATAATATCGATTAATCACCCAGCCCTACTAGATATGTAGCTAACGAAGCTGTAGCTAACGTTACTTTCCGGGCAAATCATGCTAATTAGCCTAGTTAACGCGTTAGCTCTCTGTCTCTGTGGAGTGCCACGAAAGGGAGTGATTGAAGGCTTGGTTAGAATGGTCACTGTCGTGGCGGTTAGGTGGCCGAGCGGAGATTGCGTTCGTCACCAACCCCGGAGCTGTGAGCTGGATTCGCCTGTTCGAATCCAGCTCACAGCTCCGGGGTTGTCACCAGCTTGGCTGGCCGTCTGCACCAATACAATTGGCTGTATTGGAGGGTGGGAGAAGCTGGCGGGGTGGGTCCGGGTCGTTGTAAACAGCGACTCCTACAGTTCGGTCGGGGCGCCTGCTAAGCGCGGATAGGACTTGAGGGGGATAGTGTGGTCCTCCCACACGCTACGCCCTCTCGATGAGAATCCGCGCTGCCAGGTGAAAAGAAGCGGTGATTGGCTGGACGTGTGTCGGAGGAAGCACGTGGTAGCCGCCACTCTCCCAGATGATCTGACTGTGGGGGGTAAGTGCGCAGCGACCAGGAAGGGACTGGGAATTGGCATACGACTAACATTGGGATGGGAGAAAATCGGAGGAAAATGGAGGGGGAAAAAGACCAATAAAAAAAAATAAAAAATGGTCACTGTCAACTCACAAGGCGCATACTGAGTGTAGAAACTAATATACAGTGAAATGCGGGGGGTCTTGCCGGCAACGATTGTACAATAATAAGAATCCAATAGGATGAGAATGCGACATTTGTGCAATAATACAAGTAATAAGAATAAAGACATTTATTTTAGTTTAGTTTTACAAAAGCATGGTAAGACATGCTAGGTCCTGTGATAGTGCAATACACTGTTAGCTACGGATGAGGCACTGGGTCTTATGTACACTACTATACAATGCTATACTATACATCTACAGTTATACTATGTGTCCTTATGCTAGCTTGCTATCCATCTGTTTACTATACAAGAACCACTCCCGTTCTTGTTTTTAAAGTGACCTTTGGGCTCTCTTAAATACTTCGAAGCTTCGAAGCTTCGTTCGATGGGCATGGGATTCGAATATGAAAATAAAATTTGATTATTTAAAAAAAGAAATAATCTTTGTGTGCAAAATCAACTCTGCCTCTCTTTGTTAACTACAACAAGCAATGCTGTTTGTTATTTAAGATGAGGTCGGACTCTGCACTGACAGATTTGTGTTCATTGTGCTGCTTTTATAAAGCCTCAAATGACGGCTTACAATATTTCATGAAAGCAAAGTGTTTTGTTTGTCTAAGATTTAAAAAGGTTTAAACTTTACAGCACTGACAAAGTTGAACAAAGTGCTGTACAAGTCCCACAACATATATATATAATTATTATTATTATTTTTTTCTCTCTCGAAGCTTCGAATTAACATCGAATCTCGGCCCCGAAGCTTCGAATTCCAAAAGAAAATCCTTTCATTGTGTAAAGTGACCATGAGTGTGAGCGGGTGCAGCATGTGTGTGTGTGTGTGTTCATGTTAAAGTGACTGCTAGTGTGTGTTGTGTGTGTGCTCATGTGTGCTTGTGTGTGGAGAGTTCAGTGTTCAAGACTCTGATGGCCTGGGGGAAGAAGCTGAGCCGAAGTCTCTCTGTCCTAGTTGCTGGTGTTCGCAGGCGTTTGCCTGACCGCAGCAGCTTGAACAGGCTGTTGTTGGGGTGGTGAGGGTCTTTCATTATTCTGCACGCTCTGGATTTGCACCTCTTGTTATATAAGACCTGCAGGGGTGGTAGTGCAATACCCGTAGTACGCTCAGCTGAGCGTACCACTCTCTGTAGGGCCTTCTTGTCCTGTGCCGTGCTGTTTCCATACCAGGCAGTGATGTTTCCAGTCAAGATACTCTCTACAGCTCCGGAGTAGAAGGACTGGAGTATCTTCCCCGATACTCTGAACTTCCTTAACTGTCTTAGGTGGTAGAGGCGCTGCTTCGCCTTCTTTACGACTGAGTCTATGTGTGTTGTCCATGTCAGATCCTCTGAGATGTGGACCCCCAGGTACTTGAAGCTGCTCACCCTGTCCACTGTAGCCCAGTTTATCCTCAGTGGTGTGTGTCCCCCCTGCTGTGTTGTCCTAAAATCCACGATCAGCTCCTTGGTTTTACCAATGTTCAGGAGCAGGCTGTTGTCCTGGCACCAGCATTCCAGTACCTCAACCTCCTCCCGGTAGGCCTTCTCGTCGTTGTCAGAGATCAGCCCCACCACCACTGTGTCGTCCACAAACTTCACTATGGATTTGGAGCTGAACTTGGCCACACAATCATGTGTGTATAGTAGGGGTGTAACGGTACACAAAAACCACGGTACGGTACGTAACTACGTACCTCGGTTTTGAAGTCACGGTTCGGTACGGGTTTTCAGTACAGTGGGGGAAAGCGTTAAGCATTGGCAGCTAGCAGTGTTAGCAGTCTTTGGCTAACAGCGTTAGCATTGGTGGCTAGCAGTATTAGCATTGGTTGGCTAATGGCTAGCGTTAAGCATTTGCAGCTAGCAGTGTTAGCAGTCTTTGGCTAACAGCGTTAGCATTGGTGGCTAGCAGTATTAGCATTGGTTGGCTAATGGCTAGCGTTAGGCATTTGCAGCTAGCAGTGTTAGCAGTCTTTGGCTAACAGCGTTAGCATTGGTGGCTAGCAGTATTAGCATTGGTTGGCTAATGGCTAGCGTTAAGCATTTGCAGCTAGCAGTGTTAGCAGTCTTTGGCTAACAGCGTTAGCATTGGTGGCTAGCAGTATTAGCATTGGTTGGCTAATGGCCAGCGTTAAGCATTTACATTGGATGGAATTCGGCGACCCCACCACTTCAAGCAACCAGCATGTGGGCGGAATACGGCGATTCCAACCCAATAAGCAGTCAACATCAACGTTTCACTTCCCTTGAGCTGACCGCGTCCTCTCCAATGTGCCCCGTTGTGTGTATCCACTCCGTCCTGGTTCCACCTTGACGTTGAGGGGTATCTCACGTGGCACTTCCTTCTGCGTTCCGTCCGTCCCGTCTCGTAGCGGGCGCGTTCGGTAAATAATTGTCCAATTATCTAGCAGTCTCAGTCAATGAGTCAACTAGATGTCCCCCTTGGAAGGGTGTGGGCGAAATGACTTTTACTTAAACCATTGAAACAATTCGGACTTTATAAGAATGTTCGTTTATTTGGACTTTGATGTCCAGCATCCAATTCATCCTTGTTGTAATAATCACCAGGTGGTCAATTAAACAAGTGGTTAGCTTGTAGCTGATAGTTAGTAGCAGCTTACATCCAAGCATTAGTGGATAATGTTAGTAGAGGTCGATATGGTATTTGGTAATGTTCAACCAAGTCGACTCTGATGATAGTTCGTTGATAGTTAGGTTGCAATTTAGCAACCGGTACTTGATAGTGTAGCCAGACGTTTTAGCCAGGTAACAGTTAGCCAGATATTAGTTGGTCTGCATGTAGTTGGTCTATAGTCAGCATGTACATTCAGTCAGCGTTTAGTCAGTCAGCATACAATCAGACGTTAGTCAGATTATTTACCTATACAAAGGAAAGGAAATAAACGGCATTAATTAATAACTAGATATATGAATTAAAGAGAAATGCGGATATTAACGGCGCATACAATGCAACGTACCGTTGGCCAGTCAAGAGTTCGCCCACAGGGCTTTTCACCTTACAGTCTAGGCTGATAGTGTCACTTAAATAGCGCGACGCGCCGGCGCAGAGACAGCTTACCTGCTCAGAGTCGCAATACGTACTCCAAAGTGCGTCCACTAGGCGGCACCAGATAATAATTAACTCATGCAATAAATATATACAATAAATGTTACTCATGATAATAATGAAGGATAATAATGATAAATATATTGGGAAAAACGTCGGATAAATCTCCACTTGACATTGGCTATTTATGGGTGGAATATTCCGATTCTAGCTCACTATCAGTCACATTAAACTTTCTTTTTGTATAGCTTACTAGATATTAGGGCTGGGCGATATGGCCTAAAAATAAAATCCCTGATTATTATTTTTTAAATCCGATTTACAATTTGAATCGATTTTTTTCTCGTGAGAGCTATAAAAAAAAGGGAAAAAGACGTTTTTTTTTTTTTGACACAAAAAAGTATCAAACCAATATGAATGTCCCTATTGGGATTGAAGTGCAAACATAACTTTCACCAATCTTCACTTAAAAATATTTTTATAATAATATATATAATATAAAAGGTTACTCTTGATCAAACAAAGATGAATGTCCCTATTGGGATTAATAGTGCAATAACCTGCTTTTTCACCAAACTTCACTTAAAACAAATAAAAGGTGCCTCTTGAATGAATGAATTTCCCTATTGGGATTAATAAAGTGCAAATCTAACTTTCACCAAACATCACTTTTTCTAAAATAAAAGGTGACTTAAAAAAATAATAATAATTAAATCGATTTTAGTTTTTCAAAATCGTCCCAAATCATTCATTCGAATGATCAATAATATCGATTAATCACCCAGCCCTACTAGATATGTAGCTAACGAAGCTGTAGCTAACGTTACTTTCCGGGCAAACCATGCTAATTAGCCTAGTTAACGCGTTAGCTCTCTGTCTCTGTGGAGTGCCACGAAAGGGAGTGATTGAAGGCTTGGTTAGAATGGTCACTGTCAACTCACAAGGCGCATGCGGGGGGTCTTGCCGGCAACGATTGTACAATAATAAGAATCCAATAGGATGAGAATGCGACATTTGTGCAATAATACAAGTAATAAGAATAAAGACATTTATTTTAGTTTAGTTTTACAAAAGCATGGTAAGACATGCTAGGTCCTGTGATAGTGCAATACACTGTTAGCTACGGATGAGGCACTGGGTCTTATGTACACTACTATACAATGCTATACTATACATCTACAGTTATACTATGTGTCCTTATGCTAGCTTGCTATCCATCTGTTTACTATACAAGAACCACTCCCGTTCTTGTTTTTAAAGTGACCTTTGGGCTGTCTTAAATACTTCGAAGCTTCGAAGCTTCGTTCGATGGGCATGGGATTCGAATATGAAAATAAAATTTGATTATTTAAAAAATATATATATATTTTTGTGTGCAAAATCAACTCTGCCTCTCTTTGTTAACTACAACAAGCAATGCTGTTTGTTATTTAAGATGAGGTCGGACTCTGCACTGACAGATTTGTGTTCATTGTGCTGCTTTTATAAAGCCTCAAATGACGGCTTACAATATTTCATGAAAGCAAAGTGTTTTGTTTGTCTAAGATTTAAAAAGGTTTAAACTTTACAGCACTGACAAAGTTGAACAAAGTGCTGTACAAGTCCCACAACATATATATATAATTATTATTATTTTTTTCTCTCTCGAAGCTTCGAATTAACATCGAATCTCGGCCCCGAAGCTTCGAATTCCAAAAAAAAATCCTTTCATTGTGTAAAGTGACCATGAGTGTGAGCGGGTGCAGCATGTGTGTGTGTGTGTGTTCATGTTAAAGTGACTGCTAGTGTGTGAGCGTATACAGTGTGTGTTGTGTGTGTGCTCATGTGTGCTTGTGTGTGGAGAGTTCAGTGTTCAAGACTGATGGCCTGGGGGAAGAAGCTGAGCCGAAGTCTCTCTGTCCTAGTTGCTGGTGTTCGCAGGCGTTTGCTTGACCGCAGCAGCTTGAACAGGCTGTTGTTGGGGTGGTGAGGGTCTTTCATTATTCTGCACGCTCTGGATTTGCACCTCTTGTTATATAAGACCTGCAGGGGTGGTAGTGCAATACCCGTAGTACGCTCAGCTGAGCGTACCACTCTCTGTAGGGCCTTCTTGTCCTGTGCCGTGCTGTTTCCATACCAGGCAGTGATGTTTCCAGTCAAGATACTCTCTACAGCTCCGGAGTAGAAGGACTGGAGTATCTTCCCCGATACTCTGAACTTCCTTAACTGTCTTAGGTGGTAGAGGCGCTGCTTCGCCTTCTTTACGACTGAGTCTATGTGTGTTGTCCATGTCAGATCCTCTGAGATGTGGACCCCCAGGTACTTGAAGCTGATCACCCTGTCCACTGTAGCCCAGTTTATCCTCAGTGGTGTGTCCCCCCCCTGCTGTGTTGTCCTAAAATCCACGATCAGCTCCTTGGTTTTATCAATGTTCAGGAGCAGGCTGTTGTCCTGGCACCAGCGTTCCAGTACCTCAACCTCCTCCCGATAGGCCTTCTCGTCGTTGTCAGAGATCAGCCCCACCACCACTGTGTCGTCCACAAACTTCACTATGGAGTTGGAGCTGAACTTGGCCACACAATCATGTGTGTATAGTAGGGGTGTAACGGTACACAAAAACCACGGTACGGTACGTAACTACGTACCTCGGTTTTGAAGTCACGGTTCGGTACGGGTTTTCAGTACAGTGGGGGAAAGTAGTGTGCAGTAACTAATTGTACTTGTAGGGCTGTCAATGAATATTCTATATTGAAATTAATAATCGACTTGTACATTTCTTTTTAAATAATAATAATTATATTAGATTGTGAAAAAAACAGCCCCCGGTGGGGGGTCGTTAGTGGTTAACATACCGTTGTATTCGTTCGGTACACTACACACAGCCGTTCGGTACGGTATGGTACACACTGAAACTGTTCGGTACGGTACGGATACGCATACCTTTACACCCCTAGTGTATAGTGAATACAGCAGGGGGCTCAGGACACAGCCCTGGGGGGACCCGATACTCAGGGTGATTGTGTTGGAGGTCTGACCCCCCACCCTGACCACCTGGGGCCTTTCACTCAGAAAATCCAGTATCCAGGCGCTCAGAGCGGAGCTCAGACCCAGCTCGATCAGCTTGTCCACCAGTCTGGTGGGGACTGTTGCGGCAGTAGACTGTCATAGACAGGTAGTGCCGAGGGGCTGAGTAGAGGAGTTCAAACAATTGACGCGCATCGTGAAATAACTCCGTTCCACGTCCAGGAAATACTTTTGAGGCTTTTATTCTTTCGCTTCATGAGACAAACAAAATACACTTATTTACATACACTAATATACTGATACTGATGCGTTCTTGCGCTCTTGCGGTCAAAAGAAAATATGTGCTCCTAACTCTCACCCCTTCTCTCCGTGAACTGTCAACAACATGAAAAGGTGAATGAAACTACATAATGCAATGCATGCATGCATTTATTTTGAGCTTATGGACCTTATGGTATTCTTGTTTTTTATTGACTTACTGTGTTACTGTGTTTTTTTTTCTTCTTGACTTGTTTAAAGAAGACGTGTCACTGTTAAGCACTTTGAGCTGCACTCAGTGTATGAAAGGTGCTATATAAATGAAGATTATTATTATTATAAGAACACTCCCATTAGCGCCACACCCCCGTGAGCACGCCCACCACCTAAAGTGACAGTACAACTAATAATGCAACATAAATATAATACTGAATGAGAATACTCAGACCTTCATTACGGCGCCTACAGGGACTATGGTGTTGAACGCTGAGCTATAGTCAATGAACAACAGTCTCACATAGCCCCCCTTCTGACAGTCTAGGTGAGAGAGGGTGCTGTGCAGTACTTGGGAGACCGCATCGTCAGTGGACCTGTTTGGCCTGTATGCAAATTGCATAGGGTCCATATCGCTGGGGAGGGAGGCACAAATGTAATCCTTGACCAGCCTCTCAAAACATTTCATGGCCACAGAGGTGAGTGCCACCGGTCTGTAGTCATTAAGACCTGTTGGGGAGGATTTCTTTGGTACCGGGATTATAGTAGACACCTTGAAACAGGCAGGGAACACGGATTCCGCCAGGGATAGATTAAATATGGTGGTGAACACTGGGGATAGCTGGTTAGCACAGGACTTAAGTATACGTCCTGTTATCCCATCTGGGCCAGCTGCCTTTCTGGTGTTCACCCGCATAAATGCTCTTCTCAAACTGTGTTCCGTCAATGAGAGTGCCCCCGCCCCCCCGCGGATGCCCCCCCCTCCACGACGGCCGGCGCGTCAGTGGCGTCGTTAGCCGGTGAGCTAGCGTCGCTACTGTCTGCACCAAACCGAGCGTAAAAGGAGTTGAGCTGGTCTGCGATAGAGGCGTCAGCACTCCCCATTGAGGGGGCACTGACTTTGTAGTCAGTTATCGTCCGTAGCCCTCGCCATAAGCCTCTTGTGTCATTCTGTGCCATTTGTGCCTCCATCTTGTCAGCGTATGACCTCTTAGCAAGCTTTACAACCTTGAGCAGAGTATAGACTGTAGCCTTATACCATGTTTCCTGACTCTCTGCCCAGGTTGTAAGCAGTGGTGCAAGTTTTCAGAGCCGCTCGGATAGTACTGTCAACCCACGGTTTCTGGTTTGGGAAAACCCGCACCTTCTTTGTGGGGACAATATTATCAGCTAGTGTTGCTATAAAGCTAACAGCATCCGTGAACTTGCTAACGCCGCTGGAGCTAGACTGAAACATACCCCAGTCGACGTCATCAAGTTCGTCCTGTAGCGCTGCCTCTGATTCGTCGGACCACATCTTTACCTCACGTGACACGACAGCGTCACGTGATCTCTGCCTGTAAGCAGGAATGAGCAAGATGGAGTCGTGATCCGATGTGCTTGTGGCTCCCGCTAATGGCGGAGCCGGTATTGCCTTGTACCCGGCTCTGAACGGGGTGTAGCGATCATCCAGCGTATTTCCTCCCCTGGTGGAGCAAGCGATGTGCTGAAAAAAGGTTGGCATCACTTTCTTCGCCTGATTGAAATCGCCGGCTACTATCATGGCTGCATCCGGATGTTTGATCTGGTGGATGTTGAGATGCCCCTGTAGCTCCGCCAGGGCCCTGGCGGTATTCTCTTGTGGAGGGATGTACACCGGCGTCATGATAATGGCGGTGAATTCTCGGGGAGATGAAACGGTCGACATTGAATGGACAGATGTTCCAGGTCCGGGGAGCATGAGCTGGAGAGTATCTTAATCTCCTTTGGGCTTACCCAGCCGCTGTTTGTGAGGAGACAGACACCTCCTCCAGAGCTCTTACCGGAGGCTACTGTACGATCCGCTCGGAAGACGGAGAAGGAGTCCGAAGGAGAGACGCGGTGATCCGGAGTCGCTGGTTTCAGCCATGTCTCCGTGAAGCACATGATGTTACAGTCTCTCACCTCTTGCTGGAATCGAACCCTCGCCCAAAGATCGTCCATCTTATTTTCCAGTGAACGTACATTTGCCAGTAAAATGGATAGAATGGCCGGTCGGTAAGCAGAACTTTTTTGCCTAATTCTGATTCCGCTCCTCCTTCCCCTGTGTTTCTTCCTTGTCCCACCGCCGCCTTTGTCCCCTTCTTTGCCTTTGTCCCGCCCAGGGCCGGACTGGGGAAATAATTCATACCGGGAGATATAGCGCGAAATATAGCCCCAATCAGGCCACTTTTTAAGCGGGGGGTCTGGGGGTCCCCCACCAGGAATTTTTTTGTTACAAAGACTTAATTTCCTGCATTCTGGTGAATTTTAGTGCATGTGAATCACAAACTAATGAGCCAACAATTGCTTAGTACAATGTACTGTTATGGACCTCAAATAAAACTGTTGTGGCACTAGCAATGCTACTCTCTCCACCTTCAAAAAGAAAAAAGCAAGAGCACAACATATTTTTCTATTTACTATTATAATACAGTTAACCACTCTCTCCTGTAAGGGCCTTTCTTTTTCTTTGTTTTATCCCTCTTTCCTCCACCCTTTCTTTTTCTTCCACTGTCCATCTTGACATCAACGTTAATTGACTTTTGCTCTACTGTATCTCTCCCGAGTCCCTCACAACCAGTGTTGTGCTAGTTACTGAAAAATAGTAACTCAGTTACTTTACTAGTTACTTCATTTCAAAGTAACTTCGTTACTGTACTAGTTACTTACACCCAAAAGTAATGAGTTACTGTGAAAAGTAACTATTTAGTTAACTAGTCCCATGCCCCAGATAGTAGCCTACTCAAAATCGGTTGATCAACTTGACAGTTTCCATTCACATCACCGAACTCTGCTAAGCAATGTGGTCTAGATACAAACACAAATCTGACACAAACAAATGTTGTCCCGAGTCGATATAATAAGAAGTGCGCCGGTTGAAGGAACAGCCTTGATGTCGCCGGAGCGTTTCATTATAACCATTATAATTCAAGGGTACTACGACTATGCGTGCACCTCATGGTACCAAAGCACCTCAAAGGCGCTTAAAACAAAATTACAAACATCACAAAACAAACTGGTCAGACTACTGCTTGACCTTACTCCTAGAACTCACCTCACCCCTGCCCACTTTGACAACCTAGGATGGCTTAGAGTAGACGACAGAGTACAGCAACTTGCAATGGGCCTGGTCTACAAGATACACTATACGACCGGGGTACCCATGTACATGTCAAAATACTTCCCAAAGGTCAGTGAATACCACAACCACTACACCAGAGGAAGCTCAACAAATCATGTAAAACCCAGATTCGGCTCAAACAAGGGACTAAACACGTTTCGCAATTATGCCACAACAATGTGGAACGCCCTACCCAAAGCTAGGGGTAACAGTACTGTATATTTGAATACTGTTTATGTCACAAATGTATCAGTACTAAATACCTATATGTCCCTATGCCATAAATGTCATGTATGTCATAAATGATATGAATTGAAAATGGGGGACCCTGATGGAAACAAGACAAACGTCTTTCTCAGGTCTGCATCCCCTTAACAATTGTATGTATTGAGCCGTACTGTATTGTACCCATTCTGCAATCTGTTAAATAAAGTTTTCATTCATTCATTCATTCATTCATTCACCATCTTGCAAGTTGCAACGTTGTTTAAGATATCAATCAAAGCATTGCAACGTTAGAATAGTTATGATATCAATTGTGCATGAAAGGACTATATTTATATTGTTTGATTAGTATTATGAGATTCCCTGGCAGATTTCGTACAGTCAAAATCCGTTGATCAACTTGAGTTTCAGTCATTGCACTCACCAAAGTCTGCGGTGGTCGAGATGTAGTAACGTTACGTTAGTCCAGTTGACTCCAGCAGCGCCTCAAACATGTTCTTTATCTCGTTTCCATGTTGTATATTAATTATCTCTCCAAGTAGTTGCTAAATGGTTTGTTAGTTTGTTACTGCGTTCTTTTTCTGTAGATTCATAGCGAGCGTTTGTTTTGTTTACAATAGAGAGGGTCTATTTCTTCCGTAGCCGCGGTTTGCGCATTTCTGATTGGCCAGTGGCCAGACTCGCCTCGTATCATTCTACGCGGGTGGGGATGAGGATAATAATAATAATAATAATCACTACCGCTCGCTATCAATCTACGCCGTATATAACGCAAATAACGCAGTGACGAACCATTCAGTAACGTAAGTAGCGTTACTGAATTTCAAAAGTAATGCGTTAGAGTACTAGTTGCGGCAAAAAGTAACTTCGTTTCTGTAACGCGTTACTTTGTAACGCGTTAGTCCCAACACTGCTCACAACCCCCTCCAATGTACAGTAAAAATGACCAAGTATGGTCTTGTCAATATTCCAATGTACAGTGTTGCTTGTACAGTTGTACAGTGTCCCCCACCCACCCCTCCTACCCAACCTTCCCCCCACCCACCCAACCACCTCCAATGTACAGTACCCCCCTCCCCCCCCCCACCTACCCAACCTCTTCCAATGTACAGTTTCTACCTCAAATGTATATACTTCTTTTCTGGACTCTTTTCGTATCACAAACAGTACTGTATTTGCAAATCTGGTATGTCATAAATGTATAGATGTAGCAGTACTGTCTATCTGTATGTCATATATGTTACGATGAATTAAAAATGGGGGACCCTGATGTAAACAAGACGAAAGTCTTTCTCTGGTCTGCATCCCCTTAACAATTGTATGCATTGAGCTGTACTGTACTGTACCCATTCTGCAATCTGTTAATAAAGTTTTCAATCAATCAATCAATCAATCAACCTGGCTCATTGCCTGGCTGTTATTCTGCATCTGAGTGCCGTCTGCCATTCCATTCGCCGCCTCCGCTGTCAATCAGTTGTATCGCCTGGTCCCGCCTCCACCAATCACAAGCGGCAGCACGGCTCCATTGTGATCCGCGTGAGGGAGAGAGTCAGATAGTTCTCCAACTCTGCCGCAGACAGTGAAATCCTGGTTGTTCCCCACCCACCTAGGTTATCTAACTATCGCGCTGCGCCGCCGCCACAACTAGAAACAATGGCCTGGCAAAAAAAAAAAATAATAATAATTTTTTTTTTTTTTTTTTTATATAATTTTTTTTTTTAAATCTGTGCAGGCCAGGCCACCGGGAAAACTCCCGGTGCTCCCGATGGCCAGTCCGGGCCTGGTCCCGCCTGATCTCCGATGGCCAATCTTGGCATAAAGTATCGCTAAACTCCTCTTTCAGTCCGGAGTTTAGGTCCATAAGTGACTGGCGGTCGTATGACGTCCCCGCCAGTGTAGTTTTCATAAAAAAGGTATTCAAAATAAACATAACTAAAAGTATGCACAATCTTCGCGGAGCAAAACCGACGGCGACTGACCTCGCGCCATCTCAGTATTTGTAGCCATATTATATTATATTCTCTACTGTTCTATTAATCTTCTTCAGGTTGAAACGAAACAGCCTCACAGTGAAATGCTGTAGGGCGTTATCATCAGTTCTCAGCTCCATGTCCTCCAGCCTGAGAGAGCTGGACCTGAGTAACAACACCCTGCAGGATCCAGGAGTGAAGCTGCTCTCTGTTGGACTGGGGCTTCCACACTGTAGACTGGAGACTCTCAGGTTAGTGTTCCTGGACCAGTTCAACAGACAACCATTTAAAAACCATATTTAAAAAAAAACATCAGATGAAATATGTACATTTGATGTGTTGGTTAAATACTAGTACCTGTGTGGTTTTCACTTTGTGTGTGTGTGTGTGCTTGCGTGTGTGTGTATATATATGTGTGTGTGTAATATATATATATATATAAATGTGTGTGTGTAATATATATATTATATATATATATATATATATATATATATATATATATATATATATATATATATATATATATATATATATTAGAGGTGGGCATAGATAATTTTTTTTAATCTATCTGCAATCCTGGATTTAATCTAGATTAATCTAGATTAAAATGGCTCAAAAAAAATAAAAATAAACCTGCCGAAGGCATTCAAAATATGTGTGTTCTACCCAAATAATGACCAGAAGTAAGTCCTTACTTTTTCTTTCCTCCTTATGTTTCTCATGAGCCCATCTCCCGTTTCCAAAATGCATTACAGACTGTTTGAAAAAGCTGTTTTGCTATGATAATTGGTAATGAAATATCAAAATAATGTTCAATAAGATGTACTTGTGTTTAATAAGTTGTTTTATTCAGAAGTTAACACAAATAAATAATATTACCAGTACAGTATCTAGTAGGGATGCTCCGATCACGTTTTTTGCCACCGATACCGATCACCGATCGCCTTGAGCCATATCGGCCGATACCGATCCGATATCGATCGTTTTTTTTTTTTTATAACTTTCTTTTTATTGTTTTTCACAACAAGCAAACAATCACAAACAACAAGACATAACAAAAACACAATCCCGGGCTGCATTATTAGTGTCACTTTACAAAAATATACTTTTCACATGCTGAGTTCTCAATTCTCTTACTTTCCCTATAGGTATGGCGAATATTCTTTACAACTATACATCATCCACTGGTTGTCGTCATTACCATATAAAAGTCCCACTTTTCCCAGTACTTCAAACCTTTCTCTTCCTGTAATCTGAGAGTAAAAGTAAGTCTTTCCATTGTGTATATTTCGCCTATAATGGCCAACCATTTTTCTTTTGTTGGAGGTTCTTGTTGATACCAGAGACGCGTGATCGCTTTCTTACTTGCTGCTAAAAATATTTTCATCAAATATCTGTCTCCTCCTACCAATTCCTCAGGTAAGTTACCCAGGTATAAATAGGAGAAGGTCTCCGGTATCTTAAAATTCAATATAACCTGCATGGTGGAGTGAACATCTTGCCAATAACGTTGAATTCCTGGACAATTCCAAAAGATATGAGAGTGGTTCGCCTCCCTCTGGCCACACTGTCTCCAACATGGTTGCTCTATGCCTACTTGTCGGGATTTGATTTTGGGAGTTATGAAGAATCTAGTCAAGTTTTTCCAGCAGAATTCTCTCCATGTTTTTGAATTAGTCGAGCTACATTGAGTTCTGCACATGTTCTCCCATTCGTCTTCGGTTATTTCAATGTTTGATTCCTTTTCCCAATTTGTCTTAAAGGTGCTATGCATTATAAATGTCATTTTTCAGTCTCTAGCATTGTATTATAGTAATAGGAGTTCGTATCAATGTGTTTTTGGGCCTAAATACTATATTGGCGAATTCCTCAGCTACAGCCCATCCCCTCTTTGCCTCTAGTAAATCAGGTCATGTTGATTTGACGACCTGGTGCACGTCACAGGGCGCTGTTTATAGCGCACGGTGATGTGATTGGCTCTGTGGTTTTAGTAATGCCCGCCTCCATTCTTGCTACCTGCAGGGTGGAAGGTTTGTCCAGAAGATCACTAATCAGCTGAAGCCTGATGCGGTTCCCTCGGTCTTCGACAGACAGACCGGCGTTAGCTCTCGGGACTCGGGAGCGATCGCTAGCTACTTAGCACCAGCCGGGGCCGGCGTTAGCAACCGGGAGCGTCGTTGAGCATTCAGCCTGCTGGCTACCTAGATCCACTTCAACCAGCGTCGCGGAGCATTCAGCCTGCTGGCTACACAGCTTGTCGGTGTGCTAATAGCCTCTGCAAGGTAACGGTAGCTGGCTCCAGGCTATTAGCACATCGACAAGCTGCTGGAGCTCCCGACGCTCGGCTGGTTGAAGTGGATCTAGGTAGCCAGCAGGCTGAATGCTCCGCGACGCTCCCGGTTGCTATCATGTGCAGGTCCTCTTCTCAGACCTGTGTGGCAAAGCACTGCACACGCATCATGCAAGCTACACATCGCTGCATGTTGATCAATGGTGGCCCACTCGGTGCATCACAGTGGGCTACTATTGTGCTAACAACAACCGCGGTGTCCGGCTTGTCGGCCGGCATGAGTGCTCGATTTGGGGTGGTTCTCTCCTCCTTGTGTGCCCCCGTTCTCGCGGGTGTCCTGCCGGGGAGCTTGTGGACGCGACAACAGCGGCGGCCGTAGCGTTAGTTAGCTCATAGCTATTGTGTACCACTAGCGTTACGGCGGGCTCGAGCACCCTACGGCTGCCGCCGTTGTCGCGTCCATGGGCTCCCCGGCAGGGTACCCGTGGGGACGGGGGTGTACAGAGAGGAGAGAACCATTTTGTGTCGGGCGTGCATGCCGGCCAGCGAGCCGGACGTCGGGATATGTTGTTAGCACAATAGCTACCAAGCTAAGCTATGTTAGCTTCTAACGGTGTATACACAATATGTACAACGACACAATGATTTACATTATTACAAATATGGTAACGTGGTTGTGGCTTTTACAAATAGTGGTAACATATATATAGATAGACAGTACTGCTACATCTCTATATTTATGACCTACCATATTTGTATTGCTACAGTACTGCTCAGTACTGCTATGATGGAGACCAGAGAAAGACTTTCGTCTTGTTTACATCAGGGTCCCCCAATTTCAATTCATGGTAACATATTATATATATATAGATAGACAGTACTGCTACATCTCTATATTTATGACATACCATATTTGTATGTAACCTGAAACCTAATCTCTGACGGGGAGATGGGCGGAGCTATTTGGTGGGTGGCTGTCACTCAAAGCATTCTGCCAGAATGGGTGGAGCCAAGCCAATAATAGCCTGCTTTCATGAGGCTGAAAAATGCTGGTTTTGAGTACAAGATTAGAAATATAAAACAATGATTATTTTTGGAATAAAAATTACAGATGTGTTACATAGACTCACAGGAAGTGTGTAAAGTTGCCCAAATAGTGCTAGGAATAGCAGTGCATAACCCCTTTAATGTAAGTTGTGGAGTCAGTTCTGGCCTGAACAAAGCTATTATACAATTTTGACACAGTTTTACTCATCTTGTCCCTGTATGCCTGAATGAATATCTGAATAACACTGTCTATTGGGGTATTGGGCTCAGACACCTTTACCTCTTTTAGAAAGTACTGGCGTAGTTGTAGGTATCTGAAGAAGTTGTGTTTATCCAAACCGTATGTATCTTTCAAGGTTTGAAAGCTCACAAGTTCTCCATTCTCTACCATTGTGCTGAATGAGGTAATACCTCGGAGAGCCCATTCCTTAAATGTTTGATCATACATTCTTGGTTTAAATCCTAAATCGAAGGCAAACCACCTCAAGATCTTAATCCTTTTTTCTAACTTGAATTGTTTCACAATTTTGAACCATGTCTGTAGGGTGTGTACAATAAATGGGTTTAAGTTTCTATATAGGGTCTTGGCCTGCTGTCTATCACCAATTACTGTCTGGAGTGGTATATCAAGTGATTTCACTTCAATGTCCTTCCACTTCGCTTCGTAGTCCCTTTCACACCAACAGACCAAAGGTCTTATTTGCGCTGCATAGTAATACTCCTTCAGATTTGGGAGGGACATGCCTCCCTTCTCTTTAGGGAGTTGGAGTGTCCGGAACCTAATTCTCGGTTTTTTCCCCGCTCCATATGAATCTAGAAATCATCCTGTCCCACTCGTTAAACTGTTTAGCAGGGATTTCCACCGGCAAGGACTGGAAAAGATATAGTAGTCTAGGGACTACGTTCATTTTTACTGAGTCTATTCTGGAGGTGAAATCCAGGGGGGCTAATGACCATCTTTCTATATCTTTTTTAATTTGTGTGTTTAGGGGCTGGTAATTTGCTTCATACAATTTTGTTAAGTCCTTAGTCAGCCTTACTCCCAGATATTTTATGGACTTCATGTTCCAATTTAAATTGTAGTTTTCTTTTATTTCTCTTGTGGGGGTATAGTTATATGTAAGTATCTGTGTTTTTCCTATATTTAGTTTGTATCCCGAATGTTGACCATAGGTTTCAATAAGGTCCATTAGTCTAGGGAGGCTCAGACTGGGTTTTTTTAAGTAAATTAAGACATCATCCGCGTATAATGCTATCTTATGCTCTGTTTCTTTTATATTAATACCTGTTATATTGGGGTCTTCCCTAATTGCTTGGGCTAGCGGTTCAATGAAAATCGCGAACAGGGCGGGGCTACATGGACAACCTTGGCGTGTACCGCGTTCTAGGGCGATCGGATTTGTTAACCGACGTTTACTTTTATTCTCGCTGTGGGTCTTGTATATAGTGTTTTAAAACACCTAATTGCATCTTCCTTGAATCCTAACCTTTCTAGTACCAAGAATAAATAGTCCCAGCTCACACAATCAAACGCTTTTTCCGCGTCCAGACTTAATAAGGCAGAATAAATGTTGGTTTGTTTAATCTGATTCATAATATGTAGTGTTCGTCTTAAGTTATCCTGGGTTTGGCGACCAGATATAAATCCAGTTTGGTCCGTGCTTATTAGGTCTGGCAAAAACTGTTCTAATCTTTTTGTGATAATGGAGGCGTACAGCTTATAATCCAAATTAAGGATCGATATTGGTCTAAACGAACTACATAATTCCTTATCTTTACCCTCCTTGGGAAGTACTGTTATAGTCGCCTCCCTCCAGGAGGGAGGGGGGATGCCCTCTCTAAGAGTGTAGTTAAATGAGGCCACCAGCAATGGCATGATCTCCTGGCGAAAAGCTTTGTACCATTCTGCTGGAAGGCCGTCACTACCTGGCGATTTGTTAGTTTTAAGATTAGATATTGTCCTGTCTAACTCCTCTATAGTGATTTCTGCAGTCATAATTTTGTTCTGCATTTTGCCAATTGAGGGCAGGTCAAGAGATCTCAGGAATGCAATAGTGGCTTCACTATCTATTTGTGCTGGTTGTGTATATAGGTTTTTGTAGTATGATTCAAAGGCCTTCTCTATATCTCCCAAATTACTGGACACTACTCCAGTTAAGGGATCTTTAATCTTATTAATTGTATTTTGTGTCTGTTGCTTTCGCAACCTTCTGGCCAATAATCTAGTAGCATTTGGGCCTGATTCATAATATGTTTGACGTAAAAATCTAGATTTTTTCTCAATGTCATCTTTATAGACTTCGTCAATCAATTTTCTTGTTTCCCTAATTTGCTGTAGCAGCTGACTAGTTGGAGTATTTTTATGCTGTTGCTCTATAGATGTCAATTTCTGGGTTAGATCCTGATATTTGCGTTCTTTCGTCTTCTTCAGTGTTGCTGTGATGGCAATCATTTTCCCCCTTAGCACAGCTTTTGCGGCATCCCAAACAATCACTGGATTAACCTCACCATTGTCATTAATCTCTATATATGTTTTTAATTCGGTCCTAATACTTTCAACAATTGTTTTGTTGTTCAATATTCCTGTGTTAAGCCTCCATAGTGTGTTCCTTGGCCTACTATCCAAGTGTAAAGTCATATAGACTGCAGAGTGGTCTGATATGTCAGTAGTTCCCAAAGTACAATCCATTATCCTATGTCTATCACCTCTAAACATAAAAAGATAGTCAATTCTTGAATAAACAGAGTGAGGAACAGAATAGTGGGTGTAGTCTCTCTCAGTTGGGTGGAGATCTCGCCATACATCAAACATTCCTAAGTCTGTGAGTGAAGCATTCATTATTTTTGTCTGTGGAGTCCTGTTCACCCTATGGCTTGTAGTGTCCAGCTCACGACTAAGAATAGTATTAAAATCTCCCCCACAGATTAGTATCCCCTCAGACTCCGCTGCTATCAGACCAAATATGAATTTATAGAAACCTTTGTTGCTCCCCGGTGGGGCATATACATTCAGCAGCGTAACCAAGTTGCCCTCTAATTTGCATTTTATCATGACATAGCGTCCTTCCTTATCATTAGTTTCTGTCATAAGTTCAAAATTTAATGAGTTAGGAATTAGTATAGAAACACCTCGTTTATGACCCGATCTAAACGAGCTATAGAACGTATTCCTATATCCATATTTCTTGAGTTTCTCGTGCTCCATCTGAGAGAGATGAGTTTCTTGCAAAAAGATAATTTGAGCTTTTTCACGTTTCAATTTGGTTATGACTTTGCTCCGTTTAACTGGGTTAACCAGACCATTTACATTTATAGATACCACCTTAAAGTTTCTACTCATCTGTGCTTTAACAACTTAAACCTGACACTGTCAACCCGGAATTCACACATTACTAAACATGAACAGTTAGACATATACACATAGAGAACAGGTGTAACATTAACAAAAACAATACTTGGCTTCCAAAAACAGACGTTCGCTGGCCATCCCATGGCTTAGGTCCCGTTGGGGGTGGGGGGATAGACTCCACTCAAGTGCAGGCCCCCGCGAAAAAAAAAATAGCTATAAAATAAAAGAGAAAGTGTCTAGTCTACCTACAGCGTGCCTGAGTGACTCTCGTCGGTCTTTCAATAATCAAGTGGAGTCTGTTAAACTATAAAAAAGGGAGACTAATAGTCATCCAGTCATTTGGGTCAAGGGGCTATTCAGCGTTCACGTGAATAGCTTACAGCTAGTCCACATTAGATCCAACAAAAACTCGGAACGTCTAGCGTTAAGCGAGTCAAAACAACACAATACAGCCCATAGTCCGCGACATATTCGGGCAGTTCACTCACGTCACGTTGTCTTAACTCACCAGTCTTATTATGCTATGTATTTCTCACCCTGAGATTTATTTGCTGGTGGTACATTGAAAGTCCTGCAGTCTGTTCTTTGCTCGTTGGGCTATTCCTCTCTCCCTCTCGCTCGCGTCTCCCGGGTGTCTCTCCTTCCTTCCAGCGCGCTGCCACGGTTGTCCTCGCTGTAGTCGCTCGTCCTGGTCTGTTCTAGCAGCGCGGGGGGCTGGCTCCTCCACAGCGACTCCTCTCTTCTTCAGATCCTGTGCGGCTTCCTCGGCGCTGTCATATGTACGTGTGCCGGAGTCCCAGTGGATTCGGATCTTAGCGAGGGGTGTCTGGAACCGAATCCCGTTTATTTTCAGTGCCCTTTTGATGCCACCATATTCTCTTCTCCTCTGCATCACCGCCGTTGCGTAGTCATGGTCAAACGACAAGCGTTTGCCCTCGATCTCGATCTTCTTCTGCCAGGCTTTACTGATGACCATCTCTTTGGTAGTGAATTGGAGGAAGTTTATTATAATCGACCTAGGTGGTGCATCGGGTCCTGGCTTTTGAGCCAATGCTCTGTGGGCCCGCTGGATCTGCAGGTCGGTATCTGTCGGTAGTGAGAGCTCAGCTCTTAGCAGCTTATCAATAAACTCCGGGAGAGGGCAGTCTTTCTCCGTTCCCTCCGGTACGTTATAGATGCGCATATTTGTTCTTCTGGACCTCCCTTCCATGTCCGTTAGCGCTTCTTGCATGGCTCTCTGCTGTTCCAAAGACATGAGGAGTGTTTCCTTGACTGTCATATTCCATGTTTCTGTTTCTCCGATGCGCGCCTCTGCCTCGTGTATTCTGGTGCTTTGTGCTTTGGCCTGTAGTGCGTTAGCTCTCAGTTCTTGATTAATTTCCTTTTTAAAATCTTTGAGTTCTGTCATCAGTTCTGTCTTTAATTCTTCTTGTGTCGTTTTCAAGTCGTTCTTCAGTTCTGTCTTAAGGTCGCGTATCTCTCTGCTAATGTTGGCAAGTCCCTCTTGAATTGTTTCAGTCGTGTTTTCACCGCCGCCATCTTCACCCATGTTAGTTGATCTTACTTTGTCCATCTCGCCGTTTTCGTCGTCTTTCTCCTGTTTTTTACAATTCCTTCGACTCCTTCGACTCATAGTTTATGTCCTCTCACTTATTTCCGAGTATTTCATTATTGTTTGAGCTTTTCTTTTGAATTTGGAGAGGTTATCTCAATCGACCGTCGGGAGCTACAACTTCAAGCAGCCATCTCGTGTGCCTCTCCCTACGGAAGCCGATATCGATCGTTTTTGATTAAAAAAATTTAACTAAATTAAATATTTTATATAATTTTTTTTTAAATATATTATATAATTATACTTGTAGTTGTATTTGTTAAGTTCACTTCTACTGCGGCCATTACGGTAATCTGGATAAAGGTGAATGGGCACTGTTGCGCGTCACTGGTTTTGGACTGGAGGAAGGCTGTGGCCACTACGCTATGGAGCGTGAAATAAACATGAATGAAAGATAACGGTTGTCTTATTTGCAGCTTAACATGGTAGCAGAGGATGTCGGCCTCTAACGTTAATAACTACAGGCAGCCGCCTGGACTGGACGAAAAGACGTCTTTTGAGAAGTGGAAGAATGAAGTTGAGATGTGGAGTCGGGTGACGGATTTAGCCAAGAAGAAACAAGCGTTGGCTGTTGCTCTATCGTTGACGGGTAGGGCGAGGGATACTGCGTTGGAAATACCTGTCGATGATCTAAATGAGGATGATGGAATGGCAACTTTGATTCGGGAACTTGACAGGGTGTTTTTGAGAGAAGAGAAGGACCGGGCTTACGAAGCCTATTCGGAGTTTGATCAGATTTCGCGAGGAGACGGCGTCTCTATGGTGGACTATATTGTTGATTTTGAACAGAAGTACAACCGGATCAAGAAATTCGATATGGTTCTACCTGATGCTGTTTTGGCATTCAAACTACTGGATACAGCGGGCCTCGACATCAAAGACAAACAGCTGGCATTGACTGCCTGTGGTAAGCACACCTTTGTTGATATGAAGTCAGGACTGAAACGTATATTTGGAGAAAAAACGGAGAAAAGGGCAGGAGGCATTACTGCAAGATGCAGCTTTTTACACAGATCAGAGACGAGAGCAGCAGAGGCGGGAGCAGCCGCGATCTCAAAGTGGACAAGTTAGAGGACCATTTGCAGGCACAAATCCGCTTGATAAATTTGGAAGACGAACGAAGTGTGGGATTTGTCAGAGCACATTCCACTGGGTGAAAGATTGCCCAAACAAGAAAGAATATGTAAAAGTGACGGAAGAAAATGAAGAGCCAGATGAGTGTAATATAACACTTATTTCTAAGGAATCAGATGCAGCAATATTCATGGTTGAGGCTCTGGGAACGGCCGTCATTGATACGGCATGTACACGGACTGTATGTGGTGAAAAATGGCTGGATAACTATGTTGGGGGACTAAATGAGAAACAAGTCAAAAGGTTGGTTAGCACAGAGAGTAGCAAACCTTTTAAGTTTGGGGATGGGCGAGTTGTGCGTTCTACAAAAAAGGTCAAGATACCAGCCAAGATAGGAGAAACAAAATGTTATATTGAAACAGAGGTAGTCTCATCTGACATTCCTTTACTGCTCAGTAAAACTTCGCTAAAGAGAGCAGGAGCTGTGTTGAACCTGGAAAACGATACAGCTATAATGTTTCAGAAACCAGTAGCTCTAGAGTTGACTTCATCTGGACACTACTGTCTGAACATACTGGATAAGGAGTCCCCGAGTGAAGCATATGAGAATGTGGTCCTGGCCATCACAGATAATATGACCAGTGTGGAAAAACACAAAGCTTTACTTAAACTTCACAAGCAATTTGGACATGCATCAGTTGATAGGCTAAAGAAGCTGCTGACAAATGCTGGAAACACGGATGATGAATGCACTGCTATTCTAGGGGAAATAGTAGGAAAATGTGAGATATGTCTCAAGTACAGCAAGGCTAAGCCCAAGCCTGCTGTTGGTCTGCCCATGGCCTCCAGGTACAACGAGACTGTGGCAGTTGATCTACATGAGCTAGAACCAAATGTGTGGTACCTACACATTATCGATCACTTCACTCGCTTTAGTGCAGGTAGCATCGTGACCTCAAAGAAGCCAAGTGTGATAGTGAACAATTTAGTGCATTCCTGGATCAGTGTCCATGGTCCACCTGAGCGTCTCTTCACTGACAACGGTGGAGAGTTCAATAATGAGGAAATAAGAGACATGGCGGAGAACTTCAACATCGAGATCAAGACGACTGCTGGCTACAGTCCATGGAGCAATGGTTTGCTGGAACGCCACAACCAATCCCTTACAGAGATACTACTGAAGGTAAAACTTGACAAAGGACTTGACTGGAAAACGGCTCTTGATTGGGCACTCATGGCAAAGAACACAATGCAGAACGTGCATGGCTACAGTCCACATCAGCTGGTGTTTGGACAGAACCCGAACCTTCCCTCTGTGTTTGTTGACCAGCCACCTGCTTTGGAGGGAACTACAATGAGCGCATGGGTGGGAAAGCACATAACAGCATTACATGCAGCAAGGAAAGCTTTCACGGAGGCAGAATGCTCAGAGAATCAGACGAGCTCTTCGAAAACAGCTTCGTCCAACAGATGAGAAGTATGAAACAGGAGACAAAGTGTTCTACAAAAGGACAGACTGTGTTGAATGGAAAGGCCCTGGGGTTGTGATAGGGCAAGATGGGGTGGTGATTTTTGTACGTCATGGTGGGACATATGTCAGGGTTCATCAATCTAGGCTGCGAAAAGTGCACCCTGGGGAAAGTAATACTGTGGGCAATGTCGATGTATCTGTTAGTGATAATAATGTGCCTGTTACTGACAATGATATGAATAGTAACAGTGAGGACATGCCCGTTACTGATGGTGACATGAATAATGACGCAGCAGGTGTAGCAAACCAGGATATAGATAACCCTAATGGGATCAATCAAGACGATTATCACCAGACCGGCATAGAGGTGAAAACCGGTATAAAGGTAAAAGCCGGTCAGACAATCAGCTTTGTGGATAATGTAACAGGTGTTTCTCACACAGCTAAAGTGATGGGACGAGCAGGAAAGGCTACAGGAAAAAACAGCAACTGGTACAACCTACAGTACTTAGAACCTTTTGACATCACCGGTACTATGGGGTCAGTTGATCTTACTAAAGTAGACAATTTTCAGGTTAAGCCACTAGATGGTGTAGAACTAGATGGTGTAGAACTATGCTCTGATATGCAGGAAAATGATGTATTAGTAACAGAGGGTGTACCATTTGATAAGGCTAAACAAGATGAAATCAGTAACTGGAGGAAAAATGAGGTGTTTGAGGAGGTGAAAAATGTGGGTCAAAGACAGGTGTCAACGAGATGGGTGTGTACGCTTAAAGAAACCCCAGAAGCACGGCTAGTGGCTAGGGGTTTTGAAGAATTTAACACTCAAGATCTACAGAAGGACTCGCCTACATGCTCATCAGAGTCCCTTAGATTACTCATATCAGTTCTGTGTCAGAAAAAATGGACATTGAACTCTATGGACATAAAGTCAGCTTTTCTTCAAGGAATGGAGCTGTCTCGGGATATACACATCCGCCCTCCTCCTGAGGCTAAAAGTGAGGGGACAATGTGGAAGCTGAAGAAGTGTGTCTATGGACTTGCTGATGCCTCTCTCTACTGGTACAACAGAGTAAAAGCAACGATGATCAAAACAGGGGCCACTATGTCACAAGTTGATCCTGCTGTATTCTACTGGCTTGATGAAAACTGTATTGTGACTGGTGTTCTTGCCTGTCATGTGGATGATTTCATCTGGGGTGGCTCACACACATTTGCCACGGCGACCATTCCCCACCTCAAAACAGTTTTCCAGGTGGGACGTGAGGAACAAGACAACTTTCGCTATGTGGGGATGGAACTCTCCACAATAGGTGGAGAAGTGCTTGTGCAACAGGAGATCTACATAAAGAACCTTCAGCCCATTCTCATAGACCCATCAAGAGCGTTGCACCGTGATGCTCTTCTCACAGAGTGTGAGACTGACAACCTAAGGTCAAAAATAGGACAACTCTTGTGGGTGGCTAGACAGAGTAGGCCAGATATCATGTTCGATCCATGTGTCCTTGCAACCAATCTAAAACATGCTACTGTGCAAACTATGCATGAAGCAAATAAGGTAGTACGAAAACTGCAATCAGAACATGTCACCCTGAAGTTTCACAACTTAGGAAAGGAGGACTCTTTGAAGCTTGTTGTTTTCAGCGACGCATCCATGGGAAACCTCCCAGATGGGGGAACACAAGGAGGGCATCTCATCGTTCTGATGGGTGAGAAAGGACGATTCTCTCCAATCTGCTGGAAATCAAAAAGGATCAGAAGAGTGGTTCGGAGCACGCTGGCAGGAGAGACACTAGCCCTGGCTGATGGTATTGATAATGCCATATTTTTGTCCTCTCTCTACTCTGAACTTACTACAGGTATGGTCAAACAGCGCACCCTACCTGTGATGTGTGTTACAGACAACTTCTCCCTTGTGGAGGCTATCAAGTCCACCAAGTCAGTGACTGAGAAACGACTGACACTGGAAATAAGTGGAATCAAAGAACTTATCCAGGACAAAAGGATCCAACGGATTCTGTGGTCTACTACGAAGGACCAGCTGGCAAACTGTCTGACCAAAAAGGGAGCATCTTCCCTTGTGCTGCTTAAAGCACTGAAGAATGGACAGTGGAAGCTAGATGACTGAATAACTGGTTATGATGACTGAGTTTATTTTTTTGGTTTTCTTGAAATATCCTTGCAGTGTATTATTTGTTTAAAAAAAAAGAGTGAGATCTTGGGTGTATTTTGTTTTCTTGAAATATCCTTGCAGTGTATTATTTGTTAAAAAAAAAAGAGTGAGATCTTGTATTATTTGTTTAAAAAAAAGAGAGTGAGATCTGATCTTGTATTATTTGTTTAAAAAAAGAGAGTGAGATTGTTAAGTTCACTTCTACTGCGGCCATTACGGTAATCTGGATAAAGGTGAATGGGCACTGTTGTTGCGCGTCACTGGTTTTGGACTGGAGGAAGGCTGTGGCCACTACGCTATGGAGCGTGAAATAAACATGAATGAAAGATAACGGTTGTCTTATTTGCAGCTTAACAGTATTATCTGCGAGACATCGCCACCACGCAACAAGTCAAAATGCTCGCTATCTCCACTGTCTGTGTGTATACTCTGCTTTGGTCAAATCACATTCAGCATGCCCTCAGCAGGGTATAACTGCGGCTCTGCAGATATACCCTACTCCCTCAGCTAGCCCCGTTTGTGACTGCGATGCAAGCCAGGGCTCGAATACGCATCGAATCGATGTTATAAGACATTGATATCAGGAGCTATCTGTAGCTACTGCTAGCCGGCTAGATAACGTTAAGACAACGCCTCAGTGAACTATTTAGTTGAATGGGACATTTCGTTTTGAACAGTGAGCTAAGCTAACGTGAGCTAACGGAGGTATCATACACTAGTACTAGACTATTGCTGGAGCATTTGTTGATATCAGGAGCTATCAGTAGCTAGCCGGCTAAATACCGTTCGGTTACAATGCCTCATCATGTATTAAACTAAAAGTGAATAGTTGACTGGGTCATTTTGTAACGGTAGCTAACGTTAGCTCACAGAGGTCCCAGTGTCCCACTAGACTAGACTAGACTAGTGTTTACACCAATTACACGGGTGCGGGAGGGGCTGGAGAAGGAGGAGGAGCAGACGCTGCAGCTCTCTCAGTGTGTCTGAGACAGAACGCAGCGAGTGAGATCTCCACTCAGAATTGGATAATTTTTCGATCGGTTTTGACGATCGGCGAAAATAAAGCATTATCACCGATCACCGATCGCATATTTATACTGATTATCGGCCGATAACGATCGGTGCATCCCTAGTATCTAGCACACTCTCAGGAGCAAAACAGAAAGAAGCATTTCAAACTTGAACTATGTGACATGGCTTGACTCAATCAGTCCAATCTCTATTTCTCCTTCTTCCACCAGTCACTCAGGCAGACCAGCTTGTTTTATGTAGCGATGTCTATTTATAGTGCCTATAATATTTTTCCCGTTGGGTGCCAATGCAAATCAACTGCTCCAGTGGAGTTGCTCAGTGGCCAATGGTGTCAACTGTGGTTGTACTGGGCAGCTCCCAGGTGTGAATGGAACTGTGAATGTGAAGCAGGGCGTTCCTGAAAAAGAGCATCTGTGCTCAGCGAACCTACCCTGGGTAAATAAAGGTATAAAAAAAAATGTAAAAAAAAAAAATTATATTAATGCGTTAATTATATTAACGCGCGATAATATTATCGCGTTAATGCAGCACGTTAACGCCGTTAACGGCCCAGCTCTAATATATATATATATATATATATATATAAATGTGTGTGTAATATATATAAATGTGTGTGTATATCTGTGTGTAGGCTGTCATACTGTCTGGTCACAGAGGAAGGCTGTGCTTCTCTGGTCTCAGCTCTGAACTCTAACCCCTCCCACCTGAGAGTGCTGGATCTGAGCTACAATCACCCAGGAGTCTCAGGAGTGAAGCTCTCTGCTGGTCTGAAGAATCCACACTGGAGACTGGAGACTCTCAGGTAGGATGTGGTACTTTAGGGGTTAATGGATGGTCAAAGACTAATATATCTCTGTGGGTACATTTATATATTTTTTTTTCTTTTTTTCTTTTTCCCTCCTTTTTCCCGATTTTTTCTCCCATCCCACCCTTCCTGGTTGTTGCGTACTTTCCCCTACTGTTGGTCCGGGAGACCGGAGACTGTCACATGCTTTCCTCCGACGCATGTGCAGCCTGGGGCAGGCCAACCTGGCCGCGCAGGTTCTCACCGGGGAGAGTGTAGCGTGTGGGAGGCCACACTATCTCTCCTCAGTTCCAACCCTCGCTGAGCAGGCGCCCCGACCGAACTGTAGGGGTCGCTGTGTTGTGACTTTTTGATAGTAATATATAATTTGAACAGCTTGAACTATATCATTATTATTGTAACAAAAGGTGTAATCAAATTGGCATAAATATGTTTTATAATAGCCTAAATGGAGATTCACGTTAAATTGTTTATCATATTGTTTAGAATTAGATTGCATTATAGACTAGATTCTGTAACGCACCATTTTTGCCCCCAGTGGGAAGTCAGCTGTGCGCAGGCCTAGACCACACAATTGAACGCTAATTAGCAACGCGTGCCACCTGTAAAAGGGTGTGTTTGATCCTTCGGGAGAAGTTAGTTGACAGAATGTTTGTTAGAATAAGCTATGCCTCGCTGCTGCTCTGCTCTAGAAAAACCTGTAAAGGGAGAAACGAATTAAATGGAATGGAATTGAGAACTGCATTTCTGCCTCTTGGTCGTCAATGAAACATGAAGAACAAAAACTGTGAAATATGAATAATCATACGTGTTTAAATAAGAAGAGGATTTGGAACAGTTTATTGTGCAAACAAAGTGGTGCCGAAACCAGGGAGAATTTAAGTATATTCTACACGGACGGACTAATTGGATAAAGAAGAAGAATGACTGAACTAACAAGATTGAAGGCTATCCGAGGAGCAATAAGGACGTCTGTAACCAAGTTGCTGAACAAGATAGACGAGCAGATAGGAGCAGAGGCCCCATGTCTGCCCGACTTGGAGGAAAGTAAAGCAATATTAGTCGTCAAGGAGACGACTCTAAATGAACATGATTGGGACATTGCAGCAGCGACGGAGGAGAAGGACCTGGTCGAAGAAGTGACCACGGCTCTGGACTATATGGACCGAATAATCAAAAGGAAAACTCGGATCAACAGGTTGGTGCGCGACTCTCTCATAAAGACAGAAGAGGAGCGACAGAGAAGAGTGAGCGAAGGGAGCTCACACTCATCAAGTAGATCGGATCATATCAGACTGCCGAAATTGATAATTGGAAAATTCAGTGGTGATATAAGCCGATGGCAAGACTTTTGGAATCAATTTAAAGTGTCGATTCACAATAACACCACCCTGAGTTCAGCTGACAAGTTCAGCTATTTGAAGTCATTATTGACAGACACGGCCGCAAACGTAGTCGCAGGATTATCCTTATCCGACGAGAACTACGACAATGCAATTGCAATGTTGATGGAAAGATTTGGCCGTAAAGATTTGATCATAAACGCACACATGAACAAGCTCCTTAATCTAACCCCTGTAAAGAGTGCCACGAACATTAACGCACTAAGGAGATTGTATGATGACTGTGAAATACAAGTGAGGAGTTTAGACGCACAGGGCGTTGTATCGGACTCGTATGGAAGTCTACTGTGCCCGATTCTCATGAAAATGATTCCCGAAGAAATAACCCTGGAGTTTACGCGTGTTCAGGCTACAGGGTCTGTATTGAAAGTCAAAGACCTAATGACATTCCTGCAAAGGGAACTCGAGAGTCGGGAAAGGACAATGAACTTGACACAGAGAAAGGAGACTCCACCCGCAGACAGTGTCTGGGAAAGGAGGAGTCGGCGGCCCCAGCGCGCGGGCGCCGCATCGACATCTACATTTTACGCAGCTGATAATGAAGATGGAAAAGCATGTGTATTCTGTAACAAAAGCAATCACAGATCAAAGGACTGTTCAGAATTCACTGCTGAGATCAGAAAAGAAAAATTAAAGGTACAGGGCAGATGCTACAGATGTCTAGGTGCCAGGCACACTTCTAGTAAATGCAAAGTGCAGGGAATGTACTGTGAGGAGTGTAATAGTGTATGGCATCATAGAACAGTGTGTACCAGACAGAAGGGCACACAGAGTAATGTTAGGGAAAACCCCACAGATACTGTAGTGTCAATTGTCCCAACATCAGAAAGGGGCACAGTTCTGCTGCAGACAGCGACTGTATGGGTTGAAACACCCACACGCAGTCAGATAGTGCGGTGTGTTATGGATGGGGGTAGCCAACGCAGTTTTATAAGAGAAGATATCTCAAAGGCTCTAAATCTACCAGTAGTAGGGGAGGAGGTATTGAACCTGCACACATTTGGCTCGCTAGTACCCAAACGAATAACCTGTAGGAAGGTTAGAGTGTATCTGAGAAATATTCGAACCAACCAAGCAGTGGAACTAGAACTGCTGGAGACGCCACTGGTGAGCACGTCATCAAACCTGACAACAGCCAGTGAGAAACTGAGAGGAACGCTGCACAAAAGAGGAATGCAACTTGCTGATACCCCAGTGAGGGGAATGGAATCAGAAAAGCTTGGAATCTTGATCGGAGGTGATCACTATTGGAAAATCGTCACTGGACGAATGGAGAGACTGGATGACGCACTAGTTGCGCTCGAAAGCAAGTTTGGATGGTTAGTGCAAGGAACTGTCACAACGGCGATGATGTGTGTCACAGAGACTCCAGACGTGGACGTGATGCTCGTGAGCATGGGAGAGGAGCAAGCGCTTTCAAACCAGTTGCGCAGCTTCTGGGAAACTGAATCCCTCGGAATTGACATGTCAAAAGAAGGCCGCGCTGAGAGCGCAGACGCTGCAGACGCGCTACTGAAATTCGAGGAGTCAATCAAATACACGAACGGGAGATATGAGGTTCGGTTGCCATGGAGAGAGGAACAGGTGATCATCGCTGATAACTACGCCACAGCTGAGAGTAGATTTGCTCACCTGGTAAGAAGATTCCATAGCAACCCCGTACTGTACCATAAATATAATGACGTCATCCAAGAGTATCTAGCCGAGGGAATAGTAGAAATAGTAGAACAGGTGCAGCCCAAACAGTCAGAGAACCCTATCTACTATTTACCCCATCATGCTGTAATTAGAGATCAAAGAGAAACTACTAAATTAAGAGTAGTATTTGATGCGTCTTCACATGGAAGAGATTGTCGGTCTCTTAACGAGTGTCTCCAAACCGGCCCCAATTTAAATCCAGACCTGTTAGGCATTCTAGTCAGATTTAGACAGTATAAAGTGGCCCTCATGTCAGACATTACGAAGGCCTTCCTTCAGATCTCTCTAAACGAACAGGACAGAGATGCACTGAGATTTCTCTGGACCACCGGAGACACATTGTCAATGGACCAGATCAGCATTCTGAGAATGACACGAGTTCCATTCGGAGTGTCCTCCAGTCCATTTCTATTAGCAGCCACAATTCGTCATCATCTAAAGAAATACGAGAATAAATATCCAGAGGTCGCAAAAACCCTAGATGAGTGTCTCTACGTAGATGACTATATCTGCGGTGCTCACACAGTAGAGGAGGCTTTAAAAATCACTCAAACAGCCAAGGAGATCATGTCTGAAGCTGGAATGGATTTGTGCAAGTGGAAAACGAATTCAAATGAGCTGCAAAGAGAATGGACACAACAAGTGAAAAATGAACAGGTGGAAGTCAAAAGCCAAACGCCAATGAAAGTGTTAGGGCTGACATGGAGAACAGAAACGGACGACTTTGTGTTTGAAATGAAGGATTTTATTGAACATTTAAAAGACAAAAAAAACACGAAGAGAGGAGTTCTCCAATCCGCAGCACGAATCTTTGACCCAATAGGTTTTTTATCCCCATTTAGCATTAGGGTAAAATGCCTGTTCCAAAAAATGTGGGAATGGGGTCTCGACTGGGACGCACAGCTCCCAGATGACCTTAACGAAAAATGGAACCAGTGGTGCGCTGAAATTCCTGATTTAGGCTCTATAGCCAATGCCATAAGCAGAAGTTACACTTCAGAACTACAGAATAGTGACGTCACGCTTTTAGATAAAGAGATCCACATATTCTGTGATGCGAGTGAAAAGGCTTATTGTGCAGTAGCCTATTTGCGCACGACAGATATAGATGGAAAATGCGCCACTAGTCTAATAACGGCCAAAACTAAAGTTGCTCCATTAAAGAAAATCACCCTACCTCGACTAGAACTGATGGGAGCTTTGATAGGGTCTAGACTAGGAAAGTTTGTATGTGAACAATTAAAAATGCCTGAAATACACACTATTGGACAGACTCAATGATCGCTCTCCATTGGATCAAAGGCACGGCTAAACAATGGAAGCCGTTCGTTCAGAACCGAGTGATCGAGATTCAGAACCTGACCCTCCCAGAGAACTGGGGGCACTGCCATGGAGCAGAGAACCCGGCCGATCGCGGCACACGGGGCTCCAGCGTAAAGACGCTAAAAGATGACTCTCTGTGGTGGCACGGGCCACAGTGGTTAAGAGAGCCAACCGGAAAAAGTACGTCAAAAGATGATATTGATGAAGGAGTGAATTTGGAGGAGTGTGTGGTGCAAAGCCAGATAGTGAAAGAGGAGAAAACAAGTATGTGTTTGGGCCCGCTATTTGACCTGGGAAAACACAGCAAACTCAACCGAGTCCTGCGCGTCACAGCGTGGATGCTGCGTTTTACAAACAATACACAGAAGAAAGAAAAAAATAAATCTGGTCCGCTGTGCGCAGAGGAAATCAGAGAGGCGGAGAAATACTGGACAAAACTCTCCCAAACAGAAAGCTTCCCAAAAGAACAATCAGATTTGTTAAATGGAAGAGAAGTGCATAGAGGCTCAAAATTAATGAGCCTAAAACCGTTCATGGATAATGAAGGGCTTCTGCGCGTCGGAGGACGGCTTCAGGAAACCAACTGGGATTACGCACAGAAACACCCTCTCATACTGTCCGGGACTAACCCCTTCTCCTTGCTGGCCATTAAGAGAGCGCACAATGATGTATTCCACTCTGGTTTACAAGACACCTTGACACAGGTGAGAGAACAGTTTTGGATATTAAGAGGATGCCAGTTGGTGAAGAAAATGGTAAAACAGTGTCTCGTCTGTCGAAAAAGTAAATTAAAAGCAGGCCAACAATGTACTGCGCCCTTGCCCAAAGATAGGGTGACAGAGGCCCAGCCGTTCGAAGTAACGGGTGTAGATTTCGCAGGGCCATTATATGTAAAGCCCCAGAATAAAAAGGCATATGTAGCTTTATTTACTTGTGCAGTGACAAGAGCTGTGCATTTAGAAATAGTATCAGACCTGAGCACAGATTCATTTCTTTTGGCCTTTAGACGATTTGTGGCCCGACGAGGAATCTGTACCACGATATATTCAGACAACGCAAAAACATTCAAGCGTGCAGACAAAGATCTGAGAGCTATGTATAATTTGATAAAAGATACGAAGATACAGGAGTTCTTTGCAGGGAAAATGATCACCTGGAAATACATAGTAGAACGGGCAGCTTGGTGGGGCGGGATGTGGGAACGCATGGTGAGGTCAGTGAAGGTGTGCTTAAGAAAGGTGTTAGGAAAAGCGTTTTTGACATTTGAAGAGCTTCAAACGTTGCTTACTGAAGTGGAGGCTGTTGTCAACTCAAGACCCCTCACCTTCACACACGCAGAGTGCGGAGAGCCTGCTCCGCTAACCCCAGCCCACTTCTTGGTGGGACAGAGACTCACGACCCTACCTCCACTGCCCACTCCCCCCAATTACCCCGCTAATGCTGACGCAGCTAAGCTCAACAAACGGTTACAATACCGTCAGAGACTGATCAACGGATACTGGATTCGATGGAAGAAGGATTATTTAATGGAGCTGAGATCAGCACACACAGCATCGAACAAGCCCAGCACATTCAAGGTGGGCGACCTGGCTTTACTGCACGAAGACAAACAGCCAAAGCATATGTGGAAAATGGGTCGCATTGAACAGGTGTTCGTAGGACGGGACGGAAAGGTTTGTTCATGTTCGTTAAAACTCCCCAAGAATCTGGTCCTGAAGAGACCGGTACAGCTGCTGTACCCCTTGGAACTAGAAGAATGATGACACCATGGGAGCTCATCGGGGGGGAGTTTGTTGTGACTTTTTGATAGTAATATATAATTTGAACAGCTTGAACTATATCATTATTATTGTAACAAAAGGTGTAATCAAATTGGCATAAATATGTTTTATAATAGCCTAAATGGAGATTCACGTTAAATTGTTTATCATATTGTTTAGAATTAGATTGCATTATAGACTAGATTCTGTAACGCACCATTTTTGCCCCCAGTGGGAAGTCAGCTGTGCGCAGGCCTAGACCACACAATTGAACGCTAATTAGCAACGTGTGCCACCTGTAAAAGGGTGTGTTTGATCCTTCGGGAGAAGTTAGTTGACAGAATGTTTGTTAGAATAAGCTATGCCTCGCTGCTGCTCTGCTCTAGAAAAACCTGTAAAGGGAGAAACGAATTAAATGGAATGGAATTGAGAACTGCATTTCTGCCTCTTGGTCGTCAATGAAACATGAAGAACAAAAACTGTGAAATATGAATAATCATACGTGTTTAAATAAGAAGAGGATTTGGAACAGTTTATTGTGCAAACACGCTGTCCACAACGCCCAGGACCCACCCTTCAGCTTTCCCACCCCCTGATACAGCCAATTGTATCAGTGTGAGAGGCCAGCCAAGCTGATGGCAACGCCGGGAGCTGGATTCGAACAGGCGAATCCTAGTGTCTCCCGGTGTTGGTGACGAACGTAATCTCCGTGCGCCACCTGCCCCCCCCCCAACATTTATATCTTAACACATTCAGCGCCAGATGTCTCTGTGGGCCGTATGGCCGTGTATGCCAGCGCTTTAATGAATGGGGCTACATGCCGGTGTTTGCAGGGCTAAAACTATATTAACACATTGGTCGCCAAAATTGCTTTCCAGGGTTATTGGCCGCGTTACTGTCCAGCGTTATTGAGATCAATATTTCATTTTTTTCGCCATGGCATTCATAATTCATATATACACCCGCAGTGCTGCAGCTGGACCCTATAGGTGACTGCAACGATGTCTCAATACCGCCGCCTGGTGGATTCATCGGGCGAGTTACACTCGCCAACAGGATGTGCCCATCAGTGCATCGATGAAACTCATCCGGCAGTCACATCTCGTTGCGGGACTCCCAACAGACACTATGTACATAATGGATCGCTTTCTAAACTTAATAATCGATATGATTTCGGCGTTTATTATACAAACCGGAAATGGACCTAGGCGATCGGCGTCGTATACTTGGGATCTTTCACCGCCAGTCTCATTGACCCACGGTAAGAGGAATATAACGTTATTTTCAACCCGACTGTGCGTTTCCTTGTTTGCAAACCATCTGATCAATATATCCAACCAACCTACATAAAGCATTTACTGATGATCGGGGAATTATAAACGACCCCCCCCCCCCCCCCCCCCTTTCCTCCGTGCATGATGAGGCATAATGTATACCGATCATATACATTTGAGTTTTTTGGTGTAGCGTGTATGGGGGGGGAAACGGCAATCGATAATCTATATAACGCGTTTGGGCCTATAACTAGCGTTTTTGGAATTAGAGCAGAAAAACATACTTATATTCTAGAAGGTATTAACACAACAATGTATGAATGAAAAAGTATAACGTTCCCACATCCTGAACAATAGATAATCGATGTTGAATGGGCCATAGTAATGTCAATATAGCAATACAATTTAAAAAGTTATAGCCCTGCAAAGAAGGTAAACATCTCCATAGACTTACAGCACTGGCAGAGAGGGTACTTTGATGGGTACAATGGCTGGCACAGAAAGTGTTAAATATCATAGCTATGGATATAAAACTATTGCCCATTTGACATCGAGTATCTATTGTTCAATTTGTGAAAAATAAATATTTTTTTCATCCATACATTCCTGTTTTATACCGTGGTGAATATGAGTATAGTTTTAGAGTAATTCTGTGTAATCCCAGGAAACGCCGCTAAGCAGCGTTTAGTGCATTTCACTAGAAACTGTGCCATTCCTCGCCTGGATCAACAATCAATCTGAAATCAACGCTATATTATCGGTATTATGTTTCATCATGCATGCATGAAAGGGTGGGGGGGTTCTATGCTTCGATCGTCACCAACGGCATACGTTGTGGAGTAACGTTACAGGACACACAGAACGAAGGCATGCTCGGATCAACGCAAGATTGATACCATATAGCACTTACCTTGTCTAGGATGTACTGCAAAAAGAATATTCCAATTATCTGATCGCCATTCCAAGTATTGATGTCGATCGTATTGCCAACATAATCCACCAAATAACATGAATCGACGGTGCTTGATTCTCCCCAATCCATGTGTTATAAACGTTACTACTGCCCGACTAGGAAAACCCGGACCAGACTTTTTAGATCGACGTACAGGCTGAGCCAGAGAGATTCCAAGGATGTGCAATACCGGCCAAAAGGCGTTAGGCGGCGGTATTGAACGCTTGCGATCTCAGACCCATTCCCAATGATAACATCAGTGTGAGGATTCGCCTGTCCCTGGACCCTTTTTCCCTGCCTGTACTCTTCAACAACGCCCACATTTACCCCCGCCTTTGCACAGACATTTCCCATCTGTACCTCCCCCTGCTGGACATTCATCTGAACTTCCCCTTGTCTCACTCCTGGTGCACTGGTGTATATTCAATGTCTACATGTCTCTCTGTGCCCTTCCCCTGCTACATTGTCTCTTGTTCCCTTGTTAATTGTTATTTATTAGTTCCTTGTATGTTGTTTTGTTTACTCTGTCTAGTGTTCAGTCTTCTTGTGTAGTTAGTTCTGTGTGCTTCCCTGTTTATATTCCCCATTGCGTTTGGTCTGGTGTTTTCCTGTAGCCCTGTTAGTTCTGCCTTCCCTCATGTGTGTCTCGTTTTGCTAATTGCCCTGCTGTCTCTCTAGTGTTAATTGTTTCCCCTATATCTGGTGTGTGTTCCCTACTGTTTGTTGTCGGTTCATTGTTTCGGTTCCATGTTGAGATTCCTGTTTGCTGTTGCTCTGCTCTCTGTCTCACGTGATCCTGTTTTTGCCTCATAGTAAGTGTTCCCAAGTATTAGTGTTTGTTTTGTGACTTTCCTTGTTTTTTGCATTTACAGTTCGAGTTTTTGGTTAGTGTTTATTTTGTAGTTAGATTTTGCAATAATTTTCTTGCCAGCTTTGCTGAGTTTGTTTTTGTCCTTTGGAAATTCCTTGTTTGTTGCTATTTGCTCCTTTTTGAAGTAAAGCTGTTTTTGTTACACTTCACCCCTGGCTCCAAGTGACTCGAATTAAATGAGCAGTGCTCATATTTGACAATCTACCTTTACCTCTCCCTCGTATCTGTTTGCGCCTGGGCCCTCTGCTAACAATCCCTAACAATCAGGCTGGATGGATGGATTATGAATGGAAATAGCGAATAAAAGAAATAACGACCAAAACCCGACTTTTCTCAGGTTTGGCCCTCAAGCGATGGCGAGTTAACCCGACTTATCTCGGGTCTGGCGTCCAATGTGTTAATACATTGTATTCTCTTAATGCTTTTTATTATGTATTAAAAAATAATATCACTTTTCAATATAATTAATTGTATCTCTATTGCATATCCAGACTTGGTGACTGTAACCTCTCAGAGAGATGCTATGAAGCTCTGGCCTCAGTTCTCGGCTCCAAGTCCTCCAGCCTGAGAGAGCTGGACCTGAGTAACAACGACCTGCAGGATTCAGGAGTGAAGCTGCTCTCTGCTGGACTGGGGAGTCCACACTGTAGACTGCAGACTCTCAGGTTAGTGTTCCTGGACCAGTTCAACAGACAACCATTTAACACTTTCAGCGCCAGCCATTACCCTTATCCCTGTAGCTAATGTGCCAGCTTTCTAGGGGTGGGGGAAAATATCGATACATAGTAATATCGCGATACTTTGCGTGGCGATACTGTATCGATACAGGGACGCCAAGTATCGATTAGGGCTGACCTTCGAAGCTTTTTTTGGCAATCGAAGCTTCGGGGCCGAGCTTCGATTTTAATTCGTTTTTTGTGATTTATTTTATTTTTATTTTTTTATCTTATGTTGTGGGACTTGTACAGCACTTTGGTAAACATTGTTGTTTTTAAATGTGCTCTATAAATAAAGTGGATTGGATTAATGAATTAAGTAGCCCCTTTCGTGACTGACGCACGTAGCCAACAAGGTTTCACTCGGCTGTGTGATTTAATTCAAGGTGGATCGCTGTTGTCGTTTGAACAACTTCAGATTTCATGGGAACTACCAATCCCCCAAATCAAGAATGTTTAAGATGAATCAATGAAGTAAGATTTTGATTATTTGAAATATGGCCTGTGTAGACTAAACTATGCACAGAATTATGTCAGTCTACAAGGTCCGGATTCTACATGGTCCGGCAATGTAGACCTTGTAGACTCCAATACAGACCAATTATCAGTGAATGTTCATGCATTTTTAGGAAGGGCTACTTCCACAAAAAAACAAAGAACTCACCAAAACATCTCAGTAGCACCTTATCTAAATGTTCTATTTCATATATGGAGATTCATATTTATTTATGTATTGCATGCATTTCTACATTTTATTTCCTATTTTGTTTATTCATCCCAGTATCTTTCTTTCTTATGTGTGGAATTCTACAAGGCACGTAGGTGTATATGTGTTTGAGGATGATATCCTTCAAACAGGCAATAGTGATGATATAATTTGGGCAGTGCTGAGCTGGGTTACTTTCCTCCAGTGTATTTGTCCCCCGGCCCCACCCAATGGCCCCATATGCGCACACACACACACGCACACACACACACACACACACACACACACACACACACACACACAAATCAAAGTAAAAAAAAAATTGGAAATTATTTTTTGATTTTTCTTTTTTTTTAACTTCGATTTTTTTTAAATGTTTGAACCTTGTGCCATCGAACGAAGCTTCGAAGTATTTAAGACAGCCCTAGTATCGATATTTAATTATTTATAAAAAAAATATATATATTTGTATATTTTTTTGTATAAGAAGTTTCATTGTTCATTTCAATACCTGTAATTGTACAGTAGTCCACTCACACGTGTGCATTCAGTTAAGTTGGAATATGACTGTAATACAAACAGTTCAGTTTGTCAGGTACATGCAACACAGATTAGTGTTTACATCTGTCTTCTTGAGAAAATACCATGTTCTGCAATAAAAATTATTGAAGTGATGAACAGACTGAACTTTATTTGATTAAATAAAACATGTTGACAAAGTTTTACTTTACAGTTGAAAAAAGGTAATAAATCGCAATATTAATATCGCAATACTCAGCATATCACAATATATTTAGTATCGCAATACTATCGTATCGTGACTCAAGTATCGTGATCATATCGTATCGTGAGGCCTCTGGTGATTCCCACCCCTACAGCTTTCCATAGCCTAGTTTCACTGCGTCACTGTTTCGAGAGCTAGTGTTAATTTTGTTGACTAAATTGATGACGAAAGATGTTCGTCAACGAAGGTCATAACCAGACCTAGATCACCTCTACTCTAACCCCTAACCAGACCTAGACCACCTCTAACTCTAACCCCTAAGTTACCCTAACCATACCTAGACCACCTCGCTCTAACCACTAAGCAGACCTCTTCCATGTGGCACTTTAACTGTTTTTATGCAGGCAGCAGCACTGACCATCACCAACCCTAACTTAGGGGTTAGAGGTGGAGGTGGTCTAGGTCTGGTTAGGGGTTAGAGTCAGGTGGTCTAGGTCTGGTTAATAGAGGCCATAACCAGACCTAGACCACCTCTACTCTAACCCCTAACCAGACCTAGACCACCTCTAACTCTAACCCCTAAGTTACCCTAACCATGCCTAGACCACCTCGCTCTAACCACTAACCAGACCTCTTCCATGTGGCACTTTAACACTGACCTAAGATTGTGATTTATCATTTTATATGTTTATGCAAGCAGATTGCAATCAGATTGCTACTGTGTGTACTATTATCTACTCAAGTTCAACTACTACTGTGTGTTTGTTTACGACAGTATCCTGTTAGTTAATGTTGTTACTTATGTGGCTGCCAGTGCTGACGACGACACTGTTATTTAATATTTATCATTCAAATAAATCGCTGCCAGGTGAGCAAGGCAAAGAAAGATAATGTGACTGTCTTATTAAGTTATTTCTCCATTCACAGATCGACACTCGACAGTGAGTGCACCCTTCCTGTGTATTACTTGTGCCGCCGACTCAGATTCCCCTAGGTTAAAAAATAAATAGGCAATTTAAATCAGAATATGTTCCATGTTGACTATTTCTGACTTCTGACAAGTTTTTTTCCATTGACTAAAAATAGACAAATGTCATCCGTTTTCGTCGACTAAATCTAGACGAAAACAAAAAAGACAAAATTGAGACAAAAACTGACTAAGACTAAAATGCTCAGACATTTAGTTGACTAAAACTGACTAAACGAAAAATAAATGAAAATGACTAAATATGATAAACGAAAAAGGAGCACTTGCCACATGACTAAGACTAAAACTAAAATGAAAATAGCTGCCAAAATTAACACTGGCTATTATGGGTGTAACGGTACACAAAATCCACGGTTCGGTACGTACCTCGGTTTTGAAGTCACGGTATTTTTTCGGTAGTTTTTTTTTTTTTTTTATATAAATTATACTTTTTTTTTTTTATACAGCTACTGTTTTATATATACTGTTTTTTAGTAATAACTAGAAAGTAATGGTATTTATTCAACAACAGGTGATTGATTAATGATACTAATACAAATCTATACAATGAGTATGGGGCTGCAGCACTGCAGATATACCCTACTCCAATGATCCACACACGGACATTACACTGTGTTGCACTCGCTACCCAGTGGCTCTGCAGATATACCCTACTCGGTCTACAAGGCTCCGTTGATGTAGCATAGAGGATCTGTTGTGAATGATTTTTGCACAATAAATATTCAACATTCTCTTTTGAGACTCCGCCTCAGACTCTTATCATTTGGCACTAAAAGCTAAACATTGTCACCGATATGGCTGTCCGCAACATGTCATTAATTCTGTACGCGAGGTGGTTCAGTGACGATGACTAACGTGAGCTAGGTTAGCTAGCAGGAGCTACCGAGAGATGGAAAGACTAACGTTACTGGTGAAAATGTGATTTACGTTGGAATACTCCTTTGCCAACTTGCTGTACTTTGATTGCAGGTCTGCAGCCATTATTGCTGGATTTAGCCAAGGTAACGTTATGGCTAAACCTTTAATGTTAGTTAATGCTAGCTTTCGGTTAGCTGTTCAATGCTAAATAACACCAGCAAGCTCCCCGTCAACACCCCTCTCTCGGGAGGATGGCATTTAAGAAAGTATCTGCTGTTAAAATGACAAACAGCATTGACACTTTAATTCACGGTCGGTTAAACACACGTTTGTTTTATAATGCTCACAGCAGACCGCAGTGTTGTTGATAAATTACGTGGGGCCGGGGGGATTTAAGTTCCACAAAAAAAGGTTGACCATACCGTTGTAATCGTACGGTGCACAGCCCGTACTGTACCGGAGGTCCAACTTGGCGCGGTACAGTACGTATCCGCGTACCGTTACACCCCTACTGGCTATATCTATATTCTATAATATTACAGCTATGGAGACAATACTATGGTCATTTGACAGTGACTTTCTCCCGTCGAACATGCAAAAAAGAGATTTTTCATGTATACGTTTGCGCGTTATCCCGCGGTGAATATTGTATAGTTTAGGAGTGATCCGGGCTAATTCCTGAAAAGCTGAGTTTTTAGGGGGGGGGTCGTTTTTTGATGCTTTGATCGCTAGTAACGGCATTCGCTTTGAACACCACACACGCTGATCAGCTGGATCGACATGAAATCATTGTAGGATCAAGGTGGAATTGACGTCAGATAGTCCTTACCTTTGATCGGGGGTATTCCAAAAAGAATATTCCAATAGTCTCATCGCGATTTCCAGTATTGGTCCCCGACATAATCCGGCACAACGCATGCATCGAGTGTCCTGGACCCGTTCCAATGTGATCGAGTGAACCGCTAGACTTGTCTGTACCAAAATGGAAATTAGATGTAACACACTGTGTGAAATAAGGTTTCAAAGGGTGGGTGATATTGCCACCTAGCAGGATGCGGCCGGTATTGCACTCCAGCGATCTCAGAATGATTTCCTATGGTAACACCGAGGTCCATGAACCTGTAATGAATAAAAAAATCGAATAAAAGAAAAAAGGTTCCAAAAACGAGTTTACTCGTCCTTGGCGCTCAACGCATGTCGGCCAAAAACGAGTTAACTCGTCCTTGGCGCTGAATGTGTTAACATATTTTAAAAACATAAAAAGAAATATGTACATTTGGTGTGTTGGTTAAATATTATTACCTGTGTATCTGAATGTGTGTGTGTGTGTAGGCTGTCAGGCTGTCTGGTCACAGAGGAAGGCTGTGCTTCTCTGATCTCAGCTCTGAGGTCCAACCCCTCCCACCTGAGAGAGCTGGATCTGAGCTACAATCACCCAGGAGACTCAGAAGTGAAGGTGCTCTCTGCTGGTCTGGAGGATCCACACCGGAGACAGGAGATTCTCAGGTAGGATGTGGTACTTTAGGGGTTAATGGATGTTTTTTTTTTGTATTTTATTTTATTTTTTATTTTTTAAACAAACACATAAACAAACATGACAACACACGATTAGATATACAAGCATTAATTAACAGTGCACATCCAATTAAATCACTGTTTATATAAATGTCTTATACAAGATATACCCCTAATACCTGCTATCTATTACCCTACACGCATATTATGCTCTTGCTCGCACCCCCCACCCTGGACCCCCCAATGGATAATCCATCCATTATCATTCGCTCCTAACCAGACACTACCATTATATGCTAGCTTTTATTCTCTCCACCACTTCTAACCACATTGTCAATTTGGATTCATTGAGACCCAAAATTCTTGCTGTAGATATTTCTAGATAAATCACATCGAGATATATAAGAATCCAGACCTTTCGGCAATTTTTTTCCGGTTGAAACCATCGTGATGCTATCAGTTTTTTAGCCACTGTAATACCAGATAAAACCAATCTCTTTAGCTGTATAGGTACTGTTACAAAGGGTCAGATTAAACCGAATATATATATTTATTACTTGAGATATATTGTATAGTATTTGTATATCGTCTGATATCCCTTGTATATTCTTTGTACATATACACGGAATATCCCTTTACCTAGTACAGGCCAGACCATAATATTCGTTCTCCTATTGGACAGCGAACCCCTAGGCGCCACGGCCATACCCCCAATGTCTAGTTCAAAGTCACCGCTAAGACATGTCTCAACATGCCCAGATTTGCGCAGTAATACGAGACAGAAATAAGGCTGGTACTAGATTATTCACCTTACGTATAAATACGTTGCAGGTGGATACAGCAGTTGTGTTACCCCAACAAGTTGAAGCCTTCACCACGATACAACGTGCTGTGAAGTGGGCCCGTTTTGCCCCGAAATAGAGCCTTGAGACCGCGTGCGAATTGATAGCTGAAGTGTCAGAGTTTAACGCTGTATCGTCGAGTTCGACCTATTCTATTATTAAGTAATAGTCTATTATGTATAGTGTATCGTGCGGCTACCGTTCTACAGTGACCAGCATTACCAACGTTTCATCGTACCGAGCTAGTGTGCTTATCCAGGCTGGGCGGCCTAACCTTGTGCCGCCATCCAAGGAGCCCTAGACGAGAACCGTGTGGATATGTACACTGGATAACCTACACCGACGACTACAGAGCCCTTTTCGGCTGGATTATATTGCTTTGGTCCTGTGGCTGCTGGAGCAGAGAATCGTCTACCCCCACTACCGTGTGGGATTTACCCTGTGAGGAGCACCGTCGAGCCCGCCTCTAGGACTCTGAGGCTGGCTAGCTTTCATCCATGCGGCAGTGCATACCGGAGAATAGCTGTTGCTTTGTCTACGGATCAAGGGATTATTGCACCGTCTCCTGTACCTGGAGTCTCCTTATTCCTCGTTGATCCAGACTTTTGCTACCGACAAATCCTCTCCCCTGCTGGCTTACAACCGGAGGGAACCCCCCTAGTATCTCCAGCTGACCTACGAGTGTACCTTATATAATTCTTATGCTACAGGTGGTATTAATTATCCCCTTCGTAATATGCTCATGGACTTACGCTCTTGACCTATTCATGCACATTCTTCGCCTTACAAGCGCAACTCTCATTCTTAATAAATGTAAGATAATCTTGGTGCTCTTCTAATAAATATTATAAACAGTACTTTCTTGTTAAGCCGTGTTATTGTGTGGGTGTTCATCTCATATACATGTGTACTGTATGGCCAGTAGTAATGTACATAACTCAGTAGTGGTTTAATGATACCATACTTATTCAATACAGTCAGGGAATTGTACCTCTCAGTTACAATTGGTCCTTCGAGCCAGAGGGTAATTAGCGTAATATAATATTAATATTGACATGGCCAACGATGAACACTCCACAAACGGTTCTCCTAAGCTAGATCGCCCGCAGCGCAGACGGCAGCCACCTCCTTACCTAGAGGACTACGCTGCCAGTCTACTACCTAGCTTTATACAGACGTTAAACGCGGAAAAAGCGGATAGTAAAAGTATGTCAAACCCTACCGACCAGGCGACCCTGCCAGTAGAGACCCTAGTGGGTTCTAACGTAACTGACCAAGCTCACGGGGGGGACCAGGAGGGACATGACATGACTTTACCCCCCGACAACGTCAACGGGATAGTCCCCGGAGAGCTCCAGGATAAAGAAAGCGCTCCAGGGACGGAACCCGACCCACCACCAGAAGAGACGCGCACCCAGGAGATGGACCTCCTCGGAGCGCGACAGGAGAACGGATCTCCAACGAGCACTGCCAGAAGCCGATCACCTCCATCAGTGTCTTTCCCCAGCGAGGCGGACAAGATGCTGGCGCAGGCATTTATCGCCACCCTGGCAGCCTCCACCGAACGCGATCGACTCCAAGCACAGACGCTTAGCGAGCGCGAACATTCTTCCATGGAACAAGAGCGCCTCCGCGTGCAACACCAAAGTGAGCGCGAACACTCTACCATGGAAAGAGACCGCCTGCAGGCTCAACAACTGAGTGAGCGCAAACAATCTGCAGACCAAAGAGAACGCTTCCACGCGCAACTCCAAGCGCAAGCCCTTAGTGAACGCGAACACTCTGCGACCCAGCGAGAGCGCTTCCAGGCGCAGCAAAGGAGTGAAGACGACCGCATACGCCTGGAGACCAGACGCCTCCAGACGGAAGAGAATATTGAAAGAGACCGCGCCGAAGCCCAGCGCGCCGCCGCCGATGCACAGCGCGAAGCCGCCAAATGCACAGCGCGACGCAGCCCAAGCCCAGCGCGAAGCAGAGCGCGACCTCGCTCACATCAAGCGCGAAGCCCAGCGCGACCGATTACAAGCGCAGATAATGGAGCAACTGATTGCCAGGGCGACTCCCCCTCCCTCCGCACAGAGCTCCAGGGCCTCGTCAAGACAAGGGTCTAGGGCACCCTCCCCTACCCGATCAAGCGACCCGGAGCCCGGCCAACAGAAAGAGCCTATACACGTCTCCGAACCCCCTCCCCAACCGGTCCATGCGAGACCCAGCAACAGGGAAGAACCGGCCTACGCCGCCAAGAGACTAAATAGACGATTACAGGATCTAGAAGACCTGGCAGAGGAAGAAGAAGAGGAAGAGGAGGAAAGTCAAGCCCACCAGCAGCATCGTACTCCACAGGACCAGGAGGTCCAGTACAGCCCAGACTTTACCCCCGAGGCCCTGCGTTACAGACCCCCGACTCAACTCAAGGGTGAGTTTGACGCACGACCAGCCCCGAGGAACAGCACCTGGGTACCCGGGCCTTGGTACCCACCAGGTACCAGCCCACAACGACACGTAAGGGGAGACTCGCCTAGGAGGCCTCTCCCCCAACGCTCACCGATGTGCCAGCCATCCATGGCATCGTGCCTTGGCACACCGACGTTCCCGGACTTCACGCGCGAGGACAGAGCACAGTACACAGAGCTACGAATGTGCTTAGAGACAATGATGTCCGATGTCCCCGATGAGACGTACAAGTATGCTATCCTACTCAAGCACCTGAAGGTGCCCAGAGCGCATAATATAGCGCTGGCATATTCCAACTCAAGTACCCCATACACCGCGGCTCTGGTAGCCCTCGACCAACGTTATGGACGCATATGGGACTACGTAATACAAGAGATAAGGAATATTGACCGTCTACCCCCAGCCACAGACAATCGCTCATTAGATGACCTCTCTATCAAGGTACAATCCCTGGTAGGGATGCTGGGGGCACAAAAGGAAAAGGGTAGGCACGAACTGTACGCAAACTCTAATGTTGAAAGAATATTAGAGAAGCTTCCGCCCGCCCGACAAGAGCGCTTCAGGCGGCAAAGAGACCACCGTGATCCCAACGGTCCCGAGCCATCCCTCCTAGACCTGGCCGACTTCCCGGCGAGAGAAGTCAGCAGCCTACGACTGGATACGTTCGTGCGGAGCGTACCAAGCTCCAGAGAGGGACCTAGGAGATCAAACGATAACCGCAGGCTGGTGACCGTCATGCACCAAGCCAAGTCAGTACCGCGTAACAAGAACCACAGCACCCCCTCGACGAAAGAGAAGTGGAAGATTGTATGCCAGTACTGCGAAAAGGAACACTGGCTGTCACACTGTGACACGTTCAAGAAGATGACCGCCGACGAGGTGAGTCAATGGATAAAGTCCAACCGCCACTGTTACCGCTGTGCGCGCAGTCACATGGCAGCCAAGTGCCGCTTAAAGAAGAGGTGTAGTCGGTGTGACGGAGCCCACTTGGACGTTTTACATGACAGTAACAGAAGAAAACCCGCACCCTCAAGCAGCACCAAAGCAAGCGTTATGTACATTGACCCCACCAGCAGCGGGGGCGCCCGGGTGCTCTTGAAGGTGGTCCGCGTAACATTGAGCTACGAGGACAAGGTCATGGACACCTACGCCGTCCTTGACGACGGGTCAGAAAAGACCCTCCTCGCATCCGCTGCGGCCCAGCTGGGGCTGCGGGGGAGCGAAGAAACGATGATGATTCGGACTATAAGAAGAGACCTGAAGACGATCAAGTGTGAGAACGTCTCCTTCACTATCGCAGCAAGCGGGCAGCCAGAGAGACGGTATAGGATCACTAACGCTTTCACCAGCCAAGACATAGGCCTGTCGCAGTACACCTACCCCATCGCCAAGCTGATGGACAAATACGTGCACCTGCGTCAACTACCTATACCGCTCATAGACGGCGCCACCCCGACCCTGCTCATAGGATCCGACCACGCACACCTCATCATCCCGATGGACCGGGTCCACACTGGGCCCAGAGGCTGTCCAGCAGCAGTCGAGACCCGCCTAGGATGGACACTACAAGGCCCCCTCTCCAGGTCTCCCAACCGAACAGCAGCCACTCGCTGCCTCCACTCCAGAGTGACAGAAGAAGACACCGCCCTCTTACAGCACGTCGAGAGGCTATGGACACTAGAGACAATGCCCTTTAAGAACGAAAAGAAACACATTCGTTCCAAGGAAGACATTTATGCCATAGCCCTCCTCGAGCAGGGGACAAAGAGAGTCAAAGTCAACGGAGTGATGAGATACGCAACTCCACTCCTGAGGCGAGAGGGTATGCCTACCTTCCACGCCCCAAAAGAAGCGACGGAGCGGTATCTATTGAACACAGAGCGGCGCCTAGCCAGAGACCCCGCTCAAGCTACTGTGTACCGCGCTGAGATTGACAAGCTAATCACAGCGGGACACAAAGAGAATTGACATTAAAGAGGCCGATCAGACGACCGAATCATGGTACGTGCCGCACCACAAGGTCCACCACAACGGCAAGGATCGAATTGTGTTTAACTGCAGCTACCAGATCGGATCACAAAATCTGAATAAAGAGCTCTTGCCCGGCCCAACACTCGGCCCCTCTCTACTAGGCGTGTTGCTACGTTTCCGCCAGAACAAGGTGGCCATCAGCGGCGACATCAAAGGGATGTTCCTGCAGGTGCGACTAGTGGAAGAGGACAAGCCCCTGCTGCGGTTCTTATGGAGAGAGAGGATCGGGGATGAGCAACCATCCATCTATCAATGGGAAGTCCTCCCTTTCGGAACCACATGCAGCCCATGCTGTGCTACGTTTGCACTGCAAAAACACGTCGCAGAGGACCCAGCAGCTGATGAAGAGGTCCGACAAAGTGTAGGAAATAGCTTCTACGTGGACAACTGTCTGCAAAGCGTCTCGACGCCAGAAGAAGCCGAGGCTTCTACCTTACACCACCAGGGCAAAGATGATTGTACGAGCGCTATGGGACAAGGACCAGGGCTGGGACGACCCCATACCCGACCACCTTGCTTCCACATGGAGAGAGTGGGAGACAGAACTCAGCTCGCTCCCAGGCGTCAACATACGCCGCAGCTACTTCCCACCCACAGTGCGGCTGGAGACGTGTCAGATGGACCTGCACGTCTTCAGCGACGCCTCCGAAGTAGCCTACGGTTCGGTGGCCTACTTGCGGGCCCGAGAGGAGGGAGGAGAAATACATACTGCCTTCATCCTGGCTCGTTCAAGAATAGCCCCCCGCAAGCAACAATCTATCCCGCGTCTAGAGCTCTGCGCAGCCCTAGTAGGAGCGCAACTCGCCACGTTAATCCAACGTGAACTCACCATCCCGGTGCAAAGAACAATCCTGTGGTCAGACTCCATGACCGTACTCACATGGATCCAGTCCGATTCGTGTAGATACAAGGTCTTCGTGGGAGTCAGAATCACAGAGATCCAAGATTTAACAGAAGCAGCATGCTGGAGGTACGTGGACACAAAACAGAACCCAGCAGACGTCATCACACGGGGAATGTCCCTGGATGACCTCACACGTCACAATCTCTATAGTGACGGTCCCGAGTTCCTCAAGCTCCCGGAAGAAGAGTGGCCTACACCCACCCCACGGGAGGCTAGTAAAGAGGAGGCAGAGATGAAGAAATCTATGTTCTGTGGGTTGACACACACACTAGTCCCCACAGATCCCAACATAGACGACTGCCCTACCCTTGAGAGTGCGCAGTTAAAGACATTCCTGTGGCACTACCCTGAGGTTCCCTCCACTACTGACATTAATGCAGCTAACTACGAAGAAGCAGAACTCCTTCTGCTACAGCGAGCCCAAAGAGACTCGTTCCCCGACGAGCTAGACTGTCTGCAGGGATCAAAGCCAGTCCCGTCAGACAGCAGACTGCTCCACTTGGCCCCTGAGAGCGACGCCCATAATCTCATCAGAGTGGGTGGTCGTCTGAGGAGGGCCCCAGACTTAACGGATGACGTCAAGTTCCCGAGTCTTAAACAGCCGACACAAGGTCACAGAGCTCATCATAAAGAAATACGACGAGGACGTGCACCACGCCGGGGCAGAGAGAGTCTTCGCTGAGATCAGACGTCGCTATTGGATACTGCAAGGAAGAGAAGCAGTACGACGCTTCCAGCGGACCTGTCTAGACTGTCGCAAGTGGCGAGCACAGCCCAGTATACCCCGGATGGCTGACCTACCCCCCTGTCGCCTCCGACTCGGCGACAAGCCCTTTCACTCCACCGGTATGGACTGTTTCGGCCCGCTGTATGTGAAGAAAGGAAGAGGGACGGAGAAGCGGTGGGGTATTGTATTCAAATGCATGACCACCCGAGCGATACACATAGAACTCCTTCCAACCATGAGTACGGACTCATTCCTTATGGCCTTCCGGAGATTCACAGCGCGAAAAGGAAAACCGTCTATATTATTGTCTGATCACGGGACAAACTTCAAAGGCGGAGAAAGAGAGCTGAGAGAGAGCTTCCAAGCTATGGGCCCAGAACTTAAGACCCACCTTGCTCCCTCTCAGATTGATTTCCAGTTTAACCCCCCGAATGCACCTCACTTCGGGGGAACTTGGGAACGAGAAGTACGTTCAATAAAGACAGCCCTGTACGCCGTGCTTGGGGCCCAGACCGTGGCGGAAGAAGTCCTCACGACAGTCCTCACGGAGATCGAGGGAGTATTGAACTCAAAGCCCCTCGGTTACGTCTCAAGTGATGTAGCAGATGTCGACCCAGTCACCCCCAACACTCTTGATGGGGCGGCTGGACCCCGCGCTCCCACAGACGGTGTACAGACCTGAAGAAGCGAACGGCCGAAGAATGTGGAGGTACAGTCAAGTATTGGCTGACAAGTTTTGGAACAGTTTCCTCCTCCACTATCTACCGTCTCTACAGACCCGCCAGAAATGGGTAAAAGAAAGAGACAATTTGACGGAGGGCACAGTCGTCATGATTATCGACCAGTCACTACCCCGAGCTATGTGGCCGGCCGGCCGCGTAAGCAAAGTGATCACTGGTGCCGACGGAAAGGTCAGAGCGGCAGAAGTGCTCGTCCAGGGGCGGACATACACCCGACCCGTGGCGAGGCTGATAGAGTTGCCAAGGCTCCCCGACTCTCTTGATGACGACCATGACCCCCTGACTTTGTGAATAGCCCTACTCCTCACAACGGACATTGAGTAGTGGACAGTGCGGTTAATCTGTCTCTGCTTATCTAATTAGGTGCGGACTAATTAGGAGGCGGCTGTTACAAAGGGTCAGATTAAACCGAATATATATATTTATTACTTGAGATATATTGTATAGTATTTGTATATCGTCTGATATCCCTTGTATATTCTTTGTACATATACACGGAATATCCCTTTACCTAGTACAGGCCAGACCATAATATTCGTTCTCCTATTGGACAGCGAACCCCTAGGCGCCACGGCCATACCCCCAATGTCTAGTTCAAAGTCACCGCTAAGACATGTCTCAACATGCCCAGATTTGCGCAGTAATACGAGACAGAAATAAGGCTGGTACTAGATTATTCACCTTACGTATAAATACGTTGCAGGTGGATACAGCAGTTGTGTTACCCTAACAAGTTGAAGCCTTCACCACGATACAACGTGCTGTGAAGTGGGCCCGTTTTGCCCCGAAATAGAGCCTTGAGACCGCGTGCGAATTGATAGCTGAAGTGTCAGAGTTTAACGCTGTATCGTCGAGTTCGACCTATTCTATTATTAAGTAATAGTCTATTATGTATAGTGTATCGTGCGGCTACCGTTCTACAGTGACCAGCATTACCAACGTTTCATCGTACCGAGCTAGTGTGCTTATCCAGGCTGGGCGGCCTAACCTTGTGCCGCCATCCGAGGAGCCCTAGACGAGAACCGTGTGGATATGTACACTGGATAACCTACACCGACGACTACAGAGCCCTTTTCGGCTGGATTATATTGCTTTGGTCCTGTGGCTGCTGGAGCAGAGAATCGTCTACCCCCACTACCGTGTGGGATTTACCCTGTGAGGAGCACTGTCGAGCCCGCCTCTAGGACTCTGAGGCTGGCTAGCTTTCATCCATGCGGCAGTGCATACCGGAGAATAGCTGTTGCTTTGTCTACGGATCAAGGGATTATTGCACCGTCTCCTGTACCTGGAGTGTCCTTATTCCTCGTTGATCCAGACTTTTGCTACCGACAAATCCTCTCCCCTGCTGGCTTACAACCGGAGGGAACCCCCCTAGTATCTCCAGCTGACCTACGAGTGTACCTTATATAATTCTTATGCTACAGGTGGTATTAATTATCCCCTTCGTAATATGCTCATGGACTTACGCTCTTGACCTATTCATGCACATTCTTCGCCTTACAAGCGCAACTCTCATTCTTCATAAATGTAAGATAATCTTGGTGCTCTTCTAATAAATATTATAAACAGTACTTTCTTGTTAAGCCGTGTTATTGTGTGGGTGTTCATCTCATATACATGTGTACTGTATGGCCAGTAGTAATGTACATAACTCAGTAGTGGTTTAATGATACCATACTTATTCAATACAGTCAGGGAATTGTACCCCTCAGTTACAGGTACTGCATACTCAAAAACATCATTCAGCAGTAATACAGAGGGGTGTAGTACAGGTATATTCAGAATTAAGAGATTTGATAATTGCTGGGTCACTTCTTTCCAGAATATCTTAACTGGTGGGCAGTCCCAGTACATGTGCATAAATGTCCCCTCGTCCCCATTTGTACATAAGGAGCATTTGGAGTCTTGTTTAAGACCCATTCTGTTCAGTCTTATAGGAGTCAAGTATGTCCTATGAATATAGTTAAGATTGATTTGTTGATGGTCCGGGTTCCTTGATGCAAGTCGAACATTTGCCCAGGCTTCTTGCCAATCAAAATCTTTTTCCAGGTCTGGTATATCCCTCCTCCAGACAGAGTCTAGGTGGAGGGTTTCATACGAGGCCGTTAGTAATTGATGATAAAAATCTGATACAAAACCTCTCGATGTCTCTCTTTCATAGAAGAATTTGTGATCTGGAGGATCCACACTGGAGACTGGAGACTCTCAGGTAGGATGTGGTACTTTAGGCGTTAATGGATGGTTCTGTGTGTGTGTGTGTGTGTGTCTCAAGGTCTCTTGTGTCTACCTCTCCTACAGAGTTGACCATGGTGGAGAGTGTCGGTTGAAACCAGGGATCAGGAAATGTAAGTTGAGCTTGTTGTTCTGCACATTTACAGACTGAGCTTCCCTTCAGGATATGGAGGCATTTCATTAATAACAGAAGAGCTCAGCTGATCAATTATACAATAAATAGAACAGGTTTATTCAGTTGATGAAGTTAAAGCTGCATTAACTGTTTTTGAAACGAGGACCATGTAGACTCAACCACATACAAATTTTCTTTCTTCTACATAATCCTTGTGTCAGAAACGGTTGATGCAACATTAAACATTCTAATGTGAATGAAGATGATTATGATGTATTGTGTGATAAATAGTGTCATGTTCTCTCCATCAGATGCCTGTGAACTCACACTGGACCCAAACACAGCACACAACAGCCTCTCTCTGTCTGAGAGGAACAGAACAGTAACATGGGAAAAACAGAGTCAGTTGTATCCTGATCACCCAGAAAGATCTGACCTCTATCCACAGGTGTTGTGTAGAGAGGGTCTGACTGGACGCTGTTACTGGGAGGTAGAGCGTAAAGGAAGGCTTCATATAGGAGTTACATATAGAGGCATCGGAAGGAAAGACAGTTTTCTTGGAGTTAATGATAAGTACTGGTCTCTGTTATGTCATGATGGTGGATACACTGCCAGGCACAATATGATAAGAACAGAGATACCTGCCCCCCCCTCTGGCTCCACCAGAATAGGAATGTATCTGGACTGTCCTGCTGGCACTCTGTCCTTCTACACAGTCTCCTCTGACACACTGACCCACCTACACACCTTCCACTGCACATTCACTGAGCCCCTCTACCCTGGGTTTATAGTTGCGGATGAAGGCTCTGTGACCCTGTGTCAGATAGACTAGGTAGAGTCAACTTCCTGTGTTAGGTAGAGTAGCTTCCTGTGTCAGATAGAGTAGCTTCCTGTGTCAGATGGAGTAGGTAGAGTAGCTTCCTGTGTCAGATAGAGTAGAGTAGCTTCCTGTGTCAGATAGAGTAGGTAGAGTAGCTTCCTGTGTCAGTGCCCCCCCCCCCCCACACACACACAGGAAAGTGAGAGTATTGATGTGCATATATGTAAAAGGATTTACTACTTATTTTAAGACTTAAGACATATATTTTGAAAATGTAATAAATTAGATGTTTACACAGAGTATTGACAGAATCCAGTTGTTGTTGTTCAGCTGAGCGTTCATGATATTTGTGATTGACTGATTAAAATATATTTTCGGATGAAGGCTCTGTGGCCCTGTGTCAGATAGACTAGGTAGAGTAACTTCCTGTGTCAGATAGACTAGGTAGAGTAACTTCCTGTGTCAGATAGAGTAGGTAGAATAGCTTCCTGTGTCAGATAGAGTAGCTTCCTGTGTCAGATAGTAGCTTCCTGTGTAAGATAGAGTAGAGTAGCTTCCTGTGTCAGATAGAGTAGGTAGAGTAGCTTCCTGTGTCAGTGCCCCCCCCCCCCCACACACACACAGGAAAGTGAGAGTATTGATGTGCATATATGTAAAAGGATTTACTACTTATTTTAAGACTTGAGACATATATTTTGAAAATGTAATAAATTAGATGTTTACACAGTGTATTGACAGAATCCAGTTGTTGTTGTTCAGCTGAGCGTTCATGATATTTGTGATTGACTGATTAAAATATATTTTCAGATGAAGGCTGTGGCCCTGTGTCAGATAGACTAGGTAGAGTAGCTTCCTGTGTCAGATAGAGTAGGTAGAGTAGCTTCCTGTGTCAGATAGAGTAGGTAGAGTAGCTTCCTGTGTCAGATAGACCACCGCAACACTTCCGGGATTCTGAAATCGGGGAGGAGATTGCGGGGGGACCATAATAATGAATGTGGATGAGAGCCGTGATGTAAGTGGTTGCCGATACGGCTGTGGGGGTGCTAGAGACATGATCGAATAGACGTTTATGCGCCTCACTCTCCTGAACACGGCGTGACCCATACCTAATCGATCAGAACTAAATCGGCAGAGAAAAAGCCCATTGTAAAGCACCTATTCCGCATGCACATGCGCAGAGTGCCCATGGAGTCTGGACGACGCGAGATGACGCACAAATGAATGTGGACTGTTCCATCAGAGGGGGGAGCTTCGGTGGCCAGTGTCCTTTCAGCTGAACAGGATAATGAAAAGATTATCCCACTAAATGGCCAGGCGTGTCTTATGGCGACATCTACAATTACCTCATTGAGTCTCCAGGTAGACTAATGTTTATATTTAAGTGCAGCGGTCTGTAGCCACTCACACTGGCCACCGAAGCTCCGCCCTCTGATGAAACAGTCCACATTCATTCGTGTGTCATCTCGCGTCGTCCAGACTCCATGGGCACTCTGCGCATGTGCATGCGGAATAGCCCATTTACAATGGGCTTTTTCTCTGCCGATTTAGTTCTGATCGATTAGGTATGGGTCATGCCGTGTTCAGGAGAGTGAGGCGCATAAACGTCTATTCGATCATGTCATTCGCAACCACTTACATCACGGCTCTCATCCACATTCATTATTATGCTCCCCCCGCAATCTCCTCCCTGATTTCAATGTAACGCGGAAGTGTAGTGGTCTATAGAGTAGCTTCCTGTGTTAGGTAGAGTAGCTTCCTGTGTCAGATAGAGTAGGTAGAGTCGCTTCCTGTGTCAGTGCCCCCCCCCCCCCCCACACACACACACAGGAAAGTGAGAGTATTGATGTGCATATATGTAAAAAGATTTACTACTTATTTTAAGACTTAAGACACATATTTTGAAAATGTAATAAATTAGATGTTTACACAGTGTATTGACATAATCCAGTTGTTGTTGTTCAGCTGAGCGTTCATGATATTTGTGATTGACTGATTAAAATATATTTTCTTTCAACCTTTTGTTTTATTTGGTATTTTTCACCCAAGTATCTCTTTATTTCTAGAATAGTTTCCCATAATTACAGGTTTAAAATAACAGAATGAACATAACGTTTACCTACTCATAGCTGGATGTGAAGTTTATGTGAATACATACCTGTCAAGTCAAACTAGATCTCCCAACCTCCTGAACCCACACATGACCCAGTCGCCTATTGCTTATTAACAGCGGAGCAGTGCTGCCGTTGCTTCCGCGTTTTCCCTGATTGGCTGCGACACGCCCCGCGGCAGGCGCGGCAACCGCGGAGCGGCAGAGCTTGCGGCATTATGTAGCCCTAATCCGCCATGATTTTCATTCGAAGCTCAGCTCACCTGGCAGCGCAGCGGTCCTGCGGTCCGTTGTTGACAAGTTCGAATCCCATCAATTTTTTTTTTTTAACATGTATTCTTTCGCCGGTTAAGGTTAGGCATGGTTAAGGTTAGGCATTGTTTCGGAGTTGGTTAAGGTTAGAACGGTTAAGTTTAGGCGCTGTTAAGGAGCTGGTTAAGGTTAGAGTTTGTCTTAGAGAATGGCAATATTCTTTCTATGGTTAAGGTTAAGGTTAGGCATGGTTAAGGTTAGGCATTGTTTCGGAGTTGGTTAAGGTTAGAACGGTTAAGTTTAGGCGCTGTTAAGGAGCTGGTTAAGGTTAGCGTTTGTCTTAGAGAATGGCAATAGACAGCCTATTTCCGCACTGCCGCTCTCTCGCGCTGCCGCGGTCACATGGTCAAATTGTCACATTCTTGCACTCCTCCGCTGTTAGAAAGCAACACGCGACCCAGTCATGGCAACCCCCCCCCCCCCCCCCCCTCCTTCCCTCTCTCACACACACACACACAAGCACTAACACACTGTCAGGGCAAAACTGCTCTCACACAGGCTGATTGGTAACCAATTAACTCTCACTGACGACTGCCACCCCAATCAGGACTCAATCAGCAGCAGCTGGCAGTACTGCTCTTAGCAGACCAGTGTTAGACATTCAACATGGACTGTGCATGTGCTCTGCTCATTACCCACATAGGCAGCCGGTAAGGATATTTGATTGTGTGTATATATGGGGATGTATTCATGTATGGTTTAAGTGTTAAGTTGGGGATGTATTCATGTATGGTTAAGTGTTTACTTTAAAGTGTGTTACATTACTATCCCATATTTAAAGTAGTCACAAGAGAGTAATCATCTTTGTACATTGCATAGGTTTTAGAGTGGTATGATGCATAATTGGTAGAGTAAGTTAATTAACTTTAAACTTCCAATGTGTGGGGCGCCCCAGTGGCGAACCACATAGCGCACTCAGCCGCGACACGGCCGACCCGGGTTCGACTCCCGAACCCATCGTTATTTGCCGAATGTCTTCCCCCCACTCCGTCTCCCATTCCTCCTCTGTCTCTCTCTCTACTGGACTTCCCAGTAGCAATAAAGCGATAAAACGCACAAAAAAAAATCTTAAAAAAAAATAAAAAAATCCAATGTGTATTTTATTTCTTGTATTTTTCTGTGTTTTGTTCTAAAGGTTTTTTACCTAGAAAAGCTACTGGCTAAACTGCTAATTGCCAAATGCAAATAGTAGACCATTGCTAACCATACAAAGACCATCTACTGGCTAAAAATGGCTGAAGTAGGAAGGAATGAAAAAAAAACTTTGAATATCAATAAATGGAGAAAGAAGGTCATTCTCGGTCTGGTTCTTGAGTGAAATCCAGTTAACCCTTCGGGTGAGCAAGCAAACATCCTACCAAGTTGGGGATAGAGCACAAGGTCAATATTCAAAAAAACACATACTGTACAACTTGGGGGACCAAGTGTTTACACTCAAGTCCCGAGTCAAGACTGGCAAGTCTCAAGCAAGTCACAAGTCTGAAACGTTGGGTTTCCAGTCCTAAACAAGTCCTAATGCATTCTTTACAAATGTAATGCCATTTCCAAACGGTAAGGTACATTTGTATAGCGCTTTACAGGCAGTAAAAGGTTAATCAAAATAACATAACCACAATATGTTACATGTTACATCACATATAATATCAATTGAAAACTTCTAAAAAATACTTTACAATAAGTTAATTAAAAACAACCACATACACAAATGTTACACCAAATACATGATCAATTATAGGCCTGACTATATCGAAAGGTGTTAAGACTCTGTTTAAAGGACTCCACACTATCGGCAGACCTGATTTCACAGTTTAGGTGCTACGGCTGAAAAAGCCCGGTCACCTTTGGTCTTAAGTTTGGTCCGGGGGACAATGAGCACCCCTTGGTCTGAGGAGCAGAGAGCCCTACTGGGGCAGTAGGGGGGTCATGATGAGCTCACTAATGTAGCTTGGAGCTTCACCCTTTAAAGCCTTGTAGGTGGTGAGGGCCATTTTAAAGCCAACAGAGTAATAGTTAGTATATCAAATGGTAAATGATTCTGCATTGATTCACAACTTCCTTCTCTGCTCATGCAGCCTGATTGGCAGCTGGTGTATTGGTCCAAAGTGGAACTGTAATCAGGGACATTAAGTTGACTAGCTTTATACTTATTATGGCATAATTAATTAACATTTTGGGCTTAGGGAGAGTATGGAGTCTTTCAAGTCTCAAAGAGTCAACAACTACACATTCATCTGTAGTGGTCATTATTAGGGTAATAGCTAATGAACCGTTTGTACCACGTTGAAATAAACAACACTGATATGTGCTTTAGTTTCAACCCTCCTTTCTCAACATACTTGAGACAGTGGTTCAGGAGGTAGAGCGGTTGTTTGGTCATTGGAAGGTTCCCGGTTCGATTCCCGCTCCTCCTTGAGCGAGACACTTACCCTAATTGCTCCCGATGTGCAGGTCGACTCTGCCGTCGGTGTGAATGTGAGGAACAAATTGTAAAGCGCTTTGGATAAAAGTGCTATATAAATGGACTATTTACATACTTGTGTATAAAATAGATACAAACTTTCTCTCAATGATCATTTTAAATAGATATACACTTTCTCTCAATGATCTTATTAAATAGATACACAAACTACTTATCTCAATGATCATATTAAATAGATACACAAACGACTCAATGATCATATTAAATACAAACTTTCTCGCAATGATCATATTAAATACAAACAAACTTTCTCTCAATGATCATATTAAATAGAAACACAAACTACTTTGAATGAATGAATTTATTCACACGCACACGATATATTACATATACATATCGTCATGTGAGAACATCATCGTCGAGATTGTGTGCGTGTGCCACGTCTCCCAAGAAGCTATTTTATATTAAGTGTCTTTGAGCACCTGGAAAAACGCTATATAAAATAGATGTATTATTATTATTATTTAAAGCTTTTGGAGGGAGCCTGATCACAAATATAAACAAACAAAAACATACAATGTGGGTAGGCTTACACACCTACCTACTAACATACATACATACAACATAGATTCATAAATACAGACAATTAATATTCCTAAGTATGGATTCTATTTAGATATGTTTTGAGCAATTCCTCTTTCAGTGATTTAAGGTTGAGAATAATGGATTTTGACAGTTTCAGACTCTCGTCGAGCTCGTTCCAGATCTGCGGGCCACTGCATGCTATGCTTAGGCTGCACATTTGAGTTTTCTCTTGCCAAAGATAAGATGCCTATTTCTTGTGTTATTGATGTGCAGTGGACGGCAGACTGGGACAAGCTCAGACAGTCTGTGATTCATGTTATTTACAACTTGATACATAATTGATGCGTTTGTGTACATTCAAATCAGCAAGCCTCAGGAGACCATGGCGATGGAACAAAGGACGTGAGGGCGTATTAAACCCGGATCATGACACTACTTTTTGTAAACTTTCAAGTTTACAAGTTGACATTACAATAATTAATGAGGGGTTCATACAACGTTTTATAGAGAGTGAGAAGGGCAGAGTCCTGCTGGTTCTCCTGAGTTAAATAAAAAAAAAAGTAACACAGGCCGTAAAATTGAACATAGCCAACTTTAAATACATCCGAGACTGCCTCAACATGGAAACAGCCAAACTCTACTTCAATTCAGTAATTATGTCCCATCTGACATACTGCATAACCAGCTGGTCTCAAACCTGCAAAACCACATTGACACCAATTCATTCAGTTCATAAACAGGCCTTGAAGGTGTTGGACAACAAACCCTTCTTTCGCCACCACCACTGTACAATCCTTCAAAAATATGCCCTGCTAAGCTGGGAAAACATGCTGAAACTAAAAGATGCCAGCCTGATATATAAAGTCCAACACGGTCTTGCCCCACCACCTCTCTCACAGTTCTTAACAGAAAGCAGCAGGTTCACCAGAACAGTACTAGAGGGAAATTGTATCATCCCAGGGATAAAAAGCGCATTTAGCAAATCAGCCTTCTCGATCAGAGCTGCAGAATTCTGGAACACCATTCCATCACACATCCGCAGTACTAATACACTCAGGTCCTTCACACACACTCAAAAATCATGGCTGTTACAAAATCAGGTCTGTGACCATAACCATTAGCAAGTCACATCGTAGTCCAGTTGCCCAGCCCCCGTATGCTTGCCTACTAGCCTGACTGTCCTTATAGATAGATAGAAACTTTATTGCCATTTCAACACTGTTGATTGGGATTTGTCTTGGTGCCACATACAGTACAGACAATGTTAAAAACATACAATATAAAAACACAAGAATACAATCCCCACAATAAAAAGTTTTACACAAACAATTAAAAAGAAAAAATGCTACAGTACCTAAAATAAATTGCTCAGTGTTCCAGTTTTAAAGTGCATATTGCCTTAAAGTGCATGTTGGCTGGTGCTAGCCCTTCTTGTGCAAAGTGCCTGTACATTTGTACTTGAGTTCAGGTGAGGGATATGTACCGTTTTTAAAAAGGGATGTCCTGCACCTGAGACTTTGGAGTCTTCTGCCAGAGGGAAGGGGGTTAAAGAGGTCGTAAGCAGGGTGAGAAGGGTCCCTGATCACCTTTTCCCCTTTCCGCCGGATTTGTGTGGCATAAATGGAGGCCACAGAGGGGAGCTCACAGTCAATGATTTTTGAGGTTTTTAAATTATCACATATGGTGATGCCGAGGAATTTGAAACTGTCTACCCTCTCCACCTGCTGGCCGTTTATGTACAGAGGAGGGTGGACTGCCTCCCCGCGCCGGAAGTCAACTATAATTTCCTTTGTCTTAGAGATGTTTAAAAGCAGGTCGTTCTCCTTGCACCATACAGCAAAGCTATCGACTTCAGCTCTATAGGCCGATTCATCCCCGTTCTTAATTAGTCCCACTACTGTTGTGTCATCCGCATATTTAAAAAATCGGACAGAATCAGAGTGGGAGGCACAGTCATTAGTGTATAGACAGTAGAGCAGAGGAGAGAGAACACAGCCCTGGGGGGCCCCGGTGTTCAAGGTCCTGGATCTAGAGAACAAATTACCTACCTTAACCACTTGTTCTCTGTCTGAGAGAAAATCTAGAATAAAATAGCACAGAGACTCATCAATTCCGAGCAATTTAAGTTTTTCAAATAGTTTAAAAGGCACAATCGTGTTAAACGCTGAACTAAAATCAATAAACAAAATTCGTACATAAGTGGCAGAGGCCTCCAGGTGCTGCAGGATGGTGTGTAAACACATAGATACAGCATCCCCTACAGACCTGTTGGGCTGATAAGCAAACTGATACATGTCTAATTTAACAATACTAGATGATCAGACATTGTTTGTGATTATGTGATTTATGATTATGTATGTGTGCCTATGTGTGATTATCATATGGTGTGCCTGCCATATGTGTGCCTGCCTATACAGTGTTTATACATGTACAGCTTTTATTTGTCCCTGTACACTGTTTTTATTTATTTTTTTTTTTTTTTAAACTGTTTTTATATTAGCTTTAATATCCTTCTATTTTTTCTGTTTCTTTTCTGGCTTAAACATCTAGCCCAGGGACTACAACTGAAAACTAGCAACCCTGCTAATGTTGGCATATTTACAGTTTTTAATTTGTATTCATTTATACATGTATAAACTGTTGATTGATATGCACTGTCCCTGATCAAATAAACTGAGTAAACTAAACTAAATACCTTCTATGTGTAGCAGCCTGAAAATATTGTCTATTATTCAGAACTGCTGACTTGTTTTTTATCTCCCCTTTGTACACAAAGACATCATTGATATTCTCACGAACAATGATGTGAGTTTCTCTTCCTTCTATCGGCTGGAATATGGATCATACACAGTATCGCTGGACCATATTCACCATCCTTCCCCTGTGTGACTAGTAGGCGGGACCAGCAGGGGGCGGTGTCAGGCAGAGAGTGTCGGAGAGAGATGGGACGAGATATATGGAGGCGGAAGGCGGAAGGAGAGCCTCTTCGGCAGTGAACTTGACCATGAACAGTCGCAACGGGCGTGTGTTCCGGAAGAGCCCTGTTGAAGGAGTGAGGTGGAAGAGCCCCGTTGGGTACCGACGGGTCACAAGAAGTACTTGCTAGTGGACGTGTTATCCTAGCAGTACCAGCGATAGTGTGTGAGCAAACGGTACAGAACAAAGCACTAACGTTCATAGTAGTCGGGTTACAGTAGTAGTGTGGCGGTATAAGTAGCGTGCGGCTAACGGCTATATCTGAGTTCATAATAGTCGGGTTACAGTAGTAGTGTGGCGGTATAGAGTGCGAGCCCAGATACAGATGAAGCGTTTAGTTTTCCTGGGCGCTTTGCCGCGACGTGAGCACGGTTATATCACGTCGGAAATGAATTAGGAACCCAGGCTGCTGTTCTATTTTATGCCGCCAGGAGGCGCAAAGTCATTAGACGGACGCTACAACGTCCTACACAGTATACTGTATAACGATCTGTATGTAAATGTATATATATTAATTCATTTTGCGCGAATCCACACTTCATTTCCCAGACCCACTTTGTTTTAACCAGTTAAAACCTGTCGATTGCTAGTGGAGGTTCATATAAGGGATATATAATGGATATTTTCTGTCTAGTACCGTGGTCTAGTGCTTAATGCCCATTCCTTTCAAGCCGACGCCCGGGGTTTGGATCCCAGCGGGTATTTTTTTATTTATAAAATGAAATTGCCCGCAACGATGTGCATAATACAATAGTAATAATATATAATAAGAATCCAACCAATAGAGCGACATTGTGCAATAAACAAGTAAACAAAGTTTTACAGTAGGGCACTTTGAAACAACCAATCACGTTGCGCGATAGCACGAGCGATGCATAGTCAGGAAGTAATGTTAGAGCTGAGTTCACTCATTCCGAACGGCGAAATGTAAAATGCTACCCAAGATTGTTGCGTTTCGTTATAAAAACTATGCGGTGATAAACAAAACGAATCGCAGTATGCAAAACGTGCGGTTCGAGGATCACAGTTGGAGATGCAATCATGCAACGTCCAACTTCGTTCGACACTTGAACTAAGAAGGTGCACAAAGATCGGTAAGTGAATGAACGAATGAATGAAAACTTTATTTAACAGATTGCAGAATGGGTACAATACAGTACAGCTCAATATACACAATTGTTAAGGGGATGCAGACCAGAGAAAGACTTTCGTCTTGTTTACATCAGGGTCCCCCATAGTAACTTGGCTTGCTACTGTACAGTAGCTACAGTTAAATCAATGAGCCATCGACAGTGTGCTAACGTTATCATATACTCTCTTTTTTAGACTCTTTTTGTATCACAAACAGTACTGTATTTGTAAATCTGGTATGTCATAAATGTATAGATCAGGGTTTCCGTTAGAATTTTTTTTTGCAGGTCTGAGTGTCCGGTAGATTTCAATCTACCGGACAAATGGGATAAATTCCGGTCAGAGTTTATTGAGCTTAAAAACAATTGATATGCCTATATAAAGAATGACATCATCAAGGCATTTATAATATTTTAACTTAAAACTAGGCTACTTTTGCGTATATACAGTCATTAATATATTCCAAATAAAATAAGTCCCTCGAGACTTCGTGCTGCTGCCGACTTGAGGTGTCGGTGGGCAGTCTGCCCGACCTTAATAAACAGCAGTCTGTTATAATCACATTTTTATGAGCTAACGAATTCCGTTATATTGGACATTTATATTAATTATATCAAGCGAAGAACTGAACATTATCGTGGGTTTGCGTGATTTATATCTCCACCTCCCAACGACTTGGTGCTGGTCATAATGTCCGGTGAAAATAATTCCCTCTAAACACAATTAGATTATTTGAATTGTATTAAAATAGGCTAAAATTAAATAGCCTATGCGATGAACGAAACAAACAATCATTAAGCAGCCGGTCTAATAATGACATTGTCTTGTCAGCGCGAGCTGGCTGCTGATATATTTACGTGAAGCATGGAGCAGCAGTGTTTTTAGGTCCGGTCTGGAAACCGCTCAGCAGCGCCCCCACCCAACAGCTGAATTGCCAATGGCTGAATTGGAGTACTGCACCCTGCCGGCCGGCAGATGGATGCTTCTCGCAAATATATCAGCAGCCAGCTCGCGCTGACAAGACAATGTCATTATTAGACCGGCTGCTTAATGATTGTTTGTTTCGTTCATCGCATAGGCTATTTAATTTTAGCCTATTTTAATACAATTCAAATAATCTAATTGTGTTTAGAGGGAATTATTTTCACCGGACATTATGACCGGAGAGATTAAATATGTCGGACTTCAACAGATTTTGCCGGTCAAAAACCGGTAATTACCGGCTAACGGAAACGCTGGTATAGATGTAGCAGTACTGTATCTGTATGTCATGTTATGATGAATTGAAAATGGGGGACCCTGATGTAAACAAGACGAAAGTCTTTCTCTGGTCTGCATCCCTTTAACAATTGTGTTTATTGAGCTGTACTGTATTGTACCCATTCTGCAATCTGTTAATTTTTTTCAATCAATCAATCAATCAATCAATCAATCAATCATTACATCCAAGATACACGGCTGCTGTAGTCTTGTCTTATAAAATACATAAACAATCAGCAATGTCTCGCTTGATGAATGGCCAGCAGTAGCCTAATTAATATTAATAAAAGTATTATCATTTTAATAATTGCGAAACGTGTTTAGTCCCTTGTTTGAGCCGAATCTGGGTTGAACATGATTTGTGGAACTCCCTCTGGTGTTGTGGTCGTGGTATTCACTGACCTTTGGGAAGTATTTCGACATGTACATGGGTATCTTAGTGGTGTAGTGTACAGTATCTTGTAGACCAGGCCCATTGCAAGTTGCTGTACTCTGTCGTCTACTCTAAGCCATCCTAGGTAGTCAAAGTGGGCAGGGGTGAGGTGGGTTCTAGGAGTAAGGTCAAGCAGTAGTCTGACCAGTTTGTTTTGTGATGTTTGTAATTTAGTTTTTAGCGCTTTTGAGGTGCTTTGGTACCATGAGGTGCAAGCATAGTCGTAATACCCTTGAATGAGTGCTCCTGCCAGAGTCTTCAGGGTATTCTTGTTTACCAGAGAGGAGATCCGGTACAAGAATCTTGTTCGTTGGTTGACTTTTTTTTATTACATTGGTTGCCATTTTGTCACAGGAAAGATTTGCCTCTAGGATGGAACCCTAGGTAGGTAATTTCATCTTTCCTTGTGACAATATTGTCACCCACTGTAACAGAGAAGCCGTTGGCCTTGCTGAGTTTGTTATTTGATCCAAGAGTGTGTATTGAGCCGTACTGTATTGTACCCATTCTGCAATCTGTTAATAACGTTTTCATTCATTCATTCAGGAGCAAAGGTCAATGACCAAACACACCCAGACTACATACCTGTATTCCCTTCAACATCACAGTCTACACCATCTACGTCAACAAACATCAGTCGCCATGAGCGGCGTGAAAAAAGGAGAGTGATGCAGCCAAGGAGGATGGTGACCAACAGAGAACCAAGGTCGAGTCAAGCTCCTTGACCGCTTCATCTGTGGACAGCAACGACACCAAATGCAAGATGATGACAGGTGTTACCTGGCCAGTGCTTCAGCACTTGTTTTCTTTCTTGCACACAGAGAAGACAAGGAGCACCATAATCTCACCCATAGATCAGCTATTTATCACCCTTGTCAAACTGCGTCACGACATGTCCTTTGACCTCATCTCCCACATCAGAGGTGTGTCAAAGGCAACAGTCAGTGATGTGCCCAACGGATAATTTCAGTGAGTGAGCGATTCGATACACGCTCACGGCAATGAACCGATTCACTGATTCGACTCACGGTTCAGTGGCGCTTCCGGATCCCGCTGCGAATCAAAAACTATAAAAAAATTTGGCAGATGTTATACATACAATTATACATACAATTGTTAAGGGGATGCAAACCAGAGAAAGACTTTCATCTTGTTTACATCAGGATCCCCCTGTTTACATCAGTAATCATTGGTAACATTTAGAATTGATTTCAAGGTCCTCCTCCTTATATACAAAGTATAAACATTGCGATCATCTACTATTGAAGGTTCCGAGTCACAGTCTAAAGAAAATCAGTGATGCAGCCTTTGCTAACTAACTATGCACCAAAGTTATGGAACACACTATGGACATTAGGGAAGCTAGATCTCTTAATATTTTCAGAAATAAGCTAAAAACGTACCTCTTCACCATAGCCTTCTAATACACCCCGCTGTTGATTGTACTGTAGCACTATTTTACTCTGGCCATTCTATTGCATAATTTTACTATCTATTCTACTATTCTATTATTGCACTGTATTATTGGTGTGCAAACCAGTCAACTTACAAAAAAGAGCCTGTTGGAGGATTTCAACAAGATAAATGCGACAACATTGCAAAATATTTCACTATAATATTTCAAAGTGAAGTAAAAAATATTATAATAATTATTTGATCATGTTAAATAAGTGTGACTGACTGAGTCCACATTACAGTTCTACTTTTGTTTTGATGTGAAAAGTGATGCTGCATAAGAGGACTGCATTTAGCACTGACTGAGAAAGTACATATTACAGTTCTACTTTGCATTGCATGTAATTTAGAATACAGGCAAATAAAAGTAATTTAGTTTAAAGTACAATCTTGGCTGTCTTTTTCTCTCAACGCTTCAATAGGTAGATGACTAAATGTAAATGTAATATCAAATTTTAACAGATTGCAGAATGGGTACAGTACAGTCCAGCTCAATACATACAATTGTTAAGGGGGTGCAGACCTGAGAAATACTTTTGTCTTGTTTACATCAGGGTCCCCCAACAATTAGCATTTCAATGGTGTGTTGCCACACCAATGGGGGGTTGCCAATCCAATGTCACACCTACTGTACACCTAAGTGAGAGAAGCTCTCTCATTTCATGGAAGAGTAGAAGACAACCAACAGTTGCACTTTCTACCTGCGAGGCAGGATACATGGCCTTAGCATCAGCCATACAGGAGTGTATGTATTTGCAACAGCTACTCAAGGGTATTGATGGATGTCAGTATGCACAAACCAAGGTTTATGATGATAACCAAGGAGCTATTGCACTAGCCAGGAATCCTGTAAACAGGCAAAGATGTAAACATATTGATATAAAATATCACTTCATAAGAGAAACTGTGAATAGTGGGAGGATATGTTTGGAATATTGTCCTACTGACAACATGATTGCTGATGTGATGACAAAACCAGCCACTAAGCTACAACTGAAGAAGTTTGCTCAGTATTTGTTTGGCACTTAGTTAGAGTGAAAGAAAAGCATGGATGTGCCAATATTTTTTTTTGTTGTTGTTGTTTATTTTGTATTGAAGGCCAAAGAGGGAGAATATATATATATATATTTTTTTGTTTTGTACCACAATAAGCTAAGTTCGAGTGGGGGTGTTAAATATATTATTATTATTATGTGCGCCCTTGCTCATTTGTGTTCTACAGAGGGCGATGTAGTAAATCCAGTATGTGACGTCACTGACGTTTCCTTTCCATTCCTGTTCCGGTCTATTATTTGTGAATGATTGTTGTTGATATATAGCGGCACCGCAAGGAGAAGAAGAAGAAGGTTGACATGGGCAAAGTGTTCATCAACATCTCCATCGGCCTGTGCATCTTCAGCCTCGTCTGGTTCTTCTATGCCCTCTACATGCGCTCTGCCCTAGCTAAACAGGTGGTGACAATCCACCCCTCACCTCCTGTGCTTGACGCCAACAGCACCATGTTTGGGAAAATGTATGCCGCAATTCATATCTTACAAGAGATGCATTGATGTATGTGCAGGCTATTCTGCCTCTGTCTGATCAGTATGTAAAAATCACAAAGTTGGGGATATGGATGGGAATATAATTCACTGATTAAAAGAAAAACCAAAAAAAGAAGCTAAACTCATTCTGTCTCTAGTATTATTTGTTCACGCCAACTGTTTTGGAGATGAGGGTGGAAGTAATTTGGCAGTCTGACATTAATTGAAAACTGTATTAACAGATTGCAGAATGGGTACAATACAGTACAGCTCAATACACACAATTGTTAAGGGGATGAATGAATGAAAACTTTATTAACAGATTGCAGAATGGGTACAGTACAGTACAGCTCCATCTATACATTTATGACATACCAGATTTGCAATTACAGTACTGTTTGTGATACAAAAAGAGTCCAGAAAGAAAAGAGTATATACATTAGGCATGGAAACTACATTGGATTGGGTAGGTGGGGGGGGACTGTACATTGGAGGTGTGGGGGGTGGGGGGGGGGGGGGGGGGGGGGGTTGGTTAGGAGTGGGGGGGGGGGGGCGGGGGTATGAGTGGGGGGGGGGGGGGGGGTTGGGTAGGAGGGGGGACACTGTACAACTGTACAAACAACACTGTACATTGCAGACCAGAGAAAGACTTTCGTCTTGTTTACATCAGGGTCCCCCCCCCTTATCTGTCACCATAGTACATCTGTGATCCTCGAACCGCACGTTTTGCATACTGCGATTCGTTTTTTGTTTATCACCGCACAGTGTCAATAACGCAGGTCAAAAATGGATAAAACACAATAAAGCCAAGGCTTGTTTCCATTGTGGTCCATACATGGAACATAAAAAGGCACAGAAACACAAATGGACATGTACACTGACAGGACACATTCTAAAAAAAAAATATAAAAACACCTAACCTGACAACTCATACAGTTAACTAATGTTAAAAGAAAATCCGCAAACCCTTAAAAGCAACTCATGATAAAAGAAATAAAAGCCAAGTTATGATAAAAGAGATTAAAAAAACAAGCAAGTAAGCTTACAAGCAAGTAAGAACAAATTCTTATTTTATTTATTGTGAAAAGTATGCATAATGTTGTGTTTTGGGGGGGGGGGACCCTGCATGTATCGGTTGATATCGGTATCGGAAATTAAGAGTTGGACAATATCGGTATATCGGTAAAAAAGCCAATATCGAACATCCCTAATATATATATAAATAATATACATATTACGTTACCATTGACAATTAGCAGGCTCAATGTCAGGTCAATGTAACATAATAAGGAGACGGTAGCCAAAGTAATCAACAAAGAATATTTAATTAATAATTACCATGGTTTTGAACAGCCCTTTGTTTGAAATGTTATGACTAAACCAGTCAAATGACAAATTTGATTCCAGACAGTCAAAATAAAATAGTCAAAGCAGTTTACTGTTGAGTAAATAATCTTTCTCTGGTCTGCATCCCCTTAACAATTGTATGTATTGAGCTGTACTGTACTGTACCCATTCTGCAATCTGTTAATAAGTTTTCATTCATTCATTCAATAAACAATACACAAATTGAACATAGTTTTATTATTGTATAATCCCGTTGCTGTATCCTGATTGGTTTATCACTAGAGGTGTTTCGTTCACGCCCCCCCCCCCCCCCCCCCCCCCCCCCACCAAAGCGATTGTGTCCTTTGATACAGTATAAAAGTCATGTGTGAAATCTGTGGACCGGACAGTCGTGAGGAGGACAGAATGGCAACCTTTTACAGCACTAAACCATTGAAGGTATGTTTGTATTGTATCTCTCTCTCTCTCTCTCTCTCTATATACTTGCTTCCAGTTACGGGAATACCTTTCTCCAGTTACCGGGAATGCTTTACAGATACCTCTCTCTCATTTGAATTATTTATTTATGCATAATTTTTCTATTCTAGACATCCATCCCGAGTGTTGATCGACCAGGAATAACTCAAGTAAAGGCACCTCAAAGTAGCAAAAGAACAGGAGGTCCCGTGATCCCCCCCAAAGCAAAACACCGGATGGTCAAAAAGAAAGCCGTAAGTAAATTTTTTTAATGCATTTTCCATTATTCAGACAATCTTTTTACATGGGTCCCCCCCACCTCAAATGTACACCCCCACCCAACCTCCTCCAATGTACAGTTTCTATGTCAAATGTATGTCAGTATTCAAATGTACAGTGTCCCCCCTTGTTTGAAATTGAAAATGGGGGACCCTGATGTAAACAAGACGAAAGTCTTTCTCTGGTCTGCATCCCCTTAACAATTGTATGTATTGAGCCGTACTGTTTTCCACATCACATCACAAAATGCTCCACACATTTTATGTTCTTTTACCAATTTATTTTATCAGTTTTATTATTCTATGTTTCTCTGCTATTTTATGTTTTAGTCTTGCCTATTTTTATATTCTTTCTTTCCTTTATTCTCGCTAGCTTTTAAGTCCCTTAACTGTAGCGCTCTGAGAGTTGCCCTGCAACTGTAAAGCGCATTACAAATGAAATCTATTATTATTATTATTATTATTATTGTGACACAAATCTTATCTTAACTTTCCCTCCCTTATTGCAGGCCGCTGTTATTGTTATGGACATCCTGCCACTCCCAGCTGAGGAAACACCAACACCAACCATTACTAACATTTGCAATACGATTGTACAGTCAACGGTTGGTATTGTTATTGAGCAAAACGTAAACAAGCATGTTACCAGGCTGGTGAAACAAGTGGAGGAGACTGAGAAATGCTTGGGGGAGAAGACTCAGATCTTGGGGGATCGTCAGGAGGCAGAGGTGGCCAGGCTGGAGGCGATTGTGAAACGCCTGGACGACCGCCTGGAGGCGAGTAAGAATCGACACAAGACAGAGCTGGCCAGGCTGGAGGCGATTGTGAAACGCATGGACGACCAGCTGGCCAGGCTGCTTAAACCCTCAGGCGTTACACCCTCCTCTCCACAACCTGCGGCTCAGCCATTCAATAGGCAGCTTCTGTTTTACACACCAACGAGAGATGAGAATGTACCATGGCGGCCTCTATCACCCTCTCTGTCCAGTCCATACCCATCCCAAGTGGGCGATGAGAATGTACCACCATGGTTGGCTCTATCACCCTCTCTGTCCCAAACGCCCCAGAATGATGATGATGATAATGATGATGATGATGAAGATGATGCATGTTTTTCGCCGCAACCGCTTTCTCCTCAAATGACACCCTTTAGAACGCCTCTGCCAGTACCTGCAGTTCCAGTGGCAAAACCACAGAAAAAAGCACAGCGACAGCGTCCAGCCCTGCCCAACATACAACTGGAAAGTATTTCAGCAGACGACGAGCAAAAGGCGTTCGATCATGCTCATGACGCACAAGGCAAACAACGGCCTGACGACTACGCAGGGCGAATGTTCATGTTGCTAGTGGACTTTGAAACCTACCAAAAGTGGGCTCACAAAGTCAATTGGAATGGCAAACGGGGGAAACATGCTTTACCTAAGAACCTCAGAGTGATGTTGATTGCTAAAGTTAAAGAACGCTATAGTGTAGTCTCCTGGGACAAAGTTCGTGATCGAGTGAATGAACGTTTGCGGAACCCACGATCAGAGGATCCAAGGAAAAGGCTACCATACTGTTTGAATGAGTTTTGTATCTGAACCAGACAAGTCTTTCTCTGGTCTGCATTCCCTTAACAATTGTATGTATTGAGTTGTACTGTACCCATTCTGCAATCTGTTAATAAAGTTTTCAACCAATCAATTCGCTCTGTCGCTGTGTCGCTCTGTTTAGCTGGAGGTGTTTCCCCCCCGGGAGATACAGTATAGGAGGACGGACCGCCGGCCGGGACCGGACGTTAGTTTGTCGTGAAGCGAGCGTATATATAATTAGCAGGTCTGTGTTGTGTGTTACGAGAGAGTATTAACCTGTAAAACCCATATTGAGCTGGAATTAAACCATCATATACGAATACAACCTCTCCTCATTCTTCCTGACATTACTGCAAGCCTGATCGCTACTTTACAGCATTATTCAAACGTGATAGGAAGTTTCACATTCTTGTACAAAATAAATATACTGTCTCATAAATATACTCTTACAATATATAAATAAACGTTTCGACCTTACCGGTCTTCCTCAAGCATGAATGAATGAATGAATGAATGAAAACTTTATTTAACAGATTGCAGAATGGGTACAATACAGTACGGCTCAATACATACAATTGTTAAGGGGATGCAGACCTGAGAAAGACGTTTTGTCTTGTTTACATCAGGGTCCCCCATTTACAATTCATCATAACATAATGACATGCATGACATACAGATAGACAGTACTGCTACATCTATACATTTATGACATATCAGATTTGCAAAATACAGTACTGTTTGTGATACGAAAAGAGTCCAGAAAAGAGAGTATACATTTGACATATTATTATTGTATTGTGATATGTTTTGTTTCATGTTGAAAATAAAATAAAAATATTTGATCAAAATATCGATATCGGTGCATCCCTAATTATTGCTGATGTGATTATGCTTCTTGCCACTGCACAAATGGCCTTCTGTACAAAAAGAGTCTAAAAAAGAGAGTATATGATAACGTTAGCACACTGGCTCATTGATTTAACTGTAGAGTAGCAAGCCAAGTTACTATGGGGGACCCTGATGTAAACAAGACGAAACGTTATTATGCACATCGTTGCGGGCAATTTCATTTGATAAATAATTAAAAAAAAAATACATATATTAAACCGGCTAGGATTCGAACCCCGGGCGTCAGCTTGAAAGGAATAACCTAAACCACTAGACCACGGTACCAGACAAAATATATCCATTATAAATAGAGCCCACCTACTGTAGCACCTCCACTGCTAATTCGACAGGTCTTAACGGTTTAATTATTTTATTTCAGCAACATTGCGTACACAAACCTATTGTTACCAAGAAGCATTACACTAACGCTTTCTTTTGATGAAATGAATGGAAAAGAGAGCCGTACTGTACGTCGGCCATCTAATGAAGTTAGATTTGACACGTTGTTTACTTGTTTATTGCACAATGTCGCTCTATTGGTTGGATTCTTATTATATATTATTACTATTGTATTATGCACACGTTTAACTTATTCATTCTTTAATTCAGCAACATTCATTCATGCAGTCTGTAGACATACTGTAGGACGTTGTAGCATCCTATGAATGAAGTCACCAGCTGTGCGGAGCTCCTCCAATGAATGAACAAAAAGCTGGCGCGTCGGGCAGTTGTCACCAGCTGTATGAGAGCGCCCCCGCTGGTCATTGTTAACATTAACCATGCCAAGCGACGTGATAACAGCAGGCAAACAGCTGCTCCTGGACTTTTCCCAGCTGTATCTGTACACGCATGGACCTACAACCAGTCTGCCCCGGCTACCTGCGACCAGATCTGCACCTGGCTGCCTGCAGCATACGGGAGTTCGCCCCGTTCAACAGAGGTCGTCATCGCCCAGCACACGCTCTCAGCCAGCACTGCCTCTCTGCTCCATCTCCGCCTGCTAGTATCCTCACCGAGAGCGTTCGACGCCATCTTGCCTTCCGGACGACAGTGGCGTGGCGAGGCGGCCATTTTGGATGAGTACAAATGGGCATTGATGCTTCCGAGCTATTATACAGTATACAGTGTGGTGCAGCCTGCGGGCGAAGTTAACGTTGCTACTACCGTTCAATAGGGGAACCCCAAACAATATATGCCGACATTAAGATAGGACTTCTGTTTGGTATTTTGTGGGCCCACTTGTTGCTTTCTTTCCTTTTCTTTGAGTGTGATAACATGTGTGTAGCTGAGGGGTACAATTCCCTGACTGTATTGATAAGTATGGTATCATTAAACCACTACCGCTTTATGTACTTTAATTACTGGCCATACAGTACATGATATCTAAATATGATGAACACTTTCCACAATGAAAACGGTTCCACACAAAGTAATTATTAAGTATTTAATGGAGCAAAAGGTACATCATACACTTATATTATACTTTGATTGCACTTGTAAGGCAAAGGAATATGCGTAGGCAAATCAACACTGAATGTCCATTCTCTGGTTACGCAGGAGGCAATTATACAACCTGAATCTTAGGGAATTATATCTATGGTACACTAGTGATATAGCGGGAGATACTGGAAGGGTCCTCCTGGTAGTAAGCCGGCAGGGGGGGTAGGAGATCTGTCGGTAGTAGAACGTCTGGTCAACGATGACTAGGGAGACTCCGAGTACAGGAGACAGTGCGATAGCCTCTTGATCCACGGACGAATACAGCTGTTCTCTTGTAGACTGTAGCTCCACAGTGAAGAAAGCTAGTCGGCCTCAGGCTGTCTGAGGCGCCGACTCGACTTGACTCCTCGCGGGGTAAATCCAACACTCACAGGCGTCGGCGATTATCCGCTCCATAAATCACAGGACCAAAGCAAATATATTCCAGCCGCAAAGGGCTATGTAGTCGTCGGGTAGATTAATCCAGTGTACATGTCCACACGGTTCTCGCCTAGGTCTCCTCGGGTGAAAGCGCCATGTGGTCAGCCCAGCCTGGATAAGAACTCTAGCTAATACGAGGAAGCGTTGGAGATGATGGTCACTGTAGAACTCTAACCGCACGATACACTATACACAAATAGACTATTATTGACTTAATAGAAATATGTCGCACTCGACGGTATAGCGCCAAACTCTGACAATTCAGTTATTAATTCGCACGCGGTCTCAATGCTATTCTGGGGCCAAACAGGCCATACTTCACCGCACGTTGTATTGTGGGTGAGGCTTCAACTTATTGGTAACTCTTGACTTCTGACTAAGTGCTTCTGTATTCACCTGCGCTATATTTATATGCCCGGTGAACAAACTAGTGCCAATCTCATTTCTGTCGCCGTATCCCTGGGCAGGGCCGGGCAAGTACAGACATGTTGTGTCGGTGACTTTGAACCTGGCTCCGGAGGCAGGTCCCTGGCGCCTGTGGACCGCTGTCCAATAGGAGAATGAAATATTATGGGCTGGACTAGGCTAAAGGGACATCCCGTGTATATGTACAAGGAATATACAAGGGATATCAAACGATATACAAATACTATGCAATATATATCAATAAATAAATATATATATTCGGTTTAATCTGATCCTTTGTAACAGCCGCCCCCTAATTAGCCCCACCTAATTAGCTAAGCAGAGACAGATTAACCGCACTGTCCACTACTCAATGTCTGTTGTGAGGGTCAGTCAGTTCACAAAGTCATGGGGTCATGGTCGTCATCGATAGTATCGGGGAGCCTTGGCAGTTCTATTAGCCTCGCCACGGGTCGGGTGTAGGTCCGCCCTTGGACGAGCACTTCAGCTGCTCGGACCTTTCCGTCGGCACCGGTGATCACTTTGCTTACGCGGCCAGCCGGCCACATCGCTCGGGGTAGTGACTGGTCGATAATCATGACGACTGTTCCTTCTGTCAAATTGTCTCTCTCTTTTACCCATTTCTGGCGGGTCTGTTGAGACGGTAGGTAGTGGAGTAGGAAGCTGTTCCAAAACTTGTCAGCCAATACTTGACTGTACCTCCACATTCTTCGGCCGTTCGCTTCTTCAGGCCTGTACATTGTCTGGGGTAGCGCGGGGTCCAGCCGCCCCATCAAGAGTGTGTTGGGGGTGACTGGGTCGACATCTGCTACATCACTTGAGACGTAACCGAGGGGCTTTGAGTTCAATACTCCCTCGATCTCCGTGAGGACTGTCATTAAGACTTCTTCCGCCACGGTCTGGGCCCCAAGCACGGCGTACAGGGCTGTCTTTATTGAACGTACTTCTCGTTCCCAAGTTCCACCGAAGTGAGGTGCGTTCGGGGGATTAAACTGGAAGTCAATCTGGGATGGAGCGAGGTGGGTCTTAAGTTCTGGGCCCATAGCTTGGAAGCTCTCTCTCAGCTCTCTTTCTCCGCCTTTGAAGTTTGTCCCGTGATCAGACAATAATATAGACGGTTTGCCTTTCCGCGATGTGAATCTTCGGAAGGCCATAAGGAATGAGTCTGTGCTCATGGTTGGAAGGAGTTCTATATGCATCGCTCGGGTGGTCATGCATTTGAATACAATACCCCACCGCTTCTCGGTTCCTCTTCCTTTCTTTATATACAGCGGGCCGAAACAGTCCATACCGGTGGAGTGAAAAGGCTTGTCGCCGAGTCGGAGGCGACAGGGAGGTAGGTCAGCCATCCGGGGTATACTGGGCTGCGCTCGCCACTTACGACAGTCTAGACAGGTTCGCTGGAAGCGCCGCACTGCTTCTCTCCCTTGCAGTATCCAATAACGACGTCTGATCTCCGCGAAGACTCTCTCTGCCCCTGCGTGGTGCACATCCTCGTCGTATTTCTTTATGATCAGCTCTGTGACCTTGTGTCGGCTGTTCAAGACTATCGGGTACTTGACGTCATCCGGTAAGTCTGGGGCTCTCCGCAGACGACCACCCACTCTGATGAGACTATGGGCGTCGCTCTCGGGGGCTAGGTGGAGCAGTCTGCTGTCTGATGGGACGGGCTTTGCTCCCTGTAGACAGTCTAGCTCATCGGGGAACGAGTCTCTCTGGGCTCGTTGTAGTAGAAGAAGTTCTGCTTCTTCGTAGTCAGCTGCTGTAATGTCAGTAGTGGGCTGAACCTCTGGGTGGTGCCACAGGAATGTCTTTAGCTGCGCACTCTCTAGGGTGAGGCAATCGTCTATGTCGGGGTCTGTGGAGACGAGTGTGTTCAATCCACAGAACATAGATTTCTTGTTTTCGGCCTCTTCTTTACTCGCCTCCCGTGGGGTGGGTGTAGGCCACTCTTCTTCCGGGAGCTTGAGAAACTCTGGCCCGTCACTGTATAGGTTGTGACGGGTGAGGTCATCCAGGGACATTCCCCGGGTGATGACGTCAGCTGGGTTGTGTTTTGTGTCCACATACCTCCAGCTTGCTACTTCTGTTAACTCTTGAATCTCTGTGACTCTGACCCCCACGAAGACCTTGTATCTGCACGAATCAGACCGGATCCATGTGAGTACTGTCGTGGAGTCTGACCACAAGATTGTTCTTTGCACCGGAATGGTGAGTTCACGTTGGATTAACGTGGCGAGCTGCGCTCCTGCTAGGGCTGCGCAGAGCTCTAGACGCGGGATAGATTGTTGCTTTCGTGGGGCTATTCTTGAGCGAGCCAGGATGAAAGCAGTATGTATTTCTCCTCCCTCCTCTCGGGCACGCAAGTAGGCCACCGAACCGTAGGCTACTTCTGAGGCGTCGCTGAAGACGTGCAGGTCCATCTGGCATGTCTCCGGCCTCACTGTGGGTGGGAAGTAGCTGCAGCGTATGTTGACACCTGGGAGTGAGCTGAGTTCCGTCTCCCACTCTCTCCATGTGGATGCAAGGTGTTCGGGTATGGGGTCGTCCCAGCCCTGGTCCTTGTCCCATAACGCTCTTACAATCATCTTTGCCCTGGTGGTGTAAGGTAGAATACATCCCAACGGGTCATATTGTCTGGCGAGTGTTCTGTATACACTCCGTCTGGTGGTCGGTAGTGCAGTCGACCTTCCCTGCTCCTTGGTCAGGGGTGTGTGTTTATAATGGAGCGAGTCTGTTTTGAAGCGCCAGACTAGTCCTAGTGTCATTTCTTGGGCTTCTCCTGGGATGGTCGCCATCCAGGTCTCGCTGCTTGCTGCCTTGTCCTCGGGGGAGAGGCTTCGCAATACTTGCGGGTCGCTGCTGGCCCACTGCCTGAGATCAAAGCCGCCTTTGATCAGGGAGGCGCGGAGCTTGAGTAGAAGAGCCTCGGCTTCTTCTGGCGTCGAGACGCTTTGCAGACAGTTGTCCACGTAGAAACTATTTCCTACACTTTGTCGGACCTCTTCATCTGCTGCTGGGTCCTCTGCGACGTGTTTTTGCAGTGCAAACGTAGCACAGCATGGGCTGCATGTGGTTCCGAAAGGGAGGACTTCCCATTGATAGATGGCTGGTTGCTCATCCCCGATCCTCTCTCTCCATAGGAACCGCAGCAGGGGCTTGTCCTCTTCCACTAGTCTCACCTGCAGGAACATCCCTTTGATATCGCCGCTGATGGCCACCTTGTCCTGGCGGAAACGTAGTAACACGCCTAGTAGAGAGGGGCCGAGTGTTGGGCCGGGCAAGAGCTCTTTATTCAGATTTTGTGATCCGATCTGGTAGCTGCAGTTGAACACAATACGATCCTTGCCGTTGTGGTGGACTTTGTGGTGCGGCACGTACCATGATTCGGTCGTCTGATCGGCCTCTTTAATGTCAATTTTCTTTATGTGTCCCGCTGTGATTAGCTTGTTAATCTCAGCGCGGTACACAGTCTCTTGAGCGGGGTCTCTGGCTAGGCGCGGCTCTGTGTTCAATAGATACCGCTCCGTCGCTTATTTTGTGGCGTGGAAGGTGGGCATACCCTCTCGCCTCAGGAGTGGAGTTGCGTATCTCATCACTCCGTTGACTTTGACTCTCTTTGTCCCTTGCTCGAGGAGGGCTATAGCGTAAATGTCTTCCTTGGAACGAATGTCTTTCTTTTCGTTCTTAAAGGGCATTGTCTCTAGTGTCCATAGCCTCTCGACATGCTGTAGGAGGGTGGTGTCTTCTTCTGTCACTCTGGAGTGGAGGCAGTTAGTGGCTGCTGTTCGGTTAAGAGACTTAGCGAGGGGGCCTTGTAATGTCCATCCTAGGCGGGTCTCGACTGCTGCAGGACAGCCTCTGGGTCCTGTGTGGACCCGGTCTATCGGGACTATGAGGTCTGCATGGTCGGAGCCTATCAGCAGGGTTGGGGTGGCACCGTCTATGAGCGGGATAGGTAGTTGACGCAGGTGCACATATTTATCCATCAGCTTGGCGATGGGGTAGGTGTACTGCGACAGGCCTATTTCTTGGCTGGTGAAAGCATTAGTAATCCTATACCGTCTCTCTGGCTGCCCGCTTGCTGCGATAGTGAAGGAGACATTCTCGCCCGTTATCGTCTTTAGATCTCTTCTTATTGTCCGAATCGTCATCTGGTTTTCGCTCCCCCGCAGCCCCAGCTGGGCCGCAGCGGACGCGAAGAGAAGGGTCTTCTCTGACCCGTCGTCAAGGACGGCGTAAGTGTCCATGACCTTATCTTGGTAACTCAGTGTTACGCGGACCACCTTTAAGAGCACCTGGGCGCCCCCGCTGCTGGCGGGGTCAATGTACATAACACTTGCCTTTGTGCTGCTTGAGGGTGCAGGCTTTCTTCTGTTACTGTTGTGTAGGACATCTAGGTGGGCTCCGTCACACCGACTACACCTCTTCTTTAAGCGGCAATCGGCTGCCATGTGACTGCGCGCACATCGGTAACAGCGTCGGTTGGACTTTATCCATTGACTCACCTCGTCGGCGGTCATCTTCTTGAACATGTCGCATTGTGACAACCAGTGTTCCTTTTCGCAGTACGGGCACACCATCTTCCACTTCTCTTTCATCGAGGGGGTACTGTGGTTCTTGCTGCTCGGTACTGATTCTGATTGGTGCATGACAGTCACCAATCTTCGGCCATCGTTTGCTCTCCTAGGTCCCTCTCTGGAGCTTGGTGTGCTCCGCACGAACGTATCCAATCGTAGGCTGCTGACTTCTCTCGCCAGGAAGTCGGCTAGGTCTAGGAGGGATGGCTCGGGACCGTTAGGATCACAGTGGTCTCTTTGCCGCCTGAAGCGCTCTTGTCGGGCGGGTGGAAGCTTCTCTAAAATCCTCTCGACATTAGAGTTTGCGTACAGTTCGTGCATACCCTTTTCTCTTTGCGCCCCCAGCATCCCTACCAGGGATTGTACCTTGATAGACAGGTCATCTAGTGAGCGATTGTCTGTGGCTGGGGGTAGGCGGTCAATATGCCTTATCTCTTGTATTACGTAGTCCCATATGCGTCCATATCTTTGGTCGAGTGCTGCTAGAGCCGCTGTGTATGGGGTAGTAGAGGTGGCATAGGCCAGCGCTATATTGTGCGCTCGGGGCACCTTGAGGTGCTTCAATAGGATAGCATACTTGTGGCGTTCATCAGCTACATCGGCCATCATTGTCTCTAAACACATTCTTAGCTCCGTGTACTGTGCTCTATTCTCATGGGCGAAGTCCGGAAACGTCGGTGTGCCAATGTATGATGCCGTAGATGGCTGGCACATCGGTGAGCGTTGGAAGAGAGGCCTCCTAGGCGAGTCTCCTCTTACGCCTCTCGGTGGGCTGGTACCGGCGGGGTACCATGGCCCGCGTATCCAGGTGCTATTCCTCGGGACTGGTCGTGCGTCAAGCTCACCCGTGAATTGAGTCGGGGGTCTGTAGCGCAGAGCCGCGGGGGTAGAGCCTGGGCTGTACTGGACCTCCTGGTCCTGTGGAGTACTGTGCTGCTGTCGGGCTTGACTCTCCTCCTCTCCCTCTTCTTCTTCCTCTGGCAGGTCCTCTAGATCCTGTAGTCGTCTATTTAGCCTCTCCGCGGTGTATACCGTTTCTTCCTTGTAGCTGGGTCTCACTGGGACCGGTCGGGGAAGGAGTTCGGAGGGGGGTATAGGCTCTCTCTGGTGGTCGGGCTCAGGGTCGCTTGATCGGTTAGGGGAGGGTGCCCTTGACCCGTGTCTTGACGAGGCCCTGGAACCCCGTGCGGAGGGAGGGGGTGTTGCCCTGGCGATCAGCTGCTCCATTAGCTGCGCTTGTAATCGGTCGCGCTCGGCTTCGCGCTTGGTGAGAGCGATGTCGCGCTCTGCTTCTCTTTGGGCACCGGCAGCGGCGCGCTGGGCTTCGGCGGCGGCGCGCTGGGCTTCGGCGTGGTCCCTTACCATATTCTCTTCCATCTGAAGGCGTCTAATCTCTAGACGTATACGATCTTCGTCGCTCCGTTGCTGCGCTTGAAGGCGTTCTCTTTCCATGGAAGAATGTTCGCGCTCACTAAGCGGCTGTGCTTGGAGTCGATCGCGCTCTGTTGAGGCTGCTAGGCTGGCGAGGAACGCCTGTGCCAGCATCTTGTCCGCCTCGCTGGGGGAAGACGCTGGTTGAGGTGATCCGCTCCTGGCAGTACTCGTTGGAGATGCGTTCTCCTGCGGCGAGTCCTGGAGCTCTATCTCCTGGGCGCTCTCCTCTTCTTGTACCGGGCAGAGTTCCATCTCTGGAGGGCTTTCTTTCTCCTGGAGCTCTCCGGGGACTACTTCTTCGGTCTTGGCGGGGGGTAAAGTCGTGTCGGGTCCCTCCTGGTCCCTACCGTGAGCTTGGTCAGTTACATTAGAACCCACTAGGGCCTCTGTTGGCGGGGTAGCCTGGTTGATAGGGTCGGACATAATTTTACTTTCTACTTTTTCCGCGTTTACCGTCTGTAGAAGGCTAGGTAGTATACTGGCAACGTAATCCTCTAAGTACTGAGGTGTCTGCCGTCTACGCTGCGGGCGATCTACTTTAGGAGGACCGTTTTGTGGAGTGTTCATCATAGGCCATTTCAATATTAATACCACTATATTAATATTACACTAGTTACCCTCCGGCTCGAAGGACCAATTGTAGCTGAGGGGTACAATTCCCTGACTGTATTGATAAGTATGGTATCATTAAACCACTACCGCTTTATGTACTTTAATTACTGGCCATACAGTACATGATATCTAAATATGATGAACACTTTCCACAATGAAAACGGTTCCACACAAAGTAATTATTAAGTATTTAATGGAGCAAAAGGTACATCATACACTTATATTATACTTTGATTGCACTTGTAAGGCAAAGGAATATGCGTAGGCAAATCAACACTGAATGTCCATTCTCTGGTTACGCAGGAGGCAATTATACAACCTGAATCTTAGGGAATTATATCTATGGTACACTAGTGATATAGCGGGAGATACTGGAAGGGTCCTCCCGGTAGTAAGCCGGCAGGGGGGGTAGGAGATCTGTCGGTAGTAGAACGTCTGGTCAACGATGACTAGGGAGACTCCGAGTACAGGAGACAGTGCGATAGCCTCTTGATCCACGGACGAATACAGCTGTTCTCTTGTAGACTGTAGCTCCACAGTGAAGAAAGCTAGTCGGCCTCAGGCTGTCTGAGGCGCCGACTCGACTTGACTCCTCGCGGGGTAAATCCAACACTCACAGGCGTCGGCGATTATCCGCTCCATAAATCACAGGACCAAAGCAAATATATTCCAGCCGCAAAGGGCTATGTAGTCGTCGGGTAGATTAATCCAGTGTACATGTCCACACGGTTCTCGCCTAGGTCTCCTCGGGTGAAAGCGCCATGTGGTCAGCCCAGCCTGGATAAGAACTCTAGCTAATACGAGGAAGCGTTGGAGATGATGGTCACTGTAGAACTCTAACCGCACGATACACTATACACAAATAGACTATTATTGACTTAATAGAAATATGTCGCACTCGACGGTATAGCGCCAAACTCTGACAATTCAGTTATTAATTCGCACGCGGTCTCAATGCTATTCTGGGGCCAAACAGGCCATACTTCACCGCACGTTGTATCGTGGGTGAGGCTTCAACTTATTGGTAACTCTTGACTTCTGACTAAGTGCTTCTGTATTCACCTGCGCTATATTTATATGCCCGGTGAACAAACTAGTGCCAATCTCATTTCTGTCGCCGTATCCCTGGGCAGGGCCGGGCAAGTACAGACATGTCGTGTCGGTGACTTTGAACCTGGCTCCGGAGGCCGGTCCCTGGCGCCTGTGGACCGCTGTCCAATAGGAGAATGAAATATTATGGGCTGGACTAGGCTAAAGGGACATCCCGTGTATATGTACAAGGAATATACAAGGGATATCAAACGATATACAAATACTATGCAATATATATCAATAAATAAATATATATATTCGGTTTAATCTGATCCTTTGTAACAATGTGTGTTTAATAATATCTTCCCATCCAATTAACCCTTTCCCTTGGGGGAAGTTACAGACCTGGGCCCTCATTCATCAACGTGTTCTACGCACAGATTTGTGCTTACCCTGTGCGTACGATCATTTCTAAGCAAAGAGTGGGATTCATCAATTTCAACTTGAACTTGACTCCGTGCTTACGTCTACGCACAGGTCAGAGCACACTTAGCTGACGCCCAGTGGTAGAATATTGTTACTACGCATAAGCACTCCTCAGTTCTGCATTAGTTTCAAGGCGGAAATAAGCTTCCGTGCCAGGGGTGTAGCTCCAGATTCTGGGCCCCCTGAAAGAATGTATTTGTAGGCCCCCAGTGAATGCGAGCGCGCGTAAGCGTGCGAGCGGAATTTTTGTGTGCCATTTTTTTATTGATGAAAACGCATAATATGGTTTTTACCTATACATTCGGATCAGCAGTTCAGCACCTGCACTGTTGGTGGGTGAGCCTAGTAAAGGATGTCGCATTGCGTTCATCTTCAATGAATGGACCAATGCAATAGTCTACCAAAGCCCCCCCCCTCTCTCTCTATATATCTCACACACACACACACACACACACACACACACACACACACACACACACACACACACACACACACACACACACACACACACACACACACACACACACACACACACACACACTTCAGAAACAAACATAGTATCAATGAGAGCATCAATAATACACCTGAGTGATGTCTAGTAAAAAAAAAAAAAAAAAAAAAAAAAAAATGTTGGGCCCCCCCCAGTGCTGGGCCCTTGGAATCATCCTAAGCTACCCCCCCCCCAGCTACGCCCCTGACCGGAGGGGGGGGGGGGGGGGTCGTTTATAATGCAATGGCTGACGTTAAATGATTCATGTATGAGTGATATATAGATCAGAGCAGTTTGTATGGATAATAATAATCAAAAACGCTGAAACTCACGGCAGCTTCCTCTTACTGTTGGGCGATCACACTGGCGCAAACAGATCCCAGTTATGTGATGTTGATCTAGATTCTAGGTGATCCAGTTCCGGTTTGTATAATACTAATATACGTCCAATCATGTTGTTTGTTGAGTTATGGCAACGGATCGATATACACGGTCCCGCGAGCGCTAGCGAGTGGCCGGACGGAATAGGGGACGGACGGTTTTGGCAACTCACCGATCGGCCACCAGGTGGCAGTATTGAAGCGTTGCAGAGTTGAGCGGAGTCCTACAACACCAGCAAAGACTCCGTGGGTGAAATGTGAATACCATGACGAAAATATGAAATATTGATCTCAAAGACGCCTTAACCCGTCATTGGCAGATTACGCATGGCGAGGAAAGACGTGTAAACACGTCATCGGCGGAGAAAGGGTTAATGTTGTGGGACTTGTACATCACTTTGTTCAACTTTGTCGGCGGAGAAAGGGTTAATGTTGTGGGACTTGTACAGCACTTTGTTCAACTTTGTCAGCGCTGTAACGTTTAAACCTTTTTAAATCTTCATGAAAAATAAAAATTCATGAAATATTGTAAGCCGTCATTTGAGGCTTTATAAAAGCAGCACAATGAACACAAATCTGTCAGTGCCGAGTCCGACCTCATCTTAAATAACAAACAGCATTGCTTGTTGTAGTTAACAAAGAGAGGCAGAGTTGATTTTGCAAAATATATATATATATTTTTAAATATCATATTTATTTTTATAAATTTTTTTATACTCTAATTTTATTTTCATATTCGAATCCCATGCCCATCGAACGAAGCTTCGAAGTATTTAAGACAGCCCTAATTACCGGCCAGATCCTCGTAGGGGCGCTGTCTCGATAATGCAGTGTTCCCTGTGGCAGAACGGTGTTTTATTTATTTTTTATCTTGAATGGACTTTCCTGTCAGGCTGAAGCTATGCGTGTAGCATGTAGCATGGAATACGTTTTGGGAGCTGAATTCTAGGGATGCACCAACATTTCGGTGACCGAAAGTTTTCGGCCGAAAGAGTTTTTTCACCGAAAATATATCACAGAAACAGAAGCAACCTGTAACCTAACGCGTGTTGTTGTGATGATGTCATCAAAACGCGGATTCAGTGATTACATGCGCGCTGTGAGCTCTTCAGTCCTGCGTGATACTCCTCTTGGGACTCGGGAGCAATGCATCTCCTCGGGAGTCTCGCTGTTTCTATGTAAACTCTGCGCGCAACGAGTCCAATAAATGCGTCTTTAACATACTTTATCCTTATTTACTATATGCCCGTTGCGGTTAATCACAGTGATCTAATATGCATATCGCTGCTGTCGGGACAAAACCTCATAACTCCATTTTTTGAATTTTTTTTTTATTATATAAATCAACTCCATAGATCATCCTCCATATGTGTGTGTGGGTTTTACAAAGTTTAAACAATGGGAAAGCATTAAACCGATCATCTGTCTAAACCTCCTAACTCTATTCACCCTCAAATCTGTGTTAGTTTTTTTCATCTGCTGAAAAGTTGGGTTTTTGGAGTTATGAGGTTTTGTCCCGACAGCAGCGATATTATTAAGAGCGAGAGGGGGAGGGATTGTGTTTCTCACATTGACGCTGTCTGTCGCGCGTCTACTGTGCCAAAGTCATCTGGGGACTAGAAAGGTGCGTTCAGTAGAGCACAGATGTCCGCCTCTCTCTGTCTCTCTCTCTCTCTTGATTGAAAACTTTATTAACAGATTGCAGAATGGGTACAGTACAGCTCAATACACACAATTGTTAAGGGGATGCAGACCAGAGAAAGACTTTCGTCTTGTTTACATCAGGGTCCCCCATTTTCAATTCATCAGGACATATATGACATACAGATAGACAGTACTGCTACATTTATGACATACCAGATTTGCAAATACAGTACTGTTTGTGATACAAAAATACCCATAATAGTGATTATTTATTATTTAAGTTAAGTTTTGCCATAATCATATATTTTTCCATAATCAGGTAGCTGAACAACATTGGTAAAAAAATATTCTATTCTATGAATCATTTTCGGGCTTTCGGTTTTCGGCCAACTGTTTCCTATTTTCGGTATCTGTTTCGGCCAAGAATTTCCCATTCGGTGCATCCCTACTGAATTCAGTATGCTGTAAAGGAATATATCATCAGCCAATGGACATCGATCTACCAGATGGCGATCGATAACTGGGAAATCCTTTTTGCAGTCCAACCGGCCCACTGTAAGAGCTTTTTCACGTAAATTACAGCCCAATCGGGCCTTGCTTTGATAGCCATCCACCCGGTCAGCGAATACGGCTACTGAGACTAATGCCGTTATTGGCAATCAGAAACGACGTCCCCCGTCCCCCCCCTTTCATGCATTCATGGTGGAACATGATATCGATCATAATGCATTTTGATTTTTAGTAGTGCTGTCAGGCGATTAAAAAATTCATCTAATTAATTACAGGATTTGTAATTAATTAATCTAATTAATCACATTTTAATCGCATAACCATTTTATGCCTGATATTCTATAATCATATTTCAAATTGCATGTGTCCGGATGGCAGAATTCAGCACTGTATCTACATAACCTTCTGTTTAATCATCTTCCATCTATTAATTTGCTTAGATTTTAATGCGATAATTAGCTGTGTAATTAATTTATCTAATTAACGCGATAAACTGACAGCCCTAATTTTTAGCTCTTGCTTCTGTAGGGCCGAAACGTTATTAGCTTAGCAGCCTGTATCTCGTTTTGCAGGAAATATACCAGACCAATCCCATATAACGCTTATATTCAAGACGCTATAAAATGTGAACGTATTGATGAAAAAAATATTTCTTTAAGCCATTTTGAAGGGACGGTTTATAGTGTCAATTGACGATGAGAATGGACAGATAGCAATAATATATAAAGTATAGATTTAGCTCTACAAACAGCCTCATGCACAATGAAACCTTATTATGATATGCTGGCCTTATAGAGTGCGTCCGTCTAATACCTGTGGCCGTCAATGTGTTAATGATTTGAAGCCCATCATCTGTAGCCACATAGAAGGGCTCATTGATCAATTTCGGAATTATTTCCCTGAAAGAAAGAGCACGGACAATTTGAACAACTGGATCCAAGATCCGTTCATTGCGCATGACGCTCGCAACAGGCCTCCCTCTGTCTGAGCAGGAGGCGTTGATCGATCTTTCGTGTGACGAGCTACTGAAAGTCAAGTTCACTGGACAGGCCCTCGCAAAGTTCTGGATATCAGTCCGGAACGACTACCCAGTGCTAGTGTTGTCACGATACTGGAATTTCGACTTCGATCCGATACCTTGAAAAGTATCGATACTTTCGATACTTTCGATACCAAAAAAAACAAAATTATAATAATTTTTTTTGTATTATAATAATATATATATATATATTTTTTTAACAAATTTTGCTTTTGTTGCTGGTTGATTCTCCTCAGCTTCTCTCTGGTACTATGAGTAGAAGATAAATACACTTTTAAAACCCTTTGTTTATCTTGTTTAGCTATGCTCGGAGCATTTATTAACGTTACATTTTCAACAACATTGCTGCTAATTGGACACTTCATGGAGGAGGGGTAACGTTGTGTCGAGTTCATCCGTGTACTAGTGTAGGATGGGCTCCGCTCGACCTAACGTTGGAAACTGGGTAGTTGTGTCGAGTTCATGAGTGTAGTGGGCTCGGCTTGACGTTACTCCGTTTCCATGAAGTAATAGGTGGCCAGCTAGCTAGCATTAAGCTAACGGAGGAACGACAGCTAACGTTAGCTAATAATAGCGTTGTTTACAAACTGAAGACAGGGCTGCGCTGCCCGGCTGTGAGGGGGAGGAGGTTGCAGCAGCTTGTGTCTGTTGCTCTGAGCGAGGAGGAGGAGGAGGAGGCGGAAGGGCAAGGCTCTGGCAGCGCGTCTGTCTGTCAACAACTTGCGGGAGCAAGCCAGCTGGTACCAATACTGCAGAAAGTATCGGTACTTCGGGAAATGAGTATCGAAGCCGTTTTAAATATTCAGTATCGATATGTATCGATACTTCGATATTTTTGACAACACTACCCAGTGCTGTGATTTGATTTGATTTGATATTTTTAATTTTTGTGTCTTACATACAGATGTATGCCCAGCCCATATGGGCTTACAAGACACATAACAATAAGTATATAATAATATACTTGACCAATTACTTGACATATAGAGGGCGGTTAGGTGGCGTAGCGGAGATTGCGTTCGTCACCAACCCCGGAGCTCCGGGGTTGTCACCAGCTTGGCTGGCCGTTCACACTAATACAATTGGCTGTATTAGAGGGTGGGAGAAGCTGGCGGGGTGGGTCCGGGTCGTTGTAAACAGCGACTCCTACAGTTCGGTCGGGGCGCCTGCTAAGCGCGGATAGGACCTGAGTGGGATAGTGTGATCCTTCCACACGCTACGCCCTCTCAGGGAGGATCCGCGCTGCCAGGTGAAAAGAAGCGGTTGATTGGCTGGACGTGTGTCAGAGGAAGCACGTGATAGCCTCCACTCTCCCAGATGATCAGACTGTGAGGGGTAAGTGCGCAGCGACCAGGAAGGGGATTGGGAATTGGCATACGACTAACATTGGGATGGGAGGAAAAATGGAGGGGGAAAAAGATAAAAAAAAAAAAAATGACATAGACCAAGATGGCCATAAGAAAATACAAGAAAATACAATAAAACGTAATATAACACAAGCTGTACTCAATGTAAATAAACAGAAAAACAAGATGAATTCAAATACAATTATATAGGATACAGTGTGTTTTGTCTCAAGTGCCATGCCTTCTCCAAAAATCCTGCAAAACCGAAGATGTCCTCCACAAAAAAACAACTCAACATACAACTCTCAGACTGCCAAAACAAATCCGGATTTACAATTTGAATTTTCTCAAATAAAGCCCTCCTCAAAGCGGTGTACAAAGGGCAATAAAAAACAAAATGTGATTCATTCTCCACCACTCCCAGATCACACAGAACACACAACCGCTCCTCCTTAGGTTTACCCTGGAATCTACCCACTTCCACAGCCAATGGCAGGGTGCCAGACCTCAACTGGGCACACGGAGACCTCCGTCTTCTCTTTAAGTTTAACATTACATAAGGTTCAGTAAAATACTAATTTGTATCACTTTCTTCGCCAGACTTATGTACATCATTATACCATCCTCTGCCAGCTCTATTTGTCTATGGAGAAGTTCCCCTTCTTTGCAGGGCTATAACTTTTTAAATTGTATTGCTAAATTGACATTACTATGGCCCATTCAACGTCAATTATCTATCGTTCAGGATGTAGGAACGTTATACTTTTTCATTCACATATTCATACTAAAATACGGTCTAAAGTATAAATATGTTTTTATCGTTTTCTGCAGCATTCTCCAGAACGTGATTTATAGCCCTAAATGCATTATATTGATGATCAAATACAGTTTGATAGCGATCTGCGCGAGATAAAAAATGTCAAATGGACGTGCTTCTAGAAGTTACTACTTATCATCTGATGTTGACCGGATGGGGGGGGGGGGGGGTTGTTTATAATTCCGTGGCCAACGTTAGATGATTCATCTAGTGTGGGTGATATGATCATTAGAGCAGGTTGTATCGAACACGGTAAAAAAAAACGCTGAAACTCACCGCAGCTTCCTCGTAGCGATGAGTGTGGAGCAAAAATATTCCTATTATGGGATGTTGAAATATGCGATCCATCTCCAGGTTGTATAATAGTATATACGTCCAAATCATGTTGTTTATCGAGTTATTGGTAACGGATCACTATCCATTGTGTCGCGCTCGAGTCCCGGCACCTATAGCGAGTGATCGGACCGAATTTGGATGAGCACCAGTTTCCGTTTCCGGTTTCCGGTTTGGGCGATCCGCCGATCGGCCACCATATGGCGCTCTTGAACCGTTGGAGAGTTGAGAGTGGATCAACAGTAGATCTCAAGTCTCCGGGGGAGAAATATGATTGCGATCACAGATTTTTGAAATATTTATCTCAATGACGTGTTACGGCGTCATTGGCAGAATTAGCATGGTGTCCTTGGCAGAGAAAGTGTTGCAACATATTTTCTAAGTTTAGGTTTTTTCTAAATCTCCACCTTCCACTTATCCTGATGGATTGCAGGCCACGTGAGCGGATCGGCGCGGCCGAGAAATCCGCTCTTCGCTCTTTAAAGCTTGGTCCGCTCCGCTAATCGCTCATGTTGACCCCGCCCCCAAGTCGCTCTCCGCTCCCTCACCGCTCACCTTGAATCGAGTGCTCCCCGCTCCCCGCGCCAGATCGCTCGGCTTTTTTTTTGTTTTTGTTTGGAGCATGGTGTAAATTAGCTCAAACTACAACAGTCTACACCCCCTGGGCCCCTTAACAATTGTTTGTATTGAGCAGCATTGTAATTGTACCCATTCTGCAATGTTAAATAACGTTGTTTATCCATTCACTAGTTCTATTAAGCGATGATAGTTAGCCAAGCCACAATGCTATGGTCGCTGCCATTAACGTTAGCATGTAAGCTAACGACAACAACAATGGCGTTGATACTTTTCTAACAGGAGTGAGTGAAGGAGGAGGAGTAAAGCCTGAACAAGATATCACAGGTTCACCCTTCTCAATTCTCATTGGTTGAAAATGGCCTTCATGTTTGTACATCGCCATCTGTTGCTTTGGCATTGTACTACATGTATATTATTACATCAGTGTTAAACCACTGTGTGAGCGTCCCGGAGTGGATTGGAGCGGAGGAGAACTCTCGCTCCGGACGTCGCGCCGACCCATTTTAAAACCCACTCCTCGCTCACGTCAAAACCGCCCGCTCCGCTCCCCGCGCCGCTCACGCTCCGATCCGCTCACATGGCCTGATGGATTGTTGATAATTTTGTTTTAATTATGTGAACCTTACACTGCAGATTGTTCATAAAAATCATACTCAATCAGTAGAAGAAAAAATCATGGACATCTCTCTTGACCAGGGATGACCGTGTGCTCTGTCCCAATTAAAAATCTTTTTTGTCACCCTGCCATTTGGCAGCTGGACCAGGCGGTTCCATAACCTCACCATTTCACCTTTTTTGCTTGACCAAGCAAGAGTCCCACCCCATGTCCCCTTCTATAGCCCCTTTTGGTGTGTATTTATGGACTCCTAAAAAGTATCTTATGGCCCGGTTCTGGATCGCATTACATTCAGGTGCATCATCAAAACCCCATACTCCAGCAGCATAAAATAAAACAGAACCCACCATTGAATCAAATAATTGTGTAAATGTTGAAAACCCAAGGTCAGTGCACACTTTCATTTTACTCAACACACCCCCTAGCGCCCTTCCTGCTGACTCAGACATTATTTTCCTTCCTTCTATGAAGCTCATGTACTAAGTGAAACCAAGATATTTATAAGAATGTGTGTAAATCAGGGGCGTTGGTCCAAATTGAAACTTATGGCTACTCTGCTGTTCATGTTTTTTCCTGAAGTGCATAATCTGTGTTTTTTCACTGTTAATCGCAAGTCTCCATTTCATGCACCAAGAACTCATAATATTCAACATGTTTTGTAAATTTGCTTCATTTTCTGCAAACAGAACAATATCATCAGCGTACAATAAAATATTTAGGATTATATTATCTATTGGAATACCAAGATTGGCTTGCTTGATTTCTTGCGCCAGGTCATTAACATAAAGGGCGAATAAAGTAGGAGAAAGCACATCTCCTTGTTTTACACCGAATGGGGTGGGGAACCAGCCGGTCCTAACATCATTCAGCTGCAGACAGGCAGATGGGGCCTTATACAGGCTTTTGATAGCCTTATAAAATAGACCATCAATACCAGAACAGATTAATTTATAGTCCAAAAGCTCTCTATTAATCCAGTCAAAGGCTTTTTTAAAGTCAACAAAACAAACGAATGTATTCTTGCCCTCGTCCAATCTGGCTCTCACCACCGATGATAAAACAAAAACATGATCAATACAAGCTCTCTTAGCCCTAAACCCATTCTGCTCATCCACCAACATTTCATTATATTCTAAGTATTTATTTAATCTATTATTAAGAACACTTGAGTATAATTTATAAACTGTACTGATCAAACTAATACCTCTGTAATTTAGTGGGACTCTAGGGTCAGCTTTTGCAGATTTGGGGATGGGCTTAATAATGGACTTGTTCCATATCGAGGGGATGGTGCCTGTGTTAAAACAAGTTTGATATAAACAGTGTAATACATTCAGCAGATAGGGAGTTTTAAGGACCTCGTTAGACAACTCCTCAATACCCATAGCTTTCTTCAGTTTCGCTCTGTCCACTACACTCTGTACCTCGTCTAACGTAATGTCACTATTTAATAATTCACAACCTGTAGGGCTATTGTTCATCCCAAGTTCGGCCTCACATTTTAACTTGCATATTTCTGTCCGGAAACCATCATCAAATAAAGGGTGACTACTACAAGCATACAGGCTACTATAGTCTGTTTCCCACTTTTTCAGAATCTGCTCAGTTTCAAAACATGATTCACCGTTATCCAATACAATCTCCATTGGGACTGTCTGTTTTTTTTTGGGGCCTAGTTTATTTATTTATTTCCAAAATTGCTGGGGATTACTGACCTGTGTAATGCTGTGTAATGCTGTGCTGAAAAAGCTTGTCCCGTTTGCGTCAACATACCTCTGTGAAGCGGGATTCTCGGCTCTGACATTAATACAAAATAAATACAGATCTCGCCTCAGAGTAGAAGCGGATCTGCAACTCTTTCTCAGCACAACGCAGCCACGTATCATGGAACTATGTTCAAATGTACAAGCACACCCTTCCCATTAAGTCTCGTTTTTGTTTATTCTTGAAAAGCGCATGTGAACGCATAAAAATGGCTAAATATGCCTTGATCGTTTTATAAATGTGTATACTGTGGAAGTGAATCAATGAGACGAGCAGACGGAGTATCGAGTCTCTGAACTTTACTTCCAAACAAATCCAACAGAACCAAGGTACAGCCACACCCTTAAGTCAACTCCCTCCTGTCACTCAATCAGTGTCGATTCTGAAGTGAGACACCTCCATCTAGTGTCCACCACACAGGCCCCCCCCGAACATTCAGAATTGACATTCAGTGCAACACCAAATAAACGGAACTGAACACAATAAACCCCCCAAAACAGTGCACCCAGTGTCTTCAGTCTCTTTTAGGAGGTCTGACCACGCGGCCATAACGACTGTATTTAACAGTCACAGGGAACGTGGAAGGGGAAAGGGTAGGGGCAGGGGGCCGCAGAGGCTTCGTCGGTGGAAAGGTAGGGGTAACAACGGCCGGAGGGCATGGGACAGGGGAAGACTTGGGTGGCCGGCACCGGGGCTGAGCCAGCTCCACTGGCCCGTTTGGGACCACATGAGCAGGCTTAAGACGATCGACTGAGATCTGCTCCTTATTCCCCCCCATGTCCACCACAAAGTACTTGGGGCCCGGCTCGAGGACGCGGAAGGGCCCGTCATAGGGAGCCTGCAGTGGAGAACGGTGGGCATCATGACGGATGAACACATACCTCGCAGTCATCAGGTCCTTAGGAATGTAGGACTGGGGAAGGCAGTGATGTGTGGGAACTGGGGCAAACACCCTCGCTGCGTCCTGGAAGGCAGATCGGTGAGCTGTAGTGGACCAAGGGGCAGAGGAACCAGGAAGGAACTCCCCTGGGACCCTCAGCGGTTGACCAAAAACCAATTCGGCTGAAGAGGCCTGCAGGTCTTCTTTAGGGGCAGTACGCAGGCCCAACATGACCCACGGAAGACGGTCGACCCAGTTGCCGTCTGTGAGCGTGGCCCGGAGAGCGGCCTTCATGGATCTGTGAAAACGCTCACACATGCCGTTGGCCTTTGGGTTGTATGCTGTGGTACTATGGAGTTTCACCCCAAGTCTCTCAGCCACGGTGCTCCACAGCTCAGAAGTAAACTGGGATCCCCTGTCCGAAGTCGGGTCCAATGGCGTGCCAAACCGAGTGACCCAGCCGAAGATAAACGCCCGAGCCACCTCCGCAGCCGTTGTTGATGACAGGGGAACAACCTCCGGCCACCTGGTGGTCCTGTTCACCATAGTGAGGAGGTGTGTGAAACCCTGAGACGGGGGAAGTGGGCCCACCAGGTCCACGTGGACATGGTCAAACCGCCTCTCTGGAATGAGAAACGGCTCCAGGGGGGCCTTAGTGTGACGATGTACCTTGGCATGCCGCCCATACCTTGACGTCCTTCCTAAGGCCCGGCCAGACGAACTTGGCCCCTACCAGCTTGACCGACGCCTTTACCCCAGGGTGTGAAAGGGCATGAATGGTGTCAAATACCCGATGGCGCCAGTCAGTTGGAACCATGGGGCGGGGCTGGCCAGTGGAGACGTCACAGAGGAGCGTGGCGCCGCTGTCGTGAAACACCACATCCTCAAGTCGAAGTCCTGTCACAGCCGTCCTGAACGCCTGAAGGTCTGAGTCGGTGAGCTGGTCAGCAGCCATGGCAGCATAGTCGATGCCCAGGTGCACAGGGCTGACGCGCGCCCGGGAGAGGCAGTCTGCCACCTGGTTGTCTTTACCGGCTACATGCTGGATGTCGGTAGTGAACTCCGATATGGCGGAAAGTTGGCGCTGCTGCCGCCCCGACCATGGCTCCGTGGTCTTGGCCATGGCAAGCGTTAGGGGCTTGTGGTCGAGAAACTGTGAACTCGCGGCTCTCCAGCAAGAACCTGAAGTGACGTATGGCGAGGAAGAGGGCCAGGAGCTCCCTGTCGAATGTACTATACTTCCTCTCGTTGTCGCGCAGCTTCCTACTGAAGAAGGCCAGAGGCTGCCAGGCGCCAGCCACCCACTGCTCGCACACCGCACCTACTGCATAATCTGAGGCATCGGTGGTGAGGGCTATAGGAGCAGCAGGAGATGGGTGTGCCAGCATGGCGGCGTTGGCAAGGGCAGCCTTAGAGCCCTCGAATGCCTGGACCCGCTCCGGGGACCAGCCCACGTCATCGTTGGCTCTCTTCCCCTTCAACGCCTCGTACAGAGGTCTCATCAGGTGAGCCGCATGGGCTATAAACCTATTGTAAAAATTAACCATCCCCAGGAACTCCTGGAGAGGTTTGATGGTGAGGGGGCGGGGGAAAGCAGCAATTGCCTCCACCTTGGCGGGTAGAGGAACAGCCCCCTGGGAAGAGACATGGTGGCCCAGGAAATCCATGGCCGGCAGGCCAAACTGACATTTGGCCGGGTTCGCGATCAGCCCATGCTCGTTGAGCCGCTCGAACAGTTGACGGAGATGTCCCCGATGCTCCTCCACCGATGCACTGGCTACCAGGATGTCATCCAGATAAATAAACAAAAATGATAGGCCTCGCAGCACAGAGTCCATCAGCGCTGGAATGTTTGCGCTGCCCCTTTAAGGCCGAATGGCATGCGCAGGAATTCAAACAGTCCAAACGGGGTGATAATGGCAGTCTTGGGCACGTCGAGCGGATAGACCGGCACCTGGTGGTAGCCACGCACCAAATCTATTTTAGAAAAAATGGTGGCACCCGCCAGGTGGGCAGAGAAATCCTGGATATGTGGCACTGGGTACCGGTCATGAGTGGTGATGTTATTTAGGCGACGGAAATCGCCACACGGACGCCACTTCCCGTCCGCCTTGGGGACAATGTGTAGTGGGGAGGCCCAAGGACTGTTGGACCGGCGCACAATGCCGAGCCGTTCCATTGTGGCAAACTCCTCCCTGGCTATTGCCAGTTTAGCAGCATCCAGGCGGCGCGCCCGTGCATAAACTGGCGGCCCCATTGTTGGGATGTAATGTTCCACCCCATGCTTGGCGACAGAGACAGAGAAAGTGGGGACAGTCAGAGCAGGAAACTCAGCGAGGAGGCGCTAGTACATATTGCCTGTGTCGAGCATATTGGCCAGGGCAGGCGGCCCCGCCCCCCCCCCAGTGTGCAGGGGACACAGAGCCAATCAGCCTACGGTTTGCAACGTCCACTAACAGTCTGTGAGCACACAAAAAATCCGCGCCCAGTATAGGCACTGACACTGAAGCAATAATAAATTCCCAGCTAAACTGCTGTCCATGTAAACACATAGTCACGTACCTGGTACCAAACGTACGGATGGAAGTCCCATTAGCCGCGTCCAGGGCTGGTCCATGTCCGTTTCCCAAGGCGTCCGTGGCCGACGCAGGCAGGATGCTCCTCTGCGTGCCCGAATCCACCAGACTCCTTCCAGACAACGTGTCCTCGATAAACAGCTCGTTGATATTGACGCCAGCGCTCATAGCCGCTAACAAGCGCCGGCTCTCGCGTTTCCCTGGTTACCAAAGGTGCATGGTGGAACACAGCTCTTCGCTTTGTTGCCAAAACGGCGATGATAATAACAAAGCCCTCTATCATCCCTCTGTGTCTGATCCCTGCGATCAGCCACCCGATCAGACACAGCAGCCACACAGTACTGACGGGAGGCCAGTATTCTGTCCGCCTCTTCTGCCAATCCCCGGTAATCCTTGGTGCGCACGAGAGGCGAGCTGGCCAGAGCTGTGCGCACCGGAGTCGGGAGTTGACGCAGGAACAGCTGCACAAAAATAAATGTAGCGTCACCTGAACCGAGCAGTGCTAGCATGTTCTCCATCAGTTCTGTTGGTTTACTGTCCCCCAATCCGTTGAGGGACAATAGGCGCTCTGCATCTGACAGCTGGAACAGACGCAACAGCTGTTCTCTGAGCGCGTTGTATTTGCCGGCTGCTGGTGGTTCTCTCAGGAATCCCATCACCCGGCGTGTAGTGGAGGAATCCAATGCCGCGACAACATGATAATATTTCGTCTCATCCAACGTTATTTCGCGGAGGTGAAATTGTGCCTCGATGTGCTGAAACCACGGGGCTGGGTCATGCTGCCAAAACTCTGGCAACTTGACTGTAGCTGCATACACTGCGGGAACCACAGCTGGTGGATTCTCGTTATTGCTCATATTTCACACGTTTAGGGTCACCACTGTGGAAGTGAATCAATGAGACGAGCAGACGGAGTATTGAGTCTCTGAACTTTACTTCCAAACAAATCCAACAGAACCAAGGTACAGCCACACCCTTAAGTCAACTCCCTCCTGTCACTCAGTCAGTGTCGATTCTGAAGTGAGACACCTCCATCTAGTGTCCACCACAATACAGAAACAATTCCGTTTGATAATATTCATTAATTTCATTAACATTCTTGTCATTCTTGTAATTCCTACACTACACCGTTACAATGATATATAAAATATCATTATATTATATATACCCATTCAATATGCACATGACAGAAAATATTATATGCCATATAATATTTTCTGTCATGTGCATATTGAATGGGTATTATTAATCTACTATTACTACTAATACTAGCCGAGAGTAGGTCAAATTTGGGCTGGTAGCTCTCGGCTAGGTGGCAAATTAAAAAGTAGATCTTGGTTCAAAAAAGGTTTTTTTATTTATTTTTTAAAACACCGGTCTGGGCAGAAGGTCAAACTACCCAAGAATTACCACAATACTATAGACAGGGGTGAGGGAAAGAGTGAATTAATCTCATTGATGACTTTCTTCCACAGCCACAGCCGTGCTAGTTTTCTTTCTGTGTTTTAAGTTCCTGCTTTACTTCTTTTTATCTAAATGTTTGTGCATAATACAGATGGGTCTGATTGATATTATTGTTTTTTGTTTTTCTTTTCCAGTAGCATCTATGCTGTATGTTTGGATGTTTTGCAGATGTGTTTTCAACAACTCCGGTGTGGGGGGGATGGGGTGGGTATAAGGGAGGGGAAGGGGAAATGAAAGGGGAAGAAAAGAAAAAAAGATGGAAAATGAATGATGTTGTTGTCAATTGTAAATGTACAAATTACTTTTCCTGTAATAAAGAAATTTAAAAAACACCGGTCTGTAACAGGGAACACTGCATTATCGAAACAGCGCCCCTACGAGGATCTGGCCGGTAATGCACTTTTCCGAATTCCAAGAGTAGGGTAAATCTGCAGTGCCGCTCGGTGACATTGAGTAGGATATTACAATGGAATAAAAGCCAAAACAACCTTACCACGTATACGTATACGTGGTTGGTCCTCAAGCGTTTGATCCGAAAAACACGTATATACGTCGTTCAGTCTGTTCATTGGGGCTGTCTTAAATACTTCGAAGCTTTGTTCGATGGGCATGGGATTCGAATATGAAAATAAAATTCGATTTATTAAAAAAAAAAGAAGAAGAAAAAAATATATCAACTCTGCCTCTCTTTGTTAACTACAACAAGCAATGCTGTTTGTTATTTAAGATGAGGTCGGACTCGGCACTGACAGATTTGTGTTCATTGTGCTGCTTTTATAAAGCCTCAAATGACTGCTTACAATATTTCATGAAAGCAAAGTGTTTTGTTTGTCTAAGATTTAAAAAGGTTTAAACTTTACAGCACTGACAAAGTTGAACAAAGTGCTGTACAAGTCCCACAACATTAAAAAAAAATATATATATATTTATTTTTATTTTATTTCGAAGCTTCGAATTAAAATCGAATCTCGGCCCCGAAGCTTCGAATTCCAAAAAGAAAATCGAAGGTCAGCCCTACTGTTCATCTCACTTCAATAATTTTTATTGCAGAACATGGTATTTTCTCAAGCAAGTAATCTGTGTTGCATGTACCTGACAAACAACTGTTTGTATTACAGTCATATTCCAACTTAACTGAATGCACATGTGTGTGTGGACTACTGTACTATTACAGGTATTGAAATTAACAATGCAACTTCCTTATACAAAAAAATATATATTTTTATGAATAATTAAATATCGATACTTGCCGTCCCTGTATCGATACAGTATCGCCACGCAAAGTATCGCGATACTACTACGTATAGATTTTTCCCCCCCACCCCTAATATCGGCCGATATTATATCGGCGGCCAATATATCGTGCGTCACTCATTCGTATCTTATAACACCCGCCTGTATTGAGTGTTATCTCTCCACTCCACTCTATGGTAGTGCTTGTGCCAGCACAAGATATACGATTCAAATGTATTTTTTCTTTTTTTTGACTCGCCGTGACCAAACCCGATTTGATCCGCAAAGGGGGAGGTGCTCTGAAATGAACAAATGTCTTGCTGTCCAGAAAATCCCAAAAATCGAAATCTTGATTTTTTTTACATATTTGAATTGTCATTAATCTGTTCCATTATTTGCCCTTAGTTGCAAACTTAAATACAACTTGTAAATGAGGTAATTATTGCTATAATAGTTCCACAAATTTTCTTTCAATTGAGGATAAAAAACTACACGAGCGGGCTGTGGGCCTGTCCACAGGTAGCAAGTACATGTACTTAATAGGTGTTAACACACAGACGTCATTATTTAGCTCTCCTTTCTCAGAGAGAGAATAACACACTATTAATACACTATCTTAATGTTATAAGTTATAAGCAACGTAACGCAGTGTCTAAAAAAAAGATTAAAAAAAAAGAGGCCTTGACCCGTTATAAAACGCATGTTTTAACTTAATTAAAAACCATTAAAACACAGTTAGAATTTTATGAGCGAACGAATTTCGTTAGGGTGCATTTTTTCCAACCTAATGGGTAAATACATCTAAATAACACTGTTGAAAGCTTGGCTGTGTCGACGTTAATGTCCAATCGCGCGGCTGCTGCTTGGTGCAGCGCGAGGGGAGATGAGTCGAGCAGGGGAGACGAGGCGCGCGTTAACCCTTTCACTGCCACACTACAGAAGCGCTTAGTAACGCGGATTTCTTTGTGCAGAATAAAAATCCAAAAAGAAACTCAGATTCTGGTTCAGAAGAAGAAGACAACGCAGACGTTATGCGGGCTATAATCACTTCACTGACAGCAACGCTGACAGCAACGCTGAAGAGCTGCTGCTGCTGCAGCAGACTGGACTGGAGAGATGTTGTTGTAACCCTTTCACTGCCACACTACAGAAGCGCTTAGTAACGCTTCGCCTCAAAGCCGTTTCTGGCCGAATTAGTCATCGAATCTTTAATTTTTTTTTTAATTCTTATTCAGAGGTATTTCGTCGAGATTTCATAATTTGTAATGTGGCAGCGAAATGTGTAGAAATATGGTAAAAAAAACGATTTATCCGTTTTCTTATCCGTCACTACCACACTACAGAAGGTTAACCTTTCACTACCACACTACAGAAGGTTAACCTAGTTGTTGTGTCTTTCACTACCACACTACATGTATTTACATCTAAATGCTTCTGGAGAGGCCATCAGAACATTGAACATTGACTTTAGCATGTCTATTTTTATCTTGTGTTATTTTAAATGCTAATAAAATCTTGAAACTTGATTTGTCTCTTGTTTATTATCAGGGTCCCTTTCACTACCACACTACAGAAGGTTAACCCTTTCACTACCACACTACAGAAGGTTAACCTTTCACTACAACACCACAGAAGGTTAACCTTTCACTACCACACTACAGAAGGTTAACCTTTCACTACCACACTACAGAAGGTTAACCTAGTTGTTGTGTCTTTCACTACCACACTACATGTATTTACATCTAAATGCTTCTGGAGAGGCCATCAGAACATTGAACATTGACTTTAGCATGTCTATTTTTATCTTGTGTTATTTTAAATGCTAATAAAATCTTGAAACTTGATTTGTCTCTTGTTTATTATCAGGGTCCCTTTCACTACCACACTACAGAAGGTTAACCTTTCACTACAACACCACAGAAGGTTAACCTTTCACTACCACACTACAGAAGGTTAACCTTTCACTACCACACTACAGAAGGTTAACCCTTTCACTACCACACTACAGAAGGTTAACCCTTTCACTACCACACTACAGAAGGTTAACCTTTCACTACCACACTACAGAAGGTTAACCCTTTCACTACCACACTACTGAAGGTTAACCTTTCACTACCACACTACAGAAGGTTAACCTTTCACTACCACACTACAGAAGGTTAACCCTTTCACTACCACACTACTGAAGGTTAACCTTTCACTACCACACTACAGAAGGTTAACCTTTCACTACCACACTAATTTTTTAATAAACTATCATGACTTTTCCTTTTTCCTCTGGGTGTTGTGTTTGCAGTCACCAGACTCATTGTAATAACAAAGAGCCTCAGACTGGAAAGCTGCCAGGTGTTAATTGCCCTAGAGAGAGGGGGGCCATGGATTACAATGACTTCTGGGTAGTGTTGTAGTTGTTTCACTATTGTCACCGAATAGCCTGCTCGTCTCTTGAAGGCTATTATCTCTAAATACGTTTTGTGATAATCACCATGAATCATAGGAAGTAGCTTGCAAAGTATCCCACCAAAATGTTCAAGTGATGGCTTATTTTGAAGGTATGAATCTGTACTTTCATAATATGTAAAAAAAATAAATAAAATGAAGATCCCTCAACATGACCCTGAAGTCCATACCTGGTCACATATAGGCTATGTACATATTTAAACCAATACCTTTTTTTTTTTTTTTTTTTTTTTTATAAAATAGGCTCAGGATTGGAATCAGGCTTGTTAAAGCTAATTGGCCTAATCCATGTCAAAAAGAGTAGCCTATAGTAAATGTACACACGTGCACACCCACACACACACAAGAGAGAGGGAGAATAGCTTTGCTATTCCTTGCACTATTTGGGCAACTTTACACAATTCCTGTGAGTCTATTAAACACATCTGTAAGGTTTATTTAAAAAAGAAATCATTGTTTAATATTTCTAATGGAGTACTCAAAAGCATAATTTTCCAGCCTTAGGATTTCAGCCTGTTATTGGATGGGCTCCGCCCATACGTGCTTTCAGTGACAGTCACCCACACAGCGTGATCATACGAGCGTGATACATACTCCAACTCCTTCTAAATGTACCCCCTGCGGTTATGTTTCTTCTGGTCTATGTTACATTGAACTGACATCTATAGTTTTTCGTACTGTACTGTTTCTGTCATGTATTTGTTCTAGGTGGTGTTTTCTGTACTGTACTGTTCCATGTGTCCTTTTATGTATGTGGTGTATTGTTGCAGCTACCACCTGCACCGTGCTTGAATTCCACCGGCCTGGCCGTGTGGCAATAAAAGGAACTTGAACTTGAACTTGAACGAGAGAGAGAACGAGATATTTTAAGAACATTTATTGTGCAAAACTGCAATAGAAAAATGCAAAACAGGTAACGCGTATATCTTGGATCCAGTGCTTTGACCATGTCTTTAAAGCCCTTTTGATCGACAGTTTGAAAAGGAATCATGTCCTTAGTTACAGAATTAAACATTGCAGGGTTAGAAATTAACTTTTTTTGCCCCCCTTAATTGATTTTCAGGGGCTTTCTTTGTATTTTTTTTACAGTCTTCGGTCTGTTTGATAACATAATGTTAATGTATCCATATATAGGGCTCTATGCTAACCTTTTTTACCAAGTGCTCCTAAATAATTTTTTTATAAATAAAATCTAAATAAAAATGTAGGAGCACAGTGAAAATTGTTCAAGTAACGGAGTTTAAATTATTAACCAATTCTCTGCCGGGCATTGTACCCATCATTGTACCCTCTCTGCCAGCGCTATAAGTCTATGGAGATGTTCACCTTCTTTGCAGGGCTATAACTTTTTAAATTGTATTGCTAAATTGACATTACTAAGGCCCATTCAACATCAATTATCTATCGTTCAGGATGTAGGAACGTTTTACTTTTTCATTCATACTAAAATACCGTCTAGAGTATAAATATGTTTTTATCGTTTTCTGCAGTATTTCATAGAACGTGAGATATAGGCATAAATGCATATATTAGATGATCAAATGCAGTTTGATACCGGTCAACGTTATATAAAAAATTTCAACTGTACATGGTCCTAAACGTCATGACTGGTCATCTGCGGGTGAACGGAGGGGGGGGGTCATTTATAATTCAATGACAGACGTTAAATGATTTATGTAGTATGGGTGATATATTGATCAGAGCAGTTTGTATCGAAAATGGTAAAGGAAAACTCTGAAACTCACCCCAGTCTCCTCGTAGCGTTGGGCGATGAGAGTGGAGCAAACGGATCCCAATTATGGGATGTTGATCGATGCGATCCATTTCCGGTTTGTATATTACTAATACACGTCCAAATCATGTTGATTATTGAGTTATGGCAAAGATCCATATCGACGGTGTCTGTATTGAGCCCCGGGACGATAAGCGAGTGGCCGGACGAAAATAGGGGACGGACCGAGCACTTCCGGTTGGGCAACTCGCCGATCGGCCACCAGGTGGCGGTATTGAAGCGTTGCAGAGTTGTGATGGCTCAGACGGCATCAAGAAACTCGCCTTAACACGTGATTGGCGGAGAATGGGTTAATAACTTTTATGAAAAAAAAAGTTTTTATTTTAATTTTTTTACATTTATGTGTAAGATTATAACTTTGTTGGTTTCCTTAAACATATATACGTGAATGAACAAATAAGTAAAAAGAAATAATTTTTTTTTTTTTTAAGTATTTTTTTCCCTTTTCAAGTAATACACGATCACTCGAGTATAGCATGCGATCAATAGATCTGGATTTTTCTTTAAAATGCCCATCCCTAGTGCATACTAAGGGATAAACATCTGTGCAAAGTGTCAGGGGCTTTTCTTGCCCCCCCTTAAAGCCCAACTTGCAAGTTAAACCCTACTGATCAATTATGGGTAGTTTACATCATTGGTATATCATTTCATTATTTATTTTTTTCCATTTGACGCCGGAAATGCCACTCAGAAATGGTTAAAAAGGTCCACGCACGAATAACATGCACGAGCAAATTAAAAAGCTTATCGGAGCTATCGGGGCCATGACGTCACGTCTGGTATCTTTCCCTTACTTCTGATCCACTACAAGGAGTTTTGACGAGTGCAGAAAGCTATTTCCTTGATCTAAATGGACGCCTTACAAGATGCAAATGGGTTTAATCGTCGGGAGACTTTGATGGACCAGCTACAACTGGTTGAAACAAGGTAGTTATAATGTTTTTAATGTTGTAAAAATAGAACTACATTTACCACTATGCAGCCTGTTGTTCAGTACAGCAGCGCTACTGGTCTGTGGGCTGTTGCCTAATTCCTGGGTCATAGTACCAAGCTGGCTATATAGCTCTGGCTAACGTTACCCCGCTAACGTTAGCATTATGGCTACTGTCGTGCATGTAAAAGAGTTTTGGGAACGAGTAAAATGTGTAGGTCCTGTGGGGCAAAGCACTGCACACGCATCATGCAAGCTACGTTAGCTACACGTCGCTGCATGTTGATACGATAGCCCCTTTAGCTGCACTCGGTGGATAGCGCCTTTAGCTGCACTCTGTGGATAGCCCCTTTAGCTGCACTCGGTGCATATGTACAACGACACAATGATCAAACACCTTATAACTACTATTGTCGTGTCCATAAGTTCCCTGGCAGAATACTTGTGAGGACAAAGGTATACAAAGAGGAGAGAACCATTTTAATTCGGGCTTTGTTAGGAGTTTCAAGAACGGCGGCTACCAAGCTAAGCTACGTTAGCTGCTAACGTTGTATACACAATATGTACAACGACACAATGATCAAACACCTTATAACTACTATTGTCGTGTCCATAAGTTCCCTGGCAGAATAAGGCCACTGGCACCTATATGCATATGTATTGGGATTGCCCACCAGTGGCCCGCTTCTGGAGGTCAATAACGGACAAACTCTCAGATCTGTGTGGCTTAACTATCCCATTCACAGCTGTTACGCTACTCCTGAACGATATAACGACACTACCCGCGTCCGTACAACTGAAAAGGGTTGTCCTATCGGGCGTCACAGCAGCGAAGAAGCTAATAGCAATGAGATGGAAGGAGCCTGAGAAGCTTACAATGATTAACTGGTCCCTAACTCTATTGGATGTGATTTATCTTGAGATATCCACAGCCCGGGTGATTGGGGTGGGGCAGGCTGGAATTGACCTGTGGTTCGCAGCAGCTGAGAAGGTAAAGACCGCAGTGTGCGGCTGAGCGGGGTTGGGGTGCGTGTTCGGGTGAGTCCGGCGGTCTCTTGGGAGGGGGAGGAGGAAATGTTTTTGTCTGTCTTGTCCCTTGTCTTGTCATCTTGAGTTTAGCTGGGGATATTATGGGGGGGCAGCTATTTAACTATTTCTTCACTGTTTGGCCACTTTTACACGGTCTCTGTGAGTCTATGGAACACCTCTACAGGTTTTTGTTTTTTCATGAAGGTTCATTGCTCTGTTTTCAGGTCGTGTTCCCCAAAAAATGGTCCTTGTGGTGGGTTGGAGATGTACGTTTTATTAATATAGGGTCACACGGCCGGGAATCGGGGCTGAACACTGGGAAAGACCATTTATTAGATAGTACCCCTTGGAATTAATTTAGAAGGTTGAACTCTGGTTTCTTTTCTCTTGTCTGTATAATTGTTAGTCTGTATTATTATTATTGTTTTTGTTATTTTCTTGTGAAGTTCTATGTATTGTGATTGTGGTTAATGTGTTGTCTTGTTTCGTGAGAATGACAATACAAAAATTTGATCAAAAAAAAAAAAAGTTCCCTGGCAGAATACTTGTGAGGACAAAGGTATACAAAGAGGAGAGAACTATTTTAATTCGGGCTTTGTTAGGAGTTTCAAGAACGGCGGCTACCAAGCTAAGCTACGTTAGCTGCTAAAGTTGTATGCAATATGTACAACGACACAATGATTTACATTATTACAAATATGGTAACGTGGTTGTGGCTGTTACAAATAGTGGTTAGCTTTAGAGATGAATGGCTATGATCACGGAGCAATAGTGTTAGGTGAAACAGATACATTTTCATTCATCACTCCTCGGCTAGTAGTAGCAAGGCTCTGCTTCCTGCCACTACCTGCCTGTGACTCTCAGAGCCCCTGCTGCCCTGCACCTGACGTGACGTCAGCATTAAGATGACACACGCACGCTATGAAACATGCAATTAAAATATGCACGTGCGACGCGTGGAGCTTGTGGTTTGGTCAACAAAATGTTTGATAAAAATGCTAAAACTGGGTCAATTTCGATAATTCTTTTCCCCCTCTTCATGAAAGTCAGCGTTGGCCTAGTCACATTGTTTATTGAACAAAAATACAACCTGCAAGTTGGCCTTTAACTGATTTTCGAGGGCATTTGGTAAATTTTCAAGGGCATTTTGCCCCAAGCCCCCCTTAATTTCGAACCCTGAAACAGTTACAGCATTTGTTATAATTAAGGGTGCACCATATAGATTTTTTTGACCCCGATACCGATAACTTTCTGCTCCTCAAGGTCGATAACGATAACCGATAATATATATATATATTTATTGTATTGTATATATTTTTTTTTTAATGTATATTCCTGTAGTTACTACTATGAACAAAACAAAGCCAAGAGAACAGTTTTGACTCTTCAAATAAAGTGACTATTTATTTGTCCAAATAAATATAATTTGAGTCGATTACAAAATTCACAATCCGTCAATGTCATTAACAATGTGTTTCCCTGAACAATGTGTGAACTAAAAACCAACAGGTATTGTGCTTTGTCAGCAGATAAAACATTTGACGCTATAGGAGAGGAGTCTGTTGTGGTCTTGGTCCATGAAACAACTATTACCTGGCATTTATAGGACAGCACGCCTCAAAAATAATTAAATAAACCAAACAAATCATCTCTGTCAAACGTCTTTAATTTTGCAAGCGCCTCGTCAAACTGCAAGTGTGTTGGTAAAAGACTACATGCCGCCGGCTCATTTTCAGCTGGCTTTGGATTAGTTTAGCCTTTAGCTGCTCGGCGTCGTCGGATTTTAATACACCATCGTAGCGGTGGTGATGTTTCAAGTGACTTATTAGGTTGGATGTGTTATAGCTTGTTGCCCCTTTCCCTCCTCGTGGAACTTCTGCATTTGTTACAAATAGCAAGCGAACTGTTTTCCTCTGAAACTTTGAAAACGTCCCACACTACCGACGCCGCGATGTTTGTTTACCATCTGTGCTGCAGGGAGCGCTGGATTTGTGAAAAACTCCCTCTTCCTAAACCACACGCTATCAGTCGTACCACAGTACTAGCAAAACGGGATAATAAAAACAAGCGCCCTTCATCCTAATCCACCCACACCGGATTTCTTTTAACCAAAAAAATTATTATATATTATCGGAGCTATCAATAATGTTATCGGTTTTATCGGGATGACGTCATAATTGCTGCTATCGGCCCGATAATTATCGTGCATCCCTAAAAATAATCAAATTATTCTGTTACAGCTTCTGAGCTATACTATAGCTAATGTCCATCAATATCTTCCTTTTTAATGAAATAGGTTCAAGAATCGAATCAGGATTGTTAGCAGAGAGAGAGGGCGGGAGGGAGGGAGGGGGCTGCTAGAGTGGAGCTAACGTTAACGTGTAGGCTACATCAACAGGCTGCTAGCAGTGCAGCTAACGTTAGCTTTCTGAGTCTACATCAACAGTTAACATTACATACGGTTTTAGCGCGACGTGGGCATTCCAGAATGGCGAGGATGCAAAGCATGTTAGACCATTGGACTCGTCGCAGAGTTTACATTACGCATAGAAACTACGCGACTCGCAGTGTCGCAAGGCGCTCTCAACGAATTCTGGAGACTGGGCTCAAACAGGATGCCTCCTGTTCGAGCCCCGCTCTCTACATTGCTTTCAGTTTAGCTGCTCGTCCACAGTAATACACATTGGCCGTATTACGGGGAGGGAAACTGAAGGGTGGGGATCGGGCGTTGTGGACAGCGACTCCTACAGGTCGGTTGGTGCGCCTGCACAGTAGAATCAAGAAGCGACGGGGGCGGGGCCCCTCCAAAGCCCAGACCCCCGATGCTGAAAGATCGAGCCGCGCAGGTGAAAAGATGCGACGGCTGTTACCTCGAGTATCGGAGGGGACTCGTTAGGGCTGGGCGATATGGCCAAAAACGTTATTGCGATAAAATTATAAAATTATTTTCATATAACTATATTGATAATTATCGTCGATATAATGTCTGTCAAGTTTAATTAACTTCTTATGCCCGGCGGCGATGGACGGGCTATTAATAGCATAGATATATATAATAGACTTGTTTTGCTGCTGCGAATGTCTCGAGTCGAGTTGATGTCGTTATCAGTCCGCGCACGTTAGCAGTTAGCTAAGCTACGAGTATCTCATGACAATTTACTAAATATGACCCTAAAATACTCTCTTCTGCCCCAATATATTGAAACGACGTCCACTGTATACCCCACACTACTATAAACGTGGCCTCAGAATTCACGCCACACACATACTCGGCACGTAAATATAGAAAATAGCGCCGTGCAAGCTAGTTATCCTAGCCAGCCTGTTGTTTCTAAGCGGTGTATTCCATGACAATGTACTAAATATGACACTAAAATACTCTCTTCCGCCACAATACATTGCAACGACGTCCACTGTATACCCCACACTACTATAAACGTGGCCTCAGAATTCACGCCACACACCCACTCGGCACGTAAATATATAAAATACCGCCGTGCAAGCTAATTAGCCTAGCAAGCCTTGTTGTTGAGTCCTACCTCTGGGTCTCCTTCCGGGTCTCCTTCGCTCTCGGCCATCTCCTTCTCTGATTGGTTGTTAGTGCGTGTGCTCATATCCAAGCTTGGAAAATCGATATATCGAAACTTTGCGACCACGTTTCATGTTTATTTCGAGGAAATAATTTATCGCGATAGTTATCGTTATCGTTTTATCGCCCAGCCCTAGGACTCGTGCTATGTATGACTTAGTCCACATTGCAGCCGGCTTGTGGGAGGCAAGAAACAACGTTCGAGGACAGGGGAGGGTTGAATTGGACGATATGAAAATTGGGATGGGAGAAAAATAGAAAAATGGGAGAAAAAGTGGGAATAAAAAAAAAAATAAAAAAACTACGCGACTCGCGAGAAGTTGTCACACAGCCTTCAAACGCAGGGTGGAAGAGCTAGTTTGCTTCTAGAATTGAAGGTCTGCTCTGTCTATTATGAAATGATAATTGCGCGTTGACACGCCCACTACGCGAAGCCTCTGTGCTCTTAAATAATAGTTCGCACATATCTATTTTTAGAGGAAAATACGAGTGAAATAGTCGCACTGTCGAGCCCTGGCTGTGGTTACGTGACGTCATTGCTATTTTAGAGCTGCTCTACCGGTCACAAGGTATAGTCAAAATCCATACCGTAGCGCAAATTTATACCGTTTATACCGTCCACCCCTACGAGCAAGCGGGAGAGGGAGAGGGAGAGATAGGAGAGATGGTGTCCCGACACACACGCAGTCAAGTTTGTGTAATGCTCCGACGAGGGAGAGAGAGAGAGGAGAGATGCGTCCCCGACACACACGCAGTCAAGTTTGTGTGTGTGTGTCCGACGAGGGAGAGAGATGGCGCACACACATTTACACACACTTCTGCAGTCCCTCCTGCCGTCCCCCTCTCTCTCTCCCTCCCTCTCCTCGCTCGTTCTCTGCCTGTCAAACCCCGTTTGAGGAAGTGTCTGGTTACACTATGCCTACGTGCCCGACACACGCAGTCAAGTTTGTGTGTATGTCCCCGAGGGAGAGAGATGGCGCACACACATTTACACACACTTCTGCAGTCCCTCCCGCCCGTTGATACCACGATAGTAGCCCCTTTCGTGACTGATGCACTCGGTGCATCACAGTCACGAAAGGGGCTACCACGATAGCTAACTAACGTTAACGTTACAAGCTCAAAAACCTTATAACTACTACTACTACTCTTTGAACTGCTGCGGTCAGGCAAGCGATACCGGAGTCTCATGGCAAGCACAGAAAGACTCAGAAGAAGCTTCTATCCCCAGGCCATCAGGATGCTCAACGAACAAACACTATGTAACAACCATTAAATGCACTCACAGCACACACATCCACACGCACACACTCACTTTAAACAAACAACTCACTGCAGCACCCACTTTACACACTTTAGAACACCTAAACACACTTTATATTTATTGGTAAAGAATTTGCACTACAACCCATACCTCATTACACCTTACTGTAAATTGTACCTAAATTGTACCTCATCCCATTTCTGCTTTGCACTATATAGTATAGGGGTGGACGGTATAAACGGTATACGGTATAAACGGTATTAATTTGCTCTACGGTATGGATTTTGACTATACCGTGTAACCGGTAGAGCAGCTTTAAAATAGCAATGACGTCATGTAACCACAGCGCGACTATTTCAATTGCATTTGCCCCTAAAAATAGATAGAATTAGTCATAGATAATAGATATGTGCAAACTGGAAAAAGTTATTTAGGAGGCTTCGCGCAGTGGGCGTGTCAACACGCAATTGTCATTTCATAATAAACACATATCACCGCGGCGCACAGCAAGTTTCAATTTCAGTTCCTGGCATTTTTAACCAGTGGAGAAAGGTAAGAGATGTCCCTATCGTTTTTCTTATATGAATTATTCTACGTTAATAAAACATACCTGGTGATCAACTACAGTTTGCTGTAAACATTATGATATGCGTGTAGTGTTATGATAACGAGAGGACGGGAGGACGGCTGCAGCAGTGGATTTGCGAATAGCATGCAGCTGCAGAGCCGCAGAGCCAGCGGCACTTTCAGGTCTCACAGGCCCGCTCAACAGCGCCCCCCCCACCCAACGGCTGAAAGCTGTGACCAGACCTGAAAGCGCCGCTGGCTCTGCGGCTCTGCAGCTACATTATGCTTCTAGCAAAATCCAGCATCCAGCCCGCTGTTTGCAATGGGAGCAGCACGGACTCGGGACTTATTTTATTTGGAATATAATGACTTTATACGCAAAAGTAACCTAGTTTTAAGTTAAAATATTATAAATCTACATGCCTTGAGGATGTCATTCTTTATATAGCCTGCCTATCAGGCAAAAAAAATTATTCTAACGGAAACACTGATACCGTGATATATACCGTTACCGTCTATGCTTCAAATTATACCGTGATATACATTTTAGACCATACCGTCCACCCCTAATATAGTATATTGTATATTAGTATATTGTATGGTAACTCAGTTACTTCTACTCTGCATTGAACATTGTACATATGTACATACTGAACACTTGTGCCTACGTACGTGACTTCTATTTTATACTTGCTATACTTATTTTATTTTAGACTTATCTATTTTTGTCTAGCACAGTCTCTGGAGCGTAACAGAAAGAAGCATTTTGTATAAAAGTATTATGTACTTCTGTATGACAACTAATAAAGAAACTTGAACTACTGTCGTGTCCATAAGTTCCCTGGCAGAATACTTTGTTTGTGAGGACAAACGTATACAAAGAGGAGAGAACCATTTTAAATCGGGGCATGTTAGAGGGCATGTACACTATGAATTGAAAACACTATGAATTGAAAATGGGGGACCCTGATGTAAACAAGACAAACGTCTTTCTCTGGTCTGCATCCCCTTAACACTTTCAGTGCCACCAGGGGGCGCACGACTTAGTGCTTGAATGCCACCATCTGCGCCAATGTTAACGTTAATATTGCCTAATCTATGTTTTAAATTATGGCTATGTGTCTAATCTGCCCGTCGCTTATCAAAGAATCATTTTCCAGTCAGTGTTGTCAAGGCAGATTGGTTTTTTATCGCTTCATTTCCGTTTGAGAGCATTTTGAAAAGCGCCCGTTTTCAGGTGAAAAACAGCCCATTCTGTGATAATCGCCTTTTACTGGAATATTCCAGAACGTTGATATTTGTCGGCCTATTTATGAATCGTTTTCAAATAAACGCTAGATGATCAATAGTATACGTGCACGCACGTTCGAGGCGCGCGTTGATAATAGCCGTTTTCATTTCCTCATGGACTTTACAGTGAAACCGATAGAGCACATATCAGAAAAAAGCTTATCTCCTCAAACGAGTCTGATTATCCTAACACTGATAACATAGATTCCTTACCTGACATCAGATGGTATCCAAATGGTATATTCCAATTCCTGATCACCATTCGAAAAAATCGATAAGTGTATAGATCTAACGTGTATACAGTAGAACTCATGATCAGCGGGGCTCAGAGGATCCAGAATGAACTCTGGTAACCCCGGCTGCATCAGTGGACTGGAAAATGTGGACTGGAATATTTTTTTTCCCCCATCCATTTTCATTGAGTCCATTCGATTTACCATTTACCATCTGGGAGACGATAGGGGGCGCTTTTTTCACATCTGATCGCCGGCGGCCCTTGGGTAGGGTAGGCTCGCGTGATGCAATATGATTTCAGATCGCTAAAAAAAATCTGAGAAATCTCGTGAGTGGCTTTCAACGTAACTATCGTAAACCCGAGATTAGCCGTGAGTGGCAGTCAAAGTGTTAAAGGAAAACTCCAACATTTTGGGAAATTAGCTTTTTTAACATCTTCCCTGGAGTTAGACAAGAAGATACTACCTTTTTCGTCTCTGCATGCATTGGGCTTAGGGAATGCCTGGACCGTTAGCCTAGCTTAGCTTCATCACTGGAAGTGGGGCAGACATCTAGCCTAGTTCACTACAGTCAGGACATATACTCCAAATACAATCAAAATACAACTCCCAAACGTTCCTGTAAACATGTTGTGACCTGTGTATTTACCACGTCTCCCAGTCACACAAGTCTCCCAGTCACACAAGTCTCCCAGTCACACAAGTCTCCCAGTCACACAAGTCTCCCAGTCACGCAAGTCTCCCAGTCACGCAAGTCTCCCAGTCACACAAGTCTCCCAGTCACACAAGTCTCCCACACACACAAGTCACATGAGTCTCCCAGTCACACAAGTGACTTGGAGACTTGTGTGACTGGGAGACTTGTGACTGGGATACTTGTGAGATCCTTGTGACTGGGAGACTTGTGTGTCTGGGAGACTTGTGTGTCTGGGAGACTCGTGTGACTGGGAGACTCGTGTGACTTGTGTGACTGGGAGACTTGTGTGACTGGGAGATGTGGTAAATACACAGGTCACAACATGTTTACAGGAACGTTTTGGAGTTGTATTTGATTGTATATTTCCTGACTGTAGTGGCGGGCAGATTTTAGGATTGGCGAGTGACACTGAGAGGTCTGTCCGCCACATGGCGGGTAACGAAATGAAAATAGTAATTAAAATAATTAAAACTGCAGTGTGTTTTGGTCTTACGACAGTCGCCTTTTAGCAAATCGCAAAGCCTCCGATTTGGGATATGTTATACAGAGAGTTTGATTCAAGTTTTTTTTCTTGCGTGCCAGTCATGCTTACCATCAGAAGTGCTGTGGTCTCATTGCTCACCAATCAGAAGTAGCCCAAGGTAGCTACGTATACGCCCAACAACAACAGCTTGTGAAACGTGACAAACGTCTGTGTGTGAAGACATATAGCATAGCTCCAGAGTGCTTTGGTCGCAACTAAATCAGTCCCAGATTTTTTCCCCATGCTGTTTCTATGTGCAGTGTAAATTCCAATGCTTCTAACAAGCTTGGCATCCTAGTCATTCATTTCCGTCGGGGGAAAATAACGTGAGCCGCTAGCTAAGCTAAACTAGCCAATCCTGTTCAGACAGAAAACAGCTGAGCGGGGCTCTCTCTCCATCCCTCTCTCTACTAAGTCTACTTGTTCAATTAAGGAGCCCTTTCTGTCTGTGTGTGTGTGTGCGGCATTGTGCGCGCGTGCATCCCAATTTCGTATCGTCCAATTCAACCCTCCCCTGTCTCGAACGCTGTTTCTTGCCTCCCACAAGCAGGCTGCAATGTGGACGAAGCCATACATAGCACGAGTCCCCTCCGATACTCGAGGTAGCAGCCGTCGCATCTTTTCACCTGCGCGGCTCGATCTTTCAGCGTCAGGGGTCTGTGCTTTGGAGGGGCACCGCCCCCATCGCTTCCTGATTCTACTGCGCAGGCGCACCAACCGACCTGTAGGAGTCGCTGTCCACAATGCCCGATCCCCACCCATCAGTTTCCCACCCCCTAATACTGCCAATGTGTATTAGTACGGACTACCAGCTAAACTGAAAGCAATGTGGAGCGCTGGGATCAAACCCAGCGTCTCCAGCATTCGAGGTGAGCGCCTTGCCCACTGCACCACGTAGCCGCCCTTGATATTTAAATGTTAAAAAAATTATACAAAATAAATGTACATGATCATGTGTTACATTCAAGCCTAAAGTATGGCTCGTGTAGGCCTTGAATGCAATGTGGTGGACACAGGACAAGACAGGAGTTTATCAAAAATAACACTATTTATTGGAACAGCTATTTACATGGACAAAAAGGGTGAGAGCTGGGTGCTCCAGACTCAAAAGGTCAATAACAAAACCAAGGCACATAGGCCAAAATAGAACAATAGCAAAAATAGCAGCAGTGAGAGCAGATGAGACTCTGGTGAGCTGACATCTCTTGTGAAGTGGGAGACGAACTGCAGCCTGCACTCTGCATTTGTAGGGCGTGGTGCCTCATCACCACACCTGTGATCAATTAGAAAAGCGGCCATTTTAACTACATGGAAATGACAACAGAAGTGTGTATCAATTAAACCACCAATTAGTGACAGCACACTTAAAGGTCAACCTCCACGTTGTATTTTTGTTCAATAAACAATGTGGACTAGGCCAACAGTGGCTTTCATGAAGAAGGGAAAAAAAAGTATTGAAATTGACCCAGTTTTAGCGTTTTTATCAAACATTTTGTCTGCCCAACACAATCACCACGCACGTGCATATTTTAATCAATGGTTCATAACGTGCGTGTGTAATCGAAATGATCGTCACAACAGGTGCAGGGCACCAGGGGGCGCTGAGAGTCACACAGCTAGTGGCAGGCAGAGAGCCTTGCTACAATAGATATAGGCTTGCTACTACTAGCCGAATGAAAATGTATCTGTTTCACCTCACTATTGCTCCGTGATTATAGCCATCCATCCATCTCTAAAGCTAACCACTATTTGTAAAAGCCACAACCACGTTACCATATTTGTAATAATGTAAATCATTGTGTCGTTGTACACATATTGTGTTTATAACGTTAGTAGATAACATAGCTTAGCTTGGTAGTTATTGTGCTAACAACATATCCCGACATCCGGCTCGCTGGCCGGCATGAACAGCCGACCCAAAATGGTTCTCTCCTCTCTGTACACCCCGTCCCCACGGATGCCCTGCCGGGGGGCCCATGGACGCGACGGCGGCGGCAGCCGTAGGGTGCTCGAGCCCGTAAAGGCTAGTGTTACACGATAGCTATGAGCTAACTAGCGCTGCGGGCTCCGGCGCCCGCTGTTGTCGAGTCCACAAGCTCCTCCGCGGGGACGGGGGCACACAAAGAGGAGAGAACCACCCGCAGGGACAGCGGGCTATAGGCTAACGTCAGTGAGTGTAGTGGTAGCAGGGACTGTAGCAGGGACGGCGGAGATATAGGCTAACTGTGATGCACCGAGTGAGCCACCATTGATCTAGTACTATGACCCGGACAGACATAAGGCATACGTTTCCTGAAGTGACGTCACGGCCGTGCTAGGTGCTAGCGTCTGATAAGCTTTTAGATGCGGCTCATTAATATGCACCTGTTGTCCTGTTGTGACGTCGGCGTTTGATAAGCTTTTTTGATTCGCGCGTGCATGTTATTCGTGCATGGACCTTTTTAACTCTTTCAGAGTGGCATTTCCGGTGTCAAATGGAAATAAATAAATAATGAAATTATATACCAATGATGTAAACTACCCATAATTGATCAGTAGGGTTTAACCTGGAGGTTGGGCTTTAACCACAATGTGAATATGCACCACAGACAGTAAGTATCCTTCCACCATGTGAAAGTAATACGTAACACCCCCACACCGAAGATTTATGTTCTTCTCCCAACTATAGCCCAAAGAAACCATCACCAAGAGAATGAACATAAATAAATAAGGGGATACTTACCAACCTTACCTATAAAAAAAAAATGCAACCACACACTAACATGCGTAGTGCCTGTACGGTGTTGAGTGTGAGCCCCGGTCAAGAGTCACACTCAACTGTACACCAAAAAACTGTGACCCACGAATTTGGAATTACCGTGAGTCACCACCACAAAGTGATAGTGGGTCGGCCCCTGTCGAACACGACCTTCAACTTAACCGAATGCTCCCCACCGGAGAACATTCGACAATGTTGTTCAACATAAACAACACTTCCCCGACTCTCGGGCAAATGAGACCACACAAAAGGTTCCATCGCAGCAAGTGGCTGGAAAATCCCACCCCACTCATCCTCTACTGAGGCGTAAGGCCTAGGATTCCATTCCCACACCAACACATCACCACAAAACAAATGTTTAATTTGAACAGGCCTCTCCACTGATACAGACCTGTAAAACAGAGACAATGAACTGGAACCAGCATGAGAGCTAAGCTCACCGCTCCCAGGACAGAAAACAGGAAAACAAAAAGAAACACGTCCCCGTGGCACCGCCACCGAGTCCGCCTCCCCCACTCCTGGCATCACCAGTTCAGGAGATAGTAAAGCAGGATGAACCGCCACAGGCAGGTCGTCCTCACCGCTGGAACACAGTAAACCATCATTCACAGAAACCGACATGACATCCCCACCACTCAAAATGGTGGCACAAAAATCAACGTCATGACTCAAAATGGTGGCACAAAAGTTTGCACGGTCATAAGCCACAAACTCTACTTCAACAGGCCGCTCCACCGATACCGACCTGGTAAATAGAGTCATTTTCTTGACAAAAGTCAAACTCACTGCGCTCAGGATAGCAAACAGGGATACAAAAATCAGCACATTTCCCTGGTACCATCACAGCGCCCATCTCCTTCCCTCCCGCCACTGTCAGTACAGGAGACTGTACTGAGGGCTGTACCCATGTTATCTGTACAGGAGACTGCGATTCACGAACATCCAGAGCAGGATGTACCGCCTCAGGTACGTCCTCACCGTCCCTGGAACATAGCAACACATCGGTCACAAAAGCACTTGGATCACCATTCAAAATGGTGTCACAAAAAATAACATGGTCAGGATCCAAAATGGTCTCACCCAAACCAGAACTGTCATGAGCAACAATGGTGTCACACACAGAAACAGCGTCAGGATCCAACATGGTGGTACACACATCAACCTCGTCATGAAACAAAACGGTGTCAGAAAAATGTGTACGGTCACAAGCCAAAATGGTGGCACACACAGTAACATTGTCATGACACAAAATGGTGGCACACACATCAACTTCGTCACGATCAAAATGGTTGCCACCCATTAGACTAGGTTGTGAAGACTGCTCCTGCTGCACAGGACACATGTAACTAGGTTGACTAGCATACCCAGTGCCTGGCAGAGAGTCAGTGTGGTCACATGAATCAATATCAGAACTATCAACTGACATACTGGGATCATCACTGCTGACAAGAGAGACATCATGAACGTCAGAGCTACTGTAGGACGGCTGGCAGCCCAATTCTGGCCTTGTAGCCTCCTCAACCAGAATGGTGCCACATGAAATGTCAGAAACAGTGCCACATGAAGTAGCAACATCCTTCTCACTCTCATCCTCCTCATTCTCTTCCTCCAATTCGGCTGTGGCCTCAGCCACTGTAAAGGCCGGGAAGCCCACGAGACACTGCTCCGCCACTTGAGTATCTGGCACGCATGTCACCTCCGGTTTCACCAGTACTTTACCTCCAGCCAAGTCATTGCCCAAGAGCAACGTTACCCCCTGCATAGGGAGTTTGCCAGCCGCCACTCCGACCACCACTGGTCCTGACACTAGGGCACAATCAAGAAAGACATTATGCAGCGGCACATTCATTGTGTGCATTCCAAAAGCCTCAATAACAACCCCTGCACCCAACTCTGAGTGGTGCGTAAAGGGCAGGACACTACTTTGAACAAAAGATTGGGATGCGCCAGTATCATGGAGAATTGTCACCGGTACTTTAGGACCTCCCTCTGTCAATGAAACAAACCCTTTACTCCTGAAAGGTGTGTAAAGGTCATCCACTCCTTTGCCACCTAGTGGAGACAGAACAACAGGGTTACGTACAGGCGTACTTATCAACATCACTGGCCTGGGTGGGTTAGACGGGCGCTTTTCTGGGTGCAAACGATAACAATTTCCCATCACATGTCCTGCACTCCCACAATCCTGGCACTTCCGGGCATCATCGCTTCCCCATGCCCCAATAAACTTACCACTACCCCCAGCACTGGACACCGTAGGCCTATTAGGAGTCCATTTCGGCCTCCCCACATCATGCACAGGATAATGCTGTCTCTCAAAAGACGTCCTGTGGGTCAAAACATACTCATCAGCCAGGACTGCCGCTGCCGAACAGGTCCTGACCTTCCTCTCATTCAAGTACATTCGACATCATATATCATGACCTATTATTATTGAAATTACACACATATGGGTTTGAAGACACTGCCATGGAATGGATGAGAAGCTACTTGTCTAATAGACAACAATGTGTTATATTTAATGGTTCCATGTCAAATATGGTAACACTCCAGTGTGGTATTCCCCAAGGAAGTTGTCTTGGACCCCTCCTTTACTCTATATTTGTAAATGATATGCCTTATGTATTGGAAAGTGCAGGTACAGCGATTTATGCTGATGATACAACTATATATGCATCCGCTGAGAGCACAGAACAAGTGAATAAGATACTTCAGAGTGAATTATTTATGATTTCGAATTGGATAACTGAAAACAGACTAAAACTAAATGTAGCAAAAACAAAATGTCTTATACTCGGCTCTAAGGTCGGAGCATAGACTGAGTCTCTCATTACAAGACGCTGGTATTGAACAAGTGAAGGAGGCCAAATTGTTGGGTGTAACTATTGACAAGGCACTACTTTGGTCTACCCAGATTAACAATATGGTTACCAGGATGAGTAGAAACATCTCCATAATAAGAAGAAATGCCTACCTCCTAACGAATACAACAATTAAAATGGTAGTACAATCTTTAGTATTGTCCCATCTTGACTACTGCCCAGCAATTTGGTCTAGCGCGTCAAAGCAAGAGCTTAGTAAACTCCAGCTCACTCAATCCCGATGGCGCTGCTCCGACCGGCTGCCGTTCTGTTCGCTCCGTCGAGACTGTGTTTACTTTTGTTAATATTTATAGTTTTTAGAGTTTTGTTCGTACCAACTGTTGGTGCATTTAATGTATATGACCGTCAGTCACTCATAGACATTGGATTACGGGAAACTTACCAACTGGATTACTCACTGGATCAGCTTTCCGAACCGCATCAATGGCCTGAAGAAATTCTCCGGAGATTAGGACCAGATCCTTTGTTCCCAGAGCCCAGGAAAAGACGACGAGGAAAGAGGGCTGGGATCCGAAACAGGCTGAGATCCAGACGCCACCGTACACCACTGCCCAGTATATTGCTAGCCAATGTACAATCAATTGACAATAAACTGGATGACATCCGAGCAAGGATTCAATATCAAAGAGACGTTAGGGACTGCAATGTCCTCTGCTTCACCGAAACATGGCTCACACCGGAGGTTCCAGATCACGCAATTCAACCAGCGGATCACTTCTTTATCCATCGCAAGGATCGGTCATCAGAGTCCGGTAAACAACGTGGAGGAGGTATTGCCTTCATGTTTAACAAAAATTGGAGCGATCCAACTAACGTGAAGGAATTATCCAACCACTGCTCCCCAGAACTGGAATATATAACCATCAAGTGTCGTCCTTTCTTCCTCCCGAGGGAGTTAACGGTGATCGTCCTGATCGGAGTGTATATTCCACCGCAAGCCAGCAACAAGGTTGCGCTCTCCAGACTACACGACGAGGTAAATAAAATACAAGTGGCGAACGTTAACGCCGCCATTTTAGTACTGGGAGATTTCAATAGCGCCAATCTGAGAAAGGTATTGCCTGACTTCTATCAGCATGTGACTTGCAACACCAGAGGCGGTAACATCCTAGATCACTGTTACACGCAATTTAAAGGTGGCTACAAGGCTCATTCTGATAGTGGCTTTGGTAAATCAGATCACGCGTCCATTTTTCTTTCACCAAAGTACAAACAGAGAATTAAAAGTACTCCCGTAGTCTCGCGAGAGGTGCAGAAATGGGATCTGACGTCAGAGGATACGATCCGGTCAGTGTTTCACTACACAGACTGGAATGTGTTCCGCGACACAGATAACATTAATGTCTACACGGAGACAGTGCTGGACTATGTTTGTACTAGGGTGAAAGAAACAATCCCCACTACCAAAATGAAAGTTTACCCAAATCAAAAACCCTGGGTAGACAAATCCGTCCGTGAAGCTCTGAGAGAGCGCACCAAAGCATACAACGACGGCCTAGTGGCAGGCAACATGAATGACCACAAGGTGGCGCGATACAACGTAAGGAGGACAGTGTCAGAGGCCAAACGGCGCTACAGGGATAAAATTGAACTCCAGTTTGAACAAGCTGACTCTAGAGCTATGTGGCAGGGGCTCAAAACGATGACAGACTACAAAGGCGCCTCCCTCAAACTGAACAGTGACATCTCCTTAGCAAATGACCTCAATACCTTCTATGCGAGGTTTGATGCTGGTAATAACAACACCAGCTCACAAGCCTCGGCAATGGGGGGGGGGGGTCGGCTGCTGATGGAGGCGCAGTGTTCAGGGTAACAGAGCATGAGGTGAGGCGGACCTTTAAAAAAGTGAATATCAGGAAGGCAGCAGGTCCAGACGGCATCCCCGGCCGCGTCCTAAAAGTCTGTGCCGACCAACTGGCCCCAGTATTCACTGACATATTTAACCTGTCCTTAGAACAGGCTGTCATCCCCACCTGCCTGAAGAAGTCCACTATTATCCCTGTACCCAAAAAATCCAAGCCTGCTTGCCTCAACGACTACCGCCCTGTAGCTCTCACCTCCATAGCCATGAAGTGCTTTGAGAAGCTAGTAAAGGGCTACATCTGCTCCTCCCTCCCCATCAACATGGACCCCCTGCAATTTGCATACCGCCCCAACAGGTCCACGGAGGACGCCATATCCCATGTGCTGCACACAGCAGCATCACACCTGGACAAGAGGCAGGGGAACTATGTGAGAATGCTATTCATCGACTACAGCTCGGCATTCAATACCATAGTCCCCTCCATACTCATAGCCAAGCTCAGGGACCTGGGCTTGGGCTATGACCTCTGCCAGTGGGTCTTGGACTTCCTGACTGGCAGACCCCAGGTGGAGAGAGCAGGCAACTGCACCTCCTCATCCATCACCCTCAACATAGGGGCCCCCCAGGGCTGTGTTCTGAGTCCCCTCCTCTACTCCCTGTACACACACGACTGTGTGGCTCAGCGGAGTAGCAATACAATCGTCAAATTTGCTGACGACACAGTGGTGGTGGGCCTGATCTCTGCCAACGACGAGAGGGCCTACCTGGAAGAGGTCAAGGTCCTGGCGGGATGGTGCCAGGAAAACAGCCTCTCCCTGAACGTCAGCAAAACAAAGGAGATGATTGTGGACTTCAGGAGGTCGGGGGTCAAGGACTACAGCCCCCTCAGCATCGACGGGGCACCGGTTGAGAGAGTCAACAGCTTTAAGTACCTCGGAGCCTACATATCCGAGGACTTGACATGGACCACACACATTAACAGTGTTGTGAAGAAGGCACGACAACGCCTCTACTTCCTCAGGCGCCTAAGGAAGTTCCAAGTCAGCCAGAAGATCCTTAAGAACTTCTACTCATGTACAATAGAGAGCATCTTGACCGGCAACATCACCTCCTGGTTTGGGAATAGCACTGCACAAGACCAAAGCAGACTACAAAGAGTGACACGTTCAGCCGAACGCACAATTGGAGGGGGGCTCCCCACCCTCCAGAACATTTACTACAAGCGTTGCAAGGGCAAGGCTAAGAGAATCATTAAAGACTCCAGTCACCCGAACAACTGCCTCTTTGAACTGCTGCGGTCAGGCAAGCGATACAGGAGTCTCAAGGCGAGCACAGAAAGACTCAGAAGAAGCTTCTATCCCCAGGCCATCAGGCTGCTAAACGAACAATGAATGAACACTACACAACAACAACCACCAAACGCACATAGCACACACATCCACACGCACACACTCACTTTAAACAAACACACTGTAGCACCCACTCCACACACTTATAGCACACACCCACTTTAAACAAACACACTGTAGCACCCACTCCCCACACTTTATATTTATGGATGAAGGATTGCACTACAACTCGTACACCTTACTGTAAATTGTACCTAAAATTGTACCTCATCCCATTTCTGCTTTGCACTAGATAGTACTGTACATTAGTACACTGCATAGTATTGTGTATTGTATATTATATGGTAACTCAGAACATTGTACATATGTCTATACCGAACACTGTGACCTCATTTTCTTCTTCTAAATTCATGCTATATTATGTTATTATGTTATTTGATACTATCTTGTCTAGCACAGTCTCTGGAGCGTAACAGTAAGAAGCATTTTGTATGAAAGTATTCTGTACTTCTGTATGACAACTATTAAAGAACTTGAACTTGAACTTGAAATAGAGCTGCCCGACTCACTCTTCACTGCTCTATAAGGAATAGTGTGGAGGGAATGCATGCTAGACTGTCGTGGATGAGGGTGGAGGAGAGACTAGCATGCAGTTTGATTAGGTTTTTAAAGAACATTTGTACCTTGGGTAAACCCACTCAATTGTATTCTATGCTTTTATCCACCAATGATAGACATGACCATAATACCAGACATGCTTCAAGTAGTCGCTTCACCCTACCTCTGCCTAGAACCAACGCTCTAAAGAAAACTGCAATGTATAGAGCCATAACATACTGGAATAGGATCCCATTACATATTATACGGACGGAAAACAAGGACAGTTTCAAAAAGAAACTCAAAGGAGCCATAATCCGGAAGGAGATTAATATATGTCATGCATGAGTGTAGCTGCAGCCATGTTATCCAAAACTTCTTCTGATTACTTTGTGTTTTCTTTTCTTTTAAAGGTATGGTGAAATTGATGTTTTAGTAACATTGATGAGCATTCTAAAAGCAATTCTTAAAAATATTCAATTTTAAAAACAATCTTAAATTGTATTTAACACTGTATTTTGTAATTTGTTTTGTTTTTTTGTTTTCTGTTTCTTTGCTTGCATGTAATTTTAGCCATCTTAATTGTTAGTTTCATTGTGTATTGTATGTTGAGTACTGGCTTTTAATAATTAGTAACATTGATGAGCATTCTAAAAGCAATTCTAAAAAATACTCAATTTTAAAAACAATCTCAAAATTGTATTCAACACTGTATTTTGTATTTTGTGTTGTTTTGTTTTTTTTGTTTTCTGTTTCTTTGCTTGCATGTAATTTTAGCCATCTTAATTGTTAGTTTCAATGTGTATTGTATGTTGAGTACTGGCTTTTAATAATTCTGTTTTGCAATAATTGTTTTGTATTTTTTTTTGTGTGGACCCCAGGAAGATTAGCTGGTTGCCATGGCACCAGCTAATGGGGATCCGTAAAAAAATAAAATCAAACCTCGTCATGAAACAAAACGGTGTCAGAAAAATTTGTACGTCACAAGCCAAAATGGTGGCACACACAGTAACATTGTCATGACACAAAATGGTGGCACACACATCAACTTCGTCACGATCAAAATGGTTGCCACCCATTAGACTAGGTTGTGAAGACTGCTCCTGCTGCACAGGACACATGTAACTAGGTTGACTAGCATACCCAGTGCCTGGCAGAGAGTCAGTGTGGTCACATGAATCAATATCAGAACTATCAACTGACATACTGGGATCATCACTGCTGACAAGAGAGACATCATGAACGTCAGAGCTACTGTAGGAAGGCTGGCAGCCCAATTCTGGCCTTGTAGCCTCCTCAACCAGAATGGTGCCACATGAAATGTCAGAAACGGTGCCACATGAAGTAGCAACATCCTTCTCACTCTCATCCTCCTCATTCTCCCCCTCCAATTCGGCTGTGGCCTCAGCCACTGTAAAGGCCGGGAAGCCCACGAGACACTGCTCCGCCACTTGAGTATCTGGCACGCATGTCACCTCCGGTTTCACCAGTACTTTACCTCCAGCCAAGTCATTGCCCAAGAGCAACGTTACCCCCTGCATAGGGAGTTTGCCAGCCGCCACTCCGACCACCACTGGTCCTGACACTAGGGCACAATCAAGAAAGACATTATGCAGCGGCACATTCATTGTGTGCATTCCAAAAGCCTCAATAACAACCCCTGCACCCAACTCTGAGTGGTGCGTAAAGGGCAGGACACTACTTTGAACAAAAGATTGGGATGCGCCAGTATCATGGAGAATTGTCACCGGTACTTTAGGACCTCCCTCTGTCAATGAAACAAACCCTTTACTCCTGAAAGGTGTGTAAAGGTCATCCACTCCTTTGCCACCTAGTGGAGACAGAACAACAGGGTTACGTACAGGCGTACTTATCAACATCACTGGCCTGGGTGGGTTAGACGGGCGCTTTTCTGGGTGCAAACGATAACAATTTCCCATCACATGTCCTGCACTCCCACAATCCTGGCACTTCCGGGCATCATCGCTTCCCCATGCCCCAATAAACTTACCACTACCCCCAGCACTGGACACCGTAGGCCTATTAGGAGTCCATTTCGGCCTCCCCACATCATGCACAGGATAATGCTGTCTCTCAAAAGACGTCCTGTGGGTCAAAACATACTCATCAGCCAGGACTGCCGCTGCCGAACAGGTCCTGACCTTCCTCTCATTCAAGTACATAGCAACATCCTCAGAGACGCCATATACCTTGAATTCCTCTAATAAGATTAGGTCCCTAATCTCCTCCACTGTGGTGACCTTTTCCGCTGCACACCACCGGTCAAAAAGCAACCGCTTTTCCCTCACAAACTCCACAAAAGACTGAGAGTTGTTTCCTCAAATTGCGAAATTTCTGGCGGTAAGCCTCAGGGACCAATTCATAGGCCTTAAGGATAGCCTGTTTCACCAAAGCATAATCCTTATTATCAGGATACATCGACGCATATACGATCTGTGCCTTACCGCGCAAAGCACTCTGCATGAGGATAGTCCATTTATCCGCTGGCCAGCCGCAACTGCCAGCTATGTCCTCAAATAATAAAAAAAAACTATCGACGTCCCTTTCCAAAAAAAACGGAACCATGATTATCTGCCTAGCCATGTCAAAACCCGGCTCCCGATGCACATGTATAGCACCAGCACCACCTATATTACGCATCGCCATCTCCCGGTCATATGCTGCCTGGGCGCGTACCTCCTGTGCCACCTCAATAGCTTCCTGGGCAGCAGCTGCTCTTCTCACCCCAGCAGCTTCCTGGGCCTCACGTTCAGCTGCTTTGCGGATAGCTCTCCTCACCTCACTAGCTTCAATAGCCTCCCGTTCAGCTGCTTTGTTCTCACGGTCTGCCTTGTTAATAGCTGCAAGCTCACACGCTGTCCTAAGCTCCTCATCTCGCCCACGCGGTAGCTCAAAGCATTCTCCCTCCTCCTCCAGAGTTTTACCTGCAGCCACACCAAAAACCTGTATTCAGTTCCTCAATTAATTGACTTAACAAGTTCTCCTTTTTCTGGCCTGCATCGAGGTCTATTGAAAACCTAGTAGCTACCTGTATTAACTCAACCTTTGAACATTTCTTTACCTTAGCCATTGTTGGCTCAGCAACAAAATCATCAATGTCCAACGTCATTTTTACTATCCACAGTAAACTACAACAAATGAATACAACAATTAACTGTGCACCACAATAAGGGATATAGTTCAATATCCTAAACACAAGCCACTCACCCACCGTTCCTACGACCTGGGGTTCAAACTCCAATTTTCCCTGTATCCACAAAAAGGTTAGCACGTAATTAAATGACAGTGATTTAAGATACACGGCATAACATAGCACGCAATCAAACTCACAAGCAGTAGTTCAAAACACACTGCATTTTATGTCAGCACGCAAAACAAATCATACTGTATTTAAGACACACGGCATAACACTTACTGGATCAAAAGGTCAAGCTCAATAATGCATACAGATCCTATACTAGAGAATCACTACTAACCACACACAGATCCTATACTAGATAATTACAGCAGACACTGCTACTGGACACTAGCTACAGGCCTCTGCTGAGATGAACCACCTACAAGACTAACCCTATGGAGTCACATATATATATATACATTTATCCCAAAAATAATGGAACAAATGCTCTTCAGCAACACAAACAAAGCGAGGCAAAACCTCTTGTGTTACACTCAAGCAATATCCAATAAACAAACTCAAACAAATCCAAACAATTCAAACCGGTGCTCCTTACAATTTGATATGACTCACAAACAGCCTCTAAAACCTACACTGCAGTCAAAGAAGCACTGCTAGGCCCACCACATGTCTAATCTAACAAAAATACTTACATCAGGTCCTAACACACTAACTATATTCTCCGGCCCCCTAACCTACCTATACTGAAAGCTAATGCACTGTAGACCTAGCTTTCTTCAACCACACCTGCTACCAGCCAAAGATCATATCGACCATATACCCGTCAAGTATATAGTATAGTACAAGACAAATATATGGTACTAATCCCTTCAATGACTGCCCCAGGATTACGTGGTCCACAGGAAGCTAAACACAGCCAGAAAACAATGAAAGTACCTACTTGTGGTGTCCACTAAACTAAATATTTAAACAGCATATAAGTGGTCAAATCAAATTATAAATTAAGAGCATACTCACCTGTTTGAAGACCGGCTAGAGCCCCCATGTTACATTCAAGCCTAAAGTATGGCTCGTGTAGGCCTTGAATGCAAAGTGGTGGACACAGGACAAGACAGGAGTTTATCAAAAATAACACTATTTATTGGAACAGCTATTTACATGGACAAAAAGGGTGAGAGCTGGGTGCTCCAGACTCAAAAGGTCAATAACAAAACCAAGGCACATAGGCCAAAATAGAACAATAGCAAAAATAGCAGCAGTGAGAGCAGATGAGACTCTGGTGAGCTGACATCTCTTGTGAAGTGGGAGACGAACTGCAGCCTGCACTCTGCATTTGTAGGGCGTGGTGCCTCATCACCACACCTGTGATCAATTAGAAAAGCGGCCATTTTAACTACATGGAAATGACAACAGAAGTGTGTATCAATTAAACCACCAATTAGTGACAGCACACTTAACCACAATGTGAATATGCACCACAGACAGTAAGTATCCCTCCACCATGTGAAAGTAATACGTAACATCATGCAACATAAAAAAAAACTGTTGTAGGAACGGTTTGGGAGAGGGAGGTAGGGAGGGGTTTGGTGTTTTACCATAGGTATCTCTTCTGGGAGGGTTATATTTTTTTTGCAGGGGCGTTAAGTGGAAGGAAAGCCGACTTCGGCCAATTTATCTTAAATCCCGATAAATCTCCAAAGTCCTCAATCAACTTGAGCAGATGAGGCAATGTGGTGTTGGGGTTTTGCATGAACAGTATTACGTCGTCCGCATATAAACTAATTTTATGTTGTGTGCCCTTGATTACGATTGGTTCTATGGATTGGGATTGTCTTATATATTGTGCTAAAGGCTCTAATGATAGATTGAATAGTCCGGGACTAAGAGGGCAACCCTGTCTAGATGAGCATGATACCGGAAAGATTCCAGAGGTGATTGATTATACCTGTTGTAATCATGGCCGATGGGTCTTTGTATAATACTTTAATCATATCAATGAAACCTTTTCCTAACCCCATCCTTTCTAATACTGCCCATAGATACGACCATTCCAACCTGTCAAAAGCTTTCATTGCATCCAGGGACAGCATCGCTTTAGGTGTGGTGTCGTCCTTGTTAGCATCTACTACGTGTAGTAATCGTCTTATGTTATCAGTGATCAAGCGGCCTCTTATGAAGCCAGTTTGGTCCGGATGAACTAAAGACGTCGTATGCTTTTGTAGTCTGATGGCTAATACCTTAGAGTACAGTTTGATATCGGTTCCGAGGAGGCTTAAGGGTCTATAACTACCGCACTCGGTGGGGTCTTTGTCTTTTTTAAGGAGGACTGTTATGAGTGCAATATTGTCGTTCTTATGGAAGTTCCCCTCCTTGACTGAGTATAAAATCATATTTAGTAATAAGGGTCCAATTATGTCCCAACCAGAGAGGTACATTTCTGGTGGGATACCGTCTCTTCCAGGAGCCTTACCACTTTGCATTTCGGATATGGCCTTCTTGAGTTCCTCTAGTGTGATCGGTGTTTCTAACTGTTTAGCGTCATCCTCTGAAAGTTTAGGGAGGTTAATTTGATTGAGATATGTGTCCATTTTGTTTTGATCGAAGGTCGTTTCTGATTTATACAAGTTGGAGTAGAATTCTTTGAATGTCGCGTAAATTTTTTTAGGGTCTGTAACAAGTCCTTGTTGTGCTTTAATGCACTCTTGATTGGAAAACGACCTATAAGATTCCCTATATGGGAAAAGCAAGGCATACACTCATTAGGAGATGTTTTCAACAAACAGGGTTTTTGTAGCTATGAAGAAATACGCAAAAAAAATTATCTCACCAATTCCACATATTATTTTTACCCACAGTTATTGTTATGTTTGAAGGCTCACGGTGTTCCATTAAAGATACCAATTGTACACCACAGATACCACAAATTCTTCTATGAAAGAGAGACATCGAGAGGTTTTGTTTCAGATTTTTATCATCAATTACTAACGTCCTCGTATGAAACCCTCCACCTAGACTCAGTCTGGAGGAGGGATATACCAGACCTGGAAAAAGATTTTGATTGGCAAGAAGCCTGGGCAAATGTTCGATTTACATCAAGGAACCCAGACCATCAACAAATCAATCTTAACTATATTCATAGGACATACTTGACTCCTGTAAGACTGAACAGAATGGGTCTTAAACAAGACTCCAAATGCTCCTTATGTACAAATGGGGACGAGGGGACATTTATGCACATGTACTGGGACTGCCCACCAGTTAAGATATTCTGGAAAGAAGTGACCCAGCAATTATCAAATCTCTTAACTCTGAATATACCTGTACACCCCTCTGTATTACTGCTGAATGATGTTTTTGAGTGTGCAGTACACCCACAGCTAAAGAGATTGGTTTTATTGGGTATCACAGTGGCTAAAAAGCTGATAGCATCACGATGGTTTCAACCGGAAAAAAATTGCCGGAAGGTCTGGATTATTACATATCTCGATGTGATTTATCAAGAAATCTACAGCAAGAATTTTGGGTCTCAATGAATCCAAAATGACAATGTGGTTAGAAGTGGTGGAGAGAATAAAAGCTAGCATATAATGGTAGTGTCTGGTTAGGAGCGAGGGATAATGGATGGATGGTCCGGGAGGGGGGGGTACGAGCTAGAGCATATGTGTGTAGGGTATTAGATAGCAGGTATTAGGGGTATATCCTGTATAAGACATTTAACTAATTAGTGCTTTCATTGGATGTGCACGGTTAATTAATGCTTGTATATCTTATCGTGTGTTGTCATGTTTGTTTATATGTTTGTTTAAAAAATAATAAAAAAATAAAATACAAAAATAATCTTTAGTTGCATCCCTAGTGTTGGTGCCATGTACAGGAGTTCAGTCGTAGGTGAAGAGGTATTCAGCATATGGTTCCAAATAAAAGGAGAAAAGACAAAGTGCCTTAATTTTTATTTAGTTTACACTCAGGATTATTAAAAAGTAGTCATGGATTATGTGGTTATTTTGTAGACTAATGTTTCATTCAATTTACAGAAAACATACTATATTGTGATATATATCCAGGGAACTAAATTAACACCCGCCAAGCGCCAATGGCATGTAGATTTACTCTTTGGTTGGTCAATTACGGCAGCCACTCTGGCATGTAAAAAAATTGGGAGCCAATTTTCTGAATTTTCATAAAAGAAATAGCTTCGGTTGTTGCCAGCAGTCATTTCTATATGTGACGTGTGTGTCCGTTCGTAGCATGAGATGCATGCACCGCTTACTTCAAATTGTATGCAGTGATGAACGGTCTTTCCCAGCGGAACACACATTTTTTTATTTGGAAATTACAAACTCATCATAAAAACAATACTGCCGGTGTTAGGGGCAACTATGTAGAGAGGAGAGACCTCAATACTGCAGGTGTTAGGGGCAGCTATGTAGAGAGGAGAGACCTCAATATTGCAGGTGCTAGGGGCAGCTATGTAGAGAGACCTCAATACTGCAGGTGTTAGGGGCAGCTATGTGGAGAGACCTCAATACTGCAGGTGTTGGGGGCAGCTATGTAGAGAGGAGAGACCTCAATAATAATAATAATAGATTGAATTTGTAATGCACTTTTTGTTCGCTGGGATCCCAAAGTGCTATACTATAGTATAGCATAGTATAGTGCAATACTGCAGGTGTTAGGGGCAGCTATGTAGAGAGGAGACCTCAATACTGCAGGTGTTAGGGGCAGCTATGTAGAGAGGAGAAGCCTCAATACTGCAGGTGTTAGGGGCAGCTATGTAGAGAGGAGAGACCTCAATACTACAGGTGTTAGGGGCAGCTATGTAGAGAGACCTCAATACTGCAGGTGTTAGGGGCAGCTATGTAGAGAGGAGACCTCAATACTGCAGGTGTTAGGGGCAGCTATGTAGAGAGGAGAGGCCTCAATACTGCAGGTGTTAGGGGCAGCTATGTAGAGAGGAGAGGCCTCAATACTGCAGGTGTTAGGGGCAGCTATGTAGAGAGGAGAGACCTCAATACTGCAGGTGTTAGGGGCAGCTATGTAGAGAGGAGAGACCTCAATACTGCAGGTGTTAGGGGCAGCTATGTAGAGAGGAGAGACCTCAATACTGCAGGTGTTAGGGGCAGCTATGTAGAGAGGAGAGGCCTCAATACTGCAGGTGTTAGGGGCAGCTATGTAGAGAGGAGAGGCCTCAATACTGCAGGTGTTAGGGGCAGCTATGTAGCAGGGTGTCCGCGGATCCTTAAAAAGTCTTAAAAGGTCTTAAATTTGTTTATCAATTATTAAGGCCTTAGTTTGTCTTAAAATGTCTTAAATCCATTTTCAGAGGTCTTAAAAATGCCATAGAAAGGAAAGATAAAATCCCATGTCATCTTATGTTTTATTATGAAATCTGGGGGAAAACTATAACGGGAGATAAAGTTTGACTTTTCATTGTAGAATCACGCAGACCGGAATGGGGCGGAACCAACACAACTCCTTGTGTAATGTGTTGGCCGGGGAACCATTTCAGCAACGGAGTCTAGCTAACGTTAGCAAGGCGAAGCGATAACGCTAACGTGATTGATTGATTGATTGAAAAGTTTATTAACAGATTGCAGAATGGGTACAGTACAGTACAGCTCGATACATACAATTGTTAAGAGGATGCAGACCTGAGAAAGACTTTCGTCTTGTTTCCATCAGGGTCCCCCATTTTCAATTCATCATATGACACACATGACATACAGATAGACAGTACTGCTACATCTATACTCAAGTTTACATCAGGGTCCCCCATAAACGCACCCGTGTATTGAAGCTTCTGTAGCATGTCACAGTATACTTACGTTTAGTTTAGTTTAGCATTTGCACTCGTTAATATGGGAAACTAAGTGCCAATTTAATGAGAACTGGCTCGACAATCCACTGTTTGCGCGATGGTTGGTCCCAGTCAAAGACCATTACAAGCCCCGCTGCAAAAAAAAAAGAGCAGTCGCGTCGCACATGCTGAGCGTTCTGCAAAAACCGCCTGCAAACTACTATTTCGCATTTATTTTCGGCCCCTGCCTCCACACCAGCTGCGCCATCTCAGGTAGGACTATAACATCTGCACCAACAGAAGTCCGGATAACATTCGGCTCCACGCCAAAGCTTGAAGCTGAGGTCTTAACTTGAAAATAATCTATTCACGGATGTAAACAAGGACACGTTTGTGTTTATGTTCGATGAGATCTTCACCCACTATGTATTTTTTCCTCCCACCCACCCCCTCCTAATGACGTACAGTATCCTCCCATGTATGTTAGGATCTATGGGTAACAGTACTGTATATTTGCATATCGTATATGTCACAAATGTAACGGTACAGTACTATATACCTGTATGTCCCTATGCCATAAATGGCATGTATGTTGAGTATGTCATAAATGTCACTATGAATTGAAAATGGGGGACCCTGATGTAAACAAGACAAACGTCTTTCTCTGGTCTGCATCCCCTTAACAATTGTGTGTATTGAGCCGTACTGTATTGTACCCATTCTGCAATCTGTTAAACAAAGTATTCATTCAACAAAAACCACAAAAACAAAACAACTGGATGAATGAATGAAAACTTTATTTAACAGATTGCAGAATGGGTACAATACAGTACGGCTCAATACACACAATTGTTAAGGGGATGCAGACCAGAGAAAGACGTGTCTTGTTTACATCAGGGTCCCCCATTTTCAATTATAGTGACATGACATTTATGACATACTCAACATACATGACATCATGACATTTATGGCATAGGGACATACATGACATACAGGTATACTATATAGTACTGTAGTGTTACAATTGTGACATATACGATATGCAAATATACAGTACTGTTACCCAGAGATCCTAACAGAAAATATATACATATGATGGGGAGGAGACTGTACATTAGGAGGGGGGGTGAGGGGGGTTTGGACATTTACGGTGCCCAGTTTCTAATTGCAGCCTCCCGTAGGTGCTCTTTAAGAGCGGTTTTGAATGTGGGCAGGGGTAAAGTGGGTTTTAGGAGTGAGGTTAAGCAGTAGTCTGACCAGTTTGTTTTGTGATGTTTGTAATCTTGTTTTTAGGGCCTTTGAGGTGCTTTGGTACCATGAGGTGCAAGCATAGTCGTAGTACCCTTCAATGAGTGCTCCTGTTAGAGTCTTAAGGGTATTACTATTCTTGTTTACCAGAGAGGAGATCCGGCACAAGAATCTTGTTTGTTGGTTGACTTTTTTGATACCCTGGGGAGGGTGGTAATAGTTATGTGTTCTGACAGTGGCTGTTGCACTTGCTGCTTGGCCCCTGGTATATTTTGTTATATTTGCTATTTATGTTTGGTCACCCCTTTGTTGAAATTCATCCAATCCAGTTACTCCTTTAAGTTCAAGTATTTTAAGTTTCCAAGTTATGTTTTAATAAACATCTTTGGACCAATGTGTCCCTAAACTTAAACCAATTTGTGTCATTGCATGATTTTTGTCATTTTGTTATTGTGAAATTGGTATTAAATTTAATTCTGAGTGGCATTAAAAAGTCTTAAAAAGCATTAAATATGACTGGGCTAAACCTGCAGATACCCTGTGTAGAGAGGAGAGACCTCAATACTGCAGGTGTTAGGGGCAGCTATGTAGAGAGGAGAGGCCTCAATACTGCAGGTGTTAGGGGCAGCTATGTAGAGAGGAGAGGCCTCAATACTGCAGGTGTTAGGGGCAGCTATGTAGAGAGGAGATACCTCAATACTGCAGGTGTTAGGGGCAGCTATGTAGAGAGGAGAGACCTCAATACTGCAGGTGTTAGGGGCAGCTATGTAGAGAGGAGAGGCCTCAATACTGCAGGTGTTAGGGGCAGCTATGTAGAGAGGAGAGGCCTCAATACTGCAGGTGTTAGGGGCAGCTATGTAGAGAGGAGAGGCCTCAATACTGCAGGTGTTAGGGGCAGCTATGTAGAGAGGAGAGACCTCAATACTGCAGGTGTTAGGGGCAGCTATGTAGAGAGGAGAGACCTCAATACTGCAGGTGTTAGGGGAAGCTATGTAGAGAGACCTCAATACTGCAGGTGTTAGGGGCAGCTATGTAGAGAGGAGAGACCTCAATACTGCAGGTGTTATGGGCAGCTATGTAGAGAGGAGAGACCTCAATACTGCAGCACGGAACCTACTGGCAGTGGAGGGGTTGATGTGGCGAGAGGAACGCGCTGAGACAGTAGCTTTTGAAATTGGGACGAAGCACAGAGCATCAAAAGAGATCAGTGAATGGTCTGAAAGGACTGGGTCACCTATTTCCATGTTGTCGATGGAAAAACCTGCTGTTAAAACCAAATCTAAAATGTGACCGAGTTTATGTGTTGGGGAATTAACATGTAGGCTAAAATTAAGACTCAGTTAAGTGCAGGAATTCCTTTACATGGGGTTTATTTGGGCAACATACGTGAACATTAAAAATCACTGAGCAGTAAGACTTTAGCATAGCTGGGCATTGACTGAGACAGGAGAGCAGATAGTTCAGAGATAAAATCACTGTTCATCAAAGTGTTGAGTGCTACAGTGTAGGTTAGTTTATTAGGACAAGTGCATGACAGTAAGGTTAGTTAGGGTTAGATACATACCATTATAAACCTCTTGCATTGAAACTAACGCTGAATAAAATCACCAATTATCTTTCTCTCCTTCCTCTGACACTCTTCTCCACACTCTTCTCCATCCAGATAGCTGTCCTGTCAGGCCTGGGAAGAAACCAAGAGGCTTGGATGAAAGAAAAAGTGTCTGCTGTGACCAGTGTGGAAAAAGCTTCAGTTCAAAGATGAATCTCGATAAACACCAACGCATTCACACAGGAAAGAAACCCTACTCCTGTGACCAGTGTGGAACTAGCTTTCGTCTACTGGGTCATCTGAAATCACACAAGAGAATTCACACAGGAGAGAAGCCCTACTCCTGTGACCAGTGTGAGAAGAGCTTTAGTCGGGGAGGGCATCTGAAATCACACCAGAGAATTCACACCGGAGAGAAGCCCTACTCCTGTGACCAGTGTGAGAAGAGCTTTAATCAACTTGGTATTCTGAAAATACACCAGAGAATTCACACAGGAGAGAAGCCCTACTCCTGTGACCAGTGTGAGAAGAGCTTTAGTCAATTGAGTAATCTGCAAAAACACCAGAGAATTCACACAGGATGGAAGGCCTACTTTTGTGACCAGTGTGAGAAGAGCTTTAGTCGACTGGATAATCTGCAAAAACACCAGATAATTCACACAGGAGAGAAGCCCTACTCCTGTGACCAGTGTGAGAAGAGCTTTAGTCGACCGTCTCATCTTAAATCACACCAGATAATTCACACAAGAGAGAAGCCCTACTCCTGTGACCAGTGTGGGAAGAGCATGGGTCATCTGAGTGATCTGAAAAAACACCAGAGAATTCACACAGGAGAAAAACCCTACTCCTGTGACCAGTGTGGACAGGGCTTTACTCAGCAACAGAATCTGAAATCACACCAGAGAATTCACACAGGAAAGAAGCCCTACTCATGTGACCAGTGTGGGAAGAGCTTTAGTGATCAGAGTAATCTGAAATCACACCAGAGAATTCACACAGGAGAGAAACCCTTCTTTTGTGACCAGTGTGAGAAGAGCTTTAGTAATCCGAGTGATCTGCAATCACACCAGAGAATTCACACAGGAGAAAAGCCCTACTCATGTGACCAGTGTGAGAAGAGCTTTAGTCATCAGAGTAATCTGAGATCACACCAGAGAATTCACACAGGAGAGAAACCCTACTCATGTGACCAGTGTGGACAGGGCTTTACTCAGCAACAGGATCTGAAAATACACCAGATAATTCACACAGGATGGAAGCCCTACTTTTGTGACCAGTGTGAGAAGAGCTTTAGTCGACTGTCTAATCTAAAATCACACCAGAGAATTCACACAGGAGAGAAGCCACATCATTGTGGTCTGTGTGATAAGAGATTCAGTACATTAGCATGTTTCAGAAAACATGAGAAAATTCACTTGAGAGAGAACATTCAGGGAAATGTCAAACCTGTCAATTCAGAATGTGTGGCCTAGTGTTAAACGCTTCAGTACGTCATTACAGCTATCAGTACATCAACAATCATAGGAATAATAGTGGTAGTAATATTCAACTGTTCTTTTTTAAATGAAAAACTACTACCAAGAGCTTTTGACCTGCACAGAAGCCTCTGTGAGAGAGAAGCGGTACTAGTATAGACACAGTTTTCATTGACAACAACAGTTGTGTTTCTGTCGCTCTGAGTAGGGGTGCACCGATATATCGGTCGGGTATCGGTATCGGCCGATAAGCTCAAATGTGCCGATGGCAGTGGCCGATAAATATCCGTCAATTTGTGTCGCGTCAATCTGGTCCACATGTTCAAACTTTGAAAAGTTTCAGTCAAGCGACCTGCACACACAAGCTACTGCATCAAAGTTACTACTTATGATTAACAACGACATTCGTTTTGTGGCATTAACGTTATATAGTTACACGTTCAATAACAATCAGCATATTTACTCATTCATATCTCTCACTTCCTTCCTTTGCTCAGAGAGCCTGTACTGAATTGTACCCATTCTGCAATCTGTTAATAAAGTTTTCAATCAGACAAATGTATAGAAAAGCTTTTATTTATTTATTTGTTGCAGTAAAATCATTATGCCTTGTTTGGTCATCCTGCGGAGCGCTGGTAGTCTACTCGTGGCCAGCGGGGAGCTAACTTTATTAGCGCCGGTAGGTTTGTTGTTGATCTCGCATGCAGATCAATGGCAGACTTCGCGGAAGTAAAAAACGAATAAGCGCTTGCCGATTGGTGGTAAGAACAGCAGAGGTGGGTGCAAGCAGTGTGACGTAATTGACAGAATCTACTGTCAATCAAAATTGTTCTGTTGCGGGCGGCTAGGTGGTGTAGTGGGCAAGGCACTCACCACCAACGCAGGAGACGCTGGGTTCGAGCCCAGCTCTCGCCATTGCTACCAGCTTGGCTGGTCGTTCATACTAACACAATTGGCAGTGTTAGGGCCCGCGTCCACTTGGCGCATATTTCTGACCGCACGCATCTGTTTTCAATGTATTCCAATGGGGAGGGAGCGCATGCGGCCGCATGCGGCCGCCTCTAGGAAGTGCGCTGCCGTCGGCTTCTTTTCTCAGCTTTTTTGTGCGGTCGAAAGTTGAAACTTTCTCAACTTTCAGAGCGATGCGCTGGGCTCATTTTCAGACAACCAATCACAGCCATTCATCTACCACTCTGTTTGTAACCTGACACCGGAGCTGCCTGCCTGTCTGGCTGTCTCCCACAGACCATTGAGATTCGCGACAAAACTAATAATAATAACTACACGAATTACACTACTAAAAAGCTAATAAAAAGCAAAGGGCGAACTGTGGTGTCAGGCAATAACTATATATATAATTAATATACAATAAAGTTATTCAAATATGCTATAATATGTGCAAAACCGCGGCATGGCTGTAGATTTCGTTCTGTCATCTACTAGATGCGCTGCATGCCAGCGCTGCCGGCGCACTCACAGCATGTTTCACGGAGAAATATGCGCTAGGTGGACGCGGCCCCTTAGGGGTGGGAAAGCTGGTGGGTGGGTCCTGGTCATTGTAAACAGCGACTCCTACAGTTCGGTCGGGGCGCCTGCTCAGCGAGGGAAGGATCTAAGGGGGGTAGTGTAATCCTTCCACACGTTACACCCTCTCAGTGAGAGTCTGCGCTGCCAGGTGAAAAGAAGCGGTTGATTGGCTACACAACATGTGTCGGAGGAAGCATGTGATAGCCTCCACTCTCCCACACCGACTGTAGGGGGTAGGTGCGCAGCAACCAGGAAGGGGATTGGGAATTGGCATAACGACTAACATTGGGATGGGAGAAAAACGGAGGAAAAAGGAGGGGGGAAAAGATTAAAAAAATATATATATTCTGTTGCCATCTACCTGCATTGCTTTGGTTGAGAGAGATAGTGCTCTCTTATTATTAAAACTCATAAACAAGTCTTGAGCAAGACAAGTTAGTCTTTTAGGTTATGAAAGTCAGTGAGTATTGTATGACTCAGACTTCAGCAATAATCATGACTCATGAGCATTATAAAATAAAAACACACATGGCATGGTGGAATTAATACCATAAATATATTTCTTGACATTTCCTTTTTTTAAGTAAGTAAAGAGGCCTATGTTCATATCGGTGAGCACAATTTGTAACACAAAAAGAGAGACGTGTAGCCTATTTATTTATTTTATTTATTCATTTTATTATTATTTTATTTGTTGCCATGCCTAAAATAATAGTCAAGCATAGGGCTAAAACATTTTCATAAACGATAATATAATTTTTTGTTATATGGTTATAATTAAAGCTTTTCTATACATTTGTCTGATTGATTGATTGAAAACTTTATTAACAGATTGCAGAATGGGTACAGTACAGCTCAGTGGACTGGAGGATGAAGACCAGAAAAAGACTTTCGGCTTTTTTACATAAGGGTCCTCCATTTTCAATTCATCAAAACATTTAGACACATACAAATATACAGTAGTTTCATAAAAATAAAAAAAAGATTATATATTTTCTTGCCACAAATATCGGTATCGGCCGATTGTGTTAGTTGAACAATCGGTATCGGTGGCACATTTTCATATCGGTGCATCCCTAGCTCTGAGTGAGACAGACAGTGTGGATGTGGTATAAGAGTGAACACACATTAGGCGGCTACGTGGCGCAGTGGGCAAGACGCTCGCAACGAATGCTGGAGACTAGGCTCTAACAGGATGCCTCCTGTTCGAGCCCCGCTCTCCACATTGCTTTCAGTTTAGCTGGTCGTCCACAGTAATACACATTGGCCGTATTACGGGGAGGGAAACTGAAGGGTGGGCATCGGGCGTTGTGGACAGCGACTCCTACAGGTCGGTTGGTGCGCCTGCGCAGTAGAATCAAGAAGCGACGGGGGCGGGGCCCCTCCAAAGACCACACCCCCGACGCTGAAAGATCGAGCTGCGCAGGTGAAAAGATGCGACGGCTGTTACCTCGAGTATCGGAGGGGACTCGTGCTATGTATGACTTAGTCCACATTGCAGCCGGCTTGTGGGAGGCAAGAAACAACGTTCGAAGACGGGGGAGGGTTGAATTGGACGATGAAAATTGGGATGGGAGAAAAATTTAAAATGGGAGAAAAAGTGGATAAAGAAAAAAGAGTGAACACACATTGTTCTAGTGTTTTAAATACTGGGATCATAGGAACTTTCTGACCTCAGTATGGGGTGACTAGCCAAAAGCCAAGCTAGTTAACAAACATGTGGTGTACACACTGGAGGGGAAACTGCTTCTGGTATGGACTTTTATATTTTTATGCTGACACTAGTGATGTATTGAACTAATGTCACACATAATGTCAACATTCCTAGTAGTAGGATGTTTTTTTTTTTACATTCACAAGAAGTGTTTATTTTAGAGTAATGTTCCGTGTATTGTCTTTTTCTAGATGGTTTTTCTACCATCTAACTGCTTTTGGGTTTATGGGAATTAGGGATGCCCTAATCGATCGGCCAGCGATCGGTATCGGCCGATATTCAGTATAAATATGAGATAGTGAATTCCGATAATGCTTTATTTTCGCCGATCGTGAAAACCGATCAAAAAACATGATCCAATTCTCAGCGGAGTTCTCACTCGCTGACTTCTCTCTCAAGCACACAGCTGCTGCTGCAGCGCACTGCCCCTCCCCCTCCCAGACCCATGTCAACAAGCTCCGGCAATAGTCTAGTGCATGAGCAGCTCCGTGAGCTAACGTTAACTACCTAGCTAACGTTACTGTTTAAACAAAATGACCCAGTCAACTATTCACTTTTAGTTTAATACATGAGGCATTGTCTAACGTTATCTAGCTGGCTAGCTACTGATAGCTCCTGATATCAACAAATGCTCCGGCAATAGTCGAGTGCATGAGACCTCCGTTAGCTAGGTAGCTAACTAGAGCTGCCGCGGTTACCACATTACCGCGCTATCGCTGTTGCATCACGCCCACTGCAGAGTTAAGCTGAATACCGCATCACCGCTGTTTTTTTATTTTATTTAAAAACCTAAACCTAAAAGTGCACTTTCTTCAACCTCGAACCTAAATTCCTTAGCAGCCCGTGTTACCAAGTAAACAAATTACGGAACGATAGCCACGTTAGCCAGCATCAGCCAGGTCCCGACGTTAGTTCTCAGAACGTTAGCCACGTTAGTTAGCCAGCATCAGCCAGGTGGTCCCGACGTTAGCTCTCAGAACGTTAGCCACGTTAGTTAGAACGTTAGCCAGCATCAGCCAGGTCCCGACATTAGCTCTCAGAACATTAGCCACGTTAGTAGCCAGCATCAGCCAGGTCCCGACGTTAGCTCCCAGAACATTAGCCACGTTAGTTAGCCAGCATCAGCCAGGTCCCGATGTTAGCTCCCAGAACGTTAGCCACGTTAGTTAGCCAGCATCAGCCAGGTCCCGACGTTAACTCCCAGAACGTTAGCCGCGTTAGTTAGCCAGCATCAGCCAGGTCCCGACGTTAACTCCCAGAACGTTAGACACGTTAGTTAGCCAGCATCAGCCAGGTCCCGACGTTAGCTCCCAGAACGATAGCCACGTTAGTTAGCCAGCACCAGCCAGGTCCCGACGTTAGCCACCCCGCGCTCAGGTTTTATGGTTCTCATTAAGTCGGGCTCGCCCGGTCTTCCCCGGCCCACCCATCCTTTCGGGGGGGATCCGGACACCGGCCGGGACAGAGCCCTGGGGACTACAGGTATTCACTCTTGGTCGACGGGAAGGGGAGAGAGGCGCGCGCCTCAGCTCCTCAACAGACCCGCCCACCGTCTATCTTGAGTGAGCCTCACGTTGTACTTTTTTTTTTGTGGTTACCGCAGCGGTTTGAATAGCTTCGCAAATTTGTGCAGTAAGGAAAAAATCAATACCGCGGCAGCCCTATAGCTAACGTTAGCTCACGTTAGCTCACTGTTTAAATGAAATGACCCAGTAAACTAAATAGTTCACTTTAGTTTAATACATGAGGCGCTGTCTAACATTATCTAGCCGGCTAGCAGTAGCTACAGATAGCTCCTGATATCAATGTCTTATAACATAATTGACATTATTCGTTTTTGCAGCTGTTGGCTAATTAGCTATCATGCTTCATAACTGAACACTGCGAACATCTTATACGTTTCAGACCTTGTTAGTCAAGTTGAACTATCGCTCTGATTGGGGACGCTGAGGGCATGCTGAATGTGATTTGACCAAAGCAGAGTATACACATAGACAGTGGAGCTGTTTGCAGATAGCGAGCATTTTGACTTGTTGCGTGGTGGCGATGTCTCGCAGATAATACAACTACAAGTATAATATATATAAAACCAAAACGATCGGTATCGGCCGATATGGCTCATAGACGATCGGTTATCGGTATCGGTGGCAAAAAACATGATCGGGGCATCCCTAATGGGAATTGCAGAGCAACCTGTTGCTAACTAACTATTTTGTCATTATTGTGTGTTGACAGAGTAATGGCTGTAGTATTGATGAAACTATGAAACATAGGATTGGAATCAATTCACTTTAAATTCAATCAATTAACATCTAAACAAATTGTTTACTTTCTGATTATGGAACATCCATTCATATTTACTTGTCATTAGTTTGGATAGTAAAACCTTTTCATGACAGAACGTGTACAATATTTTAAATAAAATCTACATCTTCAATTAAAAAGTGAATTGATCCCAACTTTGAAACATTCTCATTAGAATGTATGATATGCTAATAATAGGGATGAATTGTAAGCGTCAAGATAAGTGGGAAGGTGTGAATTGATCTTAGAAGTAACTAACTCATAAGTATGAAAATGAAATATTACATTTTAACCTACTTTGTATGAAAGGCTTCATTTTTGTGCAACAATGATCATTCTTAGAAAATGTTCTGCTGTTGACTAGAAACACCTCTTCAAACAATATCTGAAATAATAAAGACTTTAAATCTACTACCTATCTTGCTAATATGTCTATACTACTATGCACTCAGAGTGTAACACTCAAGCTTGATATTATTTGATGAACAATGCCACTGACCCTTGGCTGCCACAGATGTACCTCCTGGTGACATGCCTTTCACAAGTCGCTTTGGATAGAAGCCTCCGCTAAATTGTGAAATGTGAGAATTCAAAACTTCATTGTCATTGTTTATTTATCCTGATGAGTCACTGAGAAATAATCCAATTACTTTTTTTCTCCCTTTTTTTTATTTTGCCTGATGTACATTCAGTTGAAAAGATTGCTCCAGGTGAAAAGTCGAGACCAAAAATACATGAAGCAAAAGTAGAATCCAGTAGAAAAGTATTTAAAATCAGGTAAATCTTTTAGGAAAAATAGTGTTAAAACGGTTCTGTTAAAACAGATAAGTAATTAGAGTGTCTCCCCAAATGTCCTTTACCCTCCTAGGGCTATACCGACCACCAGACTCCAAAGCTATATTTTCTGACCAGCTGAACACCATACTTAGAGAGTGCAACATTGATAAAAAAGTACTTTTGATGCGAGATTTCAACATAAATGTGGTAAAAATCCCTAAGAAAATTTTATTTAATTCAGGTGATTAAAGGGCCAACTAGGATAAGACCCAAATCGACCTAGTGTTTAGTAACAAGCCAGAGAGGATTACTAAATCATTGCATTTAGTCACTGGCCTATCTGACCTTAAAGGGGAACTCCAACATTTTGGGAAATTAGCTTATTTAACATCTTCCCTGGAGTTAGACAAGAAGATACATACCTTTTTTGTCTCTGTGCGTGCATTTTAGCTTTGGGAATAGACGCTCCGTTAGCGTAGCTTAGCTTCATCACTGGAAGTTGGGGAAGGTTTGAGCCTTACAGTGTATTGCAAGGTCTGACATTGACCAAACTTGATATGCATGACCTTGGTGGGCTCTAGGTCAACTCCTGAAAAGGGGGTCAATGTCAGACCTTGCAATCAAAAGTTAGGGGGCACACTGAAATTATGGCAAGGGTTATTAGCCCCCTAACTTTTGATTGCAAAGTCTGACATTGACCCCCTTTTCAGGAGTTGACCTAGAGCCCACCAAGGTCATGCATATCAATTTTGGTCAATGTCAGACCTTGCAATACACTGTAAGGCACTGTAAGGCTCAAACCCTCCCCCACTTCCAGTGATGAAGCTAAGCTACGCTAACAGAGCGTCTATTCCCAAAGCTAAAATGCACGCACAGAGACAAAAAAGGTATGTATCTTCTTGTCTAACTCCAGGGAAGATGTTAAATAAGCTAATTTCCCAAAATGTTGGAGTTTTCCTTTAACGCTTGTATCTAGAAAACTGTCTAAGAATGGATTTAATCTGACTACCACCAAAAAGCAGACCTACCTCAGAATTCCTAAGGCTGACCAAGGTCACTTTGAAGCAGCAATACATGGAATTGACTGGAGTGATATACTATCAGGGACTGATGTAGAAACTGACAGTCACCTGTTCCTCTCCACTATTAAATCTAAAATGGACGGCTTTCTTAAAGAAATAAAATCCAAATGTGTCCAAAAGAGCACCCTCCCTTGGATAAACGAAAATATAAGAAAGTCAATGAAAGAAAGATCATGCCCTAAAATAGCCCTTAAGTCCAACATGGAACACAACAAACGTAGGCCTAAGAGATAAGGTGACCAAAGAACTGAGACAGGCATCTGTTTTATTGGCATAATTAATGAAGCAAATGGAAACGGTAAGCTGATTTGGGATAATATTGTAATAAAAAGTGGGTTACACCACAAGCAGGAGAAACTGCTAGTTAGCAGGGGAAGCTGCTGTTTGTCAAAGACCTTAAATAATCAAATGCACAGCTGGGGTACAAAAGGGGTTACAGAACGGGGTTAACAGACATGGGGGGGGCAGCCACAGTAAGGCTTCCATTAAGTTAAGGAAACCACTACACCTCAGGCTAAGCCTAATAGCCTATCTTTAGAGAACACCACTAACCACGGCATGCTAACACCCTCTACAAGAAACACTGCACATCGAACAATGCACAAAATCAACCAGCACTGCAACCGACCATCACTGGTCCAATGTGAACACAGGGGACCACCTCCTGATACTAGTTGCCCCTCCCTCTCTGCTCACCCTCCAATTAGTTAACGTATAACAGGCCTGAAATATACGATGATGAATTGAAAATGGGGGACCCTGATGTAAACAAGACGAAAGTCTTTCTCTGGTCTGCATCCCCTTAACAATTGTGTGTATTGAGCGGTACTGTATTGTACCCATTCTGCAATCTGTTAATAAAGTTTTCAATCAATCAATCAAACCGCAAATACAAGAATGATATACAAAATACAATATGCTATAAAATATGTAAAAGTGGACTTAACTCGCCCAAGGCTGTAGGCTTCAATCAGGAAATCTCACTCTGCGTCCACAACAAGGTGCCGCGTATGGGAGCTATGCAGCGCAGCGCTCTCTATCTCCGTCCCTGTCTGGCTCCAGGAGGTTACGCCTCCCCTCCGCAGCACTAACAGGAACCTGGGGGCCGCTGTCTGTCTTCATCGCCGGCGGTCCTAAGTGACCATGACCTCACTCACTCCCCCCAACATCCAACAGAGTGCTGACACTGTAGCGAGGTGCTCCCACCCCGACATGAGAGTCCCACTGTCTTTTTAGTGTTCAGCGTCTCATTCCATAATCAGGGAGTCCCTGCTCCTGACGTCATTGCCCTGCAGCTCATTCACATCACAGTATTCTCCCCACTTTGCCAATAGCAAATTGTGTATTTAATAGCACTGGTACCCGGCTGGTGCTAACTAACTAGCCATCGCTCCCGGAGCTAACGCTGGTACCCGGCTGGTGCTAACTAGCTAGCCATCGCTCCGGGAGCTAACGCTGGTACCTGGCTGAGGCTACCAGCACATCGACAAGCTGCTGGAGCTCCCGACGCTGGTGGAGCTAGGTAGCCAGCAGGCTAAATGGTCCCGACGCTCGGCTGGTTGAACTGGAGCTAGGTAGCCAGTAGGCTAAATGCTCCCGACGCTGAACTGCCTGCGCCGGTCGGTCTGTCGAAGACCGAGGGAACCGCATCAGGCTTCAGTTGATTAGTGGTCTTCTGGACAAACCTCCCACCCCCAACAACATAATCCGAGGCAATGAAGTGTTCGCTGGAGATCTTCATTCCCTGTCCAACAGGCTGATCGCGCCGCCTGAGTGCAGCCAGCCTGAGCCAACGTGCCAACAACACTGTTTTTTTCACTGGTAGTTTGTGGAAATTAACCAACTTTCCTCTCTCTTTCACAGGGTAAAATTTGTTTGAACAGCCAGGAGCAATACAAAAAGAACCACCGCCGTCCCGTTGTTTGGTAGGCAACATTTGACTGACCCGACAGTCCATGTTTACTATGCATCTAACCAGCAGTGTATACACCAAACCAACACCGTGACGTCAGCAACAAAATGGCGGCGCACATGTTCATAAATGCTACATAAATGGACATTACAAATCGTTTTTTCTTAGAAACGCCTTATTTTTATAACGTGATTTTTTTCGGTGGTTTATCTAAATACTAATTTGATGCTATGACTGTTTATCGCTATGCTTCATCTCCCCTTTAAGTTAGGTTGCCGTTTGTAGAAGTATTTGGGTGGTTCCTGGAACACACCTCCGATCTTAGGATCTGACTTTAAAATGTACCAGTATTTGTTCACAATATCACGCATATCTCTAGAAATAGGGCTGAAGGTGGACACCAATGCTACTGAGTTGCTTTTTACTTTGTCTTTATGTGTAAAAATGGATTGTCTGTTTATCTGTTTAGTTTTATCAAGAGAATTCTCAATAAGGGCCTCACTATATCCTCTAGATCTAAAGTTCTGACAAAGCTCCTTGGCTTGTGTATCAAAAATGTCATCTGTATTACAGATACGTTTATATCTCAAAATCTGACTAAATGGAAGGCTCCTCTTGAGCTCTGGCGGGTGATAACTGCTATAATGGAGAAACGAATTTCGATCAGTCTCTTTTTTGAAAACTTCGGTATGGACAATATTGTCTCTCTTTTTCACCAATACATAGAGTAATGCTATGTAATGTGAATCATAATTCATAGTAAACTTAATAGTCTCTCTCTGAGAGTTGAGAAACAAGTGGAACTCTTCCAGAGCCTCTTTAGTGCCTGACCATACAAAAAAGAAATCATCAATATACCTCCAATAGGCTTTAATGTGTCCAACATATGGATTATTATTTAAAATACATTCAGACTCAAACTTCGACATAAAACAGTTGGCCATATTAATTGCTACCGGGCTGCCCATAGCTAGGCCTCTTTTCTGTAAATAATATTGATCCTGAAAACGAAAATAATTCTTATTAAGAACTTCCTGAGTCAATGATATTAATGCCTCAGTAGAGGGATGTAGCTCTATTCTCTGATCCAAATAATATCTACATGCACTTAACCCATCAATATGTGGGACGCTAGGATATAAACTAGAAACATCCATAGTACACAAAATATCAGTAGCTTCTATACTGCACTCATACAGCTTACTTAGAAAGTCGGTAGTGTCCTTTAAATAACCAGGTTGTGCTGCAGCCAATTCTTTAAGGTGTGAGTCAACACATTTTGAGATAGGTTCTGTAAGTGACCCGATACCAGCCACAATAGGTCGACCTGGTGGGTTATGAAGATCATTGTGAATTTTCGGCAAAGTGTAAATAATAAGTCTTACTGGGTTATCATTCACCATGAACTTAAATTCCTTCTCAGAAATCTCACCCTCCTTAAGAAGGCGCTTTAGAACCTCTTTGATCTCAAAAGAGAACCGAACAGTTGGATCTGTGCTTAAAGGAATATACACATCTGTGTCTGCTAATTGTCTATTTATTTCAGCAACATAGGAACTCTTATTCTGTACCACTAAGGCCGAGCCTTTATCGGCCTTCCTGTACACCAGATTATCTAACTGCATCAATTCCTTAAGTGCTAGTCTCTCTGACTCAAGCAGATTAGGGAATAATCTAGTTTCATTACTTTTCCCACATAGAAGCATAACTTCATCCTCAACTAGTCTACAAAATGTGTCAACTGATGCATGATTAATCTGTGGAGTGAACGTGTTATGAGGCTTGAACAGTGTTTTAAATGGTCTATCAGCCGTGTCCAATGAACTGACTTCTGGCAGCACTGTGCTTCCAGGAGTAGAATAGACAATATTTTTGTCTACATCTCTAGAATAAAAAGCTTTAAGCTTAATGTTCCTAAAAAAACTTAAACAATTCAACCTTTGTAGTGAAACCGTCCACCTTACGAGATGGTACAAAAGAAAGTCCTTTTGACAGTAGTTTACATTGGGAGTCACTGAGGTCTACCTCTGAAATGTTGACTATGTTTGTGTTACGGACGGTGTCCTTATGTGTATATATATGGGGGTTATGTATGTTATCTGTTGTGTGTGTGTATATAGGCATGTTTTGGCTCTGTTTTTGTCTCCCTCCTGTGTAACATATCCCATTCTCAGGTGGCTCCCAGTTGCAGTACCAGCAGCCAGCTGGTCAATCAGCAACTCACCCCAGTGCAACGGCAGGTGAAGCTGATCTGCAATCAACATCCACTCTCCCTTTATATATCCCATTTTGTGCAGTGTTAGTTAGCTCTTTTGGCTCAGTGTGGTGGTGGGTGTCTCTCTGTGTTGTTGGTGATAATTCTGTGTGTTCTTCGGTATATAGAGCAGTGGCTCTTCAGAGGTAAAAGCTCTGGTTCTTCGGTATATAGAGCAGTGGCTCTTCAGAGGTAAAAGCTCTGGTTCTTGGGTACATTTGGTAGAGCTGGCGAAAGCTCTGGTTCACTTCAGTGTGTTTTGGTGTTCTTTAGTTTTCTGTACATTTCTGTATTAACCCTTTGTATATTTTGTTTCCCTCGTCACCCAGCCTATGGTGATTGTTTTTCTTGTTAACCTTTTGTTTCGCACACAGGGACATTGAGGGCAGGAAGTTACCCTGGGTCTACATTTTGCATCATGTAGGAGAACTACTGTTAAAGACACCAGCTTTAGAGTGAGCACCACCACCTGTACTTTGGGGCGTCCGTGCCTGTAAAGGGGGGGGTGGGTTTTTGTTTCCTTTTGATATTTGATTTGGTGCTCACTGGTAGGTCCTCTTTGCTCTCTGTGTTGCTGAGTTTTGTGTTTGCAAAATAAATATTATTATTTTGCAAATTGTTTCATGCGTTTTGTGTCACTGCACCCTCACCTACCCTGTCTGTGGCCTTGTGTTGCGTCTCCCCACGGGGGTACGTAACAGTTTGCCACCTCCCCCTGCGTCTTCGGGTTGGAAGCTCTCTTGCCTCGTCGGGTCTTCCTGTGCCTCCTCTCCCTGGTAGGGGAGGAGAGGAGCCTGGCTGAAAAACCTTCCGGCTCCTCGTGTAAGGGCCGAACCTTTCAGGTCCTGGTTGTGTCTCATCTGAGCTCAGAGCAGAGGAGGAAGAGCCAGGATAGGGCCGAGCCCCAGCCTGGTGTGCTTGCCTGCGCATACGTGTGTGTATGAAAGCCAAGGGTAAACCCTATTGGATTCATAGTCCTGCGTGTCTCTTCGGCGTTTAGCCTGTTTATGTTGCTCAATGTCACGTTTATATTGTTAAATTTTTGCTGCACAAGCCTTAATGGCCTGCAGTTCCTCTGTGAGGATCGACTCACACATGTCAACCTCCAGTGCAGTGATCTCCTTGTGTAAACTGTCAAGCTTTGTGCTTTCATTTTCGATAATTAAAAGCATCATATCTAAGGAACACTTATTCAGAATAGTACACCAAGTATCACAAAAAGCAGGGTTCTCTCGACCCAATGTGGGTTCCTTAATGATACGCAAACCTCTAGGAATGATTCTGTCCTTCCAGTACTGTGACAGTGTGGTGCCGTGCAATAAGGAACGAGTCTCTCTCTTCAACCTGTTCAGGAGGCTCAATGGACTCAGATTGCTGTCTGCTTCTATGACATCATCCTTATGTACAGCTCTACATGTGAAGAGACCAGTGGTGACTGACAGGAAGATTATCCACCTCCACCAATAAGTGATAATCACGTGTGATTATAGATCACAAACTCTGTTGGAAGCCACATATACAATATCAAAGGTAAATTTGCCAAATCTGTTGGCATTCTGTACAAAACAAGGGAGCTGTTAAGTTAAATCAGCAATGTTTGCATATATTGTATTTTTCACTTGTGCCATACATGTCATTGTGTTGAGGTCTGGGGGAATGTTTATAAAACAAATATAGATCCTATTACAGAAAAGAGCTATTAGAATAATAAACAAAGCCAGTTACCTTGAATCGACAAATCCATTATTCATAAAGTCCTGCACATTAAAATTTGTAGATATGGTGTACATAAAAACTTTGGAAATCATTTTTCGTGCTAAGAGTAAAAGCCTACCAGTTTGTATTCAATGTCTCTTTCAACCAAGAGAAGGAAAGTATAATTTAAGAGGGTTGTGTATTCTTAAAACATGTATAAAGGTAAGAACTAATGTAAAAGCTAGATGTGTTTCAATTTTGGGAGTTAAATGATGGAATAGCCTTAGTGACGGGTTGAAGTTGTGTACTTCTCGGGGGAGATTTAAAAAAGCCTTAAAGGATAAAATAATTCAGGAGTACAGTTTTGAGTAAACCATTTGTTTTTTTCTTAAAAAAATATAAATTATATCTTGCAACACAAAAAAAATATTCTAACCCACATAAATGGCATAATCATACTCCCTTATTCAACAACAATGCACTCCTGATTGAAAAACGACCTATAAGATTCCCTAGATGGGAAAAGCAAGGCATACATACATTAGGAGATATTTTCAACAAACATGGTATTTGTAGTTATGATGAAATAGAAAAAAAATTAATCTCACCGGTTCCACATATTATTTTTACGCACAATTATTGTTATGTTTGAAAGCTCACGGTGTTCCATTAAGGATACCAATTGCACACCACAGATACCACAAATATTTCTATGAAAGAGAGACATCGAGAGGTTTTGTATCAGATTTTTATCATCAATTACTAACTGCTTCGTATGAAACCCTCCACCTAGACTCTATTTGGAGGAGGGATATACCAGACCTAGAAAAAGATTTTGATTGGCAAGAAGCCTGGGCAAATGTTCGACTTGCATCAAGGAACCCGGACCATCAACAAATCAATCTTAACTATATTCATAGGACATACTTGACTCCTATAAGACTGAACAGAATGGGTCTTAAACAAGACTCCAAATGCTCCTTATGTACAAATGGGGACGAGGGGACATTTATGCACATGTATTGGGACTGCCCACCAGTTAAAATATTCTGGGAAGAAGTGACCCAGCAATTATCAAATCTCTTAATTCTGAATATACCTGTACACCCCTCTGTATTATTGCTGAATGATGTTTTTGAGTATGCAGTACCTATACAGCTAAAGAGATTGGTTTTATCTGGTATCACAGTGGCTAAAAAACTGATAGCATCACGATGGTTTCAACCGGAAAAAATGTGCCGAAAGGTCTGGACTCTTACATATCTCGATGTGATTTATCTAGAAATATCTACAGCAAGAATTTTGGGTCTCAATGAATCCAAATTGACAATGTGGTTAGAAGTGGTGGAGAGAATAAAAGCTAGCATTTAATGGTAGTGTCTGGGTTAGGAGCGAATGATAATGGATGGATTATCCATTGGGGGGTCCAGGGCGGGGGGTGCGAGCAAGAGCATATGTGTGTAGGGGAATAGATAGCAGGTGTTAGGGGTATATCTTGTATAAGACATTTATCCAAGCGGTGATTTAACTGATAACAATGCTTGTATATCTAATCGTGTGTTGTCATGTTTGTTTATGTGTTTGTTTAAAAAACAATACAAAAATAAAATACAAATGATATCTTGCAGCATATTTTAAGTTTTTCTTTCTTATATTAAAATATATTTCGTTTTTAAGAATTTGTAAAGGATAGGCAAAAATAAGCATGTGCTTCAGCCTATTCCTTTTTTTCGGTCGTTGATTTTGGATTTTGTGTGTGAGCTTGGGCTTGAATAATGTGATTTCTTTTTTTTTTTCTTTTTTTTTTCAAGTTCACACGGGTGTGTTTGATTTGTCTGTAAACAAGACCGTAAAATAAAAAAACATCATTCATTCATTCATTCATTCATTCATTCATTCATGTGAAGCTCACAGGGCAAATTGCCGGCCGATGGAGCCAAGTTGAAACCAAGAGTACTGTCCGGCTGAGACTGATGGTTGGTCAGAGGTAGGGGTGGGAATCACCAGAGGCCTCACGATACGATACTATCACGATACTTGAGTCACGATACGATAGTATTGCGATATGCTGAGTATTGCGATTTATTACCTTTTTTCAACTGCAAAGTAAAACTTTGTCAACATGTTTTATCTAATAAAATAAAGTTCAGTCTGTTAATCTCACTTAAATCATTTTTATTGCAGAACATGGTATTTTCTCAAGCAGACAGTCGATGTAAACACTAATCTGTGTTGCATGTACCTGACAAACTGAACTGTTTGTATTACAGTCATATTCCAAGTTAACTGAATGCACATGCGTGTGTGGACTACTGTACTATTACAGGTATTGAAATTAACAATGCAACTTCCTTATACATTTTTTTTTTTATAAAAAATTAAATATCGATACTTGGCGTCCCTGTATCGATACAGTATCGCCTGTACTACTACGTATCGATTTTTCCCCCACCCCTAGTCAGAGGTAGACTAGAAGTTTATTTGAAGTTACTGGCCAGTAAGAGCAAACACAGTTACAGAGTACAACAGTGGCTTTCTGTTCCTGGAGTGCTGCCGAATGAGAATAGTATACAGATATTTATACCTAGGGTAGGGTACTTACTTACACCTGCTACCCCTTCTGGGGCATAGGCCGTCAACAAGTGATCTCCAGGCATCTCTGTCCTGAGCTGTTCTCTCCAGTTGGTTCCAGGTCATCTTCATGGTCTTGGTGTCTGCCTCCAGGTCTCTGCGTCAGGTGTTTCTTGGGCGGCCCCTTTTACGCTTGCCCTGCGGGTTCTGGTGATGGTACTTGTGGGATTTCGCAGGGTGTGGCCTATCCAGCGCCATCTGCGTTTCTTAATTTCTTCTGCGGGCAGCTGGTTTGTTCTCTGCCAGAGTTCGCAGTTGCTGATGGTGTCTGGCCATCGGATGTGGATGATCTTCCGCAGGCAGCTGTTAATGAAGACCTGCACTTTCCTGATGGTTGCAGCTGTAGATCTCCACGTCTCTGCTCCGTATAGTAGGACTGCCTTGACGTTGGTCTTAAAGAATCTGACTTTGGTGTTGGAAGTCAGTTCTTTTGAGCTCCAGATGTTCCGTAATTGCACGAATGCTGTACATGCTTTCCTTATTCGTGCTCTAACGTCAGCATATGTGCCGCCCTGCTTGTCAATAACACTGCCAAGGTAGGTAAAGGCTTCAACTTCTTCCAAAGCCTCGCCATCCAACATGATTGCGTTGGTGTTGTTTGCTGCATTGGTCTTGCCTTTGTGGATGTTGAGTCCCACTTGCGCAGAAGTGGATGCCACGTTGTTGGTCTTCTCCTGCATCTGTTGTTGGGTGTGCGACAGTAGTGCCAAATCGTCAGCATAGTCCAAGTCACCCAGTTGCGTCCAAGGTGTCCACTGAATCCCGTACCTTCTCTGTGTTGTGGAGGTCTTCATTATCCAGCCAATGGCCAGCAGGAAGAGGAAGAGGAAGGGCGAGAGCAGACAACCTTGTCTGACCCCGGTCCTCATTTGGAATGCCTCTGTGAGCTGCCCTCCGTGGACCACCTTGTATGTCAGTCCCTCATAGGAGTTCCTGATGATGGAAACAATCTTGGTCGGCACCCCGTAATGTCGGAGAAGCTTCCAGAGGGTCTCTCTGTCTAGGCTGTCAAAGGCTGTCAAGGGTAGGGTGGCCTTCACATATCTTGTAGTACAAGGGAGTCTGCATACAGTATGTCTGGAAAATACCCTTAAGTCTGCAATGTCACCGTAACTTGGTTACTGGTGTGATGGTTACTGGTTGTGATGATTACTGGGTGTGATGGTTACTGGTTGTCATGGTTACTGGTGCCCCCATGGTTGAAAAACATCATGCTAAAGTACCTTTTTGAGTGGAGAAAATGAGAGGACGTGCCTTATCGGCTGCCCTTCACATGGGAAAACATAGCAAGAAAATGTAATAACGTGTCTTAATGACTGCTCTGTTAGTGGATAAAATGTGATGCCGTTTACTAGGGCAGGCTTTCCAAAAGTGGGTGCCATGATGACGACAGTCTAGGAGTGTTGCCAAATAGTTAAACCCTGCTTATATTCAAAACACATTATATGGCCATTAGCACTTTTTTCTTTTGCAAGGGACCGATGGGCTAATATCTAGCTAACATTTTGATGTTTCTCGATCTGCACTGTCCCTATTTTTCAATGTATTCTTTAGGTTAGGTTAGAATAAGTTAGTTTAACTGTATTTGAAAGTAAAAGACTAAATAAATTGTTGCCAATGATGAAACAATAACATTTAAAACACTCATTCCCAATCCCATTGCTGAAAACATACTGTGGCGATCGGTGATGAATGAGGCAGTTCGACTTCTCTTCAGGTACTTTATTGACCGCCTGGACAATTATTGTCAACAGAAAGTTACCACTGGGTTATAATAAAAACAACAACAAACTGCTGGCTAACACTAACACTCACTTTGTATGGCAAGTTAACTAAGTACTGAATTCACACACTAGCTCCCCTAAGTAACCAGCTAGATCTCTTTTATTAACGTTATAGTAACTGTCAAGACTGAGTTAAACACACCGGCTTAAACCAATAATGTGCCTTAACACATTCTGTGCCATAAACTAGTTAACTCGTTATTGGCCGCCATGCGTTGAGCGCCAGAAACAAGTTAACTCGTTTTTGGGATCGTTATTTCATTTATTCGCTATATCTATTCATAGACGGTCAACACCGCCCTCTACTGCCAGGCGGAGCTATTGCATCTCATTGAAAATGGGTTGTTGTGTTTTAGGAGGCGGTCTGAGCCAGGCGGGCGGGCGGAGTTTCAATACTCGGGCGAACCAGTTTTATACAACGGTGGCATCGAGCAGTAACTCTGCCCGCCCGTCATTGTGAACCGGTTGGTAGTGTGGTGCGGACCTCCACGAGCATTATTTGGAATTGCGATCAGATATTTGGATTATCTCTTTTGCATTACATCAGATACAAGGTAAGAAGATAATATATAAATTTGATCATTGATCTGACATTTATTTCTACCGCGATCACAGCTATATGTGTGGACCCTGTATGGCTGTTTACCGTTGGCTGCGGTGGGGGGAGCGCCCCGCTACGACTGTAATTTCATGTATGGACGAGGAGACATAGTAATGATAATCTAGCGTTGATTTCAGGATGATTAGATAATCAGCCGAAAAATTACAACGTGATGACTGGATTACAGTAAAACAATCTGTCTCGGGCATGTTGACTAGAAGCAACTCACTGAGACCCGACGGCGTTATTAGACCCATAGATATAATATAAATATATAATAATAAGGATATAGTATAATATATATTTTAAGCACTCGCAAATGTCACAGCCTAAAACTATATCCATTGAATAAAGACCAGGGGATGAATGGGGTATCAGCGCCCCCTGGTGCTGGCGGTCAATGTGTTAATGGGCATGCAGAGTGATTTTCAAATTACACTTTTCAGTTACAGTAACAGTCATGTAATCTAATGTTGGGTCAATCATATTTTTTCATATCATTTTCTTGAATAAAGTGTAGCTTATAGCTTAACATATAGCATGAAAATAACCAACATATTTTCTTTGGAGGTGTTTGTGAAATAAACATTTTAAAGGTGTATTGTTCCCTGTGTGTTTTTATCATAGAGGTGTGGTTATACTTTTAATATGGAATGCCTAGACTACATGTTAATCTAATGTAATCTTAATCAAGGATGAGGACTATTTCACCATACATGACTCATCATAGCTTTTTGCTCAGTGATGGGGTCCCATGTTGTGCAGTAGGTGCCATTTTTTTCTTTTCAACCTTCAAACAGCCTGAGTCCACCACTGCCAGGGTATGTAAGATAAGATAAGATATTCCTTTATTGATCCCCTTGGGGAAATTCAGGCATCATAGCAGCATGGGGGAAGGGGGGGGGTACAGAGTGTGTGTCACAGAGTCAGGAAGCACATCCACAGGCGTCTATACTTTCCATAGCCGCATTTCTGGCAAGACGCTCTCTGATTGGCCGACGCCTGTTCTACACTGGTTAAGCTTAGGCACTCTGTCGAAGTTGGTTACAAGATACACTACACCAGTAAGGTACCCATGTACATGTCGAAATACTTCCCAAAGGTCAGTGAATACTACGACCACAACACCAGAGGGAGTTCCACAAATCATGTTCATTCCAGATTCGGCTCAAACAAGGGACTAAACACGTTTCACAATTATGCCACAACAATGTGGAACGCCCTACCCACAGCCGTAAAATAATGGGAATCCTTAAGAACAGTTGTTTACAATTGAATGTCTCTAAGACTGTCTGTATGTTCTTCTCCAAGGGCCACAGAGAAGTTGCAGAGCAGGATATCTTCATCTCTGGACAGAAATTACAGGTAGTATCAGAATACAAGTACTTAGGAGTACACATTGACCCAAACCTTAGTTTCAAAAATCACATAAAAAAAAGTCTGCAATAAGGTTAAGTAGCTGCAACCGAATAATTTTATTAACTATTAATTAACTATTATTCAATAACGTTTCAATTATAATGAATTAAATAATTGTATAAAGAATTGTCCATCTAATAATATATTCCATTGCCTTTCCTATCTGTATCAAAGTCAAAATGTTGGTATCGTGACAAGACTACAACATACAAAAGCAGCTTGACAACTGATATCCTTTGCGTCTAGTAGGCATGACGCATCCAACCACCACAAATGGCTCAGCAAGACTCTCATCTCTCATTCCAACATCAGTGAAGATGATGACATGCTGAAGGTCATGCAAAAACAGAACAGTAAGAAGCATTTTGTATAAAAGTATTCTGTACTTCTGTATGACAACTATTAAAGAAACTTGAAACTTAATCACAGAGCTCCTTGTAAAGCAGCAGAGGCAATCACAGCTACCAACAAGGGATATCCCAGTGTTCAGGGGTGACGCACTTCAATACAAGTCCTTCATTCGAGCATTCGAACACTCAATAGAACAGAAGACAGACAACGATCAAGATAAATTGTACTTCTTGGAACAATTTACAAATGGTGAACCCCAGGAGCTAGTTCGCAGCTGCATTCACATGCAACCTAGCAGGGGCTACAAGGAAGCAAAGTGACTGCTTCACAGGCACTATGGAGACGAGCTACGGATTGCCAGTGTTTACATAGACATGGCACTCCAATGGCCGCAGATCAAGTCTGAAGATGGAAAGGCGCTAAATGCCTATGCAATGTTTCTGGTCGGATGCCGCAACACAATGGAGGACATCGATGCAATGGAGGAAATGGATAACCCTACCAACCTACGGACAGTAGTATCCAAGTTACCCTACAAGTTGAAAGAGCGTTGGCGCACTGAAGCCTACAACATCAAAGAGAGAAGAGACAAAAGAGCAAGATTCTATGACCTGGTGACCTACATAGAGCGTCAAGCCAAAATAGCAACGGATCCCCTCTTCGGTGACCTACCAGACAGCCGTCCAACCACAGTTGGAAGGAGCGAGAGGGAAAGGCCCCCAGCTAGGAAAGAGATACGTGGGAGCTTCGCAACAACCGTCACCACGGAAAAACAAAACAAAAAAGGAAGTGCCTTTGAGAAGCCATGCATGTACTGTCAGCAAGCTCACGCCCTAGACACTTGTAGTAAAATCAAGAGTCAACCACACAAGGAACGGGTGGAGTTTTTAAAGTCAAAAGGCTTGTGCTTCGGGTGCTTGGCCATGGGCCATCTCAGCAAGTTCTGCAAGACAAGAACGGAGTGTAAGGAGTGTGCACTAAAACATCCGGACATCCTACACAAAGGCAAAGAAGAAAATTCCAACTCCCAGGAAAGGATCAATGGCGCTCGAGAAGTATCAAGCCCTCAAGTTCCCTTCACGCAAGAGGCCACCTGCCTCACTGGGGCCGGAGAAAATGAATGTGTGCTGAGTGCTGTCAATAATACCGGTGAAAATTAAGTTAAGAAAGAGTGACAAGCACGTAGTGACATATGCTTTTTTGGATCCAGGGAGCACAGCAACGTTCATCACAGAAGGCCTGCGGAAGAAACTGAAAGTTAAAGGGAAACCAACGCAAGTACTCCTCAGCACCATGGGACAAGACAAACCTGGAGGACAGAAACTCATGAACAGTTACGTGATATCAGACTTGGAGGTATGTGGGCTGGAAGACAGCAAGTTCATCAAGCTACCCAAGGCGTACACCCACAGTAACATACCGGTGCACACCGAGAACATACCCAAGCAATCCGAAATCCGGAAGTGGCCTTACCTTAATGAAGTACGCCTGCCAGAGATAGAAGCAGACGTCGGCCTACTTATAGGAGCGAACTGTGCGGAAGCAAGGGAATCTTGTCCGTCGTCAACTCCATCTACAACCCCCTCGGCTTACTGGCGCCGGTCATCCTGCCTGCTAAACTCCTGCTGAAAGATATGTGTAAGGAGCTACATGGATGGGATGAAGACCAAGATCAAGTCAACAGGTGCTTGAAACCTGCTGACTTTGGACGCACTGCTACAGCGCAGTTGCACCACTTTTCAGATGCCTCAGAGTATGCCTACGGCACTGCAATTGACCTGTTACTGGAGAACAAGCAAGGCAAGAAACATTGTTCCCTCGTGATGGGCAAGTCAAGAGTAGCCTCACTCAAACAAGTCACAATCCCCAGACTAGAACTGACAGCGGCAGTCGTTGCCGTGAAGGTAGACAAGATGCTGCGTCAAGAACTTCAAGTTCCGCTACAACCATCTACCTTCTGGACTGATAGCACCACAGTGCTCAGATACATAGACAATGACACTGCTCGCTTCAAAACCTTCGTGGCAAACAGAATCAACCTGATCCGAGAAGCCACCAAGCCTTCCCAATGGAAGTATGTAAAAACAACAGAAAACCCAGCGGATCAGTCCAGCAGAGGCCTGAAGGCCAAGAACTTGACACAATCAAGGACGTGGATCAACGGGCCAAGTTTCCTGCTGAACAAAGAGTGTGACTGGCTGGAACAACCCGTGCAAAGGAAGGAAAGCCTTCAAGACGACCCAGAGGTCAAGAACACAGCGACGGTCAACACAATCAAAGTCAAAGATGACATGGAACCAGTGTGCAAGCTGGTCGAGTACTACTCGGAATGGCAGAAACTAAAAAGAGCTGTGGCATGGATTCTAAAACTAAGACTCTGCAACAACTGAAAGAGGAAAGAAATTAGTCATCACGGAGAATCACCCAAACAGAAAAGGACCCTGAAAAGCAAAAGTCCAGGCTAAAGCCAAAGGTCAAAATAAAAACCAAGACCAACGTCCTGGAAAGGCCAGTAAACAAACTGTGCTTGCTAGAGGAAGCAACACGAGAGGAGGACTGAATGAGAATAGTCCTCAAAGTGCGCCGGTTCATGGACTTTATAATTTGTTTAATAATTGCTTAGCCCTCCTGCCTAACCAATTAGGGGCCGGGTAATGTAGGAGCCAATTTAGGGCTTAGGAATGTCATGTGAGAAATGTCAGAATGTTAGGAATGTCATGTGACTACTTAGCGTCAGCTGGGTAACAGGCAGCGGCAGTTTTGTGAATGAACCCAGAGTAGAGGGTAGCGTTATAGTTTTTTGACCGTGCGAACAGCGATTTAACATGTTATGTTTTTCTTTTATTTATTAAATACTAAACGGTACACTGTGGTCCTGTCGTGCGCGTTCAGACTCCCGTTAATTACCTACTCTGCTTCAATGGTGTGCGAAACTCAAAGACCGTCGGATATATACACCTACATATGGCATAGGGACATACATGACATACAGGTATATAGTACTGTTACATTTGTGACATACGATATGCAAATATAGTACTGTTACCCATAGATCCTAACAGGGATTATATATACATATGATGGGGAGGAGACTGTACATTAGGAGGTAGGTAGTCAAAGGTGAGGTGGGTTCTAGGAGTAAGGTCAAGTAGTAAGTAGTCTGACCAGTTTGTTTTGTGATGTTTGTAATCTTGTTTTTAGCGCCTTTGAGGTGCTTTGGTACCATGAGGTGCAAGCATAGTCATAGTACCCTTGAATGAGTGCTCCTGCCAGAGTCTTCAGGGTATTCCTGTTTACCAGAGAGGAGATCCGGTACAAGAATCTAGTTTGTTGGTTGACTTTTTTGATTACATTGGATGCCATTTTGTCACAGGAAAGATTTTCCTCTAGGATGGAACCTATGTAATTTCATCTTTCCTTGTGACAATATTGTCACCCACTGTAACTGAGAAGCCGTCGGTCTTGCTGAGTTTGTTATTTGATCCGAAGAGAATGGACTCTGTTTTACCCATGTGTAATGATAGTTTGTTATCAGCGAGCCAGGTGCAGATTCTGCCGAGTTCTGAGCTGAGGGTTTTTTCAAATGTCAAAGCAGTGTTTTAATATTTACAACAACTGTATTACACTATGGACCAAAAGACAATGCCTCACACCAAAAACTGTTTTGCACACATTAATTTAGTTTAACAGTTATTAAGAGTAAATCAATTTGAATATGGCTAACAGTGAGGTCACAGCATAGCCTGTCCATAAAGACAACAAGTCCGCCAGAGATCACAGCATAGTCTGTCTTTAAAGCCACTCTCAAGGAGCACCTACGGGAGACTGCAATTCGAAATTGGCCCCTGTAAATGTCCTAACACAACCCCCTCCAATGTACAGTAAATGTCCTAACCCAGTAATACACGAGACCCTCTTCTTGGGACCAAGTAAGGTTTCGTCGATAATCCAATGTACAGTTTATTTTGTTTGTGATACAAAAAGTGTCCAGAAAAAGAGTGTATATACATTTGACGTAGAAACTGTACATTGGCAATTAGTGTCATTGTCTTTCATACGCTGATTCAATTAAAGAAATTGTATCAATACATTTAAAACATTGTTTGTTTTTCAACCATATCTGTTGACAATATAGGCAACATCCTGCTACCTTTTTCAGCTTCTCTATTTCAAGAAAAGAAAAAAAAATCTGTGCATGGGGCGTTTGGCCTACTGTCATATTACGACTGCACTCCTGACTGTATTGTACCCATTCTGCAATCTGTTAATAACATTTTCAATCAATCAATCAATCAATCAATCAATCAATCAATCAAATGGGGGACCCTGATGGAAACAAGACAAACGTCTTTCTCAGGTCTGCATCCCCTTAACAATTGTATGTATTGAGCCGTACTGTATTGTACCCATTCTGCAATCTGTTAAATAAAGTTTTCATTCATTCATTCATTCATTCATTCATTCATTCATTCATTCATTCATTCATTCAATCAATCAAGATGTGGATATATTTACGCATATATTCCAAGTCAATTATATTGTTTACACTGCCTATTTATATTTTTCTACTGTACTATAATTTGTATTGCCTGTATTTCTTTCTTTCTATTATGAATAGAAACGTTTATTTTCATCTCAAATGAGTAGTTTAAAACGGATACACTTTTATTTTGAATGTGCAAAGTGGGCACGGTCGTTAACTTCCTGGTTTTTAGATTATCTTAATTTCCTCATGTTGAGTTACTGTGATTCTCCAAACGAAATCCCATTTGTTTTTTTATAATGGGTTTATAGATCATCGTTTTGGTTTGGTATTTAGTTTATTTGAATGAATATACATAAATATATATATAATATAATTATAAACATAATGGTTTTACCGTTTTTGCGTCATAAGGGGCTTCACTGTGCGCATGCGCGGGCTCTATGACTGAACCAAGCAACAGGTACTGTACGTAGCATTCTCGGTGTTCCTTCCGACACTTGTTCAATTCGCTATGTCTACATATTGTGAGTTATGGTTTAGTTTTGGTGCTGCAATTTTCACGTGTGTGATAATAACTAGTTTGTCCTGTGTTGAACAGCTAAACTTTAAGTTAATTAATTAGTCTGGTCTGTTAAACATTGGCATGTGGTGTGGAGACGCCATCTTGATGGTGACGACGCGTGTTTGCTTATTGATACCAGCGGTATGAATCGTTGTTTTGTATTTCAGGTTAATTTGGATTGCATTGATAATTGCACACTTTGTTATTATTTCATATGTTTTCTCATGAGTTAAATGTATATGTTTGTAGTACACAACTAGGGTTGCCAACTTGCCATCTTTCACTAATGGAAATAAGGGACACCTGTTTATTTCGGGTTAGGGTTATGTTATTTAATTATTTTGAAATGCATAGAAAACAAACAGTCAGCACTGTTGTAGCTGAGGTTGTGTTTAAGGCGAGACACCCCAGGTGAATAGGCAAATATACTTTTTTTGTTGATTTTGAGATGTTGTTATATTTTGCTTCCTAAACATGTCTTCCATGAAACTAGTGACAATAAAACGTCAATAACACACATTGGTAGCACTTTATAATAACACCCTGTTATAATACATTTATAAGGTATTTGTAGATAATGAACTAATCATGAACAAACCATTTATAATTATATACATTCATAAATGATTATTAAATCATTTATAACTATATTTGTATAACATTTACGATTAGTTCTACATTATTTATAACTCATTATCAACATTGTTTGTACTTGATTTGTTCATCATTAAATAATGTTGTTTAATGTGTAGTAACACATTTGTAGATGCTTTGAAAAATGGATATGAACAAACGACTATAGTCTCCATTTATTTTTCATGTTCAACAAATGATTTGTTAAGACATTCATAAAACATCTATAAATCATTTGCAGATGCTATCGTGGGGGCCAATCTAATGTGAAGCCTATTCATCATTAACAAGTGTCTAATACAGTTAATTATTTGTTTACTTTTTCATCACATGTTACAAATGTTGTAGGCAGCTTTCGGATACACCCTTCTTTGTGACATCAAACAGTGACAGAATTAGGACTAAAGATAAATGCAATTTTATTAACATATAAAATACATGTGCATGACATATAGTGTAACATCGGGGGGCACTAGGACCCAGGAGTACCCTGGCCAGATATTGAAGAGTATCTAGAGAGGAAGTCTCACGCGAGCGAGACTTGACGTCACGTGTGTTGCCGATGCCGTCTGTTTGAATGGAAGCACAAGTTATCCGTGCTTCTCCTGCCGCACGCTTTAATAAGGTATGAACAGGTTAAACACCTTTTTTTGTTGGTAAATCTATTCCGTCATTTCCGACCTACAAACAACTCTTATATGTTGTGTAGACGTTCGTGTAGATGTGGTGGCCGCTTATGGGGGTAAATTTCTATCAAAAATAAACAAACGCAAAAGTAGAATCCACAATCGTAAAGTAGAATCCACAATCGCGTTTGTTTATTTTAGATTTTTGAAATGTACCCCCATAAGCGGCCACCACATCTACACGACCGTCTACACAACATATAAGAGTTGTTTGTAGGTCGGAAATGACGGAATAGATTTACCAACAAAAAAAGGTGTTTAACCTGTTCATACCTTATTAAAGCGTGCGGCAGGAGAAGCACGGATAACTTGTGCTTCCATTCAAACAGACTGCATCTGCAACACACGTGACGTCAAGTCTCGCTCGCAAATATGCAAATATACAGTACAGGGGGTTTGGATGGTGGCCAGTTTCAAATGGCAGCCTCTTAGGTGCTCTTTAAGAGCGGTTTTGAATGTGGGTAGGGATTCACATCTTTTTACGGCTGTGGGTAGGGCGTTCCACATTGTTGTGGCATAATTGCGAAACGTGTTTAGTCCCTTGTTTGTGCCGAATCTGGGTTGCACATGATTTGTGGAGCTCCCTCTGGTTTTGTGGGCATGGTATTCATTGACCTTTGGGAAGTATTTCGACATGTAGTACATGGGTACCTTAAGAACCTTGACGTAAGTGGTTGTACTAGCTACCATAGATGATCCAATATACTTTCATAATAATCTCCTGAACACGGAGATGCCAATCTCAAGTCGATCGGCACTTTCTCTATTGGATCATGTCTCCAGCACCCCCACAGCCGTAGCTACAACCACTTACGTCAAGGCTCTCATCCACATTCATTAATTTTCACCCCCACATGATTTCAGAAGTGTTGCTGTGCTCTATACAGGCATCACGTGACCAGTTCGCGCAGAGTAGTTTCTTTGTTGTAAATGCAAAATGGGGGAGAATAATTTACTGTTTTTTTTGTAAAAAATATATACTTGTTCTATTGATAAAAATAGTCCTGATTGATTAACGGGAAAAGTCATATATTTGTGGTTATTTGGCCACAGGCGTCACCTGGGGTGGATTTAGGATTGTAGGAGATCCGGGGCTTAGCCCAGATGGGGAATGAAATGCACACACGGCAGCGTGCAGGGAAACATTTAGCTGCGACACCACAACCGTTCATTTAAGAGGTTAACTTACCACCACGTAAAGCGGACAAAGGGCACTAGAGAACACTTATAAATCCACACACTTTAATGAAGCAAACAAATGCCTCAATCAAACTTACCTTTCATACAAGAGTTGCAGCTCAAAGTGCTTCACAGCAGTAAAAAAAAAAAAAAAAGAGCAATGCATAACGTGCACTGCAGACATAAAATAAGCATGGATTAGTTGATTAATCTAAACCATTAATTTAATTAAACAACAATTGATTATATTTGCAATTTAATATTTCAAAATGTTTAATGAGTAACACAGCCTAGGGTGTAGGCAATGGAGTCAGAGTTCAGAGTTTGTATGGTTGCAGACGAGCGCAAAGTGCCCATAGTGTGTATCTATGTTCTATCTGTGATCATCTGTCTTTGTTCAGGTTCCATCAGGAGAGACCAGTCTCCCCTGTACCCAGCTGTGTGTTCATAAAGAGTGACTGGTCCATGGATAAACCAACTTCAAAGATGGACACCAGTCACAAGAGAGGTCAGATCTCATGACATATTCAGTCTCTCAGTTCCAGATGTATTTCTATAAGGGACCAGTGCTCTGCATGCTGTACTGTTTACCATGTATGTTTTCTGAGAGTTTCACATCTGTGATTGAATTGACACTTTCCTCAGATGTTGTTGATATAGTGTATTAGTAGTAGGGGTGTAACGGTACGTGTATTCGTCACGTGAATTTACGGTTTGGGCGTTACGGTACATCCAGGCATACGAAGAATACGTCTCATACCACTAGGTGAAACTAGGGTTGCACATTTGACAAATGTATGCTCAATGGGCCTCATTCAACAATACTCTCTTATTATTTTTCTTATATTCTTGCTTACCTGTCTGTTAAGAGAACAATAAGAAAAGCCACCGCCACATTCATCAAGCCATTATTTTTTTTTATATATTTTATTTTACATTTTTCAGAACATACAGACACACTCAGACAGTGAAAGTAAAAAAAATGCATTAAAGAAAAAAAACAATAATAACAAATTTCTTACATTTGCTATTACAACACGGTTACCAGCCATACATGACTGAGAAATATTGTGTTTGGGGTCCCTCATAGGTAGGGGTGGGAATCACCAGTTTCATCATGATACGATACGATATAGATTCTTTGGACAACGATACGATATTTGCCGATATCACAAAGTCTCTCACGATACAATACGATACGATTAGATTCAGGTGCCCGCGATCGATATGAGATGATATCATATGCCCATTTAACACAATCAGTAACATTTAGATCAACAAAAAAAAGGTAATGAAAATATCATTTGACATTTGTATTTTTGAGCTCTTCCAGACATTTAAAGGAAAATCAATCTATTGTTTTTAATACAAATAGACCTCCTGTTCACTGTAAAGTGCCACGTTTTTATATATTGAGCTTTAAACTTTAAGCTACATTTTTTGGAACTCAAAACTCACAACCTCCCTCTCCCAAACCGTTCCTACAACAATTTGTTGATGTTGCATGATCATGTATATGCCTAAATTTATTATGTATTATATTGTTTATGTTTAAATAACATTTAAACATCAAACTCCTCTGACCTCATCTGGTCTTTCCAAAGACGCGCGCGCACACACACACACACAGAAAAGGAGAATGCTATGCTGTAACATCTACACACACGGAGCTACTGCTGTTGTTCTTGGGCGGATATGAGACTCGCCACAGGATTTTCAAAATAAGAGTATCGATATGAATCGATCTTATTACATCGCATCGATCCGATTCGATTGTTGATAATTACATCGATGTATCGATCTGGATCGATGTATCGTCCCACCCCTACTCATAGGGGGACTGTGAGATCAGACGGGCGAATCAGCTGCCGCCTCTAGCCTCATCGAGATAGGCTAAGAACGGGTCCCAGATTTTTGAAAACCTTTTAAGTGAATCGGTTCTCAGGAACCTTAGTCTCTCCATCCGTATGACAGAGGTCATGTCCGCCATCCACAGTTGGAAAGAAGGTGCTGAGGAGGACTTCCACTCCATCAGTATTTGTTTTTTAGCAACCGTTGTCCCCAGTGTCAAAGATTGTTGTACAGCTGTAGGAAAGCTCAGAGAGGACTCAGAGCAGCCGAAGATGGCGAGCTCTGCCCCCGGCTGTATAGTTATCTTGTAGGCCTATTTTGGCCCAGAATCCTGTTAGTGAAGGGCAAAACCAGAAGGCATGAGAAAGTGTACCCTCTGATACCTGGCACCTGTCGCACAGAGGGGTAGATCTTGTGCAATCTATGCTTGGAGTAGTGGAGACGATGCACAACTTTAAATTGGATCAGCTGGTGTCTACTATTGACTGAGCCAAGTTGTACTATAGACAGACTCCTATCCCATACAATATCAGATAGATCAATACAGAGTTCCTCCTGCCATTGTTCTTTAATCTTCTCAGTAGAGGCCATATTACAGTTGTCAAACAGACACACAAACCTAGAGATGAGGTGCTTGGAGTGGGGAGGGCTCAGAAATATATCAAAGAAAGAATGTTCAATTGGGAGCTCTTCGAAAGCCTGAACTTTGGATCTAACATAATTTCTGACTTGTAAAAATCTGAGCCAGTTGGTGCCGGGCAACTCAAACTTCCTCTTTAGTAGATCGAAGGATGCAAAGTGACCGTCTATGTATAAGTCCTTAATGGAAGCTAGCCCCTTCCCACTCCAGGCAAGGTAACCCCCGTCTGTCCATGGAGCCGAAAAAGTGTGATTAAAACAGATTGGTGCATGGATAGAAACATCTGGTAGGCTCAAAGCACCCCTGATTTGATTTAAAATTCTGACAGAGTTTTCCACGACAAAACTTAGTTTCAAGCTTCTTAAGATCCCGGGTACCCCTGGTTTGACAAATAGCATAGCTGGCAAGGATGAGTTAATAAGGGAATTAGCCTCCATTCTCAGCCACAAGGGGGCCCCAGGAGTCAATTCACCTGTTGTCCCCTGCCGCCAGTACATCAGAGCCCTTACATTGGCAGCCCAGTAGTAGTGCCTAAATACTGGCAAGGCCAGCCCTCCCTCAGATCTAGGTTTTTGCAAGTGCATCTTTGAGATTATGTGATTCTTATAATTCCAGATGTAAGACAGAATTACAGAGTCCAGTTCCTTGAAAAAAGACTTTGTGAGAAATATGGGAAGATTTTGACAAAGGTATAGGAATCTGGGGAGAGAAACCATCTTGACAGAGTTTATGCGGCCTATCATGGAGAGGGGTAGCACTTTCCAATTTTCAATGCATTGTTTTAGCCTTGAAACATAGTCGGCAAAGTTCAATTTAAATATTAATTTAGGATCTTTGGGTATGGTCAGACCAAGATAGGTGAGGCGATCTTTTGTCAATTTGAATGGGAGATTTTCCAGGAAACCGGGAGTGAAGGTGTCAGAAAGAGGCATAAAGTCACTCTTTGTCCAGTTAAACAAAATGGCGCCGCAACGAACGGCTGCCTCTCTGATCGCTCCGTCGAGACTGTGCTTTCTTTTGTTAATTCTTATAGTATTAAGAGTTTTATTTGCACCTACTGTTGGTGCATTATATGTGTATGACCGTCAGTCAATCATTGACATTGGATTAAGGAAAACTTACCGATTGGATTGCTCTCTGGAACGTATTGCAGAACAGCAGCAGTGGCCCGCTGAGATCCTTTGTTGTGGCCGTGGCCAAAGCCAGGAAAGGCCGCGACGACGTGGGAAGAGAGCCGGGGTCCGGAACAGACTGAGGTCCAAACGACACAGAACCACATTGCCCAGCATATTGTTGGCCAATGTGCAATCGATAGGAAATAAACTGGACGACATCAGAGCACGGATCCAATTCCAGAGGGACATTCGGGACTGTAATGTCCTCTGTTTCACAGAAACTTGGCTGTCTCCTGATGTCCCGAATCATGCAATAGAACCGCAGACCACTTCTTTGTCCTCCGCAAAGACCGGACGGCGGAGTCACTAAGGACGAAGGACGATCATTGCCTTCATGATAAACAAGGAGTGGTGCGATATAGGCAACGCAAAGGAATTGTCTAACCACTGCTCCCCAGACCTGGGCCCTCATGCATCAACGTGTTCTACGCACAGATCTGTGCGTAACCCGTGCGTACGATCATTTCTAAGCAAAGAGTGGGATTCATCAATTTGAACTTGAACTTGACTTCGTGCGTACATCTACGCACAGGTCAGACCTGGCGTACCTAGCTCCCAGTGGTAGAATATATTATTACAACAAGGAAATGAGCTTCTGTGCATAATAACACTGGATGTTCTGTATGAACCGTAGTTCATTATAGTTCATTGTAAGATAGCAACAGTAGTGTAATTATGGTCAAAACCCTATAAATAGCATTTGGAATAATAGATCTTTCTCTCAGAATGAATGCAGCATGGTTTATATAGCGTTATCGGAATATACGGGGTGTAGGCTACTGACTGACTGCGCTCCGCGTAGCTTGATTGATTGATTGATTGAAAAGTTTATTAACAGATTGCAGAATGGGTACAGTACAGTACAGCTCAGTACATACAATTGTTAATTGGGGATGCAAACCAACTTTCGTCCTGTTTACATCAGGGTCCCCCATTTTCAATTCATCATAAATCATAAAGCTCAACTCGTTATTATTTTGCGCACAGACCGCCGAAACACGGGAACGCTTTGATTATATTTAAAAGGCTTTACGTTAAACGAAACAAGTGGAATTTCGAAGCTGTAAGCAGAATAAGTCATATGAATATAGTGTTCTTCCCCCTTTTTACTGTACAAGAAAGAATAGAAAACGCATTGCAATGACACCATGCAGATAGTGGACAGACTATATGATGGGATTCAAGTTCGCGTTTTTGTTGCTCATAGGCATGCTGTCAGAGTATGATATCTTAATCAAACATTCTAGAACATTTGTTGTCACAGATCATGTCCTAATGGAACATAGGCTATGGCATGGATCGTGATATTGTGTGGACTGTTATTATTACTGTACGGCGGTACCACCCATTGTGACAGCAGCCTTGAGTCCCGCACACAAACATGATGGAATTCAAGTTCATGTATTGAAAGGCAGGATACATCATACATGCAGTGAGATTCATTGTTCTTGTATATGCTCTCGTATTATATTGTTTATATAGGCTACCCAATACTGACATCAAAGTAGATTGTAGTATGCCTCTAGAAATCATATGCAGCAGGTAGAAAATTGACGGGAGATCCATCGCGATTTGGAATAGAATTGAGGAGAACTTTAATCCGTGGGTATTAATCAAACAACACGGGAAAAGGCAGTCATATTCCAGCGCGGTCTTTATTAGCCGACAACAAAATAGATGCCTCTAAAAATCATATAGCCAATCGAACACAACTAATAAAGGCATTCATATTACAGCACGGTTATAATGACACACAACCAACGCCAAACAGTGGTCAACGAACGGTCTTTATTAGTATTTTGAGCTGTCCAGGCAGAATTGCAGCAATGGTCTTAGGGAGCCGTTGATATCTGACATCACCGTTTACAAGTCCGCCTTTTATTTATCCCATAAATCATAATACGCGATAGTGTCTTCTTGGTTCGACAGCAGTGAATTCTCTGTGGAGTTTCTCGGCGTCCCGCTCGGGTCGGTCTATTATTTCACATCCCATGGGGGGTGTTTCCTCATTTTCATGACCATATATGGATAATCATGCACGAGCATTGACGGTAGAACAAAGTGGTATTCATCAACACGGCAGGGCATAGAGCCTGCGTACGCACGTGTGATGAATGCCGACTTCCCTGTGCGTACGCTAGTTCTACATTCCGTGCTTACGTGTGGAAGTAGGTCAAGTTCTACGTCCACGTTGATGCATGAGGGCCCTGGAGTTTATCGCGATCAAATGTCGACCCTTCTTTCTTCCGAGAGAGCTGTCGCATCATACTCATCGGAGTGTATATCCCACCACACGCGAGCACTGGGACCGCACTTTCAAAACTTCACGACGAGGTAAACAAACTCCAGACAGCAAACGTTGACGCTGCCATTGTGGTTCTGGGCGATTTCAACAGCGCGCGTCTTAAAAAGGTGTTGCCGAATTTCTATCAGCATGTGACCTGTCCCACCAGAGGCGAGAACATATTAGACCATGTATACTCGCAATTTAAGAATGGGTACAAGTCACAGGCTCTTAGTCCATTCGGTAAGTCCGATCACGCCGCCATATTTCTTTTGCCAAAGTATAAACAAAGTCTCAAGCGAACGCCGGTGGTCTCGCGAGAGGTTAAGCGTTGGACCGTGACGTCAGAGGAGTCACTCCAAGCTGCACTTGAATGCACAGACTGGAGTGTATTCCGTGATAACACAGCCAATATTAACGAATACACTGAAACGGTGCTTGACTATGTCTGTACTCTGGTAGAAGAAACAATCCCCTCCACCACAATTAAAATCTACCCAAATCAAAAGCCCTGGGTAGACAAATCCGTCCGTGAGGCTCTGAAAGTGCGCACATCAGCATACAACACCGGGCTGGTGACAGGCAACATGGAAGAACACAAGATGGCAAGATACAACGTCAGGAGAGCAGTAATAGAGGCAAAACGGCATTACAGGGATAAAGTTGAACTTCAGTTTGAACAGGCTGACTCTAGAGGCATGTGGCAGGGCCTCAGAACAATGACCGATTACAAAGGCACCTCCCTCAAACTGAACAGTGACATCTCCTTAGCAAATGATCTCAATTCCTTCTATGCGAGGTTTGAGGCTGTGAATAAAAACACCAGCCTACAAACCACGGCAATGGGGGGGGGGGGGGGTCTGCTGATGGAGACTCAGTGTTCAGGGTAACAGAGCATGAGGTGAGACGGATCTTTAAAAAAGTGAATATCAGGAAGGCAGCAGGACCGGACGGCACCCCCGGCCGCGTCCTAAAAGTCTGTGCCGACCAACTGGCCCTGGTATTCACTGACATCTTCAACCTGTCCTTGGAACAGGCTGTCATCCCCACCTGTCTGAAGAAGTCCACCATCATCCCTGTACCCAAAAAATCTACGCCCGCTTGCCTCAACGACTACCGCCCTGTAGCCCTCACCTCCATAGCCATGAAGTGCTTTGAGAAGCTAGTGAAGGGCTACATCTGTTCCTCCCTCCCCATCAACCTGGACCCTCTGCAATTTGCATATCACCCCAACAGGTCCACGGAGGACGCCATAGCCCATGTGCTGCACACAGCAGCATCACACCTGGACAAGAGGCAGGGGAACTATGTGAGAATGCTGTTCATCGACTACAGCTCAGCATTCAATACCATAGTCCCCTCCAAACTCATAGCCAAGCTCAGGGACCTGGGCTTGAACTATGACCTCTGCCAGTGGGTCTTGGACTTCCTGACGGGCAGACCCCAGGTGGTAAGAGCAGGCAACTGCACCTCCTCATCCATCACGCTCAACATAGGGGCCCCCCAGGGCTGTGTTCTGAGCCCCCTCCTCTACTCCCTGTACACACATGACTGCGTAGCACAGCGGAACAACAACACCATCATCAAATTTGCTGATGACACAGTAGTGGTGGGCCTGATCTCTGCCAATGACGAAAGGGCCTACCTGGAAGAGGTAGAGAACCTGTCACAGTGGTGTCAGGAGAACTGCCTCTCCCTGAACGTCAGCAAAACAAAAGAGATGATTGTGGACTTCAGGAGGTCGGGGGTCAAGGACTACAGCCCCCTCAGCATCGACGGGGCACCGGTTGAGAGAGTGAACAGTTTCAAGTACCTCGGAGCCCACATATCCGAGGATTTGACATGGACCACACACATTAACAGTGTTGTGAAGAAGGCACGACAACGCCTCTACTTCCTCAGACGCCTAAGGAAGTTCCAAGTCAGTCAGAAGATCCTTAGGAACTTCTACTCATGTACAATAGAGAGCATCCTGACTGGCAACATCACCTCCTGGTTTGGGAATAGCACTGCACAAGACCGTAGCAGACTACAAAGAGTGACACGTTCAGCCGAACGCACAATTGGAGGGGGGCTTCCCACCCTCCAGAACATTTACAACAAGCGGTGCAAGGGGAAGGCTAAGAGAATTATTAAGGACTCGAGCCACCCGAACAACTGCCTCTTTGAACTGCTGCGGTCAGGCAAGCGATACCGGAGTCTTAAGGCGAGCACAGAAAGACTCAGAAGAAGCTTCTATCCCCAGGCCATCAGGCTGCTAAACGAACAATAAACACTATGCAACAACCATCAAATGCACACAGCACACACACCCACACGCACACACTCACTTAAACAAACAACACACTGCAGCACCCACTCTCCACACTATAGATCTCACAAACACACTTTATATTTATTGATAAAGGATTTGCACTACAACTCGTACACCTACTGTAAATTGTACCTAAATTGCACCTCATCCCATTTCTGCCTTGCACTATATAGTATTGTATATTAGTACACTGCACAGTATTGTATATTATATGGTAACTCAGTTACGTCTATTCTGCATCGAACATTGTACATATGTCTATACTGAACACTGTGACCTCATTTTTTTACTTCTAATTTACATGCTATACTATTTTATTTCATACTTATCTTGTCTTGCACAGTCTCTGGAGCGTAACAGTAAGAAGCATTTTGTATAAAAGTATTCTGTACTTCTGTATGACAACTATTAATGAAACTTGAAACTTGAAACTAATTGTGTATCCGGATAGCTCACCGAAAGAGGTAATTAATTCTAAAAGAGGGGGAATCGATATCTCTGAATTGTGTAGGTATAATATTACATCGTCAGCATACAAGCTGATGCGTGTCTCGACGCCTCCAACTTTCAAGCCTACAAGACTTGGGTGACTGCGTATTTTTAGGGCAAGGGGTTCGAGCGCAACGGCGAAAAGCGCCGGCGAAAGAGGGCAATCCTGCTGGACAGAACGGAGCAGTGGAAATCTGGTTGACTTCTCCCCGTTGGTTATAACTGAACATGTTGGACTGGCATATATGAGCTTTACCCAGGATATAAATGTATCACCAAACCCGAATCTATGCAGTGACTCAAACATATAAGGCCACTCAACCTGATCGAACGCCTTCTGTGCGTCAAGTGATAAAATCGCAGCACCCCTGGTCCGACTATGACCAGCATACATGGTGTTGAGGAGGCGTCTGACATTGAAGAAGGAAAATCTATTCGGAATGAACCCTGTTTGGTCAGGGTGAATGATGGTTGACAGGTGTTTATTTAGTCGAACAGCCAGCATTTTAGTAATTACCTTTCTGTCGAAATTTTGGAGTGCTATGGGTCTGAAACTGGCCGGGTCTACTTCCTCCTTCCCCTTTTTTAATATGAGGGCAATATTAGCTTCGTATAATGTTTTGGGTAGGACTCCGTCCTTCTCAGAACTGGATATCATTCTGAGGAGGAGTGGTGCGAGAATGTCACAGAATTTCTTGTAAAATTCACAGGGTGTCCGCGGATCCTTAAAAAGTCTTAAAAGGTCTTAAATTTGTTTATCAATTATTAAGGCCTTAGTTTGTCTTAAAATGTCTTAAATCCATTTTCAGAGGTCTTAAAAATGCCATAGAAAGGAAAGATAAAATCCCATGTCATCTTATGTTTTATTATGAAATCTGGGGGAAAACTATAACGGGAGATAAAGTTTGACTTTTCATTGTAGAATCACGCAGACCGGAATGGGGCGGAACCAACACAACTCCTTGTGTAATGTGTTGGCCGGGGAACCATTTCAGCAACGGAGTCTAGCTAACGTTAGCAAGGCGAAGCGATAACGCTAACGTGATTGATTGATTGAGTGAAAAGTTTATTAACAGATTGCAGAATGGGTACAGTACAGTACAGCTCGATACATACAATTGTTAAGAGGATGCAGACCTGAGAAAGACTTTCGTCTTGTTTCCATCAGGGTCCCCCATTTTCAATTCATCATATGACACACATGACATACAGATAGACAGTACTGCTACATCTATACTCAAGTTTACATCAGGGTCCCCCATAAACGCACCCGTGTATTGAAGCTTCTGTAGCATGTCACAGTATACCTACGTTTAGTTTAGTTTAGCATTTGCACTCGTTAATATGGGAAACTAAGTGCCAATTTAATGAGAACTGGCTCGACAATCCACTGTTTGCGCGATGGTTGGTCCCAGTCAAAGACCATTACAAGCCCCGCTGCAAAAAAAAAAAGAGCAGTCGCGTCGCACATGCTGAGCGTTCTGCAAAAACCGCCTGCAAAATACTATTTCGCATTTATTTTCGGCCCCTGCCTCCACACCAGCTGCGCAATCTCAGGTAGGACTATAACATCTGCACCAACAGAAGTCCGGATAACATTCGGCTCCACGCCAAAGCTTGAAGCTGAGGTCTTAACTTGAAAATAATCTATTCACGGATGTAAACAAGGACACGTTTGTGTTTATGTTCGATGAGATCTTCACCCACTATGTATTTTTTCCTCCCACCCACCCCCTCCTAATGACGTACAGTATCCTCCCATGTATGTTAGGATCTATGGGTAACAGTACTGTATATTTGCATATCGTATATGTCACAAATGTAACGGTACAGTACTATATACCTGTATGTCCCTATGCCATAAATGGCATGTATGTTGAGTATGTCATAAATGTCACTATGAATTGAAAATGGGGGACCCTGATGTAAACAAGACAAACGTCTTTCTCTGGTCTGCATCCCCTTAACAATTGTGTGTATTGAGCCGTACTGTATTGTACCCATTCTGCAATCTGTTAAACAAAGTATTCATTCAACAAAAACCACAAAAACAAAACAACTGGATGAATGAATGAAAACTTTATTTAACAGATTGCAGAATGGGTACAATACAGTACGGCTCAATACACACAATTGTTAAGGGGATGCAGACCAGAGAAAGACGTGTCTTGTTTACATCAGGGTCCCCCATTTTCAATTATAGTGACATGACATTTATGACATACTCAACATACATGACATCATGACATGTATGGCATAGGGCAGGGCTATTCAACTAAATTGTTCAGGGGGCCACATTGTCAGAAACCCAAGGGGCCAGGGGCCGGACTGCCACGGCGCCTCCCCGTGCTATGAATATATGTACACTTGACACAACACGCAACCACATTTTCACAACTTTTATTTAACTACATTGCAAAAGTAGTATACTTTTCAAAAAAAGTGCTTCATTTATGTGCCACATCTGCAACATCTCCTGCAAAAAGTGCTTCATTTATGACTGTGCAACAACTGCAACATCTCCTCTTCAACATTTCAATATAAAAATAAAATAAAAAACAAACAAGTGCATGATGTGCATCTGAACATTCTAACATCAACACTTGAACAAAAAAACACATTTATAGTGCAGCTGAGCTTATGAAAAAGTGCTTCATGTCTGTGCAACAACAGCAAATCACAGCATCTTATTAGGACTTATTGTCGACTCTTAACGCTCAAACATCAGGGGGGTGGGGGGCAGACAGGCCTAGCCTACATACACACATCTAATGAGAGCGATTGCACTTCTTTGACTGGGCAATGGCAGAGAAAGAGGGTTCATAGGAAGTGAGGGCTACCCGCAAACAGTGATGCAAATGCTCATTTGTCAAGGAGGCACGGTTGCTTGTTTTAATGGCATTCATGTGAGAGAAACTGGATTCACAGGTGTATGTTGAGCCAAACATTGTTAGCACAGATATTGCCAGCGTTTTTATTTTGGGGAATGTCTTGACATGAATACACTTTATCCAAAATGTTGTGGTGGATTCATTCTCAAGTGCCTGCTTCAGAGCAGATGATGCTTGCATGTCAATTATTTCAAGTTGCAGGAGACCTTCATCAATGTGAAGTGATGCAAGGAACTCTTGTCCTTTTGTGGAAATAGCAGCTACATTGGCAAATGGGTTGCTCACAAAATGCATCAATTCTCTGGACATGTCAAATTCATCAAATCGACTTGCAAAGTTTTCCCTCAATTTATCAATGAAATCTGTCATTAATTTAGTGACTTTTGGCTCAATTGTGCGTGTTAACGTTGACATGAAAAGAAAAAAGTTAAAAAAATAATATTTTTTTTTTGTTTTTTTTAAAAAGAATTTATTATCATGTAATCTTTGGCGGGCCGGTCAGAATCATCCCGCGGGCCGGATCTGGCCCGCGGGCCGCCAGTTGAATAGCCCTGAGGTATAGTATTGCCAAAGAATGTTTAGACGGACTAAAGTCATTATATAGACTATCTCTGGTATTATTTATTTTGATAGTCAGTGAATTTACTTTTAGTAAATGTCTCTATCTCTCTCTCTCTCTCTCTCTCTCTCTCTCTCTCTCTCTCTCCCCCCTTCACTCAGATGAGTCCGACGGTCTGTTCGGCGAGTATGACGACAACAACGGCAATGTGGAAGAAGAAGACGGCTCCATGTCGGACGGCGGGTGGCGGAGCCGCTACCTCATGTACCGCAACCCGCTGAACCAGCAGCTGGTATGCATGGTGTGCGGGGCCCTCCAGTACTCGGACAGCCTGGATTGCGTGCGCGCCCACATCGAGGAGACCCACCCGGACACCCCGAACCTGGAGGCACCGGAGCGCAGGCGCATCCTGGAGGCCTGGGACGAGCTCGACTTGGACGAGCAGGTGTCCTGCCATTTTGCTCTTATGGCGTGCTCAGGTTGGGATTCCTTTCATCTCATTCAAACCTTTTATTTATTCTCAAAAGGACAATTGAGGTCACCCTCATTTTCAATGTCGTCGAGACTTTACAGACTTTTCAATGCATAAATTTTTTCAATACTATAATAATAATAAATATGAATGACTCTATAGCACCTTTCACACATGGGCCGCAGCCCAGAGTACCCCACAGCAACTAGTATACAATTTACATAAAACTAGCACACAATTGACTGAATAAAAACAATGCATAAATTGCAGACATAAGAATAGGTATAAAAGACAATAAAAGTAGTGCAACGTAAACATGCAGACAAGTTTGTTTATAATTTTTTTTTACTTTATTTATTTTTATTTATAGCATTTTCAGCTTTTTCTGGCCACGCAGGACCGATAGAGGGAGAGAGGGAGAACGGGAGGAGAGGTAGGGAAGACATGCGGCAAATGGTCGCCATGACTGGGAAATGAACCCGGGACGACCGCTTCGCGACTCAGTGCGCTATGTGGTGTGCTACTGGAGCGCCCCAAGTTTGTTTATTAATTATCACAATAAAATACACATACTTTACGGTGAAATGCTTGGTTCTGTATGAGCCCCTGAGAGTGTGCTTCATACAGTAAAAAAAAAAGTAAGTAAAGAGGAATATACAATATACACGTATTGCAATAAATGCACACAATATGCATTGATGAAAGCGTCTGGTAAGATCATTAAGCATCTCTATGTGTGTGGCTCTAAAGCACATACAAGTGAAAAGAAGAACGTACTTCTTCAGCTCCTTTCTTTCACATAGAATGGTCCAAAACAATCTATGCCACAATATGTGAACGGAGGTGTCATTTCCACTCTGTAGTGGACTTGATTATTTGGATTCTGTTTGCCACAAAGTAACACATGAAACCGCCGGGCATCGTTGTTTATATATCCCAGGACGACCTTCGAGTCTGTCCAAAAATATTCTTGGAAATTGTCGATTTCAAGAAAAATGTTTAGCACAACGCTTGTTCTTGCTGCTACCACTTGAAGGAAATCACTGGTTTTCATTTGGTTATAACATGTAGGTTAAGTACATATCTATATAGATATTGTATGTTATTCAGATTCAGATTATTTTATTCACCATATTATACAGGTACAAATGGAACGTGATTTGACATTTCAGTGCATGATTTTTTCACAAATAGGAATAAACATAATAATAATAATGATAAATAAATAAGTGCAAAACAGGACGGAACAGTGAGACAACAATAAGACAGTAAACTGCAGTGGTTGGGGACATGGATACAGTGCAGCACAGTACAAGTCCAGAGGTCAGGCCCTAGCAGCTCGCCATAGAGGGGGGGAGCAGGGGGACACCTCACTCATTTACCAGGCGAGCTGCTGAGGGGAAGAAGCTGAGTCTATGGCGGGATTTTAATGTCTTGGGCAGCCGTAGCCGCCTGCCGTGGGGGAACATAATGAAGAGGCTGTGACCCGGGTGGGCGGGGTCTGCCATGATCTTCCTCGCCCTCCTCAAGGCCCTGGTGGAATGTAGGGACTCGAGGGAAGGAAGGGGGCAGCCGATATAGTGTGTATCAGACAAGTTAGAGACAAAGACAGGGCCTGTGGGAGTGATAAGAAGCTAGGGAGAGAGTCGAGGTCACTCATAGCCATGAGGAACGTAAACATCTATTAGGAGATAGGGCGGTGTTGCTATGGGCTAGCAGCCGTTGCTAGGGAAATAGACTATAGCTGTGAGTTCTTCCGGTTTGAGTCAGACGAGGTTGCTATAGTGACACAAAGATAGTGGTCGCCATGCCAATGCAGATAAGGAGCGGCTAGGGGGAAAGCCGTTGCTATAGTAACGAAGTGAGTTAGACATCGCGAGAGATAGAGACTTTAAGACATTAACCTCTTAAGCCCGGAGCCCTATTTTCTGAAAATCCGCCTAAAATACATACCTAAGTAGATGGAAGATTGCTCCACTTCTACAAGGTCCCTTTGCATGTTCTTGGTATCTAGGGACATCTATGGACCTCAGTGAATGTATTCCTAGTGTCAGAAATACTGTGTCTAAGGGGGCGGCTAAGTGGCGCAGTGGGCAAGGCGCTCGCCACTAATGCAGGAGATGCTGGGTTCGAGCCCAGCTCTCGGCATTGCTACCAGCTTGGCTGGTCGTTCATACTAACGCAATTGGCAGTGTTAGAGGGTGGGAAGCTGGTGGGTGGGGATCGGACGTTGTGGACAGCGACTCTTACAGGTCGGTTGGTGCGCCTGCGCAGTAGAATCAGGAAGCAACGGGGGCGGCGTGTCCCTCCCACGCAGACCCTCGCCGCTGAGAGATCGCGCTGTGCAGGTGAAAAGATGCGACAGCTGCCTCCTCGTGTACCGGAGGGGACAAGTGATGCAAGGCTCGTTCAGTACCTTCTTGAAATTACCCCAAATTTAATTAAATTAATAAAGGAAAGATGATTAAACAGAAGGTTTTGTAGATACAGTACTATAGCCATCCGGACCCATGTAATTTTAAATATTATTATAGAATATAGAATATGAGGCCTATAAATGACCTTAAACGATTTGAAGAGCAGGCATTTCTGCATGATATGTACAATAGTGACAGATTGACTTGGCAGAGTCAGTTTAATCCATACTGTTGAGACTCTAGAGCTCTAAGAAATAAATGCACACAGTGCTCCAGAGTGTGACCATTTAGTAGCATTTTGTGAGCATTTAAGATATTTTATTGCTCCTAAAAATGATAACTTGTAGCACCAGTGCGACTTGCAAATATACCCCTGTTTTTTAATCATACAATTGTAGAACTGAACGAACATATGCGGTACCTACACCGTATGTCGCGTTCACTTCTCGTTCAATTTACTTCTCTGTAGAAATGCCAGCTCACTCTGTTGCTGTCTCCAGTGTGTGTCCTCGCTTGTAGTGCCATCGCAAGGATCACAAAAAGTATGATTCGGATTGGATGGTTTTTCAAGTATTAGCTGAAAGCATATTAATTCATTAACACACTTAGTCTATTATCAATTAGACCTGTTTGTTAATTCTAAGTTGCTCCCATACGAGGTGTGTCTGTAACCTTCTCACTCCGGTGTTATGAAAGAGTTGTGTTCAGGCTTGCTCTGGAGGTCCATCCCTCTGTGTAGACCTAGTAGTGTAACCTATAGTGCAGCGGTTCTCAAACTACGGGTCACGACCCAAAGTGGGGTCGCGGGTAGGTGACAGTGGGCATTGGCAAAAAAGAAAAAAAACTCATATCGAGTTTTCCACCCGGCAGCTGTGTGTATTTGCCATGTCTCGCCCCTTCTTCAACGGAGGCCGACACAGTATTCCAATACACATCTCACTACATCCTGCGCATGTATAATCGCGGGAGGGGGCCGGGGGTGTGGTCTTTTGTGTGTAACCTGGACTCGCAATGGATAGGTTTGTTGTCAGAAGCGGTGCCGGTTGGTCACGATGAAATGGGCTCTGCACATAGCCAGCTGCTATACCACACTGAAGCGAGGTGGCAGAGTATTAAATCGCCTTTTTTAACTCGGAGAAGAAGCGCAGATTTTCCTTGCAGACAAAAACAACTGATTGGAGAAATGTGCTGATAATGAGCTGGATTACGAAACTCCGTTAGTGACACTCCAGGTTAATCAGCAGAGATTTTGGGGTAATTCGTTTTTTGTGTGACGAGCTACTGAAAGTCAAGTTCACTGGACAACAGGCCCTCGCAAAATTCTGGATATCAGTCCGGAACGAGTACCCAGTGTTGTGTAATGCTGCACTGAGAAAGCTTGTCCCCTTCTCAGCAACATACCTCTGTGAGGCCGGATTTTCAGAGTAGCAGTGGATCTCCGCCAAAGCGCACGTGATCGCATTTTCGTTTCATGTTCTGGCAACATATTTTGGCTAAATATGCCTCGTTTTATAAATGTGTATACAGAAACAATTCCGTCGCTTTTGTTGATTATGAATTAATTTCATTGATAACATAGTGCTGTAATTTCATTTTCTAATAAATATGCATGATCAAGTTCAACAACGTGTGCTTTTATTTTGATATTCCTTATTTCCACGTTGAAATTACGCGATACATTAAGTGTGGGGTCGCCAAAAAAATTCCTAAATCAAATTGGGTTGTGGTATAAAAAAGTTTGAGAACCCCTGCTATAGTGTATACCTAGTAGTGTAACCTATAGTGTAGCCCAGGGCTATTCAACTAAATTGTTCAGGGGGCCACATTGTCAGAAACCCAAGGGGCCAGGGGCCGGACTGCCACGGCGCCTCCCCGTGCTATGAATATATGTACACTTGACACAACACGCAACCACATTTTCACAACTTTTATTTAAAGGGGAACTATTTTACTATTTCTTTCACTATTTGGGCACTTTTACACAATTCCTGTGGGTTTATGGAACACCTCTGTAATTTTTTTTTTTTTAATTCATTGTTTTGTATTTCTAATCAAGTACTCAAAAACAGCATTTTTCTACCTCAAGATCTTAAGCCGTTTTGAGCCTGGGCTCCAACCACAGTGGGAACTGTGTGGAAACTCAGCTGATTATCATGCAGCGGTGTCTCTTTGACATCACAAATCAGCACATTTTCAGATGACTCAGTTCAGTGAGGGTGAATATTGTGAGAGGAGAATTGGAAGAATGTGCCAATATGAGAATTAGAGACATAGATCATATTAATATAAGTCCACATAGCTAGGAAACAATGCTAAACACTGAAAAAGGCCATTTATAAGATAGTTCCCCTTTAACTACATTGCAAAAGTAGTATACTTTTCAAAAAAAGTGCTTCATTTATGTGCCACATCTGCAACATCTGCAAAAAGTGCTTCATTTATGACTGTGCAACAACTGCAACATCTCCTCTTCAACATTTCAATATAAAAATAAAATAAAAAACAAACAAGTGCATGATGTGCATCTGAACATTCTAACATCAACACTTGAACAAAAAAACACATTTATAGTGCAGCTGAGCTTATGAAAAAGTGCTTCATGTCTGTGCAACAACAGCAAATCACAGCATCTTATTAGGACTTATTGTCGACTCTTAACGCTCAAACATCAGGGGGGTGGGGGGCAGACAGGCCTAGCCTACATACACACATCTAATGAGAGCGATTGCACTTCTTTGACTGGGCAATGGCAGAGAAAGAGGGTTCATAGGAAGTGAGGGCTACCCGCAAACAGTGATGCAAATGCTCATTTGTCAAGGAGGCATGGTTGCTTGTTTTAATGGCATTCATGTGAGAGAAACTGGATTCACAGGTGTATGTTGAGCCAAACATTGTTAGCACAGATATTGCCAGCGTTTTTATTTTGGGGAATGTCTTGACATGAATACACTTTATCCAAAATGTTGTAATGTTGTGGTGGATTCATTCTCAAGTGCCTGCTTCAGAGCAGATGATGCTTGCATGTCAATTATTTCAAGTTGCAGGAGACCTTCATCAATGTGAAGTGATGCAAGGAACTCTTGTCCTTTTGTGGAAATAGCAGCTACATTGGCAAATGGGTTGCTCACAAAATGCATCAATTCTCTGGACAATTCATCAAATCGACTTGCAAAGTTTTCCCTCAATTTATCAATGAAATCTGTCATTAATTGAGTGACTTTTGGCTCAATTGTGCGTGTTAACGTTGACATGAAAAGAAAAAAGTAAAAAAAGAAGAAAAAAAAAATATTAAAAAAATATATCTTTTTTAAATAAAAAAAAAAAATGATTATCATGTAATCTTTGGCGGGCCGGTCAGAATCATCCCGCGGGCCGGATGCGCGGGCCGCCAGTTGAATAGCCCTGGCATAGGGACATACATGACATACAGGTATACTATATAGTACTGTAGTGTTACAATTGTGACATATACGCAGGGTACAAAATAGTCACACGCCCAGCGCCACAGGCTTGTAGATTTAATGTTTGGCCGTCATAAATTAAGGCCTGGGCGCCATCTGGCGGCCAACAAAATCCACTGCATGCGTCGGCATTAATATGATGCAGGGAGTAGCCTCCAGCTGGAGGGAGAAATGTCGTGGGAGCGGGCGAAAGTTGCCCAATCTGGAACAATCTCCGGGGCTGCAGCTGGACCCTATTGGATGCGGGCGTGGTGAGTTGAAACGAAAGTGAAACTGTGTGTGTGTGTGACACGTCTCACGTGTCCGTTCTAATGTTTACAAACAATGAACCTTTAAATGTAAATGAGATGCGCTCTGCTCACGAGATCAAGTTTGTAACATGAGACGCACACGAGGTCTGTCTTCATCCGTTCTTTAGCCTACAAAAAAAACCTGCAATCGTGTTTTTGATTGTGCTCTGATATTTAATTTTGCATTTGATTTGACCAAATATGTGGAGGCATATTTTGTACCCTGGTTATTTCGCGTTTGTAACGTCATAACATCAGTGGAGGCTGCTGACTGATTAATAATAAGCTCTCTTTATTTCGCGGAGCATAATGTGATTTCGCGTTTGTAACGTCATAACATCAGTGGAGGCTGCTGACTGATTAATAATAAGCTCTCTTTATTTCGCGGAGCATAATGTATAATGTTATTTCGCGTTTGTAACGTCATAACATCAGTGGAGGCTGCTGACTGATTAACTCGTAACGTCATAAACCAACTACCAGATTCACTCGTCACTGTACATCAGTGGAGGCTGCGTAACTGACTAACTGATTAACTAGAAACTGCACATTGAGGGGGTTTGAATCACGCTACATCAGTGGAGGCTGCTGACCAGATTATTATTATATTATATTAGGGGTGGACGGTATTATTATTATTATTATCTATTATTATATTATTATTCCATACAAGGCTGGATGCATTACAGACTCCGCTAACATCCCTTGTTGCCTTGTAGGTGGCAAGTATGGATTTGTTTATCTTGTTTGAAGTTGTTTTAATATGTTCTTTAATTCTTTTGCTTCCATATTGTAAATAAATTCGCAATAAATTATTTGCATTTAAAACTATTAACGCTGACTCATTCCTTCAGTCCACTCAAAATTATGCTAATATTCCTTATGTTGTTTATGATATTAATTGAAAAGGAGGGGGGGTGAGGGGGGTTTGGACATTTACGGTGCCCAGTTTCTAATTGCAGCCTCCCGTAGGTGCTCTTTAAGAGCGGTTTTGAATGTTGGCAGGGGTAAAGTGGGTTTTAGGAGTGAGGTTAAGCAGTAGTCTGACCAGTTTGTTTTGTGATGTTTGTAATCTTGTTTTTAGGGACTTTGAGGTGCTTTGGTACCATGAGGTGCAAGCATAGTCGTAGTTAGGGATGGGAATCGAAAACCGGTTCCGGTTGGGAACCGGTTCCTAATTGGCCGATGCCTGGAACCGTGTGGCTCCCTTGACTTTCGATTCCCTTATCGCTGCCAGGTTTTTCCTAGTTGCGTAATAATGTTAGCGTTAGCATGTAGCCATGGCAGACTCTATTTGATTCATTAAGGGCTCGAAATTGCCTGGGTTTTGGTAATATGCTCCCGCTGTTTGGCTACTTCTATGTGCAGTGAAAACTACTTGAATGCTTTAGAACATAGTCATTGATTTAGTTTAGGGTGAGCTAAAATTAGCCGCGGAACTATCGCTAGCTAACGTGAGCTAACGCTATTTAATCAAGCTCACAAAGAGAGATAAACAGCTGACAGCGGATAGTACAGGTACAAATACAATAAAACAGCGGGTGGGGACTGTTGTGTAAACCTTGTACTCTTTAGTTCACATATAATAAGAGCCGGATTGTTTATTTACTAAGTCTCTACTCTGAGTCCGTCAGACAGGAAGTACCATGGTGCAACATACAAATGTGTCCGTGTAGCAACACAAGCCAATACCTACAGGACAGGGGCCCGGGGAGGGAGCTCTGTGTGTGTGTGTGTGTGTGTGTGTGTGTGTGTGTGTGTGTGTGTGTGTGTGTGTGTGTGTGTGTGTGTGTGTGTGTGAGACAGAAGTCAGAGGAATAACGACTGTTATTCAATAGATTAAATTAGTTTAAGAATAAAAAAATAAATACATTTTAAGAGAATCTCAAATACATTATTTTATTTAAGTGTAGGCTATAGTTAATGTTTTATTTTTTACAGTTTTTGTATTTTTCTGACATGGTAAATGGCTGCTTTTTTATATAGCGCTTTTATCCAAAGCGCTTTACAATTTGTTCCTTACATTTTACCCAATCACTCACACATTCACACAACGACGGCGCAGGCAACCATGCAAGGTGCCAACCTGCTCATCGGGAGCAGTTAGGGGTTAAGTGTCTTGCTCAAGGACACATCGACACGCTGCCCGGGAGGAGCGGGAATCGAACCGGGAACCTCCGGATTGCCAGACGACTGCTCTACCTCCCGAGCCACTGTCGCCCCTGACATGGGGGCTCAACAATAAATGACAATCAGAAATGTCAAGTTGCATGTTGTTATTCTAACCAGCTTAGTTCTGTTGCATTTCCAATTTATTTATTTAAATTACAAATTGAGCAGGTATCGATAAGAGAATCGATAAAGAATCGAATCGATAAGCAGAATCGATAATGGAATCGTATCGATAAAATCCTATCAATTCCCATCCCTAGTCGTAGTACCCTTCAATGAGTGCTCCTGTTAGAGTCTTCAAGGTATTACTATTCTTGTTTACCAGAGAGGAGATCCGGCACAAGAATCTTGTTTGTTGGTTGACTTTTTTGATACCCTGGGGAGGGTGGTAATAGTTATGTGTTCTGACAGTGGCTGTTGCACTTGCTGCTTGGCCCCTGGTATATTTTGTTATATTTGCTATTTATGTTTGGTCACCCCTTTGTTGAAATTCATCCAATCCAGTTACTCCTTTAAGTTCAAGATTTTTAAGTTTCCAAGTTATGTTTTAATAAACATCTTTGGACCAATGTGTCCCTAAACTTAAACTAATTGGTGTCATTGCATGATTTTTGTCATTTTGTTATTGTGAAATTGGTATTAAATTTAATTCTGAGTGGCATTAAAAAGTCTTAAAAAGCATTAAATATGACTGGGCTAAACCTGCAGATACCCTGAATTCAGCACTGTATCCATCTGGCCCAGCTGCTTTACCTGATGAGAATGATTTAATGGTTGAAGTTATTTCTCCCAATGTGAAATCACAGTCTAAATCCTTTCTAGCATCATCACTCAGTTTGGGTGTTTCAAGAGGGTCAAAGAAGTCGTTCAAATCAGATTGATTGGGATCACATTTAGATGAATAAAGTTCACTGTAAAACTCCTTAAAACGGTCATTTATCTCCCTGGGGTTAGTCAGCAGGGCGCCACTCTTAGACTTGATGGAGAGGATTGACCTAGAGGCCTGAGCACCCTTGAGCTGTCGCGCCAGGAGACGCTCAGGCTTATCTCCCATTTTTTTTTTTTTGAACTTTCTTTTATTTTGTGTCATAATGAACATCACATTGCATTAATCATACAGTATAATATACTTGATTCACATAGTCAATGACATTTGTTACTCAGGCTCTTCCCTCTTATTCAATTTGTTTTCAAAGTATTCGGCGTAATCAAAATAAGCTGTATAATCCGAGTATGCCTCTTAAACAACCCAGTGGGGAGGGATTTTTACAATATTTTTTTTTATGATTTTTTGTAGGATAAGAAACGAAAAAATAAATAGAAAAATGTATTTAGCAAAAGGAAAAAAAATTATTTTAACAGAAAAAAAAGAGCAACAAAAAAAGAGAGAGAGGGCGTCAGGAGGGTCAGACTCATGCTAGTGTATCTCCAGGTACAAGGTTACAAGTGACCATCTCTGCATAAACATATCTTTTTTCAGTTGCAATTGTATCTCCCATTTCAAATTGCTTTTGTCTTAGTTTCAAAAGGAGAGTGTTTATTTGACCACCCAATATACAGTTATATTCATACTTTAGCTTCAATATTTTATTATAATCTTCAGGGGATTTTGAGGCCTGATATGCCGTCTCGAGGGCGGGAAGAGCATTGTTAATCTCAATCAGTCGCCCTTCTCTCTCCCTTTTGGCAGTGGATTCATATGAGATTACATCCCCACGAATTACAACCTTTAATGTTTCCCACAGTGTGGAGTCTGACACTTCACCATTGTCGTTAAATTCCATAAAAGATGTTAATTTGGTGGTGATATACTCTACAAACTTCCCTTCAGCAAGTAAGGAGGGGTTGAGACGCCAAGAGTATGTTTGCTTGGGGATGGAGAGATCTAGGGACATTGACAGGGGGCTGTGGTCAGAAATCAATATGTTGTTGTATCTTGTGTTGGTGACATGGGAGATTAGTTGGGAGTCTAATAAAAAATAGTCTATTCTACTATAGGATTTATGGGGATGAGAGTAGAATGAGTAATCCCTGTCAGTCGGGTGCTGAACCCTCCAAATATCTACTAGGTTCCTGGATTTAATCAGGTTGTTCAGAACCCGAACTGATGAGATATCTGGGGGTGGGCGTGTAGATAGTCTGTCCATGTATGGGTCTAGATAACAGTTCAGGTCACCACCAATTATTACATTTGAGTTACTAGTGTCGGGGAGCAGGTTGAAAACGTTCTTAAAAAAATTTGGGTCATCAGTATTTGGACCATAGATGTTAAGTAAAGTCAAGGGGAATGAATTAATGTTGCCTGAAACTAAAATATATCTACCAAAAGGATCAGCAGTCATAGAAGTCAATTGAAATGGGAAATTTTTCTTAAAAAGAATAGCCACGCCGCGAGCATGGGAGGAGAAAGGCGAGTGATAGACCTGCGAAATCCAATTACATCTCAGGCTACGTTGTTGTGTGGCTTTGACGTGTGTCTCCTGTAAAAATATCACGTCCGCAGACAGAGATTTAAGGTGCCTGAAGACTTTTTGCCTTTTCATGATATTGCCTACTCCTCTTACGTTCCAGGAAACTAACGTGACAGCTTTACCTCCGATCTGGATCTTATTCTGAGTTGCTGCCATATATAAGCAAGAAAAGAAAAACACTTCTGCTAATAAGCACAGATATCAAAATAATAGAGCGGCTGGTAGTTGTATAAAGGTGAGAAATTAAAAACAATTTGTCTGAGTGTAACATAGAAAACAAAAAACAGAAACCCCCCCTAGCCCCGTGTCCCCCTGAGCTAGGCACGTAATGCCTCTTTATATCAAACCCGTCTGTGTTTAACACAATAACAAACAAACCCTCCCTCCCCCCGTATCCCCCTGAACTTGACACGTGATGTCCCGTTTTAATCAGCACAACCAGTTACTGTAGTTAGGACGACATTTGTAACCCCATGACATATACTATATTGTAACATACACTTCTGATATTTAAGTCCTTTCACATCACACATCCCATAAACAAAGCCTGTAGTGTTCCCAAAGACCATTTATAACAGCCTAATGAGTAATTAGGGAAAAAGGCAAACAAACAAACTGTAAATAATTATTCGAATGGGATATGTGGGCAGTCCTAATAATTGGTCACTTACTGCTAATACCCTCGTAAAAAAGCTCTGCTTCCTCCGCAGTCTCGAACATGCGAGTCAGTCCGTTCACGGTAACCCGGAGGCGGGCTGGATATATGAGACCGAAGCGTATCCCATCTTTGTAGAGCTGGGATTTCACCTTGTTAAAGGTGGCCCGTTTCTTGGCGAGTGGCGCTGAAATCTTCAAAGATCCTGATAGAATGCCCTTTGTATACGACGTCTCGGTTCTTCTTAGCCCACAAAAGCACCCGTTCCTTTTGGGTATATTTATGGAAGCGGACAATGAAGTGTCGGGATCCTTGCTGCGGCTTCGGCCCCAGACTGCGGTGTGTGCGGTCCAACTCCAGGTTGGGGTCCAGCTGCGCGTCTCTCGCCACCTCCATGAACAGCGCTGCCATGAAGAGCCGGGGGTCTTCTCCCTCCATTCCCTCTGGGATGCCGATCACACAGAGATTTTGTCGCTTAGAGCGTGACACCAGATCCTCGATGGTTAGTTGCAGCTTCTCATTCATCTGAGTAGTGGATTCCAGTTTGGACTTCAACACGGCCACATCACGTCCCTGTGTGGTAATATCATCTGAATGTGCAGAAAGAGAGCCGTCTCCATTGCAGTCATCGTGGTGGTGTGTGAAGTTACCGTGTCGGTGATTTGTTGAAGAGAGGCTTGGAGTGGGGCTAAGGCGGCGTTCATGGATGCGGTAAGTTCATCTGTTAAATTTTTACGCAGCTTATCAAGTTCACCCACCAGCATTTCGAGTGTTAGCTGCGCCGCGTTAGCATTAGCTGCTGACGCTGTTGGCAATGGAGTCTGGCTAGTAGCAGATCTCTCCTCGTGCTGCGGGCTAAAGTGTTGATGAAGTAGTAGTTGGCTCTGGTTCTTGCGACCACGACCCGTCATTCTGGTACTGGGGAGAAGTTATGGTACTTAGTGTACCTTAAAGAGTGGAGGATATTAGCAAAAGTCGAGGTGCAAATGCTTCAAATTATCAAAAGTTTCGGGGAGCAAACGTTGTGCGTCCTATCACCCCAACGCCATAACCGGAAGTCCCATCAAGCCATTCTTAACGTCAATCTGTGCGTCCCCAGGAGATTTGCATGATGAATCCCATCCCACTCATTCTTAAACTCAAAAGCGTGTTTGCACTAAATTCATTTGCATACAGACACACCCACCATCTCCTTATAAGGCGAATTAGGCTGGTGTAAAACAGCCGAGTTTCGCCATCTGATCCCTGTCTGATATATTATTCAACAGGAAGCGCTTTGCAATCTCAAAATGACACACACACGTCTCACGACTTGTGAGTGTATGGGAACTGACAAAAAAGGTAATGGTAAAGGTAACGCTTAAAATGTATTATTGCAGCGGCAAAAGGCGCGGTGAACATTTTTGGGTGCACCCAAATGATGTGCTGGTGCAACCAATGTAAAAAGTTAGTCTGGAGCCCTGCAAGTCCTTTCGACTGCAAACAATGATGCATGTAATTGTATTAACGTTATTGTGTGTTGTAGCTATGTTATACATTCTGAATGGCATTAACGTTAGTTGGGTACTGTCATTGTATTTAGTTGGTTAGCTATTGTTGATGATAGCATTGAATAGCATCAACGCTAGCTGGCTACAACGAATTTTCACAAGCTGGCTCGAGTTCTCATATAGCAGCGTGTAATCGATCAATCGATTACTCACGCCCACCCCTACTATGCAGAAAATGTCTGCTCTGTGTGCGTGTGGGCGAATTTCTAAGTTAATTAGAATAGTGCCAAGTGATTTTCTAATAGCACTTTTGCTAGAAAGTCCCGTCTTTATACCTGTATCACTGTACATATTAATACTACAACTCTGTACATACATCCGATTAGTACAACACGCAGTAGAACTAAATTATATATTTTCTACCAAGTTTAATCACCTGTACATTGTATATTGCACTGTACTGTTACATTTGGTTGGATGACAAACTTCTTTTTGTTGTACTCTACTTGTGCTGTATAATGACAATACATTTGAATCTAATTTAAGATTCAGTTTATTATTAAGACCATGTTTATTCTATTACACTACTAAATAATTAGGGGTGTAACGGTACACAGAAGCCACGGTTCGGTATGTACCTCGGTTTTGGGGTCACTGTTCGGTACAACAGTAAAAAAATTGTTAGAATGATTTATACCGGTAATTATTATTATTAAAAATTATATATTTTTTATTAAGTTATACTTAGTTCCACCTAGGCTTGCAGCGGTAGTCAGTCAGTGATAACGGTGTCATTCTTGTGTTCAGGAATCCACTTGAGTAAATGAATTGCCTAGTGCCCCCTCCCCCCACTGGTCTATACTTTCACTTCTAGAGTACATTTTACTTCACGTGAAGCAGAGACCTTGTTACACAACAATGGCAGAGGATTTATCAATATTTTGGATTTAAACACTGCAGCTCAACTGGAGGAGCTCAGAGGACCAGTCCAGATCAGAAAAAACATGTTTGCGTTTTTTTCTCTCTCGAATCAACTGTGAAGAGAAAGTAGCGTTGGCACACGTTAGTGTGTGTGCGCGTGCGTGTGTGTCTTTCCATTGGTTAACATTATTAGGCAAACAAGAAAATAATGAATGTTCAGCCTTGTGTAATGACCCTGCTGCTGTGTTACAAACATATCATTCATTCATGGTTTTATTTTCAGTGACACCTGTAGTAAGGGGGAGGGGGGGAGGGGAGGAAACAGCACAGTGCAGAGTGTGCGGTTAATTTGTTATGTCGGCTTGTCATCCTGCCTTTACAAGCTTCAACGTTTTATTCATCATCTAAATGTGGCAATACAAGCTTGATATTCAACGTTAAATTAATGACCTTCTGTGTTAAGACTGTTAGTAAGCCAGTGTAAAGTAAAGTAAAGATATTGGGCCTCATGCATGAAGCGATATAAGAACAGATTTTGTTCTTAACTAGCATTTCCTCTTACTTTGTTCTTACCTGGGATTCAGCAAAGTTTTCTTATTGTTGCTTTTTTCTCAGGCAAGAACAAATTATAAGAGTGGTCGAGAGCACTCGTACCGAAATAAGAAATTCGTACCCAGATGAGAAACATTTAAAAAAGCCTAACATTCATAATAATAATACATATATACGATTTATATAGCGCTTTTCCTAATTCTCAAAGACACTTTACAAAACGAACAATATAATACAATACAGTTTTAGTAGATAAAATAAAAAAATATATATAAAATGGTGAGAGGAAGGAGTTCATGGGTTGAAAGCAAACCATTGGTCAATTGCCCCCAAATACAGTACCCCCCAATACGACTTTATAAACCCATGCTGAACTTTTCAATAATAATAATTATTATTATAACTTATTGCGTGCTTTCTGCTTCTGAAATGGATTATATATTGCTGTTAGAACAGTTAGATGCTGGCTGCCCAGGCCGTACGTATATAATGCATATTTACAACCTCTCCTCTCTTCTCTTCTCTGTATAGATGAAGATGTAGCAGTACTGTCTATCTGTATGTCATGCATGTCATATATGTTATGATGAATTGAAAATGGGGGACCCTGATGTAAACAAGACGAAAGTCTCTCTCTGGTCTGCATCCCCTTAACAATTGTGTGTATTGAGCTGTACTGTATTGTACCAATTCTGCAATCTGTTAATAAAATGTTCAGTCAATCAATCAAAACTCTGCTCCACTCCACCTAAAGTTCTGAGCGCACTCTGAGTTTTAGCCACGGACATTTCAGAGAGAGATGACATCTCTCCACGGACAGAGCATATGGATCAGCGGCATATATATATATCAGTATACTGTGCGCCGCGATTGGTTCTGTGCACTGAGTCACACATTAGTAATTTCTTAAGATGTTATGTAAATGATTGTAAAAAAATAACATTGTATTACAGTTAGCTCGCAAAGTCCAATCCTTCACTTTTTTATGTCTATTTTAACACATTCAGCTCAGCTCCAGTTAGAGCTGTCCCCAAGCCTGTTTTTGGGATTCGAACATTCGCCAGCGTTTTTCGAACGGATGTTTGAACCATCGTTTTTAATCATGCAAACAATGTGCTCCTAAATAGGCAGGTGTAGTCTGACGTCCCTTTGGACCGTTCGTGAGGTCTACTCGTAATTGCAAATATTTTCATGTTGAGCTATAGATTGTGGATGAATACGCACCATGCAAATGTTGATGCTTTATTTGTTTTAAACGAGACGATTTAGAAATGGGCAATGTGTTTTCAAGATGGTGGACCGGCCGGAAACGGCAATCATGTAACCACTACATCTCCCTATACTACTAGTCTTTCGGGTATTTTATTTTGAAAAATGGCCACTTCCGTCCGCGCCTCACTCCAGCGTACTTGACTTACTCGCAGGTTTTTTTCTAGTTCAGTACTGTCGAGTCTTGACTTTAGGCAAATGTCGCACATTGCTGCGGTTGAGTAGTAGTACCTACATTACTGGTCACAGGAGGCTTCAATAACGTTTGAATATCCATTTTGTGAATACATTTGTTGAAACAACTTTGTTGGCCCACGGCTCCTGCTATCTTAACGTTAGCTGCGCTCTAACGTTGCATAGCTTAATTAACGTGCATAACATACCTCTGTGTAACGTTAACACTATGGCGACCGGCGGGGCTCGGCGATTTAGGCCTCAGAGGACAGCGGATTGTAAACAAACCGATGTACTTTCTAAGAGCTTTATATATCATTTATAGTATTGCTATCTGTCCATTCTCATTGTCACTTGAGTGCATAAACCGTGCCTTCATAATGGCTTAAAGAAAATAAAAATCCATCGGTTGGTTGTCATTTTATAGCGTCGTGAATATAAGGTATATCGCGCTTTTAGTCTAGGCTTTTCTGCAGGAGGCTGCAAAATAGGCTAAACGTTGGCGCCGTTATATCAAACGCCATTTCTGCTGTATATATACGAATGAAATAAAACAAACTGCGTAGCATCCGGACTATTACAGAGCATCTATGGATGAAATGGGGCGGCGGGGAACGCCGATTACTATTATTTATAATATTTTATTTTCAGCTTTTATAGTTTCACAAACACACATCAAGACAAATCACAAACGCAAAGAAAATAAAAAGAACACAAACAGTATGTTGCCAGACACTGTCACATCAATGAACAAACATACACCATGTCATATGCTATACACTAAGGACGCAAGGGGCTGATTCTCTGACAGATATACACATACATATATATATACATATATATATACACACATACATAGTAGTGTTGTCAAAAATATCGAAAAATCGACATCGATTCTGAATACCCAAAACTGTTTCAATACTCATTTCCCGAAATATCGACACCTAATCATTTATAAAAAAAAGATAAAATAAAAAAAAAGGAAGTTGCATTGTTCACTTCAATACCCGCAATAGTACAGCAGTCCACACACACACATGTGCATTCAGTTAAGTCGGAACATGACTGCAATACAAACAGTTCAGCCCGTCAGGCACATGCAACACAGACCAGTGTTTACATCTGTCTGCCTGAGAAAACGATTGAAGTGAGATGAACAGTTATTTCCAAATGTATGATCTAAAGATAAACAAAGGGTTTCAAAAGTGCCATATCTATCCTCTCCTACAGTACCAGAGAGAAGCTGAGGAGAACCAACCAGCAACAGAAGCAAAACCTATCAAAAAAAATTATAATTTAAGATTGAACCTTTTTCCCTCTGGTATCGAAAAAGGTATTGCATCGAAGCTCGAAATTCCACTATCCTGACAACACCAATACATAGTACAGAAAATACACAGGAGGACATTGAGAAGCACTTATGTTCTAGCTAAGCATTCCAAAAAGGGACCCCATATCATTTCAAATTTGTTCAAGGTCTCAGACCTACTGTGACGAATGCTTTCTAGCTGCAGAGAGGAGACCATCTCAGTGAGCCATCTTTTAAAATTTGGAGACGACGTGTCTTTCCATTCCTTCAGGATAATTCTTTTGGCCACAGCCATACCAAACATCAGGGCCTCCTGCTCATTGTAAGGTAATTCTGCAGTGTTAGCTGAACAGCCGAGTAAAGCTAGAAGGCAGTCTGGGGCAATCTCTCTTTTGTACGCCTTGGTATACCAGTCAAAAATGTCTACCCAGTACTTAAATAGCTTGGGACAAAACCAAAACATATGTGAAAGATTACCCTCTGCGGACATGCAACGATCACAGATAGGCGATACAGAGGGATAGATTCTATGCAGTTTGGTTTTAGAGTAATGTAGTCTGTGAATGACCTTAAACTGTATAAGTTGGACTCTGGCATTAATAGAACATTTATGTATCCTGCTAAGTCCCTCCTCCCACATCTCATCAGAGATTTCCATACTAAGCACTGTGGACCATACATCTTTAATGTGGTCGGAGGAAGCCATAGATTGGACAGAGAAATATGAAACAAAATCAGAGATCAGGTGTTTTGAAACTGGTGATCGGCTCATGAGATTATAAAACTGGTAATCAGCAGGACATGTCTCAAAGTCTGGGATATTACTGCGGACATAATTTCTAACCTGCAGGTAACGAAAGAAGTGTGAGCTTGTAAGATTAAATTTAGACTTTAGTTCGTTAAATGAGGCAAAGTGACGATCAACATATAGATCTTTAATAGTGGCCAGTCCCTTTCCCTTCCATAATGAAAAAACAATATCAGATTGACCAGGGGGAAAATTATATATATATCATATATATATATATATATATATATATATAATATATATCACATATTGGAGCATATGCCGAGGTTGAAGGTACTTTGAAAACCTTTTTGATTTGACTCAATATTCTCAGTGAGTTCCGAAGGATAAAATTGTTGAGAGCCATCTTATTAATCGTATCACACTTAGAAAATAACATTGCAGGAAGAGAGCTTTTTAGGTTCACATGCGCCTCCATGTCTAGCCACCTGGGGACGTCTATGGCTACTGTAGCATCACCTATGAAGTAATCTTGCCAGAAGGTCATGGCCCTTGCATTAGCAGCCCAGTAGTAGTGCTGGAATACCGGCAGGGCCAGCCCCCCCATATGCTTTGGCTTCTGCAAGTGTGCTTTTGAAATACGATGTGCTTTATAGCCCCAGACAAATGGCAGAAGTATAGTGTCTATCTGTTTAAAGAAAGAGGCAGTCAAAAAAATAGGCACGCTCTGAAAAAGGTAAAGGAACCTGGGGAGAACCACCATTTTTATGACATTCACACGCCCCACCAAAGACACTGGCAAAATTCTCCACCTCTCCATATTTTTCTTCGATTACTTTTTTGCCGATTACTATTATTGATTAGCAATACAGTGTGCATTCAATATAGCATTTTCATTGATAGATCACGTTACGTTATAAAACAATGTCCAATCCAGCTGTAATTTGGGGTAATATCCTACCGTCAGGCGATGTGATCGCCGGCAGCATTTCCTCACCAGTCATCGGATTCTGGTAGATCGATATGCACATTGGCTAATCATAAATCCCATTATTCCACGCTGAAAAAAACGCTCGGCAAGCTGATCCAAGATGGAGGGGCTTCGTTTGGAATCAAGGATCTATGATCCGCCCACATGACTGTACTTGCATTTTTTTTTTAATCCACATAATGATACTGCAGTGGAGTGATGGCGCCCCTAAGCGGGTCTGGCCGGTACTGCATGTTTAACCACAAAAAAAAACAATACAAAATTATGTTTTTAACTACCGGTAACTTTAATAACGGTACATCTGCCGTACAACAGTGCCAGTGCAGTTCAATACAAAAAAATTGTTCAGTTCAATGCAGTTCAACTGCCAGTGCAGTGCAATAACTAAATAATACAAAATAATAATTTGTTTAAAATAAATCAGAATAAAACGAATGTAATCTCTTTGAAAGAGATGTCCTTTAAAGGTTCATGCTTCTCCCCATCTCTGGCTGACATCACCATTGTGATGCATAATGGTTCGGCGCTTTGTGTTTTCCTCAAGTGAGGGATTCTCTTTTGTCTGGTCAGCAGCGTTTTGTACTTGCTGAAGCTTCTCTCTGTATAATTATTTTTTAAGTTTAAATATCAACATTATCTGGCCATCCTCAGTAAATACTATCAAACTCATCTGACCTCATCTGCACACACACTATAAAAACAAACTGGATATTTGGACTAACGTTTGGCTACTTGAGAGAGAGGGAGGGAGAGAGAGAGAGACGCACGTCTGACTATTACGGAGCGAGCACTGCGTTCTGAGAGAGAGAAAGAAAGAGACTAATTTACTGCGTTCCGTTATCCCGGAATGGATTTGGTAGCTGTCATTTCATCACTCCATGCAGTAGACCGTGCAGCGTCACCGTTTTAGAGTCGTAGTGAAGATTGATTTATATGAAAACCGATTTATGTATAATTTAAGCAAATTCCACACCATTCCGCCATAATTCAGAATTCTGTGAAATCCTCCGCAATTCTGCGATTGCGGATTCCATAGGGCCCTACTTTACACTTGGATCACTGTACATTATAATAAAACACAAGATACTTGTGTCCTAATGATGACGATAAATTAACGCTCAATTAACGACCGAATTTAGTCGTATACATTCAAAACATTCTTGGTAAATGTATATATTCCCCAGTTAGACATGGACATTTCCAGTGGTTATTCTGATAAAACTAGATTAGTTAATGTAGGTATAAAATGCTTAGCACTCAAATATACCATAGAATTCATTAATTTATGTCCTGTTTTCTATCTTCATTCAGAAGATCTTCGTGTGAAACTCAAATCTAGGTTGAAGACGAGGTTCCAGTGTTTGTTTGAGGGAAACGCTAAAGAAGGAAACCCAACCTTTCTGAATCAGTACATGGAGCTCGACATCTCAAGGGGAGGGAGTGGAGAGGTCAACACTGAACATGAGGTCACACAGAGCCAAGCAGCAGAAACACTGATTAAAAGTAAAGACATCTTTACAGCCTTATCTGGACAGGATAAAGAAAACCGAAGAGTGATGACAAAGGGAGTGGCTGGCATTGGTAAAACAGTCTTAACACAGAAGGTCACTCTGGACTGGGCTGAAGGAAAAGCCCACCAGCATGTACACTTCATGTTTCCATTCAAGTTCAGAGAGCTGAACCCACTGAAGGGGAAACAATACAGCTTGGTGGAACTTCTTCATCACTTCTTCTTGGAAACCAAACAAGCAGGAATCTGCAGCTACGATGAATTTATAGTTGCGTTCATCTTTGATGGTCTGGATGAGTGTCGACTTCCTCTAGACTTCCACCACAATGAGGTCTGGACTGATGTCACAAAGCCAACCTCAGTGGACGTGCTGCTGACAAACCTAATCAAGGGTCATCTGCTTCCCTCTGCTCTCATCTGGATAACTTCCCGACCTGCAGCAGCCAATCAGATTCCTCCTGAGTATGTTGACATGGTAACAGAGGTACGGGGGTTTACTGACCCACAGAAGGAGGAGTACTTCAGGAAGAGATTCACAAATAAGAAGGAGCTGGCCAAAAGAATCATCTTGCACATCAACACATCAAATAGCCTCCACATCATGTGCCACATCCCATTCTTCTGTTGGGTCACTGCTACAGTTCTGGAGAACATACTGAGAACAGATAAGAGAAGAGAGCTGCCAAAGACCGTGACTGAGATGTACGAACACTTTGTGGTGTTTAAGTCCATACAGGGGAATAAGAAGTACCATGGGAGAGTTGAGACAGATCCACACTGGAATCAAGAGAGCACTCCGACTCAGATCATTCGGTCTCTGGGAAAACTGGCTTTTGAACAGCTGGAGAAATCCCACATTATCTTCGATGAAGCAGACCTGACAGAGTGTGGCATTGATGTCGGAGCAGCCTCGGTGTACTCAGGAGTGTTCACACGGCTCTACAGAGAAGAGCGTGGGCTGCACCAGGAGAAGGTGTTCAGCTTTGTCCATCTGGACATTCAGAAGTTTCTAGCTGGTCTTCATGTCTTTCTCTCATTCATGAACAGTGGTGTCAATCTACTGTCTGAATCAGAGTCACCCTGCTGGTGGTTGGAGCTGGTAAAAGACACATCTGTTATGAAGGCTTTGGGGGAGAGGGAGAATGGACACCTGGACCTGTTCCTCCGCTTCATGCTGGGTCTCTCACTGGAGACCAATGAGCTGAATGACTACTCTCTGGTGAAAGAGATCCAACAGTACCTGAGCTCAGGAAGGCGCTCAGTGGAAGGCACTGAAGAACTCTCCAATCCTCAGCTGGCAGCTCTGGTCTTTGTGTTTCTGACATCAGAAGAGCTGGACGTGTTTGAGCTGAAGAAATACTCTGCTTCAGAGAAGGCTCTTCTGAGGCTGCTGCCAATGGTCAACGCCTCTACTATATCTCTGTGGGTACATTTATATGTTAATACATTGTATTCTCTTAATGCTTATTCTTATTATTACTATTATTATTATTATTATTATTATTATGTATTAAGAAATAATACACCACTTTTCAACAATTAATTGTATCTATTGCATATCCAGACTTGGTGACTGTAACCTCTCAGAGAAATGCTGTGAAGATCTGGCCTCAGTTCTCGGCTCCAAGTCCTCCAGCCTGAGAGAGCTGGACCTGAGTAACAATGACCTGCAGGATTCAGGAGTGAACCTGCTCTGCTCTGCTGGACTGGGGCATCCACACTGTAGACTGGAGACTCTCAGGTCCGTTTAAACTGTTCTATTCCATGTTGATCTTATATGATTATATTATATGGAAGATTTATGCTGTTCTCTCTGGTCTGTGTTCTTCCTCGTCATATTTGTAGCCATATTCTATTATATTCTCTACTGTTCTATTAAACTTCTTCAGGTTGAAGCAAAACAGCCTCACAGTGAAATGCTGTAAGGAGTTATCATCAGCTTTCAGCTCCAAGTCCTCCAGCCTGAGAGAGCTGGACCTGAGTAACAACGACCTGCAGGATTCAGGAGTGAAGCTGCTCTCTGCTGGACTGGGGAGTCCACACTGTAGACTGCAGACTCTCAGGTCAGTGTTCCTGGACCAGTTCAACAGACAACCATTTAAAACATCTTTTAAAAACATCAGATTAAAAAGAAATATGTACATTTGGTGTGTTGGTTGAATAATTAATACCTGTGTATCTGAATGTGTGTGTGTAGGCTGGCAGGCTGTCTGGTCACAAAGGAAGGCTGTGCTTTTCTGGTCTCAGCTCTCAGCTCCAACCCCTCCCAACTGAGAGAGCTGGATCTGAGCTACAATCACACAGGAGACTCAGGAGTGAATGTGCTCTCTGCTGGTCTGGATGATCCACACTGGAGACTGGAGACTCTCAGGTAGGATGTGGTACTTTTTAAAAACATTTAAAAACATCAGATGAATAGGAAATATGTACATTTGGTGTGTTGGTTAAATACTAGTACCTTTGTGTCTCTGTGGTTTTAACTTATGTGTGTGTATAGGCAGGGCTCGAAATAAACTTTTTTACTCTGTAGCACTGGTGCTCCCAACTTCAAAAAGTTTGGAGCACCAGCAAAAATGTAGGACCACCCACCAAAATGTAAGGAGCACCAACAATATATATGTAATAGATTTTTTTTATTGATAGAAACGACTATAACTACTGTAATGCAGTAAAACAGTGGAAGTAGCCTTAAACTATAGTATAGTGTAGACATAGTAGTGTAGCCTGTAGTGTAGACTAGGCATGTGCCGGTATGACATTTTGAGGGTACGATAACCTTTGGCGAAAATACCACGGTTTCATAGTATATCACGGTATTCGGTACATAATCTTTTATTACAGTGCACAAACACGCACATCAGCTTTTCTGTAAGCGTTATTTAAGAATGTGTGAAGACTGTCTGTATTACACACAGAGTGAACTGTCTGACCACTTTCAAACTAAGTACAGAATAAAAAATACTTCCAAATAAACGTTCATGATCATGAATATGGAGGCTACATGTCGAAAGGGCAATACGTTTTGTTAATGTAATCTACTTGCACAGATGTGTGTTATATAGCCTAGTACTATTCTTACTGGATTAAACATACATTTAAACAATTCATCTTTTGTGGTGGCTCAACATAATTCACACACGGAACTATGTGTTGGGGATAAGGGTTCCGCATGGACCATATTGTTTGTTTATGTTCCTGTCGGGCAAACTAGCTCAACGTCAACAGAGTGTTGACGTTGAGTTGATGTTTAACACTTTAATCGCCAAAAACGCTGGACCACGTCTTTCCCCGCCATGCTCCTTCTGCCAAAGACGCTGGACCACGTCTTTGATATCAATATTTCAAAAATCTGTGATCGAAATCATATTTCTCCCCCGGAGACTTGAGATCTACTGTTGAGCCCCTCTCAACTCTCCAACGGTTCAAGAGCGCCATCTGGTGGCCGATCGGCGGATCGCCCAGAGCAGAAACAGGAAATGGAAGCTGGTGCTCATTTCAATTGGGTCCGATCACTCGGTAATAGTCCCAGGACTCGAGCTAGACACAACGGATAGCAATCCGTTACCAATTACTCGATAAACAACATGATTTGGACGTATATACTATTATTAGAGGTGGGCATAGATCATTTTTTTAATCTAGATTAATCTACCGTATCTGCAATCCTGGATTTAATCTAGATTAATCTAGATTAAAATGGCTCAAAAAAAAAGAAAAAAACCTGCCGAAGGCATTCAAAATATGTGTGTTCTACCCAAATAATGACCAGAAGTAAGTCCTTACTTTTTCTTTCCTCCTTATGTTTCTCAGGCCAGGTGGCCTGTACCCGTTCCGCAACTGTAAGTTACTTCCGGGGTAGGCCTGATTGGCCCCGACAGGCACGTGACGCGGCAAACTCAGGACGCGCAACGAGGCTGCTGAGAGCTGTCGCGCGGAAATAGGCTGTCTATTGCCATTCTCTAACACAAACTCTAACCTTAACCAGCTCCTTAACAGCGCCTAAACGTAACCGTTCTAACCTTAACCAACTCCGAAACAATGCCTAACCTTAACCTTAACCATAACCATGCCTAACCTTAACCATAGAAAGAATATTGCCATTCTCTAAGACAAACTCTAACCTTAACCAGCTCCTTAACAGCGCCTAAACTTAACCGTTCTAACCTTAACCAACTCCGAAACAATGCCTAACCTTAACCTTAACCTTAACCATGCCTAACCTTAACCGGCGAAAGAATACACGTTAAAAAAAAAAAATCACGTTAAAAAAAAAATTTGATGGGATTCGAACTCGTCAACAACGGACCGCAGGATCGCAGGACCGCTGCTCTGCCAGGTGAGCTGAAGCGCCTAATGAAAATCATGGCGGATTAGGGCGGTTCCATAATTCCGCAAGCTCTGCCGCTCCGCTCTGCGGAGCGTGCCGCGCGGCAGAGAAAGTTGCGCGTCACGTGCCTGTCGGGGCCAATCAGGCCTACCCCGGAAGTAACTTACAGTTGCGGAACAGTTACAGGCGGCCAGGTGGCCCATTACACCATGAGCCCATCTCCCGTTTCCAAAATGCATTACAGACTGTTTGAAAAAGCTGTTTTGCTATGATAATTGGTAATGAAATATCAAAATAATGTTCAATAAGATGTACTTGTGTTTAATAAGTTGTTTTATTCAGAAGTTAACACAAATAAATAATATTACCAGTACAGTACAGTATCTAGCACACTCTCGGGAGCAAAACAGAAAGAAGCATTTCAAACTTGAACTATGGAGTTGCTCAGTGGCCAATGGTGTCAACTGTGGTTGTACTGGGCAGCTCCCAGGTGTGAATGGAACTGTGTGAATGTGAAGCAGGGCGTTCCTGAAAAAGAGCATCTGTGCTCAGCGAACCTACCCTGGGTAGATAAAGGTAAAAAAAAAAAAATGTTTAAGATTAATGCGTTAATTATATTATCGCGCGATACTAGTAACGTTAACGGCCCAGCTCTAACTATTATACAACCTGGAAATGGATCGCATATTTCTACATCCCATAATAGGAATATTTCTGTTCCACGCTCATCGCCCAACGCTATGAGGAAGCTACGGTAAGATTCAGCGTTACTTTTTAACGTGTTCGATACTAACTGCTCTAATGATCATATCACCCACACTAGATGAATCATCTAACGTTGGCCACGGAATTATAAACGACCCCCCCCCCCATCCGGTCAACATCAGATGATCAGTAGTAACTTCTAGAAGCACGTCCATTTGACATTTTTTATCTCGCGCAGATTCCTATCAAACTGTATTTCATCATCAATATAATGCATTTGGGGCTATAAATCACGTTCTGGAGAAAGCTGCAGAAAATGATAAAAACATACTTATACTTTAGACTGTATTTTAGTATGAATATGTGAATGAAAAAGTATAACGTTGCTACACCCTGAACAATAGATATAGGACGTTGAATGGGCCATAGTAATGTCAATTTAGCAATACAATTTAAAAAGTTATAGCCCTGCAAAGAAGGTAAACATCCCCATAGATAAATAGAGCTGGCGTGGGATGGTTTATTCTGAATTTAAGCCTGGCGATCAAAGTGTTAATACATGTTTTTTTTTTTTTATATATATATCTTTTATTGGTGAAACATAGGTGGTACAGAGAAGCAAAAGTTAGTTATCAATGTATAACATATCACCATGTTTCTTTTTTTGCTTTTATGGGACATGACGAGACACGGACAGGACTGAAATTGAACAGGGACGACGAAAAACAATAAAGACAAGAACTAAACAAAGTCGAAAACAGGCAAAAAGAAAGCAAAAAAAATATATATAATGATAATAAGTGAAATTAAAAATAAAAATAATAATGATAATAATAAATAACCAGGATAGAATATACAGTGGGGCGGAGTTTACAACAGGGTATCTAAGGTGCTCACCTCAGAGAAGAAGTATTTCTTTAGGATCAGTATTTCTCTAGGATCAGTCAGGGTCAAGGGATGTGAGAGTGTTTGTGAATGTGATTAGAGGTTGCCATCTGTCATAAAAATAGGCAATTGAGCCTCTTAGAGAGTACTTTACCTTTTCCGATGAAAGATATGACATCAAGTCCTTGAGCCAGGAGGTGGTGGACGGTGAGCTTGGGCTTTTCCACTGCAGGAGGATACGTCTATGGGCTATGAGTGAAGCGAAAGCTATGACATCTAGTTCCTTCCTGGAGAAACCAGCAGGTGTAAGGGGCACCCCAAAGATGGCTACCAAGGGGCATGGCTCTAGGTTGATGTTTAGGGCTTTGCCTAGCGCAGGGGTGGCCAACCAGTCAGAGACTAAGAGCCACAAGAATTACTGTGGTACCACAAAGAGCCACACCATATACCAGCATTTCTCAACCTTTTATTTCAGTCACGGCACCCTTCATGTGTTTATAGGTCTCACCCTCTGGCCTCTGAAGTTGCTAATGTCTTTTTATTTGGGCCTCACAGGGTTAAAAGTACCCTGTGTGAGACCCACGGTTGCAAAATTACAAAATCACTTTTAGCCATTTAAAAAAATTATGTTTATTTAAGAAATGTTAAAGGGGAACTGTTTTACTATTTCTTTCACTATTTGGGCACTTTTACACAATTCCTGTGAGTCTATGGAACACCTAGGTTTTAAAAAAAAAATGCATTTTGTATTTCTAATCAAGTACTAAAAACCGCATTTTTCTAACTCAAGATCTTAAGCCGTTTTGAGGCTGGGCTCCAACCACTGTGTGGCCTGGTGCCAACTGCCACATCAACTGCCACATTATTATGCAGTTGAGAAATCTCTGACATCACAGCACATTTTCAGATGACTCAGTTCAGTGAGGGTGAATATTGTGAGAGGAGAATTGGAAGAATGCGCCAATATGAGAATTAGAGACATATGGCGCTTTTCCACTGCATAGTACCTACTCGACTCTACTCTACTCTACTCTACTCGCTTTAGGTACCTGGTACCATGTTGCTTTTCCACTGCAGGTACTAAAATAAAGTACTCAGTTTGTCTCCGTGTGGGGAGGCGGGGCTGCTGGTGATCAGCATGAGAGCTCACCGAGTGAATCCACAGTCACTTGATCCTCAATAGGAAACCAACCTAGATTTACCCTGAAGGACTGGTTCTGGCCGAACTGTTCGTTATACAAGTATCACAGAGACATTTCAAATGTACTCACAGTTGTACGAGGGTTTCGGACAGAGATACGGGATGGTTTGAAAGCTCGGCGTTGCTAATAAACATTTTAAATATTTTTTATAAACTGCTCAAAACGGCATTATTTCCGGCGTTGGGTGCATGATGCGCATGCGCTGTGATCACACCAGGCAGCCAACGCCGGAAATAATGCAGTGTTGAGCAGTTTATAAAAAATATTTAAAATGTTTATTAGCAACGCCGAGCTTTCAAACCATCCCGTATCTCTGTCCGAAACCCTCGTGCAACTGTGAGTACCTTTGAAATGTCTCTGTGATACTTGTATAACGAACGGTTCGGCCAGAACCAGTCCTTCATGGTAAATCTAGGTTGGTTTCCTATTAAGGAGCAAGTGACTGTGGATTCACTCGGTGCATCACAGTCACGAAAGGGGCTATGAGCTTGGCAAGCCAGAGTAAAACACAGTTTTCAATCAATCAATAACAACATTAACGAGACTCTCGTTGTGTCTATTCTGCTAACGCTAACGTTACCCCTCATTGTGTCTATTCTACAAGCGTTAACGTCAGCTAGGCTGTCTATATATGCTAACGTTAACGTTAGCATTAGGCTAACAACAACGCTGTAACGTTACCAGTCGCGTCTATTTGCTAACGTTAGCATTAGGTAATAACCGGTTTAAAATGGATGGTGATTACCTCACGTTGTGTCTATTCTACTAGCATTAACGTTACTCATACAAACAATCAATAGCGAGTTATATTGAACCCGCTATGTACGATAGCCATGCTAAAACGCTAGCACATTAGAACATTCCTTCCACCGTTGTGGAGCTTAAGCCTTAACAAGTCAGCGATCTTTTTGCGAGACTAAACTCTCCGCTCGGTGGCAAATTGTGTTGATGTCGGTTTTGTTTAATCAATAAATGAGGCAGAATACACAGTGACTGTATCGTTTGTTTATTGAACTTGTGCCTGCTGCAACCATAATGAAATCCTATGCGAGACATTAAAGATGGCGGCGCCGGCTTTCTGTTTTCGTTCAGACCAGTTCAGACTCTCCAACTAGTGACGCGTCTCTCTTCTGACCAATCAGTGGTCTGCAGTGTTTCACGTGACTTTTATAGTACCAGTTCTACCCGCTTGGCTCGCGCTTGGAACCAGACTCGAGCAGGGACTAAAAAAGTACCGAAAAAGTACCTGGTACCAGCCTGGTACCAGGTACTTTGGTAATGGAAAACCGAAAATACCGAGTAGAGTAGAGTAGGTACCATGCAGTGGAAAAGCGCCTATAGATCCTATTAATATAAGTCCACATAGCTAAGAAACAATGGTAAACACTGAAAAAGGCCATTTATAAGATAGTTCCCCTTTAAGCACATGTATAGTCAATTGGTCCTGTTGTTCAGCCTCACAATGCTATTTGATAGTAAATGTGTTTATATGTCCCACCCTCTGGCCTCTGAAGTTGCTAATGTCTTTTTAATTTGGGCCTCACAGGGTTAACCTCTTAAGCCCGAGATATACAGTAAAAGTGTATATTTTCAGCATTACGTTTGTTTACCAATTATTTTAACTGTTATTAGTGAAATATAAGATTATAGAAATCTCAGGGCATTGAGTCGGAAACCGGCGCATATTGACAGGAGGAAGTGGCACATCCAAAAGTGAGTGTAGTCTTTTGAAGGAAGAGACTCAGGGCTTTCAAATTTAGAAAAACTACCCTACCCAGCTTACACCACTCAATCATCTGACTTCTGAATTTACTTTTTAATTTCTCTTATTTTTTGGGATTATCTCCCACAAACCTGAACGTTATTGCCATAAAACGGAACGCAGTTAGTTTCTCTACCTTTCTGTGAACGTCTTGCAAAAAACGGTGTTGCAATATGATGAAAATGGTGGAGAAATTTACATTATAAAAAAGATGGCAGAATTCAGTACTGTATCTACAAAACCTTCTGTTTAATCATCTTCCCTTTATTCATTTGCTTAGATTTTTCAGGTCTGGTCAATTTTAGCATGGTGTTATTCACAGTCAAAGATAATTTTTTTTTAAATAGAATTGATATTCTCCTTTGGTTCATTACAATTTACTCAAGCCTAGTAACAGACACACTATTTCTGACACTGATCCATATATGTCCCTAGATTCAGATACCAAGAACATGCAAATGGACCATTAAAAAAAAAAATGTAAATGTTTATTCTACGTCCTTATGGAATGAGTGACATAAAAAAAAAAGTTAAAAAAATAAATAAATAAAAAAAAATTTAATATTTTTTTTTATTTAAAAAAAAAAAAATTATGGATGGAAGAGCCGCACATTGCATGCTCGCAAGCCGCGGGTTGGCCACCCCTGGCCTAGCGTATCTAAAAAACAAGACCAGAACTCAGCCAGCTTGGGGCAGGAGAAGAACATATGGGTGTGATTGGCTGGTGACAGGCCACACCTGTCACAGATATCGGGTGTGTCTGGAAAAAGGTTGTTAAGTCTAGCTTTTGTAAAGTGGACCCTGTGCAAGATCTTAAACTGAATTAAACTTAGACGAGCACACAATGATGTGTTATTGACCCTAAAGACTGCCTCGTCCCACTGTCCATCAGCCAGGTCGAGCTCAAGCTCCGCTTCCCATTTACCTCTAACCCCTGCAAGTGAGAACACTTCCAGTGAAGATATGAGATCGTATAGGGCAGGGGTTCCCAAACTTTTCAGGCCAGGGCCCAGAAAATAAGGCGTCAGAGAGCCGCGGCCCAATGCACATCGTCTTTTTTTTTTTTTTTTTTTTTTTTTTTGCCAGGCGACCGATTTTTTAAGCCAAATATCACTTCAATCCTATTAAGTTAGTTCAAATTAGTTATTCATTTATATGTGCTATTTATGAGAGGGCTAACTTGTTGCAAAATAATAATGATAATAATAATAGCCTCATTAAAATACTATTGTTGCTTCGGTTGTTTTCAGCGTTTTATGTGCATAATCTGTTATTTAGTTTGAAATGTTCGTTGAAATAAGTAGATTTTTAGTTTTTGTTTATTTATTAAGTTAATATAAAACCATATAGTCACATTTTAGAATACAACTAGAAACACTGTCCTGGCCTGCTTCTAAGTTCAGTGGCCTGAAAAAAAAAAAAAAAAAAAAAAATAAAAAAATAAAAAAATATATTTTTTTTATTTTTTTTATTTTTTTTTTTTATTTTTTTTAAATCATCTCGCGGCCCACCCGTGGCTGCTCGCGGCCCACCTTTGGGTCGCGACCCCGACTTTGGGAACCACTGGTATAGGGTATAGATCCCGCCTTGTGCCTTGGGAAGAGAGAGTATTTTGTTCACCACTGAACCTGTTGGGGACTGAGGAAAAGGTACAAGATGGGTACGAGCGTAGTCATGGGCCTGAAGATAGCGGAATAGGTGAGAATGGGGTAAGTTAAACTTAGCTTGGAGATCTTCGAAAGAGACAAATGAGCCCTCTAGATATAAGTCTAAAAAATACATGTTTAGCGTTGTCTATCCTATATTATCCTTCGGCACTACACTTTCATGATTATGAATATGTAACGGAACGTAGGCCAATCTCGCTAATGTTATTCGACCTAAATCAATTGGCAACATATCACCGTACTACTAGCTAGCTGGCTAACGTCAAAACGTTATGTTATTTATACTTGATGTCCAATTATCTAGCAGTCTCAGTCAATGAGTCAACTAGATGTCCCCCTTGGAAGGGTGTGGGCGAAATTACTTTTACTTAAACCATTGAAACAATTCGGACTTTATAAGAATGTTCGTTTATTTGGACTTTGATGTCCAGCATCCAATTCATCCTTGTTGTAATAATCACCAGGTGGTCAATTAAACAAGTGGTTAGCTTGTAGCTGATAGTTAGTAGCAGCTTACATCCAAGCATTAGTGGATAATGTTAGTAGAGGTCGATATGGTATTTGGTAATGTTCAACCAAGTCGACTCTGATGATGGTTCGTTGATAGTTAGGTTGCAATTTAGCAACCGGTACTTGATAGTGTAGCCAGACGTTTTAGCCAGGTAACAGTTAGCCAGATATTAGTTGGTCTGCATGTAGTTGGTCTATACTCAGCATTAGGGATGCACCGATATGAAAATTGGCCGCCGATACCGATACCGATTGTTCAACTAACACTATCGGCCGATACCGATACCGATACCGATATTTGTATATTTGTATATAAGTATTTGTAAAAAAAGATTTTTTTTTTTTAATTTTTATTTTTTTTTAATGAAACTACTGTATATTTGTATGTGTATGTTTGTATTTGTAGGCCTCTTTACTTACTTAAAAAAAGGAAACATCAAGAAATATGTTTATGGTATCACTATCTCTCTCCCAGTATCGTCTTGCGGCCTGCAGAGGGATACTATTTTCTCAACCAGAGCTTTCAACCAATGCAATGGAACCATTCTTGCGGCCTGCAGCAGGATACTATTCTCTCAACCAGAGCTTTCAACCAATGCAATGGAACCATTTTGATTGACAGTCGATTCGGCCAATTACGCCACACCGGTGACCGCTAGCACCCACCTCCTGCTGTCCTTACCACCAATCGGCAAGCGTTTATAAATTTTTCTACTTCCGGGCATTCTGTTTGCGAGAGCAGAACACACTTAGCTACGTTAGCTGCTCGGCCCGCCGACCGGCGCTCCACGCATGACCAAATGAGACATAATGATTTTACTGCAACAAATGTTATAATAAAACAAAGCCTTTCTATACATTTGTCTGGTTGAAAACTTTATTAACAGATTGCAGAATGTGTAGTTGGGTACGGAATGAGCAACGGAATGGAACCGAGCTATGAACGTACTAACGGAGTAATGCCTTGTTTACTGCTATCTTCGGGTAAATAATATGCTTGTTATTGAACGTGTAACACTTCATTTTAACAGCAGATACTTTCTTAAATGCCATCTTCCCGAGAGAGGGTGTTGACGGGGAGTTGTGTTATTAATAGCATTGAACAGCTAACCGAAAGCTAGCGTTAACTATTGTTAAAGGTTTAGCCATAACGTTACCTTGGCTAAAGTTGCGGCTATTCATAATGCAGCAATAATGACTGCAGACCTGCAAGCAAAGTACAGCAAGTTGACAAAGGAGTATTCCAACGCAAATCACATTTTCACCAGTAACGTTAGTCTTGCATCTAATAGCTAATAACGTAGCTACGTTAGCTGCCCGGCCCGCCGACCGGCGCTCCACGCATGACCAAATGAGACATAATGATTTTACTGCAACAAATGTTATAATAAAACAAAGCCTTTCTATACATTTGTCTGGTTGAAAACTTTATTAACAGATTGCAGAATGTGTAGTTGGGTACGGAATGAGCAACGGAATGGAACCGAGCTAATGAACGGACTCGGAGTAATGCCTTGCTGCTATGGGTAATAATAATATGCTGATGTTATTGTCCGTGTAACACTAACTATATAACGCTAATGCCACAAAACGAATGCCTTGTTAATCATAAGTAGTTACTTTGATGCAGTAGATTGTGTGTGTGTGTGTGTGGGGGACGGCGGGCGTTGTGCAGGTAGATCGCGCGAGTGAACTTTTTTTTTTTGCCTTTTGACGCTACACAAATTGATGGGTATTTATCGGCGACTGCTATCGGCACATTTGAGCTTATCGGCCGATAGGCCGATAGCAGTCAACAAGGCACTTATCGGCCGATACCGATACCCGACCGATATATCGGTGCACCCCTAGTCAGCATGTACATTCAGTCAGCGTTTAGTCAGTCAGCATACAATCAGACGTTAGTCAGATTATTTACCTATACAAAGGAAAGGAAATAAACGGCATTAATTAATAACTAGATCTATGAATTAAAGAGAAATGCGGATATTAACGGCGCATACAATGCAACGTACCGTTGGCCAGTCAAGAGTTCGCCCACAGGGCTTTTCACCTTACAGTCTAGGCTGATAGTGTCACTTAAATAGCGCGACGCGCCGGCGCAGAAACAGCTTACCTGCTCAGAGTCGCAATACGTACTCCAAAGTGCGTCCACTAGGCGGCACCAGATAATAATTAACTCATGCAATAAATGTATACAATAAATGTTACTCATGATAATAATGAAGGATAATAATGATAAATATATTGGGAAAAACGTCGGATAAATCTCCACTTGACATTGGCTATTTATTGGTGGAATATTCCGATTCTAGCTCACTATCAGTCACATTAAAATTATTTTTGTATAGCTTACTAGATATTAGGGCTGGGCGATATGGCCTAAAAATAAAATCCCTGATTATTATTTTTTAAATCCGATTTACAATTTGAATCGATTTTTTTTCTCGTGAGAGCTATAAAAAAAGGGAAAAACTTTTTTGACACAAAAAGTATCAAACCAAGATGAATGTCCCTATTGGGATTGAAGTGCAAACATAACTTTCACCAATCTTCACTTAAAAATATTTTTATAATAATATATATAATATAAAAGGTTACTCTTGATCAAACAAAGATGAATGTCCCTATTGGGATTAATAGTGCAATAACCTGCTTTTTCACCAAACTTCACTTAAAACAAATAAAAGGTGCCTCTTGAATGAATGAATTTCCCTATTGGGATTAATAAAGTGCAAATCTAACTTTCACCAAACATCACTTTTTCTAAAATAAAAGGTGACTGTTAAAAAAAAATTAAAAAAAAATCGATTTTAGTTTTTCAAAATCGTCCCAAATCATTCATTCGAATGATCAATAATATCGATTAATCACCCAGCCCTACTAGATATGTAGCTAACGAAGCTGTAGCTAACGTTACTTTCCGGGCAAATCATGCTAATTAGCCTAGTTAACGCGTTAGCTCTCTGTCTCTGTGGAGTGCCACGAAAGGGAGTGATTGAAGGCTTGGTTAGAATGGTCACTGTCGTGGCGGTTAGGTGGCCGAGCGGAGATTGCGTTCGTCACCAACCCCGGAGCTGTGAGCTGGATTCGCCTGTTCGAATCCAGCTCACAGCTCCGGGGTTGTCACCAGCTTGGCTGGCCGTCTGCACCAATACAATTGGCTGTATTGGAGGGTGGGAGAAGCTGGCGGGGTGGGTCCGGGTCGTTGTAAACAGCGACTCCTACAGTTCGGTCGGGGCGCCTGCTAAGCGCGGATAGGACTTGAGGGGGATAGTGTGGTCCTCCCACACGCTACGCCCTCTCGATGAGAATCCGCGCTGCCAGGTGAAAAGAAGCGGTGATTGGCTGGACGTGTGTCGGAGGAAGCACGTGGTAGCCGCCACTCTCCCAGATGATCTGACTGTGGGGGGTAAGTGCGCAGCGACCAGGAAGGGACTGGGAATTGGCATACGACTAACATTGGGATGGGAGAAAATCGGAGGAAAATGGAGGGGGAAAAAGACCAATAAAAAAAAATAAAAAATGGTCACTGTCAACTCACAAGGCGCATACTGAGTGTAGAAACTAATATACAGTGAAATGCGGGGGGTCTTGCCGGCAACGATTGTACAATAATAAGAATCCAATAGGATGAGAATGCGACATTTGTGCAATAATACAAGTAATAAGAATAAAGACATTTATTTTAGTTTAGTTTTACAAAAGCATGGTAAGACATGCTAGGTCCTGTGATAGTGCAATACACTGTTAGCTACGGATGAGGCACTGGGTCTTATGTACACTACTATACAATGCTATACTATACATCTACAGTTATACTATGTGTCCTTATGCTAGCTTGCTATCCATCTGTTTACTATACAAGAACCACTCCCGTTCTTGTTTTTAAAGTGACCTTTGGGCTCTCTTAAATACTTCGAAGCTTCGAAGCTTCGTTCGATGGGCATGGGATTCGAATATGAAAATAAAATTTGATTATTTAAAAAAAGAAATAATCTTTGTGTGCAAAATCAACTCTGCCTCTCTTTGTTAACTACAACAAGCAATGCTGTTTGTTATTTAAGATGAGGTCGGACTCTGCACTGACAGATTTGTGTTCATTGTGCTGCTTTTATAAAGCCTCAAATGACGGCTTACAATATTTCATGAAAGCAAAGTGTTTTGTTTGTCTAAGATTTAAAAAGGTTTAAACTTTACAGCACTGACAAAGTTGAACAAAGTGCTGTACAAGTCCCACAACATATATATATAATTATTATTATTATTTTTTTCTCTCTCGAAGCTTCGAATTAACATCGAATCTCGGCCCCGAAGCTTCGAATTCCAAAAGAAAATCCTTTCATTGTGTAAAGTGACCATGAGTGTGAGCGGGTGCAGCATGTGTGTGTGTGTGTGTTCATGTTAAAGTGACTGCTAGTGTGTGTTGTGTGTGTGCTCATGTGTGCTTGTGTGTGGAGAGTTCAGTGTTCAAGACTCTGATGGCCTGGGGGAAGAAGCTGAGCCGAAGTCTCTCTGTCCTAGTTGCTGGTGTTCGCAGGCGTTTGCCTGACCGCAGCAGCTTGAACAGGCTGTTGTTGGGGTGGTGAGGGTCTTTCATTATTCTGCACGCTCTGGATTTGCACCTCTTGTTATATAAGACCTGCAGGGGTGGTAGTGCAATACCCGTAGTACGCTCAGCTGAGCGTACCACTCTCTGTAGGGCCTTCTTGTCCTGTGCCGTGCTGTTTCCATACCAGGCAGTGATGTTTCCAGTCAAGATACTCTCTACAGCTCCGGAGTAGAAGGACTGGAGTATCTTCCCCGATACTCTGAACTTCCTTAACTGTCTTAGGTGGTAGAGGCGCTGCTTCGCCTTCTTTACGACTGAGTCTATGTGTGTTGTCCATGTCAGATCCTCTGAGATGTGGACCCCCAGGTACTTGAAGCTGCTCACCCTGTCCACTGTAGCCCAGTTTATCCTCAGTGGTGTGTGTCCCCCCTGCTGTGTTGTCCTAAAATCCACGATCAGCTCCTTGGTTTTACCAATGTTCAGGAGCAGGCTGTTGTCCTGGCACCAGCATTCCAGTACCTCAACCTCCTCCCGGTAGGCCTTCTCGTCGTTGTCAGAGATCAGCCCCACCACCACTGTGTCGTCCACAAACTTCACTATGGATTTGGAGCTGAACTTGGCCACACAATCATGTGTGTATAGTAGGGGTGTAACGGTACACAAAAACCACGGTACGGTACGTAACTACGTACCTCGGTTTTGAAGTCACGGTTCGGTACGGGTTTTCAGTACAGTGGGGGAAAGCGTTAAGCATTGGCAGCTAGCAGTGTTAGCAGTCTTTGGCTAACAGCGTTAGCATTGGTGGCTAGCAGTATTAGCATTGGTTGGCTAATGGCTAGCGTTAAGCATTTGCAGCTAGCAGTGTTAGCAGTCTTTGGCTAACAGCGTTAGCATTGGTGGCTAGCAGTATTAGCATTGGTTGGCTAATGGCTAGCGTTAGGCATTTGCAGCTAGCAGTGTTAGCAGTCTTTGGCTAACAGCGTTAGCATTGGTGGCTAGCAGTATTAGCATTGGTTGGCTAATGGCTAGCGTTAAGCATTTGCAGCTAGCAGTGTTAGCAGTCTTTGGCTAACAGCGTTAGCATTGGTGGCTAGCAGTATTAGCATTGGTTGGCTAATGGCCAGCGTTAAGCATTTACATTGGATGGAATTCGGCGACCCCACCACTTCAAGCAACCAGCATGTGGGCGGAATACGGCGATTCCAACCCAATAAGCAGTCAACATCAACGTTTCACTTCCCTTGAGCTGACCGCGTCCTCTCCAATGTGCCCCGTTGTGTGTATCCACTCCGTCCTGGTTCCACCTTGACGTTGAGGGGTATCTCACGTGGCACTTCCTTCTGCGTTCCGTCCGTCCCGTCTCGTAGCGGGCGCGTTCGGTAAATAATTGTCCAATTATCTAGCAGTCTCAGTCAATGAGTCAACTAGATGTCCCCCTTGGAAGGGTGTGGGCGAAATGACTTTTACTTAAACCATTGAAACAATTCGGACTTTATAAGAATGTTCGTTTATTTGGACTTTGATGTCCAGCATCCAATTCATCCTTGTTGTAATAATCACCAGGTGGTCAATTAAACAAGTGGTTAGCTTGTAGCTGATAGTTAGTAGCAGCTTACATCCAAGCATTAGTGGATAATGTTAGTAGAGGTCGATATGGTATTTGGTAATGTTCAACCAAGTCGACTCTGATGATAGTTCGTTGATAGTTAGGTTGCAATTTAGCAACCGGTACTTGATAGTGTAGCCAGACGTTTTAGCCAGGTAACAGTTAGCCAGATATTAGTTGGTCTGCATGTAGTTGGTCTATAGTCAGCATGTACATTCAGTCAGCGTTTAGTCAGTCAGCATACAATCAGACGTTAGTCAGATTATTTACCTATACAAAGGAAAGGAAATAAACGGCATTAATTAATAACTAGATATATGAATTAAAGAGAAATGCGGATATTAACGGCGCATACAATGCAACGTACCGTTGGCCAGTCAAGAGTTCGCCCACAGGGCTTTTCACCTTACAGTCTAGGCTGATAGTGTCACTTAAATAGCGCGACGCGCCGGCGCAGAGACAGCTTACCTGCTCAGAGTCGCAATACGTACTCCAAAGTGCGTCCACTAGGCGGCACCAGATAATAATTAACTCATGCAATAAATATATACAATAAATGTTACTCATGATAATAATGAAGGATAATAATGATAAATATATTGGGAAAAACGTCGGATAAATCTCCACTTGACATTGGCTATTTATGGGTGGAATATTCCGATTCTAGCTCACTATCAGTCACATTAAACTTTCTTTTTGTATAGCTTACTAGATATTAGGGCTGGGCGATATGGCCTAAAAATAAAATCCCTGATTATTATTTTTTAAATCCGATTTACAATTTGAATCGATTTTTTTCTCGTGAGAGCTATAAAAAAAAGGGAAAAAGAAGGTTTTTTTTTTTTGACACAAAAAAGTATCAAACCAATATGAATGTCCCTATTGGGATTGAAGTGCAAACATAACTTTCACCAATCTTCACTTAAAAATATTTTTATAATAATATATATAATATAAAAGGTTACTCTTGATCAAACAAAGATGAATGTCCCTATTGGGATTAATAGTGCAATAACCTGCTTTTTCACCAAACTTCACTTAAAACAAATAAAATGTGCCTCTTGAATGAATGAATTTCCCTATTGGGATTAATAAAGTGCAAATCTAACTTTCACCAAACATCACTTTTTCTAAAATAAAAGGTGACTTAAAAAAATAATAATAATTAAATCGATTTTAGTTTTTCAAAATCGTCCCAAATCATTCATTCGAATGATCAATAATATCGATTAATCACCCAGCCCTACTAGATATGTAGCTAACGAAGCTGTAGCTAACGTTACTTTCCGGGCAAACCATGCTAATTAGCCTAGTTAACGCGTTAGCTCTCTGTCTCTGTGTGGTGCCACGAAAGGGAGTGATTGAAGGCTTGGTTAGAATGGTCACTGTCAACTCACAAGGCGCATGCGGGGGGTCTTGCCGGCAACGATTGTACAATAATAAGAATCCAATAGGATGAGAATGCGACATTTGTGCAATAATACAAGTAATAAGAATAAAGACATTTATTTTAGTTTAGTTTTACAAAAGCATGGTAAGACATGCTAGGTCCTGTGATAGTGCAATACACTGTTAGCTACGGATGAGGCACTGGGTCTTATGTACACTACTATACAATGCTATACTATACATCTACAGTTATACTATGTGTCCTTATGCTAGCTTGCTATCCATCTGTTTACTATACAAGAACCACTCCCGTTCTTGTTTTTAAAGTGACCTTTGGGCTGTCTTAAATACTTCGAAGCTTCGAAGCTTCGTTCGATGGGCATGGGATTCGAATATGAAAATAAAATTTGATTATTTAAAAAATATATATATATTTTTGTGTGCAAAATCAACTCTGCCTCTCTTTGTTAACTACAACAAGCAATGCTGTTTGTTATTTAAGATGAGGTCGGACTCTGCACTGACAGATTTGTGTTCATTGTGCTGCTTTTATAAAGCCTCAAATGACGGCTTACAATATTTCATGAAAGCAAAGTGTTTTGTTTGTCTAAGATTTAAAAAGGTTTAAACTTTACAGCACTGACAAAGTTGAACAAAGTGCTGTACAAGTCCCACAACATATATATATAATTATTATTATTTTTTTCTCTCTCGAAGCTTCGAATTAACATCGAATCTCGGCCCCGAAGCTTCGAATTCCAAAAAAAAATCCTTTCATTGTGTAAAGTGACCATGAGTGTGAGCGGGTGCAGCATGTGTGTGTGTGTGTGTTCATGTTAAAGTGACTGCTAGTGTGTGAGCGTATACAGTGTGTGTTGTGTGTGTGCTCATGTGTGCTTGTGTGTGGAGAGTTCAGTGTTCAAGACTGATGGCCTGGGGGAAGAAGCTGAGCCGAAGTCTCTCTGTCCTAGTTGCTGGTGTTCGCAGGCGTTTGCTTGACCGCAGCAGCTTGAACAGGCTGTTGTTGGGGTGGTGAGGGTCTTTCATTATTCTGCACGCTCTGGATTTGCACCTCTTGTTATATAAGACCTGCAGGGGTGGTAGTGCAATACCCGTAGTACGCTCAGCTGAGCGTACCACTCTCTGTAGGGCCTTCTTGTCCTGTGCTGTTTCCATACCAGGCAGTGATGTTTCCAGTCAAGATACTCTCTACAGCTCCGGAGTAGAAGGACTGGAGTATCTTCCCCGATACTCTGAACTTCCTTAACTGTCTTAGGTGGTAGAGGCGCTGCTTCGCCTTCTTTACGACTGAGTCTATGTGTGTTGTCCATGTCAGATCCTCTGAGATGTGGACCCCCAGGTACTTGAAGCTGATCACCCTGTCCACTGTAGCCCAGTTTATCCTCAGTGGTGTGTCCCCCCCCCCTGCTGTGTTGTCCTAAAATCCACGATCAGCTCCTTGGTTTTATCAATGTTCAGGAGCAGGCTGTTGTCCTGGCACCAGCGTTCCAGTACCTCAACCTCCTCCCGATAGGCCTTCTCGTCGTTGTCAGAGATCAGCCCCACCACCACTGTGTCGTCCACAAACTTCACTATGGAGTTGGAGCTGAACTTGGCCACACAATCATGTGTGTATAGTAGGGGTGTAACGGTACACAAAAACCACGGTACGGTACGTAACTACGTACCTCGGTTTTGAAGTCACGGTTCGGTACGGGTTTTCAGTACAGTGGGGGAAAGTAGTGTGCAGTAACTAATTGTACTTGTAGGGCTGTCAATGAATATTCTATATTGAAATTAATAATCGACTTGTACATTTCTTTTTAAATAATAATAATTATATTAGATTGTGAAAAAAACAGCCCCCGGTGGGGGGTCGTTAGTGGTTAACATACCGTTGTATTCGTTCGGTACACTACACACAGCCGTTCGGTACGGTATGGTACACACTGAAACTGTTCGGTACGGTACGGATACGCATACCTTTACACCCCTAGTGTATAGTGAATACAGCAGGGGGCTCAGGACACAGCCCTGGGGGGACCCGATACTCAGGGTGATTGTGTTGGAGGTCTGACCCCCCACCCTGACCACCTGGGGCCTTTCACTCAGAAAATCCAGTATCCAGGCGCTCAGAGCGGAGCTCAGACCCAGCTCGATCAGCTTGTCCACCAGTCTGGTGGGGACTGTTGCGGCAGTAGACTGTCATAGACAGGTAGTGCCGAGGGGCTGAGTAGAGGAGTTCAAACAATTGACGCGCATCGTGAAATAACTCCGTTCCACGTCCAGGAAATACTTTTGAGGCTTTTATTCTTTCGCTTCATGAGACAAACAAAATACACTTATTTACATACACTAATATACTGATACTGATGCGTTCTTGCGCTCTTGCGGTCAAAAGAAAATATGTGCTCCTAACTCTCACCCCTTCTCTCCGTGAACTGTCAACAACATGAAAAGGTGAATGAAACTACATAATGCAATGCATGCATGCATTTATTTTGAGCTTATGGACCTTATGGTATTCTTGTTTTTTATTGACTTACTGTGTTACTGTGTTTTTTTTTCTTCTTGACTTGTTTAAAGAAGACGTGTCACTGTTAAGCACTTTGAGCTGCACTCAGTGTATGAAAGGTGCTATATAAATGAAGATTATTATTATTATAAGAACACTCCCATTAGCGCCACACCCCCGTGAGCACGCCCACCACCTAAAGTGACAGTACAACTAATAATGCAACATAAATATAATACTGAATGAGAATACTCAGACCTTCATTACGGCGCCTACAGGGACTATGGTGTTGAACGCTGAGCTATAGTCAATGAACAACAGTCTCACATAGCCCCCCTTCTGACAGTCTAGGTGAGAGAGGGTGCTGTGCAGTACTTGGGAGACCGCATCGTCAGTGGACCTGTTTGGCCTGTATGCAAATTGCATAGGGTCCATATCGCTGGGGAGGGAGGCACAAATGTAATCCTTGACCAGCCTCTCAAAACATTTCATGGCCACAGAGGTGAGTGCCACCGGTCTGTAGTCATTAAGACCTGTTGGGGAGGATTTCTTTGGTACCGGGATTATAGTAGACACCTTGAAACAGGCAGGGAACACGGATTCCGCCAGGGATAGATTAAATATGGTGGTGAACACTGGGGATAGCTGGTTAGCACAGGACTTAAGTATACGTCCTGTTATCCCATCTGGGCCAGCTGCCTTTCTGGTGTTCACCCGCATAAATGCTCTTCTCAAACTGTGTTCCGTCAATGAGAGTGCCCCCGCCCCCCCGCGGATGCCCCCCCCTCCACGACGGCCGGCGCGTCAGTGGCGTCGTTAGCCGGTGAGCTAGCGTCGCTACTGTCTGCACCAAACCGAGCGTAAAAGGAGTTGAGCTGGTCTGCGATAGAGGCGTCAGCACTCCCCATTGAGGGGGCACTGACTTTGTAGTCAGTTATCGTCCGTAGCCCTCGCCATAAGCCTCTTGTGTCATTCTGTGCCATTTGTGCCTCCATCTTGTCAGCGTATGACCTCTTAGCAAGCTTTACAACCTTGAGCAGAGTATAGACTGTAGCCTTATACCATGTTTCCTGACTCTCTGCCCAGGTTGTAAGCAGTGGTGCAAGTTTTCAGAGCCGCTCGGATAGTACTGTCAACCCACGGTTTCTGGTTTGGGAAAACCCGCACCTTCTTTGTGGGGACAATATTATCAGCTAGTGTTGCTATAAAGCTAACAGCATCCGTGAACTTGCTAACGCCGCTGGAGCTAGACTGAAACATACCCCAGTCGACGTCATCAAGTTCGTCCTGTAGCGCTGCCTCTGATTCGTCGGACCACATCTTTACCTCACGTGACACGACAGCGTCACGTGATCTCTGCCTGTAAGCAGGAATGAGCAAGATGGAGTCGTGATCCGATGTGCTTGTGGCTCCCGCTAATGGCGGAGCCGGTATTGCCTTGTACCCGGCTCTGAACGGGGTGTAGCGATCATCCAGCGTATTTCCTCCCCTGGTGGAGCAAGCGATGTGCTGAAAAAAGGTTGGCATCACTTTCTTCGCCTGATTGAAATCGCCGGCTACTATCATGGCTGCATCCGGATGTTTGATCTGGTGGATGTTGATGTTCATACCGGGCGATATAGCGCGAAATATAGCCCCAATCAGGCCACTTTTTAAGCGGGGGGTCTGGGGGTCCCCCACCAGGAATTTTTTTGTTACAAAGACTTAATTTCCTGCATTCTGGTGAATTTTAGTGCATGTGAATCACAAACTAATGAGCCAACAATTGCTTAGTACAATGTACTGTTATGGACCTCAAATAAAACTGTTGTGGCACTAGCAATGCTACTCTCTCCACCTTCAAAAAGAAAAAAGCAAGAGCACAACATATTTTTCTATTTACTATTATAATACAGTTAACCACTCTCTCCTGTAAGGGCCTTTCTTTTTCTTTGTTTTATCCCTCTTTCCTCCACCCTTTCTTTTTCTTCCACTGTCCATCTTGACATCAATGTTAATTGACTTTTGCTCTACTGTATCTCTCCCGAGTCCCTCACAACCAGTGTTGTGCTAGTTACTGAAAAATAGTAACTCAGTTACTTTACTAGTTACTTCATTTCAAAGTAACTTCGTTACTGTACTAGTTACTTACACCCAAAAGTAATGAGTTACTGTGAAAAGTAACTATTTAGTTAACTAGTCCCATGCCCCAGATAGTAGCCTACTCAAAATCGGTTGATCAACTTGACAGTTTCCATTCACATCACCGAACTCTGCTAAGCAATGTGGTCTAGATACAAACACAAATCTGACACAAACAAATGTTGTCCCGAGTCGATATAATAAGAAGTGCGCCGGTTGAAGGAACAGCCTTGATGTCGCCGGAGCGTTTCATTATAACCATTATAATTCAAGGGTACTACGACTATGCGTGCACCTCATGGTACCAAAGCACCTCAAAGGCGCTTAAAACAAAATTACAAACATCACAAAACAAACTGGTCAGACTACTGCTTGACCTTACTCCTAGAACTCACCTCACCCCTGCCCACTTTGACAACCTAGGATGGCTTAGAGTAGACGACAGAGTACAGCAACTTGCAATGGGCCTGGTCTACAAGATACACTATACGACCGGGGTACCCATGTACATGTCAAAATACTTCCCAAAGGTCAGTGAATACCACAACCACTACACCAGAGGAAGCTCAACAAATCATGTAAAACCCAGATTCGGCTCAAACAAGGGACTAAACACGTTTCGCAATTATGCCACAACAATGTGGAACGCCCTACCCAAAGCTAGGGGTAACAGTACTGTATATTTGAATACCGTTTATGTCACAAATGTATCAGTACTAAATACCTATATGTCCCTATGCCATAAATGTCATGTATGTCATAAATGATATGAATTGAAAATGGGGGACCCTGATGGAAACAAGACAAACGTCTTTCTCAGGTCTGCATCCCCTTAACAATTGTATGTATTGAGCCGTACTGTATTGTACCCATTCTGCAATCTGTTAAATAAAGTTTTCATTCATTCATTCATTCATTCATTCACCATCTTGCAAGTTGCAACGTTGTTTAAGATATCAATCAAAGCATTGCAACGTTAGAATAGTTATGATATCAATTGTGCATGAAAGGACTATATTTATATTGTTTGATTAGTATTATGAGATTCCCTGGCAGATTTCGTACAGTCAAAATCCGTTGATCAACTTGAGTTTCAGTCATTGCACTCACCAAAGTCTGCGGTGGTCGAGATGTAGTAACGTTACGTTAGTCCAGTTGACTCCAGCAGCGCCTCGAACATGTTCTTTATCTCGTTTCCATGTTGTATATTAATTATCTCTCCAAGTAGTTGCTAAATGGTTTGTTAGTTTGTTACTGCGTTCTTTTTCTGTAGATTCATAGCGAGCGTTTGTTTTGTTTACAATAGAGAGGGTCTATTTCTTTCCGTAGCCGCGGTTTGCGCATTTCTGATTGGCCAGTGGCCAGACTCGCCTCGTATCATTCTACGCGGGTGGGGATGAGGATAATAATAATAATAATAATCACTACCGCTCGCTATCAATCTACGCCGTATATAACGCAAATAACGCAGTGACGAACCATTCAGTAACGTAAGTAGCGTTACTGAATTTCAAAAGTAATGCGTTAGAGTACTAGTTGCGGCAAAAAGTAACTTCGTTTCTGTAACGCGTTACTTTGTAACGCGTTAGTCCCAACACTGCTCACAACCCCCTCCAATGTACAGTAAAAATGACCAAGTATGGTCTTGTCAATATTCCAATGTACAGTGTTGCTTGTACAGTTGTACAGTGTCCCCCACCCACCCCTCCTACCCAACCTTCCCCCCACCCACCCAACCACCTCCAATGTACAGTACCCCCCTCCCCCCCCCCACCTACCCAACCTCTTCCAATGTACAGTTTCTACGTCAAATGTATATACTTCTTTTCTGGACTCTTTTCGTATCACAAACAGTACTGTATTTGCAAATCTGGTATGTCATAAATGTATAGATGTAGCAGTACTGTCTATCTGTATGTCATATATGTTACGATGAATTAAAAATGGGGGACCCTGATGTAAACAAGACGAAAGTCTTTCTCTGGTCTGCATCCCCTTAACAATTGTATGCATTGAGCTGTACTGTACTGTACCCATTCTGCAATCTGTTAATAAAGTTTTCAATCAATCAATCAATCAATCAACCTGGCTCATTGCCTGGCTGTTATTCTGCATCTGAGTGCCGTCTGCCATTCCATTCGCCGCCTCCGCTGTCAATCAGTTGTATCGCCTGGTCCCGCCTCCACCAATCACAAGCGGCAGCACGGCTCCATTGTGATCCGCGTGAGGGAGAGAGTCAGATAGTTCTCCAACTCTGCCGCAGACAGTGAAATCCTGGTTGTTCCCCACCCACCTAGGTTATCTAACTATCGCGCTGCGCCGCCGCCACAACTAGAAACAATGGCCTGGCAAAAAAAAAATAATAATAATAATTTTTTTTTTTTTTTTTTTTATATAATTTTTTTTTTTTAATCTGTGCAGGCCAGGCCACCGGGAAAACTCCCGGTGCTCCCGATGGCCAGTCCGGGCCTGGTCCCGCCTGATCTCCGATGGCCAATCTTGGCATAAAGTATCGCTAAACTCCTCTTTCAGTCCGGAGTTTAGGTCCATAAGTGACTGGCGGTCGTATGACGTCCCCGCCAGTGTAGTTTTCATAAAAAAGGTATTAAAAATAAACATAACTAAAAGTATGCACAATCTTCGCGGAGCAAAACCGACGGCGACTGACCTCGCGCCATCTCAGTATTTGTAGCCATATTATATTATATTCTCTACTGTTCTATTAATCTTCTTCAGGTTGAAACGAAACAGCCTCACAGTGAAATGCTGTAGGGCGTTATCATCAGTTCTCAGCTCCATGTCCTCCAGCCTGAGAGAGCTGGACCTGAGTAACAACACCCTGCAGGATCCAGGAGTGAAGCTGCTCTCTGTTGGACTGGGGCTTCCACACTGTAGACTGGAGACTCTCAGGTTAGTGTTCCTGGACCAGTTCAACAGACAACCATTTAAAAACCATATTTAAAAAAAAACATCAGATGAAATATGTACATTTGATGTGTTGGTTAAATACTAGTACCTGTGTGGTTTTCACTTTGTGTGTGTGTGTGTGCTTGCGTGTGTGTGTATATATATGTGTGTGTGTAATATATATATATATATAAATGTGTGTGTGTAATATATATATTATATATATATATATATATATATATATATATATATATATATATATATATATATATATATATATATATATTAGAGGTGGGCATAGATAATTTTTTTTAATCTATCTGCAATCCTGGATTTAATCTAGATTAATCTAGATTAAAATGGCTCAAAAAAAATAAAAATAAACCTGCCGAAGGCATTCAAAATATGTGTGTTCTACCCAAATAATGACCAGAAGTAAGTCCTTACTTTTTCTTTCCTCCTTATGTTTCTCATGAGCCCATCTCCCGTTTCCAAAATGCATTACAGACTGTTTGAAAAAGCTGTTTTGCTATGATAATTGGTAATGAAATATCAAAATAATGTTCAATAAGATGTACTTGTGTTTAATAAGTTGTTTTATTCAGAAGTTAACACAAATAAATAATATTACCAGTACAGTATCTAGTAGGGATGCTCCGATCACGTTTTTTGCCACCGATACCGATCACCGATCGTCTTGAGCCATATCGGCCGATACCGATCCGATATCGATCGTTTTTTTTTTTTTATAACTTTCTTTTTATTGTTTTTCACAACAAGCAAACAATCACAAACAACAAGACATAACAAAAACACAATCCCGGGCTGCATTATTAGTGTCACTTTACAAAAATATACTTTTCACATGCTGAGTTCTCAATTCTCTTACTTTCCCTATAGGTATGGCGAATATTCTTTACAACTATACATCATCCACTGGTTGTCGTCATTACCATATAAAAGTCCCACTTTTCCCAGTACTTCAAACCTTTCTCTTCCTGTAATCTGAGAGTAAAAGTAAGTCTTTCCATTGTGTATATTTCGCCTATAATGGCCAACCATTTTTCTTTTGTTGGAGGTTCTTGTTGATACCAGAGACGCGTGATCGCTTTCTTACTTGCTGCTAAAAATATTTTCATCAAATATCTGTCTCCTCCTACCAATTCCTCAGGTAAGTTACCCAGGTATAAATAGGAGAAGGTCTCCGGTATCTTAAAATTCAATATAACCTGCATGGTGGAGTGAACATCTTGCCAATAACGTTGAATTCCTGGACAATTCCAAAAGATATGAGAGTGGTTCGCCTCCCTCTGGCCACACTGTCTCCAACATGGTTGCTCTATGCCTACTTGTCGGGATTTGATTTTGGGAGTTATGAAGAATCTAGTCAAGTTTTTCCAGCAGAATTCTCTCCATGTTTTTGAATTAGTCGAGCTACATTGAGTTCTGCACATGTTCTCCCATTCGTCTTCGGTTATTTCAATGTTTGATTCCTTTTCCCAATTTGTCTTAAAGGTGCTATGCATTATAAATGTCATTTTTCAGTCTCTAGCATTGTATTATAGTAATAGGAGTTCGTATCAATGTGTTTTTGGGCCTAAATACTATATTGGCGAATTCCTCAGCTACAGCCCATCCCCTCTTTGCCTCTAGTAAATCAGGTCATGTTGATTTGACGACCTGGTGCACGTCACAGGGCGCTGTTTATAGCGCACTGTGATGTGATTGGCTCTGTGGTTTTAGTAATGCCCGCCTCCATTCTTGCTACCTGCAGGGTGGAAGGTTTGTCCAGAAGATCACTAATCAGCTGAAGCCTGATGCGGTTCCCTCGGTCTTCGACAGACAGACCGGCGTTAGCTCTCGGGACTCGGGAGCGATCGCTAGCTATTTAGCACCAGCCGGGGCCGGCGTTAGCAACCGGGAGCGTCGTTGAGCATTCAGCCTGCTGGCTACCTAGATCCACTTCAACCAGCGTCGCGGAGCATTCAGCCTGCTGGCTACACAGCTTGTCGGTGTGCTAATAGCCTCTGCAAGGTAACGGTAGCTGGCTCCAGGCTATTAGCACATCGACAAGCTGCTGGAGCTCCCGACGCTCGGCTGGTTGAAGTGGATCTAGGTAGCCAGCAGGCTGAATGCTCCGCGACGCTCCCGGTTGCTATCATGTGCAGGTCCTCTTCTCAGACCTGTGTGGCAAAGCACTGCACACGCATCATGCAAGCTACACATCGCTGCATGTTGATCAATGGTGGCCCACTCGGTGCATCACAGTGGGCTACTATTGTGCTAACAACAACCGCGGTGTCCGGCTTGTCGGCCGGCATGAGTGCTCGATTTGGGGTGGTTCTCTCCTCCTTGTGTGCCCCCGTTCTCGCGGGTGTCCTGCCGGGGAGCTTGTGGACGCGACAACAGCGGCGGCCGTAGCGTTAGTTAGCTCATAGCTATTGTGTACCACTAGCGTTACGGCGGGCTCGAGCACCCTACGGCTGCCGCCGTTGTCGCGTCCATGGGCTCCCCGGCAGGGTACCCGTGGGGACGGGGGTGTACAGAGAGGAGAGAACCATTTTGTGTCGGGCGTGCATGCCGGCCAGCGAGCCGGACGTCGGGATATGTTGTTAGCACAATAGCTACCAAGCTAAGCTATGTTAGCTTCTAACGGTGTATACACAATATGTACAACGACACAATGATTTACATTATTACAAATATGGTAACGTGGTTGTGGCTTTTACAAATAGTGGTAACATATATATAGATAGACAGTACTGCTACATCTCTATATTTATGACCTACCATATTTGTATTGCTACAGTACTGCTCAGTACTGCTATGATGGAGACCAGAGAAAGACTTTCGTCTTGTTTACATCAGGGTCCCCCAATTTCAATTCATGGTAACATATTATATATATATAGATAGACAGTACTGCTACATCTCTATATTTATGACATACCATATTTGTATGTAACCTGAAACCTAATCTCTGACGGGGAGATGGGCGGAGCTATTTGGTGGGTGGCTGTCACTCAAAGCATTCTGCCAGAATGGGTGGAGCCAAGCCAATAATAGCCTGCTTTCATGAGGCTGAAAAATGCTGGTTTTGAGTACAAGATTAGAAATATAAAACAATGATTATTTTTGGAATAAAAATTACAGATGTGTTACATAGACTCACAGGAAGTGTGTAAAGTTGCCCAAATAGTGCTAGGAATAGCAGTGCATAACCCCTTTAATGTAAGTTGTGGAGTCAGTTCTGGCCTGAACAAAGCTATTATACAATTTTGACACAGTTTTACTCATCTTGTCCCTGTATGCCTGAATGAATATCTGAATAACACTGTCTATTGGGGTATTGGGCTCAGACACCTTTACCTCTTTTAGAAAGTACTGGCGTAGTTGTAGGTATCTGAAGAAGTTGTGTTTATCCAAACCGTATGTATCTTTCAAGGTTTGAAAGCTCACAAGTTCTCCATTCTCTACCATTGTGCTGAATGAGGTAATACCTCGGAGAGCCCATTCCTTAAATGTTTGATCATACATTCTTGGTTTAAATCCTAAATCGAAGGCAAACCACCTCAAGATCTTAATCCTTTTTTCTAACTTGAATTGTTTCACAATTTTGAACCATGTCTGTAGGGTGTGTACAATAAATGGGTTTAAGTTTCTATATAGGGTCTTGGCCTGCTGTCTATCACCAATTACTGTCTGGAGTGGTATATCAAGTGATTTCACTTCAATGTCCTTCCACTTCGCTTCGTAGTCCCTTTCACACCAACAGACCAAAGGTCTTATTTGCGCTGCATAGTAATACTCCTTCAGATTTGGGAGGGACATGCCTCCCTTCTCTTTAGGGAGTTGGAGTGTCCGGAACCTAATTCTCGGTTTTTTCCCCGCTCCATATGAATCTAGAAATCATCCTGTCCCACTCGTTAAACTGTTTAGCAGGGATTTCCACCGGCAAGGACTGGAAAAGATATAGTAGTCTAGGGACTACGTTCATTTTTACTGAGTCTATTCTGGAGGTGAAATCCAGGGGGGCTAATGACCATATTTCTATATCTTTTTTAATTTGTGTGTTTAGGGGCTGGTAATTTGCTTCATACAATTTTGTTAAGTCCTTAGTCAGCCTTACTCCCAGATATTTTATGGACTTCATGTTCCAATTTAAATTGTAGTTTTCTTTTATTTCTCTTGTGGGGGTATAGTTATATGTAAGTATCTGTGTTTTTCCTATATTTAGTTTGTATCCCGAATGTTGACCATAGGTTTCAATAAGGTCCATTAGTCTAGGGAGGCTCAGACTGGGTTTTTTTAAGTAAATTAAGACATCATCCGCGTATAATGCTATCTTATGCTCTGTTTCTTTTATATTAATACCTGTTATATTGGGGTCTTCCCTAATTGCTTGGGCTAGCGGTTCAATGAAAATCGCGAACAGGGCGGGGCTACATGGACAACCTTGGCGTGTACCGCGTTCTAGGGCGATCGGATTTGTTAACCGACGTTTACTTTTATTCTCGCTGTGGGTCTTGTATATAGTGTTTTAAAACACCTAATTGCATCTTCCTTGAATCCTAACCTTTCTAGTACCAAGAATAAATAGTCCCAGCTCACACAATCAAACGCTTTTTCCGCGTCCAGACTTAATAAGGCCGAATAAATGTTGGTTTGTTTAATCTGATTCATAATATGTAGTGTTCGTCTTAAGTTATCCTGGGTTTGGCGACCAGATATAAATCCAGTTTGGTCCGTGCTTATTAGGTCTGGCAAAAACTGTTCTAATCTTTTTGTGATAATGGAGGCGTACAGCTTATAATCCAAATTAAGGATCGATATTGGTCTAAACGAACTACATAATTCCTTATCTTTAATCTTATCTTATCTTATCTCTAAGAGTGTAGTTAAATGAGGCCACCAGCAATGGCATGATCTCCTGGCGAAAAGCTTTGTACCATTCTGCTGGAAGGCCGTCACTACCTGGCGATTTGTTAGTTTTAAGATTAGATATTGTCCTGTCTAACTCCTCTATAGTGATTTCTGCAGTCATAATTTTGTTCTGCATTTTGCCAATTGAGGGCAGGTCAAGAGATCTCAGGAATGCAATAGTGGCTTCACTATCTATTTGTGCTGGTTGTGTATATAGGTTTTTGTAGTATGATTCAAAGGCCTTCTCTATATCTCCCAAATTACTGGACACTACTCCAGTTAAGGGATCTTTAATCTTATTAATTGTATTTTGTGTCTGTTGCTTTCGCAACCTTCTGGCCAATAATCTAGTAGCATTTGGGCCTGATTCATAATATGTTTGACGTAAAAATCTAGATTTTTTCTCAATGTCATCTTTATAGACTTCGTCAATCAATTTTCTTGTTTCCCTAATTTGCTGTAGCAGCTGACTAGTTGGAGTATTTTTATGCTGTTGCTCTATAGATGTCAATTTCTGGGTTAGATCCTGATATTTGCGTTCTTTCGTCTTCTTCAGTGTTGCTGTGATGGCAATCATTTTCCCCCTTAGCACAGCTTTTGCGGCATCCCAAACAATCACTGGATTAACCTCACCATTGTCATTAATCTCTATATATGTTTTTAATTCGGTCCTAATACTTTCAACAATTGTTTTGTTGTTCAATATTCCTGTGTTAAGCCTCCATAGTGTGTTCCTTGGCCTACTATCCAAGTGTAAAGTCATATAGACTGCAGAGTGGTCTGATATGTCAGTAGTTCCCAAAGTACAATCCATTATCCTATGTCTATCACCTCTAAACATAAAAAGATAGTCAATTCTTGAATAAACAGAGTGAGGAACAGAATAGTGGGTGTAGTCTCTCTCAGTTGGGTGGAGATCTCGCCATACATCAAACATTCCTAAGTCTGTGAGTGAAGCATTCATTATTTTTGTCTGTGGAGTCCTGTTCACCCTATGGCTTGTAGTGTCCAGCTCACGACTAAGAATAGTATTAAAATCTCCCCCACAGATTAGTATCCCCTCAGACTCCGCTGCTATCAGACCAAATATGAATTTATAGAAACCTTTGTTGCTCCCCGGTGGGGCATATACATTCAGCAGCGTAACCAAGTTGCCCTCTAATTTGCATTTTATCATGACATAGCGTCCTTCCTTATCATTAGTTTCTGTCATAAGTTCAAAATTTAATGAGTTAGGAATTAGTATAGAAACACCTCGTTTATGACCCGATCTAAACGAGCTATAGAACGTATTCCTATATCCATATTTCTTGAGTTTCTTGTGCTCCATCTGAGAGAGATGAGTTTCTTGCAAAAAGATAATTTGAGCTTTTTCACGTTTCAATTTGGTTATGACTTTGCTCCGTTTAACTGGGTTAACCAGACCATTTACATTTATAGATACCACCTTAAAGTTTCTACTCATCTGTGCTTTAACAACTTAAACCTGACACTGTCAACCCGGAATTCACACATTACTAAACATGAACAGTTAGACATATACACATAGAGAACAGGTGTAACATTAACAAAAACAATACTTGGCTTCCAAAAACAGACGTTCGCTGGCCATCCCATGGCTTAGGTCCCGTTGGGGGTGGGGGGATAGACTCCACTCAAGTGCAGGCCCCCGCGAAAAAAAAAGAGCTATAAAATAAAAGAGAAAGTGTCTAGTCTACCTACAGCGTGCCTGAGTGACTCTCGTCGGTCTTTCAATAATCAAGTGGAGTCTGTTAAACTATAAAAAAGGGAGACTAATAGTCATCCAGTCATTTGGGTCAAGGGGCTATTCAGCGTTCACGTGAATAGCTTACAGCTAGTCCACATTAGATTCAACAAAAACTCGGAACGTCTAGCGTTAAGCGAGTCAAAACAACACAATACAGCCCATAGTCCGCGACATATTCGGGCAGTTCACTCACGTCACGTTGTCTTAACTCACCAGTCTTATTATGCTATGTATTTCTCACCCTGAGATTTATTTGCTGGTGGTACATTGAAAGTCCTGCAGTCTGTTCTTTGCTCATTGGGCTATTCCTCTCTCCCTCTCGCTCGCGTCTCCCGGGTGTCTCTCCTTCCTTCCAGCGCGCTGCCACGGTTGTCCTCGCTGTAGTCGCTCGTCCTGGTCTGTTCTAGCAGCGCGGGGGGCTGGCTCCTCCACAGCGACTCCTCTCTTCTTCAGATCCTGTGCGGCTTCCTCGGCGCTGTCATATGTACGTGTGCCGGAGTCCCAGTGGATTCGGATCTTAGCGAGGGGTGTCTGGAACCGAATCCCGTTTATTTTCAGTGCCCTTTTGATGCCACCATATTCTCTTCTCCTCTGCATCACCGCCGTTGCGTAGTCATGGTCAAACGACAAGCGTTTGCCCTCGATCTCGATCTTCTTCTGCCAGGCTTTACTGATGACCATCTCTTTGGTAGTGAATTGGAGGAAGTTTATTATAATCGACCTAGGTGGTGCATCGGGTCCTGGCTTTTGAGCCAATGCTCTGTGGGCCCGCTGGATCTGCAGGTCGGTATCTGTCGGTAGTGAGAGCTCAGCTCTTAGCAGCTTATCAATAAACTCCGGGAGAGGGCAGTCTTTCTCCGTTCCCTCCGGTACGTTATAGATGCGCATATTTGTTCTTCTGGACCTCCCTTCCATGTCCGTTAGCGCTTCTTGCATGGCTCTCTGCTGTTCCAAAGACATGAGGAGTGTTTCCTTGACTGTCATATTCCATGTTTCTGTTTCTCCGATGCGCGCCTCTGCCTCGTGTATTCTGGTGCTTTGTGCTTTGGCCTGTAGTGCGTTAGCTCTCAGTTCTTGATTAATTTCCTTTTTAAAATCTTTGAGTTCTGTCATCAGTTCTGTCTTTAATTCTTCTTGTGTCGTTTTCAAGTCGTTCTTCAGTTCTGTCTTAAGGTCGCGTATCTCTCTGCTAATGTTGGCAAGTCCCTCTTGAATTGTTTCAGTCGTGTTTTCACCGCCGCCATCTTCACCCATGTTAGTTGATCTTACTTTGTCCATCTCGCCGTTTTCGTCGTCTTTCTCCTGTTTTTTACAATTCCTTCGACTCCTTCGACTCATAGTTTATGTCCTCTCACTTATTTCCGAGTATTTCATTATTGTTTGAGCTTTTCTTTTGAATTTGGAGAGGTTATCTCAATCGACCGTCGGGAGCTACAACTTCAAGCAGCCATCTCGTGTGCCTCTCCCTACGGAAGCCGATATCGATCGTTTTTGATTAAAAAAATTAAACTAAATTAAATATTTTATATAATTTTTTTTTAAATATATTATATAATTATACTTGTAGTTGTATTTGTTAAGTTCACTTCTACTGCGGCCATTACGGTAATCTGGATAAAGGTGAATGGGCACTGTTGCGCGTCACTGGTTTTGGACTGGAGGAAGGCTGTGGCCACTACGCTATGGAGCGTGAAATAAACATGAATGAAAGATAACGGTTGTCTTATTTGCAGCTTAACATGGTAGCAGAGGATGTCGGCCTCTAACGTTACTAACTACAGGCAGCCGCCTGGACTGGACGAAAAGACGTCTTTTGAGAAGTGGAAGAATGAAGTTGAGATGTGGAGTCGGGTGACGGATTTAGCCAAGAAGAAACAAGCGCTGGCTGTTGCTCTATCGTTGACGGGTAGGGCGAGGGATACTGCGTTGGAAATACCTGTCGATGATCTAAATGAGGATGATGGAATGGCAACTTTGATTCGGGAACTTGACAGGGTGTTTTTGAGAGAAGAGAAGGACCGGGCTTACGAAGCCTATTCGGAGTTTGATCAGATTTCGCGAGGAGACGGCGTCTCTATGGTGGACAATATTGTTGATTTTGAACAGAAGTACAACCGGATCAAGAAATTCGATATGGTTCTACCTGATGCTGTTTTGGCATTCAAACTACTGGATACAGCGGGCCTCGACATCAAAGACAAACAGCTGGCATTGACTGCCTGTGGTAAGCACACCTTTGTTGATATGAAGTCAGGACTGAAACGTATATTTGGAGAAAAAACGGAGAAAAGGGCAGGAGGCATTACTGCAAGATGCAGCTTTTTACACAGATCAGAGACGAGAGCAGCAGAGGCGGGAGCAGCCGCGATCTCAAAGTGGACAAGTTAGAGGACCATTTGCAGGCACAAATCCGCTTGATAAATTTGGAAGACGAACGAAGTGTGGGATTTGTCAGAGCACATTCCACTGGGTGAAAGATTGCCCAAACAAGAAAGAATATGTAAAAGTGACGGAAGAAAATGAAGAGCCAGATGAGTGTAATATAACACTTATTTCTAAGGAATCAGATGCAGCAATATTCATGGTTGAGGCTCTGGGAACGGCCGTCATTGATACGGCATGTACACGGACTGTATGTGGTGAAAAATGGCTGGATAACTATGTTGGGGGACTAAATGAGAAACAAGTCAAAAGGTTGGTTAGCACAGAGAGTAGCAAACCTTTTAAGTTTGGGGATGGGCGAGTTGTGCGTTCTACAAAAAAGGTCAAGATACCAGCCAAGATAGGAGAAACAAAATGTTATATTGAAACAGAGGTAGTCTCATCTGACATTCCTTTACTGCTCAGTAAAACTTCGCTAAAGAGAGCAGGAGCTGTGTTGAACCTGGAAAACGATACAGCTATAATGTTTCAGAAACCAGTAGCTCTAGAGTTGACTTCATCTGGACACTACTGTCTGAACATACTGGATAAGGAGTCCCCGAGTGAAGCATATGAGAATGTGGTCCTGGCCATCACAGATAATATGACCAGTGTGGAAAAACACAAAGCTTTACTTAAACTTCACAAGCAATTTGGACATGCATCAGTTGATAGGCTAAAGAAGCTGCTGACAAATGCTGGAAACACGGATGATGAATGCACTGCTATTCTAGGGGAAATAGTAGGAAAATGTGAGATATGTCTCAAGTACAGCAAGGCTAAGCCCAAGCCTGCTGTTGGTCTGCCCATGGCCTCCAGGTACAACGAGACTGTGGCAGTTGATCTACATGAGCTAGAACCAAATGTGTGGTACCTACACATTATCGATCACTTCACTCGCTTTAGTGCAGGTAGCATCGTGACCTCAAAGAAGCCAAGTGTGATAGTGAACAATTTTGTGCATTCCTGGATCAGTGTCCATGGTCCACCTGAGCGTCTCTTCACTGACAACGGTGGAGAGTTCAATAATGAGGAAATAAGAGACATGGCGGAGAACTTCAACATCGAGATCAAGACGACTGCTGGCTACAGTCCATGGAGCAATGGTTTGCTGGAACGCCACAACCAATCCCTTACAGAGATACTACTGAAGGTAAAACTTGACAAAGGACTTGACTGGAAAACGGCTCTTGATTGGGCACTCATGGCAAAGAACACAATGCAGAACGTGCATGGCTACAGTCCACATCAGCTGGTGTTTGGACAGAACCCGAACCTTCCCTCTGTGTTTGTTGACCAGCCACCTGCTTTGGAGGGAACTACAATGAGCGCATGGGTGGGAAAGCACATAACAGCATTACATGCAGCAAGGAAAGCTTTCACGGAGGCAGAATGCTCAGAGAATCAGACGAGCTCTTCGAAAACAGCTTCGTCCAACAGATGAGAAGTATGAAACAGGAGACAAAGTGTTCTACAAAAGGACAGACTGTGTTGAATGGAAAGGCCCTGGGGTTGTGATAGGGCAAGATGGGGTGGTGATTTTTGTACGTCATGGTGGGACATATGTCAGGGTTCATCAATCTAGGCTGCGAAAAGTGCACCCTGGGGAAAGTAATACTGTGGGCAATGTCGATGTATCTGTTAGTGATAATAATGTGCCTGTTACTGACAATGATATGAATAGTAACAGTGAGGACATGCCCGTTACTGATGGTGACATGAATAATGACGCAGCAGGTGTAGCAAACCAGGATATAGATAACCCTAATGGGATCAATCAAGACGATTATCACCAGACCGGCATAGAGGTGAAAACCGGTATAAAGGTAAAAGCCGGTCAGACAATCAGCTTTGTGGATAATGTAACAGGTGTTTCTCACACAGCTAAAGTGATGGGACGAGCAGGAAAGGCTACAGGAAAAAACAGCAACTGGTACAACCTACAGTACTTAGAACCTTTTGACATCACCGGTACTATGGGGTCAGTTGATCTTACTAAAGTAGACAATTTTCAGGTTAAGCCACTAGATGGTGTAGAACTAGATGGTGTAGAACTATGCTCTGATATGCAGGAAAATGATGTATTAGTAACAGAGGGTGTACCATTTGATAAGGCTAAACAAGATGAAATCAGTAACTGGAGGAAAAATGAGGTGTTTGAGGAGGTGAAAAATGTGGGTCAAAGACAGGTGTCAACGAGATGGGTGTGTACGCTTAAAGAAACCCCAGAAGCACGGCTAGTGGCTAGGGGTTTTGAAGAATTTAACACTCAAGATCTACAGAAGGACTCGCCTACATGCTCATCAGAGTCCCTTAGATTACTCATATCAGTTCTGTGTCAGAAAAAATGGACATTGAACTCTATGGACATAAAGTCAGCTTTTCTTCAAGGAATGGAGCTGTCTCGGGATATACACATCCGCCCTCCTCCTGAGGCTAAAAGTGAGGGGACACTGTGGAAGCTGAAGAAGTGTGTCTATGGACTTGCTGATGCCTCTCTCTACTGGTACAACAGAGTAAAAGCAACGATGATCAAAACAGGGGCCACTATGTCACAAGTTGATCCTGCTGTATTCTACTGGCTTGATGAAAACTGTATTGTGACTGGTGTTCTTGCCTGTCATGTGGATGATTTCATCTGGGGTGGCTCACACACATTTGCCACGGCGACCATTCCCCACCTCAAAACAGTTTTCCAGGTGGGACGTGAGGAACAAGACAACTTTCGCTATGTGGGGATGGAACTCTCCACAATAGGTGGAGAAGTGCTTGTGCAACAGGAGATCTACATAAAGAACCTTCAGCCCATTCTCATAGACCCATCAAGAGCGTTGCACCGTGATGCTCTTCTCACAGAGTGTGAGACTGACAACCTAAGGTCAAAAATAGGACAACTCTTGTGGGTGGCTAGACAGAGTAGGCCAGATATCATGTTCGATCCATGTGTCCTTGCAACCAATCTAAAACATGCTACTGTGCAAACTATGCATGAAGCAAATAAGGTAGTACGAAAACTGCAATCAGAACATGTCACCCTGAAGTTTCACAACTTAGGAAAGGAGGACTCTTTGAAGCTTGTTGTTTTCAGCGACGCATCCATGGGAAACCTCCCAGATGGGGGAACACAAGGAGGGCATCTCATCGTTCTGATGGGTGAGAAAGGACGATTCTCTCCAATCTGCTGGAAATCAAAAAGGATCAGAAGAGTGGTTCGGAGCACGCTGGCAGGAGAGACACTAGCCCTGGCTGATGGTATTGATAATGCCATATTTTTGTCCTCTCTCTACTCTGAACTTACTACAGGTATGGTCAAACAGCGCACCCTACCTGTGATGTGTGTTACAGACAACTTCTCCCTTGTGGAGGCTACCAAGTCAGTGACTGAGAAACGACTGACACTGGAAATAAGTGGAATCAAAGAACTTATCCAGGACAAAAGGATCCAACGGATTCTGTGGTCTACTACGAAGGACCAGCTGGCAAACTGTCTGACCAAAAAGGGAGCATCTTCCCTTGTGCTGCTTAAAGCACTGAAGAATGGACAGTGGAAGCTAGATGACTGAATAACTGGTTATGATGACTGAGTTTATTTTTTTGGTTTTCTTGAAATATCCTTGCAGTGTATTATTTGTTTAAAAAAAAAGAGTGAGATCTTGGGTGTATTTTGTTTTCTTGAAATATCCTTGCAGTGTATTATTTGTTAAAAAAAAAAGAGTGAGATCTTGTATTATTTGTTTAAAAAAAAGAGAGTGAGATCTGATCTTGTATTATTTGTTTAAAAAAAGAGAGTGAGATTGTTAAGTTCACTTCTACTGCGGCCATTACGGTAATCTGGATAAAGGTGAATGGGCACTGTTGTTGCGCGTCACTGGTTTTGGACTGGAGGAAGGCTGTGGCCACTACGCTATGGAGCGTGAAATAAACATGAATGAAAGATAACGGTTGTCTTATTTGCAGCTTAACAGTATTATCTGCGAGACATCGCCACCACGCAACAAGTCAAAATGCTCGCTATCTCCACTGTCTGTGTGTATACTCTGCTTTGGTCAAATCACATTCAGCATGCCCTCAGCAGGGTATAACTGCGGCTCTGCAGATATACCCTACTCCCTCAGCTAGCCCCGTTTGTGACTGCGATGCAAGCCGGGGCTCGAATACGCATCGAATCGATGTTATAAGACATTGATATCAGGAGCTATCTGTAGCTACTGCTAGCCGGCTAGATAACGTTAAGACAACGCCTCAGTGAACTATTTAGTTGAATGGGACATTTCGTTTTGAACAGTGAGCTAAGCTAACGTGAGCTAACGGAGGTATCATACACTAGTACTAGACTATTGCTGGAGCATTTGTTGATATCAGGAGCTATCAGTAGCTAGCCGGCTAAATACCGTTCGGTTACAATGCCTCATCATGTATTAAACTAAAAGTGAATAGTTGACTGGGTCATTTTGTAACGGTAGCTAACGTTAGCTCACAGAGGTCCCAGTGTCCCACTAGACTAGACTAGACTAGTGTTTACACCAATTACACGGGTGCGGGAGGGGCTGGAGAAGGAGGAGGAGCAGACGCTGCAGCTCTCTCCGTGTGTCTGAGACAGAACGCAGCGAGTGAGATCTCCACTCAGAATTGGATAATTTTTCGATCGGTTTTGACGATCGGCGAAAATAAAGCATTATCACCGATCACCGATCGCATATTTATACTGATTATCGGCCGATAACGATCGGTGGCCGATCGATCGGGGCATCCCTAGTATCTAGCACACTCTCAGGAGCAAAACAGAAAGAAGCATTTCAAACTTGAACTATGTGACATGGCTTGACTCAATCAGTCCAATCTCTATTTCTCCTTCTTCCACCAGTCACTCAGGCAGACCAGCTTGTTTTATGTAGCGATGTCTACTTATAGTGCCTATAATATTTTTCCCGTTGGGTGCCAATGCAAATCAACTGCTCCAGTGGAGTTGCTCAGTGGCCAATGGTGTCAACTGTGGTTGTACTGGGCAGCTCCCAGGTGTGAATGGAACTGTGAATGTGAAGCAGGGCGTTCCTGAAAAAGAGCATCTGTGCTCAGCGAACCTACCCTGGGTAAATAAAGGTATAAAAAAAATGTAAAAAAAAAAAAATTATATTAATGCGTTAATTATATTAACGCGCGATAATATTATCGCGTTAATGCAGCACGTTAACGCTGTTAACGGCCCAGCTCTAATATATATATATATATATATATATAAATGTGTGTGTAATATATATAAATGTGTGTGTATATCTGTGTGTAGGCTGTCATACTGTCTGGTCACAGAGGAAGGCTGTGCTTCTCTGGTCTCAGCTCTGAACTCTAACCCCTCCCACCTGAGAGTGCTGGATCTGAGCTACAATCACCCAGGAGTCTCAGGAGTGAAGCTCTCTGCTGGTCTGAAGAATCCACACTGGAGACTGGAGACTCTCAGGTAGGATGTGGTACTTTAGGGGTTAATGGATGGTCAAAGACTAATATATCTCTGTGGGTACATTTATATATATTTTTTTCTTTTTTTCTTTTTCCCTCCTTTTTCCCGATTTTTTCTCCCATCCCACCCTTCCTGGTTGTTGCGTACTTTCCCCTACTGTTGGTCCGGGAGACCGGAGACTGTCACATGCTTTCCTCCGACGCATGTGCAGCCTGGGGCAGGCCAACCTGGCCGCGCAGGTTCTCACCGGGGAGAGTGTAGCGTGTGGGAGGCCACACTATCTCTCCTCAGTTCCAACCCTCGCTGAGCAGGCGCCCCGACCGAACTGTAGGGGTCGCTGTGTTGTGACTTTTTGATAGTAATATATAATTTGAACAGCTTGAACTATATCATTATTATTGTAACAAAAGGTGTAATCAAATTGGCATAAATATGTTTTATAATAGCCTAAATGGAGATTCACGTTAAATTGTTTATCATATTGTTTAGAATTAGATTGCATTATAGACTAGATTCTGTAACGCACCATTTTTGCCCCCAGTGGGAAGTCAGCTGTGCGCAGGCCTAGACCACACAATTGAACGCTAATTAGCAACGCGTGCCACCTGTAAAAGGGTGTGTTTGATCCTTCGGGAGAAGTTAGTTGACAGAATGTTTGTTAGAATAAGCTATGCCTCGCTGCTGCTCTGCTCTAGAAAAACCTGTAAAGGGAGAAACGAATTAAATGGAATGGAATTGAGAACTGCATTTCTGCCTCTTGGTCGTCAATGAAACATGAAGAACAAAAACTGTGAAATATGAATAATCATACGTGTTTAAATAAGAAGAGGATTTGGAACAGTTTATTGTGCAAACAAAGTGGTGCCGAAACCAGGGAGAATTTAAGTATATTCTACACGGACGGACTAATTGGATAAAGAAGAAGAATGACTGAACTAACAAGATTGAAGGCTATCCGAGGAGCAATAAGGACGTCTGTAACCAAGTTGCTGAACAAGATAGACGAGCAGATAGGAGCAGAGGCCCCATGTCTGCCCGACTTGGAGGAAAGTAAAGCAATATTAGTCGTCAAGGAGACGACTCTAAATGAACATGATTGGGACATTGCAGCAGCGACGGAGGAGAAGGACCTGGTCGAAGAAGTGACCACGGCTCTGGACTATATGGACCGAATAATCAAAAGGAAAACTCGGATCAACAGGTTGGTGCGCGACTCTCTCATAAAGACAGAAGAGGAGCGACAGAGAAGAGTGAGCGAAGGGAGCTCACACTCATCAAGTAGATCGGATCATATCAGACTGCCGAAATTGATAATTGGAAAATTCAGTGGTGATATAAGCCGATGGCAAGACTTTTGGAATCAATTTAAAGTGTCGATTCACAATAACACCACCCTGAGTTCAGCTGACAAGTTCAGCTATTTGAAGTCATTATTGACAGACACGGCCGCAAACGTAGTCGCAGGATTATCCTTATCCGACGAGAACTACGACAATGCAATTGCAATGTTGATGGAAAGATTTGGCCGTAAAGATTTGATCATAAACGCACACATGAACAAGCTCCTTAATCTAACCCCTGTAAAGAGTGCCACGAACATTAACGCACTAAGGAGATTGTATGATGACTGTGAAATACAAGTGAGGAGTTTAGACGCACAGGGCGTTGTATCGGACTCGTATGGAAGTCTACTGTGCCCGATTCTCATGAAAATGATTCCCGAAGAAATAACCCTGGAGTTTACGCGTGTTCAGGCTACAGGGTCTGTATTGAAAGTCAAAGACCTAATGACATTCCTGCAAAGGGAACTCGAGAGTCGGGAAAGGACAATGAACTTGACACAGAGAAAGGAGACTCCACCCGCAGACAGTGTCTGGGAAAGGAGGAGTCGGCGGCCCCAGCGCGCGGGCGCCGCATCGACATCTACATTTTACGCAGCTGATAATGAAGATGGAAAAGCATGTGTATTCTGTAACAAAAGCAATCACAGATCAAAGGACTGTTCAGAATTCACTGCTGAGATCAGAAAAGAAAAATTAAAGGTACAGGGCAGATGCTACAGATGTCTAGGTGCCAGGCACACTTCTAGTAAATGCAAAGTGCAGGGAATGTACTGTGAGGAGTGTAATAGTGTATGGCATCATAGAACAGTGTGTACCAGACAGAAGGGCACACAGAGTAATGTTAGGGAAATCCCCACAGATACTGTAGTGTCAATTGTCCCAACATCAGAAAGGGGCACAGTTCTGCTGCAGACAGCGACTGTATGGGTTGAAACACCCACACGCAGTCAGATAGTGCGGTGTGTTATGGATGGGGGTAGCCAACGCAGTTTTATAAGAGAAGATATCTCAAAGGCTCTAAATCTACCAGTAGTAGGGGAGGAGGTATTGAACCTGCACACATTTGGCTCGCTAGTACCCAAACGAATAACCTGTAGGAAGGTTAGAGTGTATCTGAGAAATATTCGAACCAACCAAGCAGTGGAACTAGAACTGCTGGAGACGCCACTGGTGAGCACGTCATCAAACCTGACAACAGCCAGTGAGAAACTGAGAGGAACGCTGCACAAAAGAGGAATGCAACTTGCTGATACCCCAGTGAGGGGAATGGAATCAGAAAAGCTTGGAATCTTGATCGGAGGTGATCACTATTGGAAAATCGTCACTGGACGAATGGAGAGACTGGATGACGCACTAGTTGCGCTCGAAAGCAAGTTTGGATGGTTAGTGCAAGGAACTGTCACAACGGCGATGATGTGTGTCACAGAGACTCCAGACGTGGACGTGATGCTCGTGAGCATGGGAGAGGAGCAAGCGCTTTCAAACCAGTTGCGCAGCTTCTGGGAAACTGAATCCCTCGGAATTGACATGTCAAAAGAAGGCCGCGCTGAGAGCGCAGACGCTGCAGACGCGCTACTGAAATTCGAGGAGTCAATCAAATACACGAACGGGAGATATGAGGTTCGGTTGCCATGGAGAGAGGAACAGGTGATCATCGCTGATAACTACGCCACAGCTGAGAGTAGATTTGCTCACCTGGTAAGAAGATTCCATAGCAACCCCGTACTGTACCATAAATATAATGACGTCATCCAAGAGTATCTAGCCGAGGGAATAGTAGAAATAGTAGAACAGGTGCAGCCCAAACAGTCAGAGAACCCTATCTACTATTTACCCCATCATGCTGTAATTAGAGATCAAAGAGAAACTACTAAATTAAGAGTAGTATTTGATGCGTCTTCACATGGAAGAGATTGTCGGTCTCTTAACGAGTGTCTCCAAACCGGCCCCAATTTAAATCCAGACCTGTTAGGCATTCTAGTCAGATTTAGACAGTATAAAGTGGCCCTCATGTCAGACATTACGAAGGCCTTCCTTCAGATCTCTCTAAACGAACAGGACAGAGATGCACTGAGATTTCTCTGGACCACCGGAGACACATTGTCAATGGACCAGATCAGCATTCTGAGAATGACACGAGTTCCATTCGGAGTGTCCTCCAGTCCATTTCTATTAGCAGCCACAATTCGTCATCATCTAAAGAAATACGAGAATAAATATCCAGAGGTCGCAAAAACCCTAGATGAGTGTCTCTACGTAGATGACTATATCTGCGGTGCTCACACAGTAGAGGAGGCTTTAAAAATCACTCAAACAGCCAAGGAGATCATGTCTGAAGCTGGAATGGATTTGTGCAAGTGGAAAACGAATTCAAATGAGCTGCAAAGAGAATGGACACAACAAGTGAAAAATGAACAGGTGGAAGTCAAAAGCCAAACGCCAATGAAAGTGTTAGGGCTGACATGGAGAACAGAAACGGACGACTTTGTGTTTGAAATGAAGGATTTTATTGAACATTTAAAAGACAAAAAAAACACGAAGAGAGGAGTTCTCCAATCCGCAGCACGAATCTTTGACCCAATAGGTTTTTTATCCCCATTTAGCATTAGGGTAAAATGCCTGTTCCAAAAAATGTGGGAATGGGGTCTCGACTGGGACGCACAGCTCCCAGATGACCTTAACGAAAAATGGAACCAGTGGTGCGCTGAAATTCCTGATTTAGGCTCTATAGCCATAAGCAGAAGTTACACTTCAGAACTACAGAATAGTGACGTCACGCTTTTAGATAAAGAGATCCACATATTCTGTGATGCGAGTGAAAAGGCTTATTGTGCAGTAGCCTATTTGCGCACGACAGATATAGATGGAAAATGCGCCACTAGTCTAATAACGGCCAAAACTAAAGTTGCTCCATTAAAGAAAATCACCCTACCTCGACTAGAACTGATGGGAGCTTTGATAGGGTCTAGACTAGGAAAGTTTGTATGTGAACAATTAAAAATGCCTGAAATCAAGACACACTATTGGACAGACTCAATGATCGCTCTCCATTGGATCAAAGGCACGGCTAAACAATGGAAGCCGTTCGTTCAGAACCGAGTGATCGAGATTCAGAACCTGACCCTCCCAGAGAACTGGGGGCACTGCCATGGAGCAGAGAACCCGGCCGATCGCGGCACACGGGGCTCCAGCGTAAAGACGCTAAAAGATGACTCTCTGTGGTGGCACGGGCCACAGTGGTTAAGAGAGCCAACCGGAAAAAGTACGTCAAAAGATGATATTGATGAAGGAGTGAATTTGGAGGAGTGTGTGGTGCAAAGCCAGATAGTGAAAGAGGAGAAAACAAGTATGTGTTTGGGCCCGCTATTTGACCTGGGAAAACACAGCAAACTCAACCGAGTCCTGCGCGTCACAGCGTGGATGCTGCGTTTTACAAACAATACACAGAAGAAAGAAAAAAAGAAATCTGGTCCGCTGTGCGCAGAGGAAATCAGAGAGGCGGAGAAATACTGGACAAAACTCTCCCAAACAGAAAGCTTCCCAAAAGAACAATCAGATTTGTTAAATGGAAGAGAAGTGCATAGAGGCTCAAAATTAATGAGCCTAAAACCGTTCATGGATAATGAAGGGCTTCTGCGCGTCGGAGGACGGCTTCAGGAAACCAACTGGGATTACGCACAGAAACACCCTCTCATACTGTCCGGGACTAACCCCTTCTCCTTGCTGGCCATTAAGAGAGCGCACAATGATGTATTCCACTCTGGTTTACAAGACACCTTGACACAGGTGAGAGAACAGTTTTGGATATTAAGAGGATGCCAGTTGGTGAAGAAAATGGTAAAACAGTGTCTCGTCTGTCGAAAAAGTAAATTAAAAGCAGGCCAACAATGTACTGCGCCCTTGCCCAAAGATAGGGTGACAGAGGCCCAGCCGTTCGAAGTAACGGGTGTAGATTTCGCAGGGCCATTATATGTAAAGCCCCAGAATAAAAAGGCATATGTAGCTTTATTTACTTGTGCAGTGACAAGAGCTGTGCATTTAGAAATAGTATCAGACCTGAGCACAGATTCATTTCTTTTGGCCTTTAGACGATTTGTGGCCCGACGAGGAATCTGTACCACGATATATTCAGACAACGCAAAAACATTCAAGCGTGCAGACAAAGATCTGAGAGCTATGTATAATTTGATAAAAGATACGAAGATACAGGAGTTCTTTGCAGGGAAAATGATCACCTGGAAATACATAGTAGAACGGGCAGCTTGGTGGGGCGGGATGTGGGAACGCATGGTGAGGTCAGTGAAGGTGTGCTTAAGAAAGGTGTTAGGAAAAGCGTTTTTGACATTTGAAGAGCTTCAAACGTTGCTTACTGATGTGGAGGCTGTTGTCAACTCAAGACCCCTCACCTTCACACACGCAGAGTGCGGAGAGCCTGCTCCGCTAACCCCAGCCCACTTCTTGGTGGGACAGAGACTCACGACTAGGGATGGGTATCGTTAGGATTTTATCGATACTACTACTCTTATCGATACTGCTTAACGGTTCGGTACTTTATCGATACTCTTATCGGTTCTTTTTGGTTCTTTTTTTGCAAGAAAAAAAGACAATTAATTAAGAACAGAATCAACATTGCTTTATTATTTATAAATACAACGTTATAAATAAGTATTATAAATAAATATAATTTCTTCAGCAACAGCAGCAGCAATGTTCTTTTATATAACTTTATAAATAAATATAATAAATTAATATAATTTCTTCAGCAACAGCAGCAACAATGTTTTAAATGTGTCTGACTCTGAATTATAGACTTTTTATAATAAACAACAAATGCAAAAGGCTAACAGAACTGTGACACTCGTTCACCCTATCCTCTGTCATCCTTCCTCTAGCTGCTAGGGAGAAAGGACTTTGGGTGGTGGAGGGAGGTAGAGGGAGGGAGGATGTGTGGTGGCCTCACTGGCCTGGGACATAGTGGCTGACGCCTCAGCTTGACGATCTATAAAATGTTTAGATTGTAGTATTTGTAGCTAAACAATTGTTTTGTTTATTAGCCTATTTGTAATAATTCGTTATTAGCCTAGGCAACTCCGTATCTTGGCTTACGGTTACGGCTGCAGTGGATGCAGATGGAACACTGCGCGCAAGGCAGTCGAATACGCGCATTTCTGCACACTAATATCATGTTTTGCCAACAGATGTTTTGATAAATTGATTTGCTCGTATTGCCACCCTTACTGGCAAATGTTTTGTTGCACTTGTGGCAACGTGCATTGTCGGCATTGACCCTTGTAAAGTATATCCATACTTTAGAACGCTTCGCTCTATCCGCCATGATCACGACTCAGTGCATGCAGAGCTGCTGTCTGTGTGCAGAGCGCTATAGCACGGGGCGTCGGGGACACTTTCATTAAGGAGTACCCGTATGTAGGACCCGTATGTCTATGTGTAGCACTAGCGAGCGACTCGCGAGGAGTGTGTGTAATAATTGACTCGCTGGCTGCGGCTCGCTTCTCGTGCAGAGACAGAGAGAGGATCGTTCGCAACTTTTAAATAATAATAATAATAATAATAATAATAATAATTTCTCTAGAGTATCGATAGCAGTACCGAGGACGTCAGAGCTTATAAATACTCCGGTATTTTCTAATATAGTACCGGTTCCCGTTTAAAACCGGGGTCCGGGGGGCATCCCTACTCACGACCCTACCTCCACTGCCCACTCCCCCCAATTACCCCGCTAATGCTGACGCAGCTAAGCTCAACAAACGGTTACAATACCGTCAGAGACTGATCAACGGATACTGGATTCGATGGAAGAAGGATTATTTAATGGAGCTGAGATCAGCACACACAGCATCGAACAAGCCCAGCACATTCAAGGTGGGCGACCTGGCTTTACTGCACGAAGACAAACAGCCAAAGCATATGTGGAAAATGGGTCGCATTGAACAGGTGTTCGTAGGACGGGACGGAAAGGTTCGTTCATGTTCGTTAAAACTCCCCAAGAATCTGGTCCTGAAGAGACCGGTACAGCTGCTGTACCCCTTGGAACTAGAAGAATGATGACACCATGGGAGCTCATCGGGGGGGAGTTTGTTGTGACTTTTTGATAGTAATATATAATTTGAACAGCTTGAACTATATAATTATTATTGTAACAAAAGGTGTAATCAAATTGGCATAAATATGTTTTATAATAGCCTAAATGGAGATTCACGTTAAATTGTTTATCATATTGTTTAGAATTAGATTGCATTATAGACTAGATTCTGTAACGCACCATTTTTGCCCCCAGTGGGAAGTCAGCTGTGCGCAGGCCTAGACCACACAATTGAACGCTAATTAGCAACGTGTGCCACCTGTAAAAGGGTGTGTTTGATCCTTCGGGAGAAGTTAGTTGACAGAATGTTTGTTAGAATAAGCTATGCCTCGCTGCTGCTCTGCTCTAGAAAAACCTGTAAAGGGAGAAACGAATTAAATGGAATGGAATTGAGAACTGCATTTCTGCCTCTTGGTCGTCAATGAAACATGAAGAACAAAAACTGTGAAATATGAATAATCATACGTGTTTAAATAAGAAGAGGATTTGGAACAGTTTATTGTGCAAACACGCTGTCCACAACGCCCAGGACCCACCCTTCAGCTTTCCCACCCCCTGATACAGCCAATTGTATCAGTGTGAGAGGCCAGCCAAGCTGATGGCAACGCCGGGAGCTGGATTCGAACAGGCGAATCCTAGTGTCTCCCGGTGTTGGTGACGAACGTAATCTCCGTGCGCCACCTGCCCCCCCCCCAACATTTATATCTTAACACATTCAGCGCCAGATGTCTCTGTGGGCCGTATGGCCGTGTATGCCAGCGCTTTAATGAATGGGGCTACATGCCGGTGTTTGCAGGGCTAAAACTATATTAACACATTGGTCGCCAAAATTGCTTTCCAGGGTTATTGGCCGCGTTACTGTCCAGCGTTATTGAGATCAATATTTCATTTTTTTCGCCATGGCATTCATAATTCATATATACACCCGCAGTGCTGCAGCTGGACCCTATAGGTGACTGCAACGATGTCTCAATACCGCCGCCTGGTGGATTCATCGGGCGAGTTACACTCGCCAACAGGATGTGCCCATCAGTGCATCGATGAAACTCATCCGGCAGTCACATCTCGTTGCGGGACTCCCAACAGACACTATGTACATAATGGATCGCTTTCTAAACTTAATAATCGATATGATTTCGGCGTTTATTATACAAACCGGAAATGGACCTAGGCGATCGGCGTCGTATACTTGGGATCTTTCACCGCCAGTCTCATTGACCCACGGTAAGAGGAATATAACGTTATTTTCAACCCGACTGTGCGTTTCCTTGTTTGCAAACCATCTGATCAATATATCCAACCAACCTACATAAAGCATTTACTGATGATCGGGGAATTATAAACGACCCCCCCCCCCCCCCCCCCCTTTCCTCCGTGCATGATGAGGCATAATGTATACCGATCATATACATTTGAGTTTTTTGGTGTAGCGTGTATGGGGGGGGAAACGGCAATCGATAATCTATATAACGCGTTTGGGCCTATAACTAGCGTTTTTGGAATTAGAGCAGAAAAGATTAAAAACATACTTATATTCTAGAAGGTATTAACACAACAATGTATGAATGAAAAAGTATAACGTTCCCACATCCTGAACGATAGATAATCGATGTTGAATGGGCCATAGTAATGTCAATATAGCAATACAATTTAAAAAGTTATAGCCCTGCAAAGAAGGTAAACATCTCCATAGACTTACAGCACTGGCAGAGAGGGTACTTTGATGGGTACAATGGCTGGCACAGAAAGTGTTAAATATCATAGCTATGGATATAAAACTATTGCCCATTTGACATCGAGTATCTATTGTTCAATTTGTGAAAAATAAATATTTTTTTCATCCATACATTCCTGTTTTATACCGTGGTGAATATGAGTATAGTTTTAGAGTAATTCTGTGTAATCCCAGGAAACGCCGCTAAGCAGCGTTTAGTGCATTTCACTAGAAACTGTGCCATTCCTCGCCTGGATCAACAATCAATCTGAAATCAACGCTATATTATCGGTATTATGTTTCATCATGCATGCATGAAAGGGTGGGGGGGTTCTATGCTTCGATCGTCACCAACGGCATACGTTGTGGAGTAACGTTACAGGACACACAGAACGAAGGCATGCTCGGATCAACGCAAGATTGATACCATATAGCACTTACCTTGTCTAGGATGTACTGCAAAAAGAATATTCCAATTATCTGATCGCCATTCCAAGTATTGATGTCGATCGTATTGCCAACATAATCCACCAAATAACATGAATCGACGGTGCTTGATTCTCCCCAATCCATGTGTTATAAACGTTACTACTGCCCGACTAGGAAAACCCGGACCAGACTTTTTAGATCGACGTACAGGCTGAGCCAGAGAGATTCCAAGGATGTGCAATACCGGCCAAAAGGCGTTAGGCGGCGGTATTGAACGCTTGCGATCTCAGACCCATTCCCAATGATAACATCAGTGTGAGGATTCGCCTGTCCCTGGACCCTTTTTCCCTGCCTGTACTCTTCAACAACGCCCACATTTACCCCCGCCTTTGCACAGACATTTCCCATCTGTACCTCCCCCTGCTGGACATTCATCTGAACTTCCCCTTGTCTCACTCCTGGTGCACTGGTGTATATTCAATGTCTACATGTCTCTCTGTGCCCTTCCCCTGCTACATTGTCTCTTGTTCCCTTGTTAATTGTTATTTATTAGTTCCTTGTATGTTGTTTTGTTTACTCTGTCTAGTGTTCAGTCTTCTTGTGTAGTTAGTTCTGTGTGCTTCCCTGTTTATATTCCCCATTGCGTTTGGTCTGGTGTTTTCCTGTAGCCCTGTTAGTTCTGCCTTCCCTCATGTGTGTCTCGTTTTGCTAATTGCCCTGCTGTCTCTCTAGTGTTAATTGTTTCCCCTATATCTGGTGTGTGTTCCCTACTGTTTGTTGTCGGTTCATTGTTTCGGTTCCATGTTGAGATTCCTGTTTGCTGTTGCTCTGCTCTCTGTCTCACGTGATCCTGTTTTTGCCTCATAGTAAGTGTTCCCAAGTATTAGTGTTTGTTTTGTGACTTTCCTTGTTTTTTGCATTTACAGTTCGAGTTTTTGGTTAGTGTTTATTTTGTAGTTAGATTTTGCAATAATTTTCTTGCCAGCTTTGCTGAGTTTGTTTTTGTCCTTTGGAAATTCCTTGTTTGTTGCTATTTGCTCCTTTTTGAAGTAAAGCTGTTTTTGTTACACTTCACCCCTGGCTCCAAGTGACTCGAATTAAATGAGCAGTGCTCATATTTGACAATCTACCTTTACCTCTCCCTCGTATCTGTTTGCGCCTGGGCCCTCTGCTAACAATCCCTAACAATCAGGCTGGATGGATGGATTATGAATGGAAATAGCGAATAAAAGAAATAACGACCAAAACCCGACTTTTCTCAGGTTTGGCCCTCAAGCGATGGCGAGTTAACCCGACTTATCTCGGGTCTGGCGTCCAATGTGTTAATACATTGTATTCTCTTAATGCTTTTTATTATGTATTAAAAAATAATATCACTTTTCAATATAATTAATTGTATCTCTATTGCATATCCAGACTTGGTGACTGTAACCTCTCAGAGAGATGCTATGAAGCTCTGGCCTCAGTTCTCGGCTCCAAGTCCTCCAGCCTGAGAGAGCTGGACCTGAGTAACAACGACCTGCAGGATTCAGGAGTGAAGCTGCTCTCTGCTGGACTGGGGAGTCCACACTGTAGACTGCAGACTCTCAGGTTAGTGTTCCTGGACCAGTTCAACAGACAACCATTTAACACTTTCAGCGCCAGCCATTACCCTTATCCCTGTAGCTAATGTGCCAGCTTTCTAGGGGTGGGGGAAAATATCGATACATAGTAATATCGCGATACTTTGCGTGGCGATACTGTATCGATACAGGGACGCCAAGTATCGATTAGGGCTGACCTTCGAAGCTTTTTTTGGCAATCGAAGCTTCGGGGCCGAGCTTCGATTTTAATTCGTTTTTTGTGATTTATTTTATTTTTATTTTTTTATCTTATGTTGTGGGACTTGTACAGCACTTTGGTAAACATTGTTGTTTTTAAATGTGCTCTATAAATAAAGTGGATTGGATTAATGAATTAAGTAGCCCCTTTCGTGACTGACGCACGCAGCCAACAAGGTTTCACTCGGCTGTGTGATTTAATTCAAGGTGGATCGCTGTTGTCGTTTGAACAACTTCAGATTTCATGGGAACTACCAATCCCCCAAATCAAGAATGTTTAAGATGAATCAATGAAGTAAGATTTTGATTATTTGAAATATGGCCTGTGTAGACTAAACTATGCACAGAATTATGTCAGTCTACAAGGTCCGGATTCTACATGGTCCGGCAATGTAGACCTTGTAGACTCCAATACAGACCAATTATCAGTGAATGTTCATGCATTTTTAAGAAGGGCTACTTCCACAAAAAAACAAAGAACTCACCAAAACATCTCAGTAGCACCTTATCTAAATGTTCTATTTCATATATGGAGATTCATATTTATTTATGTATTGCATGCATTTCTACATTTTATTTCCTATTTTGTTTATTCATCCCAGTATCTTTCTTTCTTATGTGTGGAATTCTACAAGGCACGTAGGTGTATATGTGTTTGAGGATGATATCCTCTTCAAACAGGCAATAGTGATGATATAATTTGGGCAGTGCTGAGCTGGGTTACTTTCCTCCAGTGTATTTGTCCCCCGGCCCCACCCAATGGCCCCATATGCGCACACACACACACACGCACACACACACACACACACACACACACACACAAATCAAAGTAAAAAAAAAATTGGAAATTATTTTTTGATTTTTCTTTTTTTTTAACTTCGATTTTTTTTAAATGTTTGAAGCTTGTGCCATCGAACGAAGCTTCGAAGTATTTAAGACAGCCCTAGTATCGATATTTAATTATTTATAAAAAAAATATATATATTTGTATATTTTTTTGTATAAGAAGTTTCATTGTTCATTTCAATACCTGTAATTGTACAGTAGTCCACTCACACGTGTGCATTCAGTTAAGTTGGAATATGACTGTAATACAAACAGTTCAGTTTGTCAGGTACATGCAACACAGATTAGTGTTTACATCTGTCTTCTTGAGAAAATACCATGTTCTGCAATAAAAATTATTGAAGTGATGAACAGACTGAACTTTATTTGATTAAATAAAACATGTTGACAAAGTTTTACTTTACAGTTGAAAAAAGGTAATAAATCGCAATATTAATATCGCAATACTCAGCATATCACAATATATTTAGTATCGCAATACTATCGTATCGTGACTCAAGTATCGTGATCATATCGTATCGTGAGGCCTCTGGTGATTCCCACCCCTACAGCTTTCCATAGCCTAGTTTCACTGTGTCGAGAGCTAGTGTTAATTTTGTTGACTAAATTGATGACGAAAGATGTTCGTCAACGAAGGTCATAACCAGACCTAGATCACCTCTACTCTAACCCCTAACCAGACCTAGACCACCTCTAACTCTAACCCCTAAGTTACCCTAACCATACCTAGACCACCTCGCTCTAACCACTAAGCAGACCTCTTCCATGTGGCACTTTAACTGTTTTTATGCAGGCAGCAGCACTGACCATCACCAACCCTAACTTAGGGGTTAGAGGTGGAGGTGGTCTAGGTCTGGTTAGGGGTTAGAGTCAGGTGGTCTAGGTCTGGTTAATAGAGGCCATAACCAGACCTAGACCACCTCTACTCTAACCCCTAACCAGACCTAGACCACCTCTAACTCTAACCCCTAAGTTACCCTAACCATGCCTAGACCACCTCGCTCTAACCACTAACCAGACCTCTTCCATGTGGCACTTTAACACTGACCTAAGATTGTGATTTATCATTTTATATGTTTATGCAAGCAGATTGCAATCAGATTGCTACTGTGTGTACTATTATCTACTCAAGTTCAACTACTACTGTGTGTTTGTTTACGACAGTATCCTGTTAGTTAATGTTGTTACTTATGTGGCTGCCAGTGCTGACGACGACACTGTTATTTAATATTTATCATTCAAATAAATCGCTGCCAGGTGAGCAAGGCAAAGAAAGATAATGTGACTGTCTTATTAAGTTATTTCTCCATTCACAGATCGACACTCGACAGTGAGTGCACCCTTCCTGTGTATTACTTGTGCCGCCGACTCAGATTCCCCTAGGTTAAAAAATAAATAGGCAATTTAAATCAGAATATGTTCCATGTTGACTATTTCTGACTTCTGACAAGTTTTTTTCCATTGACTAAAAATAGACAAATGTCATCCGTTTTCGTCGACTAAATCTAGACGAAAACAAAAAAGACAAAATTGAGACAAAAACTGACTAAGACTAAAATGCTCAGACATTTAGTTGACTAAAACTGACTAAACGAAAAATAAATGAAAATGACTAAATATGATAAACGAAAAAGGAGCACTTGCCACATGACTAAGACTAAAACTAAAATGAAAATAGCTGCCAAAATTAACACTGGCTATTATGGGTGTAACGGTACACAAAATCCACGGTTCGGTACGTACCTCGGTTTTGAAGTCACGGTTCGGTATTTTTTCGGTAGTTTTTTTTTTTTTTATATATAAATTATACTTTTTTTTTTTTATACAGCTACTGTTTTATATATACTGTTTTTTAGTAATAACTAGAAAGTAATGGTATTTATTCAACAACAGGTGATTGATTAATGATACTAATACAAATCTATACAATGAGTATGGGGCTGCAGCACTGCAGATATACCCTACTCCAATGATCCACACACGGACATTACACTGTGTTGCACTCGCTACCCAGTGGCTCTGCAGATATACCCTACTCGGTCTACAAGGCTCCGTTGATGTAGCATAGAGGATCTGTTGTGAATGATTTTTGCACAATAAATATTCAACATTCTCTTTTGAGACTCCGCCTCAGACTCTTATCATTTGGCACTAAAAGCTAAACATTGTCACCGATATGGCTGTCCGCAACATGTCATTAATTCTGTACGCGAGGTGGTTCAGTGACGATGACTAACGTGAGCTAGGTTAGCTAGCAGGAGCTACCGAGAGATGGAAAGACTAACGTTACTGGTGAAAATGTGATTTACGTTGGAATACTCCTTTGCCAACTTGCTGTACTTTGATTGCAGGTCTGCAGCCATTATTGCTGGATTTAGCCAAGGTAACGTTATGGCTAAACCTTTAATGTTAGTTAATGCTAGCTTTCGGTTAGCTGTTCAATGCTAAATAACACCAGCAAGCTCCCCGTCAACACCCCTCTCTCGGGAGGATGGCATTTAAGAAAGTATCTGCTGTTAAAATGACAAACAGCATTGACACTTTAATTCACGGTCGGTTAAACACACGTTTGTTTTATAATGCTCACAGCAGACCGCAGTGTTGTTGATAAATTACGTGGGGCCGGGGGGATTTAAGTTCCACAAAAAAAGGTTGACCATACCGTTGTAATCGTACGGTGCACAGCCCGTACTGTACCGGAGGTCCAACTTGGCGCGGTACAGTACGTATCCGCGTACCGTTACACCCCTACTGGCTATATCTATATTCTATAATATTATAGCTATGGAGACAATACTATGGTCATTTGACAGTGACTTTCTCCCGTCGAACATGCAAAAAAGAGATTTTTCATGTATACGTTTGCGCGTTATCCCGCGGTGAATATTGTATAGTTTAGGAGTGATCCGGGCTAATTCCTGAAAAGCTGAGTTTTTAGGGGGGGGGTCGTTTTTTGATGCTTTGATCGCTAGTAACGGCATTCGCTTTGAACACCACACACGCTGATCAGCTGGATCGACATGAAATCATTGTAGGATCAAGGTGGAATTGACGTCAGATAGTCCTTACCTTTGATCGGGGGTATTCCAAAAAGAATATTCCAATAGTCTCATCGCGATTTCCAGTATTGGTCCCCGACATAATCCGGCACAACGCATGCATCGAGTGTCCTGGACCCGTTCCAATGTGATCGAGTGAACCGCTAGACTTGTCTGTACCAAAATGGAAATTAGATGTAACACACTGTGTGAAATAAGGTTTCAAAGGGTGGGTGATATTGCCACCTAGCAGGATGCGGCCGGTATTGCACTCCAGCGATCTCAGAATGATTTCCTATGGTAACACCGAGGTCCATGAACCTGTAATGAATAAAAAAATCGAATAAAAGAAAAAAGGTTCCAAAAACGAGTTTACTCGTCCTTGGCGCTCAACGCATGTCGGCCAAAAACGAGTTAACTCGTCCTTGGCGCTGAATGTGTTAACATATTTTAAAAACATAAAAAGAAATATGTACATTTGGTGTGTTGGTTAAATATTATTACCTGTGTATCTGAATGTGTGTGTGTGTGTAGGCTGTCAGGCTGTCTGGTCACAGAGGAAGGCTGTGCTTCTCTGATCTCAGCTCTGAGGTCCAACCCCTCCCACCTGAGAGAGCTGGATCTGAGCTACAATCACCCAGGAGACTCAGAAGTGAAGGTGCTCTCTGCTGGTCTGGAGGATCCACACCGGAGACAGGAGATTCTCAGGTAGGATGTGGTACTTTAGGGGTTAATGGATGTTTTTTTTTTGTATTTTATTTTATTTTTTATTTTTTAAACAAACACATAAACAAACATGACAACACACGATTAGATATACAAGCATTAATTAACAGTGCACATCCAATTAAATCACTGTTTATATAAATGTCTTATACAAGATATACCCCTAATACCTGCTATCTATTACCCTACACACATATTATGCTCTTGCTCGCACCCCCCACCCTGGACCCCCCAATGGATAATCCATCCATTATCATTCGCTCCTAACCAGACACTACCATTATATGCTAGCTTTTATTCTCTCCACCACTTCTAACCACATTGTCAATTTGGATTCATTGAGACCCAAAATTCTTGCTGTAGATATTTCTAGATAAATCACATCGAGATATATAAGAATCCAGACCTTTCGGCAATTTTTTTCCGGTTGAAACCATCGTGATGCTATCAGTTTTTTAGCCACTGTAATACCAGATAAAACCAATCTCTTTAGCTGTATAGGTACTGTTACAAAGGGTCAGATTAAACCGAATATATATATTTATTACTTGAGATATATTGTATAGTATTTGTATATCGTCTGATATCCCTTGTATATTCTTTGTACATATACACGGAATATCCCTTTACCTAGTACAGGCCAGACCATAATATTCGTTCTCCTATTGGACAGCGAACCCCTAGGCGCCACGGCCATACCCCCAATGTCTAGTTCAAAGTCACCGCTAAGACATGTCTCAACATGCCCAGATTTGCGCAGTAATACGAGACAGAAATAAGGCTGGTACTAGATTATTCACCTTACGTATAAATACGTTGCAGGTGGATACAGCAGTTGTGTTACCCCAACAAGTTGAAGCCTTCACCACGATACAACGTGCTGTGAAGTGGGCCCGTTTTGCCCCGAAATAGAGCCTTGAGACCGCGTGCGAATTGATAGCTGAAGTGTCAGAGTTTAACGCTGTATCGTCGAGTTCGACCTATTCTATTATTAAGTAATAGTCTATTATGTATAGTGTATCGTGCGGCTACCGTTCTACAGTGACCAGCATTACCAACGTTTCATCGTACCGAGCTAGTGTGCTTATCCAGGCTGGGCGGCCTAACCTTGTGCCGCCATCCAATGAGCCCTAGACGAGAACCGTGTGGATATGTACACTGGATAACCTACACCGACGACTACAGAGCCCTTTTCGGCTGGATTATATTGCTTTGGTCCTGTGGCTGCTGGAGCAGAGAATCGTCTACCCCCACTACCGTGTGGGATTTACCCTGTGAGGAGCACCGTCGAGCCCGCCTCTAGGACTCTGAGGCTGGCTAGCTTTCATCCATGCGGCAGTGCATACCGGAGAATAGCTGTTGCTTTGTCTACGGATCAAGGGATTATTGCACCGTCTCCTGTACCTGGAGTCTCCTTATTCCTCGTTGATCCAGACTTTTGCTACCGACAAATCCTCTCCCCTGCTGGCTTACAACCGGAGGGAACCCCCCTAGTATCTCCAGCTGACCTACGAGTGTACCTTATATAATTCTTATGCTACAGGTGGTATTAATTATCCCTTTCGTAATATGCTCATGGACTTACGCTCTTGACCTATTCATGCACATTCTTCGCCTTACAAGCGCAACTCTCATTCTTAATAAATGTAAGATAATCTTGGTGCTCTTCTAATAAATATTATAAACAGTACTTTCTTGTTAAGCCGTGTTATTGTGTGGGTGTTCATCTCATATACATGTGTACTGTATGGCCAGTAGTAATGTACATAACTCAGTAGTGGTTTAATGATACCATACTTATTCAATACAGTCAGGGAATTGTACCTCTCAGTTACAATTGGTCCTTCGAGCCAGAGGGTAATTAGCGTAATATAATATTAATATTGACATGGCCAACGATGAACACTCCACAAACGGTTCTCCTAAGCTAGATCGCCCGCAGCGCAGACGGCAGCCACCTCCTTACCTAGAGGACTACGCTGCCAGTCTACTACCTAGCTTTATACAGACGTTAAACGCGGAAAAAGCGGATAGTAAAAGTATGTCAAACCCTACCGACCAGGCGACCCTGCCAGTAGAGACCCTAGTGGGTTCTAACGTAACTGACCAAGCTCACGGGGGGGACCAGGAGGGACATGACATGACTTTACCCCCCGACAACGTCAACGGGATAGTCCCCGGAGAGCTCCAGGATAAAGAAAGCGCTCCAGGGACGGAACCCGACCCACCACCAGAAGAGACGCGCACCCAGGAGATGGACCTCCTCGGAGCGCGACAGGAGAACGGATCTCCAACGAGCACTGCCAGAAGCCGATCACCTCCATCAGTGTCTTTCCCCAGCGAGGCGGACAAGATGCTGGCGCAGGCATTTATCGCCACCCTGGCAGCCTCCACCGAACGCGATCGACTCCAAGCACAGACGCTTAGCGAGCGCGAACATTCTTCCATGGAACAAGAGCGCCTCCGCGTGCAACACCAAAGTGAGCGCGAACACTCTACCATGGAAAGAGACCGCCTGGAGGCTCAACAACTGAGTGAGCGCAAACAATCTGCAGACCAAAGAGAACGCTTCCACGCGCAACTCCAAGCGCAAGCCCTTAGTGAACGCGAACACTCTGCGACCCAGCGAGAGCGCTTCCAGGCGCAGCAAAGGAGTGAAGACGACCGCATACGCCTGGAGACCAGACGCCTCCAGACGGAAGAGAATATTGAAAGAGACCGCGCCGAAGCCCAGCGCGCCGCCGCCGATGCACAGCGCGAAGCCGCCAAATGCACAGCGCGACGCAGCCCAAGCCCAGCGCGAAGCAGAGCGCGACCTCGCTCACATCAAGCGCGAAGCCCAGCGCGACCGATTACAAGCGCAGATAATGGAGCAACTGATTGCCAGGGCGACTCCCCCTCCCTCCGCACAGAGCTCCAGGGCCTCGTCAAGACAAGGGTCTAGGGCACCCTCCCCTACCCGATCAAGCGACCCGGAGCCCGGCCAACAGAAAGAGCCTATACACGTCTCCGAACCCCCTCCCCAACCGGTCCATGCGAGACCCAGCAACAGGGAAGAACCGGCCTACGCCGCCAAGAGACTAAATAGACGATTACAGGATCTAGAAGACCTGGCAGAGGAAGAAGAAGAGGAAGAGGAGGAAAGTCAAGCCCACCAGCAGCATCGTACTCCACAGGACCAGGAGGTCCAGTACAGCCCAGACTTTACCCCCGAGGCCCTGCGTTACAGACCCCCGACTCAACTCAAGGGTGAGTTTGACGCACGACCAGCCCCGAGGAACAGCACCTGGGTACCCGGGCCTTGGTACCCACCAGGTACCAGCCCACAACGACACGTAAGGGGAGACTCGCCTAGGAGGCCTCTCCCCCAACGCTCACCGATGTGCCAGCCATCCATGGCATCGTGCCTTGGCACACCGACGTTCCCGGACTTCACGCGCGAGGACAGAGCACAGTACACAGAGCTACGAATGTGCTTAGAGACAATGATGTCCGATGTCCCCGATGAGACGTACAAGTATGCTATCCTACTCAAGCACCTGAAGGTGCCCAGAGCGCATAATATAGCGCTGGCATATTCCAACTCAAGTACCCCATACACCGCGGCTCTGGTAGCCCTCGACCAACGTTATGGACGCATATGGGACTACGTAATACAAGAGATAAGGAATATTGACCGTCTACCCCCAGCCACAGACAATCGCTCATTAGATGACCTCTCTATCAAGGTACAATCCCTGGTAGGGATGCTGGGGGCACAAAAGGAAAAGGGTAGGCACGAACTGTACGCAAACTCTAATGTTGAAAGAATATTAGAGAAGCTTCCACCCGCCCGACAAGAACGCTTCAGGCGGCAAAGAGACCACCGTGATCCCAACGGTCCCGAGCCATCCCTCCTAGACCTGGCCGACTTCCTGGCGAGAGAAGTCAGCAGCCTACGACTGGATACGTTCGTGCGGAGCGTACCAAGCTCCAGAGAGGGACCTAGGAGATCAAACGATAACCGCAGGCTGGTGACCGTCATGCACCAAGCCGAGTCAGTACCGCGTAACAAGAACCACAGCACCCCCTCGACGAAAGAGAAGTGGAAGATTGTATGCCAGTACTGCGAAAAGGAACACTGGCTGTCACACTGTGACACGTTCAAGAAGATGACCGCCGACGAGGTGAGTCAATGGATAAAGTCCAACCGCCGCTGTTACCGCTGTGCGCGCAGTCACATGGCAGCCGAGTGCCGCTTAAAGAAGAGGTGTAGTCGGTGTGACGGAGCCCACTTGGACGTTTTACATGACAGTAACAGAAGAAAACCCGCACCCTCAAGCAGCACCAAAGCAAGCGTTATGTACATTGACCCCGCCAGCAGCGGGGGCGCCCGGGTGCTCTTGAAGGTGGTCCGCGTAACATTGAGCTACGAGGACAAGGTCATGGACACCTACGCCGTCCTTGACGACGGGTCAGAAAAGACCCTCCTCGCATCCGCTGCGGCCCAGCTGGGGCTGCGGGGGAGCGAAGAAACGATGATGATTCGGACTATAAGAAGAGACCTGAAGACGATCAAGTGTGAGAACGTCTCCTTCACTATCGCAGCAAGCGGGCAGCCAGAGAGACGGTATAGGATCACTAACGCTTTCACCAGCCAAGACATAGGCCTGTCGCAGTACACCTACCCCATCGCCAAGCTGATGGACAAATACGTGCACCTGCGTCAACTACCTATACCGCTCATAGACGGCGCCACCCCGACCCTGCTCATAGGATCCGACCACGCACACCTCATCATCCCGATGGACCGGGTCCACACTGGGCCCAGAGGCTGTCCAGCAGCAGTCGAGACCCGCCTAGGATGGACACTACAAGGCCCCCTCTCCAGGTCTCCCAACCGAACAGCAGCCACTCGCTGCCTCCACTCCAGAGTGACAGAAGAAGACACCGCCCTCTTACAGCACGTCGAGAGGCTATGGACACTAGAGACAATGCCCTTTAAGAACGAAAAGAAACACATTCGTTCCAAGGAAGACATTTATGCCATAGCCCTCCTCGAGCAGGGGACAAAGAGAGTCAAAGTCAACGGAGTGATGAGATACGCAACTCCACTCCTGAGGCGAGAGGGTATGCCTACCTTCCACGCCCCAAAAGAAGCGACGGAGCGGTATCTATTGAACACAGAGCGGCGCCTAGCCAGAGACCCCGCTCAAGCTACTGTGTACCGCGCTGAGATTGACAAGCTAATCACAGCGGGACACAAAGAGAATTGACATTAAAGAGGCCGATCAGACGACCGAATCATGGTACGTGCCGCACCACAAGGTCCACCACAACGGCAAGGATCGAATTGTGTTTAACTGCAGCTACCAGATCGGATCACAAAATCTGAATAAAGAGCTCTTGCCCGGCCCAACACTCGGCCCCTCTCTACTAGGCGTGTTGCTACGTTTCCGCCAGAACAAGGTGGCCATCAGCGGCGACATCAAAGGGATGTTCCTGCAGGTGCGACTAGTGGAAGAGGACAAGCCCCTGCTGCGGTTCTTATGGAGAGAGAGGATCGGGGATGAGCAACCATCCATCTATCAATGGGAAGTCCTCCCTTTCGGAACCACATGCAGCCCATGCTGTGCTATGTTTGCACTGCAAAAACACGTCGCAGAGGACCCAGCAGCTGATGAAGAGGTCCGACAAAGTGTAGGAAATAGCTTCTACGTGGACAACTGTCTGCAAAGCGTCTCGACGCCAGAAGAAGCCGAGGCTTCTACCTTACACCACCAGGGCAAAGATGATTGTACGAGCGCTATGGGACAAGGACCAGGGCTGGGACGACCCCATACCCGACCACCTTGCTTCCACATGGAGAGAGTGGGAGACAGAACTCAGCTCGCTCCCAGGCGTCAACATACGCCGCAGCTACTTCCCACCCACAGTGCGGCTGGAGACGTGTCAGATGGACCTGCACGTCTTCAGCGACGCCTCCGAAGTAGCCTACGGTTCGGTGGCCTACTTGCGGGCCCGAGAGGAGGGAGGAGAAATACATACTGCCTTCATCCTGGCTCGTTCAAGAATAGCCCCCCGCAAGCAACAATCTATCCCGCGTCTAGAGCTCTGCGCAGCCCTAGTAGGAGCGCAACTCGCCACGTTAATCCAACGTGAACTCACCATCCCGGTGCAAAGAACAATCCTGTGGTCAGACTCCATGACCGTACTCACATGGATCCAGTCCGATTCGTGTAGATACAAGGTCTTCGTGGGAGTCAGAATCACAGAGATCCAAGATTTAACAGAAGCAGCATGCTGGAGGTACGTGGACACAAAACAGAACCCAGCAGACGTCATCACACGGGGAATGTCCCTGGATGACCTCACACGTCACAATCTCTATAGTGACGGTCCCGAGTTCCTCAAGCTCCCGGAAGAAGAGTGGCCTACACCCACCCCACGGGAGGCTAGTAAAGAGGAGGCAGAGATGAAGAAATCTATGTTCTGTGGGTTGACACACACACTAGTCCCCACAGATCCCAACATAGACGACTGCCCTACCCTTGAGAGTGCGCAGTTAAAGACTTTCCTGTGGCACTACCCTGAGGTTCCCTCCACTACTGACATTAATGCAGCTAACTACGAAGAAGCAGAACTCCTTCTGCTACAGCGAGCCCAAAGAGACTCGTTCCCCGACGAGCTAGACTGTCTGCAGGGATCAAAGCCAGTCCCGTCAGACAGCAGACTGCTCCACTTGGCCCCTGAGAGCGACGCCCATAATCTCATCAGAGTGGGTGGTCGTCTGAGGAGGGCCCCAGACTTAACGGATGACGTCAAGTTCCCGAGTCTTAAACAGCCGACACAAGGTCACAGAGCTCATCATAAAGAAATACGACGAGGACGTGCACCACGCCGGGGCAGAGAGAGTCTTCGCTGAGATCAGACGTCGCTATTGGATACTGCAAGGAAGAGAAGCAGTACGACGCTTCCAGCGGACCTGTCTAGACTGTCGCAAGTGGCGAGCACAGCCCAGTATACCCCGGATGGCTGACCTACCCCCCTGTCGCCTCCGACTCGGCGACAAGCCCTTTCACTCCACCGGTATGGACTGTTTCGGCCCGCTGTATGTGAAGAAAGGAAGAGGGACGGAGAAGCGGTGGGGTATTGTATTCAAATGCATGACCACCCGAGCGATACACATAGAACTCCTTCCAACCATGAGTACGGACTCATTCCTTATGGCCTTCCGGAGATTCACAGCGCGAAAAGGAAAACGTCTATATTATTGTCTGATCACGGGACAAACTTCAAAGGCGGAGAAAGAGAGCTGAGAGAGAACTTCCAAGCTATGGGCCCAGAACTTAAGACCCACCTTGATCCCTCTCAGATTGATTTCCAGTTTAACCCCCCGAATGCACCTCACTTCGGGGGAACTTGGGAACGAGAAGTACATTCAATAAAGACAGCCCTGTACGCCGTGCTTGGGGCCCAGACCGTGGCGGAAGAAGTCCTCACGGAGATCGAGGGAGTATTGAACTCAAAGCCCCTCGGTTACGTCTCAAGTGATGTAGCAGATGTCGACCCAGTCACCCCCAACACTCTTGATGGGGCGGCTGGACCCCGCGCTCCCACAGACGGTGTACAGACCTGAAGAAGCGAACGGCCGAAGAATGTGGAGGTACAGTCAAGTATTGGCTGACAAGTTTTGGAACAGTTTCCTCCTCCACTATCTACCGTCTCTACAGACCCGCCAGAAATGGGTAAAAGAAAGAGACAATTTGACGGAGGGCACAGTCGTCATGATTATCGACCAGTCACTACCCCGAGCTATGTGGCCGGCCGGCCGCGTAAGCAAAGTGATCACTGGTGCCGACGGAAAGGTCAGAGCGGCAGAAGTGCTCGTCCAGGGGCGGACATACACCCGACCCGTGGCGAGGCTGATAGAGTTGCCAAGGCTCCCCGACTCTCTTGATGACGACCATGACCCCCTGACTTTGTGAATAGCCCTACTCCTCACAACGGACATTGAGTAGTGGACAGTGCGGTTAATCTGTCTCTGCTTATCTAATTAGGTGCGGACTAATTAGGAGGCGGCTGTTACAAAGGGTCAGATTAAACCGAATATATATATTTATTACTTGAGATATATTGTATAGTATTTGTATATCGTCTGATATCCCTTGTATATTCTTTGTACATATACACGGAATATCCCTTTACCTAGTACAGGCCAGACCATAATATTCGTTCTCCTATTGGACAGCGAACCCCTAGGCGCCACGGCCATACCCCCAATGTCTAGTTCAAAGTCACCGCTAAGACATGTCTCAACATGCCCAGATTTGCGCAGTAATACGAGACAGAAATAAGGCTGGTACTAGATTATTCACCTTACGTATAAATACGTTGCAGGTGGATACAGCAGTTGTGTTACCCTAACAAGTTGAAGCCTTCACCACGATACAACGTGCTGTGAAGTGGGCCCGTTTTGCCCCGAAATAGAGCCTTGAGACCGCGTGCGAATTGATAGCTGAAGTGTCAGAGTTTAACGCTGTATCGTCGAGTTCGACCTATTCTATTATTAAGTAATAGTCTATTATGTATAGTGTATCGTGCGGCTACCGTTCTACAGTGACCAGCATTACCAACGTTTCATCGTACCGAGCTAGTGTGCTTATCCAGGCTGGGCGGCCTAACCTTGTGCCGCCATCCGAGGAGCCCTAGACGAGAACTGTGTGGATATGTACACTGGATAACCTACACCGACGACTACAGAGCCCTTTTCGGCTGGATTATATTGCTTTGGTCCTGTGGCTGCTGGAGCAGAGAATCGTCTACCCCCACTACCGTGTGGGATTTACCCTGTGAGGAGCACTGTCGAGCCCGCCTCTAGGACTCTGAGGCTGGCTAGCTTTCATCCATGCGGCAGTGCATACCGGAGAATAGCTGTTGCTTTGTCTACGGATCAAGGGATTATTGCACCGTCTCCTGTACCTGGAGTGTCCTTATTCCTCGTTGATCCAGACTTTTGCTACCGACAAATCCTCTCCCCTGCTGGCTTACAACCGGAGGGAACCCCCCTAGTATCTCCAGCTGACCTACGAGTGTACCTTATATAATTCTTATGCTACAGGTGGTATTAATTATCCCCTTCGTAATATGCTCATGGACTTACGCTCTTGACCTATTCATGCACATTCTTCGCCTTACAAGCGCAACTCTCATTCTTCATAAATGTAAGATAATCTTGGTGCTCTTCTAATAAATATTATAAACAGTACTTTCTTGTTAAGCCGTGTTATTGTGTGGGTGTTCATCTCATATACATGTGTACTGTATGGCCAGTAGTAATGTACATAACTCAGTAGTGGTTTAATGATACCATACTTATTCAATACAGTCAGGGAATTGTACCCCTCAGTTACAGGTACTGCATACTCAAAAACATCATTCAGCAGTAATACAGAGGGGTGTAGTACAGGTATATTCAGAATTAAGAGATTTGATAATTGCTGGGTCACTTCTTTCCAGAATATCTTAACTGGTGGGCAGTCCCAGTACATGTGCATAAATGTCCCCTCGTCCCCATTTGTACATAAGGAGCATTTGGAGTCTTGTTTAAGACCCATTCTGTTCAGTCTTATAGGAGTCAAGTATGTCCTATGAATATAGTTAAGATTGATTTGTTGATGGTCCGGGTTCCTTGATGCAAGTCGAACATTTGCCCAGGCTTCTTGCCAATCAAAATCTTTTTCCAGGTCTGGTATATCCCTCCTCCAGACAGAGTCTAGGTGGAGGGTTTCATACGAGGCCGTTAGTAATTGATGATAAAAATCTGATACAAAACCTCTCGATGTCTCTCTTTCATAGAAGAATTTGTGATCTGGAGGATCCACACTGGAGACTGGAGACTCTCAGGTAGGATGTGGTACTTTAGGGGTTAATGGATGGTTCTGTGTGTGTGTGTGTGTGTGTCTCAAGGTCTCTTGTGTCTACCTCTCCTACAGAGTTGACCATGGTGGAGAGTGTCGGTTGAAACCAGGGATCAGGAAATGTAAGTTGAGCTTGTTGTTCTGCACATTTACAGACTGAGCTTCCCTTCAGGATATGGAGGCATTTCATTAATAACAGAAGAGCTCAGCTGATCAATTATACAATAAATAGAACAGGTTTATTCAGTTGATGAAGTTAAAGCTGCATTAACTGTTTTTGAAACGAGGACCATGTAGACTCAACCACATACAAATTTTCTTTCTTCTACATAATCCTTGTGTCAGAAACGGTTGATGCAACATTAAACATTCTAATGTGAATGAAGATGATTATGATGTATTGTGTGATAAATAGTGTCATGTTCTCTCCATCAGATGCCTGTGAACTCACACTGGACCCAAACACAGCACACAACAGCCTCTCTCTGTCTGAGAGGAACAGAACAGTAACATGGGAAAAACAGAGTCAGTTGTATCCTGATCACCCAGAAAGATCTGACCTCTATCCACAGGTGTTGTGTAGAGAGGGTCTGACTGGACGCTGTTACTGGGAGGTAGAGCGTAAAGGAAGGCTTCATATAGGAGTTACATATAGAGGCATCGGAAGGAAAGACAGTTTTCTTGGAGTTAATGATAAGTACTGGTCTCTGTTATGTCATGATGGTGGATACACTGCCAGGCACAATATGATAAGAACAGAGATACCTGCCCCCCCCTCTGGCTCCACCAGAATAGGAATGTATCTGGACTGTCCTGCTGGCACTCTGTCCTTCTACACAGTCTCCTCTGACACACTGACCCACCTACACACCTTCCACTGCACATTCACTGAGCCCCTCTACCCTGGGTTTATAGTTGCGGATGAAGGCTCTGTGACCCTGTGTCAGATAGACTAGGTAGAGTCAACTTCCTGTGTTAGGTAGAGTAGCTTCCTGTGTCAGATAGAGTAGCTTCCTGTGTCAGATGGAGTAGGTAGAGTAGCTTCCTGTGTCAGATAGAGTAGAGTAGCTTCCTGTGTCAGATAGAGTAGGTAGAGTAGCTTCCTGTGTCAGTGCCCCCCCCCCCCCCCCACACACAGGAAAGTGAGAGTATTGATGTGCATATATGTAAAAGGATTTACTACTTATTTTAAGACTTAAGACATATATTTTGAAAATGTAATAAATTAGATGTTTACACAGTGTATTGACAGAATCCAGTTGTTGTTGTTCAGCTGAGCGTTCATGATATTTGTGATTGACTGATTAAAATATATTTTCGGATGAAGGCTCTGTGGCCCTGTGTCAGATAGACTAGGTAGAGTAACTTCCTGTGTCAGATAGACTAGGTAGAGTAACTTCCTGTGTCAGATAGAGTAGGTAGAATAGCTTCCTGTGTCAGATAGAGTAGCTTCCTGTGTCAGATAGTAGCTTCCTGTGTAAGATAGAGTAGAGTAGCTTCCTGTGTCAGATAGAGTAGGTAGAGTAGCTTCCTGTGTCAGTGCCCCCCCCCACACACACACACAGGAAAGTGAGAGTATTGATGTGCATATATGTAAAAGGATTTACTACTTATTTTAAGACTTGAGACATATATTTTGAAAATGTAATAAATTAGATGTTTACACAGTGTATTGACAGAATCCAGTTGTTGTTGTTCAGCTGAGCGTTCATGATATTTGTGATTGACTGATTAAAATATATTTTCAGATGAAGGCTGTGGCCCTGTGTCAGATAGACTAGGTAGAGTAGCTTCCTGTGTCAGATAGAGTAGGTAGAGTAGCTTCCTGTGTCAGATAGAGTAGGTAGAGTAGCTTCCTGTGTCAGATAGACCACCGCAACACTTCCGGGATTCTGAAATCGGGGAGGAGATTGCGGGGGGAGCATAATAATGAATGTGGATGAGAGCCGTGATGTAAGTGGTTGCCGATACGGCTGTGGGGGTGCTAGAGACATGATCGAATAGACGTTTATGCGCCTCACTCTCCTGAACACGGCGTGACCCATACCTAATCGATCAGAACTAAATCGGCAGAGAAAAAGCCCATTGTAAAGCACCTATTCCGCATGCACATGCGCAGAGTGCCCATGGAGTCTGGACGACGCGAGATGACGCACAAATGAATGTGGACTGTTCCATCAGAGGGGGGAGCTTCGGTGGCCAGTGTCCTTTCAGCTGAACAGGATAATGAAAAGATTATCCCACTAAATGGCCAGGCGTGTCTTATGGCGACATCTACAATTACCTCATTGAGTCTCCAGGTAGACTAATGTTTATATTTAAGTGCAGCGGTCTGTAGCCACTCACACTGGCCACCGAAGCTCCGCCCTCTGATGAAACAGTCCACATTCATTCGTGTGTCATCTCGCGTCGTCCAGACTCCATGGGCACTCTGCGCATGTGCATGCGGAATAGCCCATTTACAATGGGCTTTTTCTCTGCCGATTTAGTTCTGATCGATTAGGTATGGGTCATGCCGTGTTCAGGAGAGTGAGGCGCATAAACGTCTATTCGATCATGTCATTCGCAACCACTTACATCACGGCTCTCATCCACATTCATTATTATGCTCCCCCCGCAATCTCCTCCCTGATTTCAATGTAACGCGGAAGTGTAGTGGTCTATAGAGTAGCTTCCTGTGTTAGGTAGAGTAGCTTCCTGTGTCAGATAGAGTAGGTAGAGTCGCTTCCTGTGTCAGTGCCCCCCCCCCCCACACACACACACACAGGAAAGTGAGAGTATTGATGTGCATATATGTAAAAAGATTTACTACTTATTTTAAGACTTAAGACACATATTTTGAAAATGTAATAAATTAGATGTTTACACAGTGTATTGACATAATCCAGTTGTTGTTGTTCAGCTGAGCGTTCATGATATTTGTGATTGACTGATTAAAATATATTTTCTTTCAACCTTTTGTTTTATTTGGTATTTTTCACCCAAGTATCTCTTTATTTCTAGAATAGTTTCCCATAATTACAGGTTTAAAATAACAGAATGAACATAACGTTTACCTACTCATAGCTGGATGTGAAGTTTATGTGAATACATACCTGTCAAGTCAAACTAGATCTCCCAACCTCCTGAACCCACACATGACCCAGTCGCCTATTGCTTATTAACAGCGGAGCAGTGCTGCCGTTGCTTCCGCGTTTTCCCTGATTGGCTGCGACACGCCCCGCGGCAGGCGCGGCAACCGCGGAGCGGCAGAGCTTGCGGCATTATGTAGCCCTAATCCGCCATGATTTTCATTCGAAGCTCAGCTCACCTGGCAGCGCAGCGGTCCTGCGGTCCGTTGTTGACAAGTTCGAATCCCATCAATTTTTTTTTTTTAACATGTATTCTTTCGCCGGTTAAGGTTAGGCATGGTTAAGGTTAGGCATTGTTTCAGAGTTGGTTAAGGTTAGAACGGTTAAGTTTAGGCGCTGTTAAGGAGCTGGTTAAGGTTAGAGTTTGTCTTAGAGAATGGCAATATTCTTTCTATGGTTAAGGTTAAGGTTAGGCATGGTTAAGGTTAGGCATTGTTTCGGAGTTGGTTAAGGTTAGAACGGTTAAGTTTAGGCGCTGTTAAGGAGCTGGTTAAGGTTAGCGTTTGTCTTAGAGAATGGCAATAGACAGCCTATTTCCGCACTGCCGCTCTCTCGCGCTGCCGCGGTCACATGGTCAAATTGTCACATTCTTGCACTCCTCCGCTGTTAGAAAGCAACACGCGACCCAGTCATGGCAACCCCCCCCCCCCCCCCCTCCTTCCCTCTCTCACACACACACACACAAGCACTAACACACTGTCAGGGCAAAACTGCTCTCACACGGGCTGATTGGTAACCAATTAACTCTCACTGACGACTGCCACCCCAATCAGGACTCAATCAGCAGCAGCTGGCAGTACTGCTCTTAGCAGACCAGTGTTAGACATTCAACATGGACTGTGCATGTGCTCTGCTCATTACCCACATAGGCAGCCGGTAAGGATATTTGATTGTGTGTATATATGGGGATGTATTCATGTATGGTTTAAGTGTTAAGTTGGGGATGTATTCATGTATGGTTAAGTGTTTACTTTAAAGTGTGTTACATTACTATCCCATATTTAAAGTAGTCACAAGAGAGTAATCATCTTTGTACATTGCATAGGTTTTAGAGTGGTATGATGCATAATTGGTAGAGTAAGTTAATTAACTTTAAACTTCCAATGTGTGGGGCGCCCCAGTGGCGAACCACATAGCGCACTCAGCCGCGACACGGCTGACCCGGGTTCGACTCCCGAACCCATCGTTATTTGCCGAATGTCTTCCCCCCACTCCGTCTCCCATTCCTCCTCTGTCTCTCTCTCTACTGGACTTCCCAGTAGCAATAAAGCGATAAAACGCACAAAAAAAAAAATCTTAAAAAAAAATAAAAAAATCCAATGTGTATTTTATTTCTTGTATTTTTCTGTGTTTTGTTCTAAAGGTTTTTTACCTAGAAAAGCTACTGGCTAAACTGCTAATTGCCAAATGCAAATAGTAGACCATTGCTAACCATACAAAGACCATCTACTGGCTAAAAATGGCTGAAGTAGGAAGGAATGAAAAAAAAACTTTGAATATCAATAAATGGAGAAAGAAGGTCATTCTCGGTCTGGTTCTTGAGTGAAATCCAGTTAACCCTTCGGGTGAGCAAGCAAACATCCTACCAAGTTGGGGATAGAGCACAAGGTCAATATTCAAAAAAACACATACTGTACAACTTGGGGGACCAAGTGTTTACACTCAAGTCCCGAGTCAAGACTGGCAAGTCTCAAGCAAGTCACAAGTCTGAAACGTTGGGTTTCCAGTCCTAAACAAGTCCTAATGCATTCTTTACAAATGTAATGCCATTTCCAAACGGTAAGGTACATTTGTATAGCGCTTTACAGGCAGTAAAAGGTTCATCAAAATAACATAACCACAATATGTTACATGTTACATCACATATAATATCAATTGAAAACTTCTAAAAAATACTTTACAATAAGTTAATTAAAAACAACCACATACACAAATGTTACACCAAATACATGATCAATTATAGGCCTGACTATATCGAAAGGTGTTAAGACTCTGTTTAAAGGACTCCACACTATCGGCAGACCTGATTTCACAGTTTAGGTGCTACGGCTGAAAAAGCCCGGTCACCTTTGGTCTTAAGTTTGGTCCGGGGGACAATGAGCACCCCTTGGTCTGAGGAGCAGAGAGCCCTACTGGGGCAGTAGGGGGGTCATGATGAGCTCACTAATGTAGCTTGGAGCTTCACCCTTTAAAGCCTTGTAGGTGGTGAGGGCCATTTTAAAGCCAACAGAGTAATAGTTAGTATATCAAATGGTAAATGATTCTGCATTGATTCACAACTTCCTTCTCTGCTCATGCAGCCTGATTGGCAGCTGGTGTATTGGTCCAAAGTGGAACTGTAATCAGGGACATTAAGTTGACTAGCTTTATACTTATTATGGCATAATTAATTAACATTTTGGGCTTAGGGAGAGTATGGAGTCTTTCAAGTCTCAAAGAGTCAACAACTACACATTCATCTGTAGTGGTCATTATTAGGGTAATAGCTAATGAACCGTTTGTACCACGTTGAAATAAACAACACTGATATGTGCTTTAGTTTCAACCCTCCTTTCTCAACATACTTGAGACAGTGGTTCAGGAGGTAGAGCGGTTGTTTGGTCATTGGAAGGTTCCCGGTTCGATTCCCGCTCCTCCTTGAGCGAGACACTTACCCTAATTGCTCCCGATGTGCAGGTCGACTCTGCCGTCGGTGTGAATGTGAGGAACAAATTGTAAAGCGCTTTGGATAAAAGTGCTATATAAATGGACTATTTACATACTTGTGTATAAAATAGATACAAACTTTCTCTCAATGATCATTTTAAATAGATATACACTTTCTCTCAATGATCTTATTAAATAGATACACAAACTACTTATCTCAATGATCATATTAAATAGATACACAAACGACTCAATGATCATATTAAATACAAACAAACTTTCTCTCAATGATCATATTAAATAGAAACACAAACTACTTTGAATGAATGAATTTATTCACACGCACACGATATATTACATATACATATCGTCATGTGAGAACATCATCGTCGAGATTGTGTGCGTGTGCCACGTCTCCCAAGAAGCTATTTTATATTAAGTGTCTTTGAGCACCTGGAAAAACGCTATATAAAATAGATGTATTATTATTATTATTTAAAGCTTTTGGAGGGAGCCTGATCACAAATATAAACAAACAAAAACATACAATGTGGGTAGGCTTACACACCTACCTACTAACATACATACATACAACATAGATTCATAAATACAGACAATTAATATTCCTAAGTATGGATTCTATTTAGATATGTTTTGAGCAATTCCTCTTTCAGTGATTTAAGGTTGAGAATAATGGATTTTGACAGTTTCAGACTCTCGTCGAGCTCGTTCCAGATCTGCGGGCCACTGCATGCTATGCTTAGGCTGCACATTTGAGTTTTCTCTTGCCAAAGATAAGATGCCTATTTCTTGTGTTATTGATGTGCAGTGGACGGCAGACTGGGACAAGCTCAGACAGTCTGTGATTCATGTTATTTACAACTTGATACATAATTGATGCGTTTGTGTACATTCAAATCAGCAAGCCTCAGGAGACCATGGCGATGGAACAAAGGACGTGAGGGCGTATTAAACCCGGATCATGACACTACTTTTTGTAAACTTTCAAGTTTACAAGTTGACATTACAATAATTAATGAGGGGTTCATACAACGTTTTATAGAGAGTGAGAAGGGCAGAGTCCTGCTGGTTCTCCTGAGTTAAATAAAAAAAAAAGTAACACAGGCCGTAAAATTGAACATAGCCAACTTTAAATACATCCGAGACTGCCTCAACATGGAAACAGCCAAACTCTACTTCAATTCAGTAATTATGTCCCATCTGACATACTGCATAACCAGCTGGTCTCAAACCTGCAAAACCACATTGACACCAATTCATTCAGTTCATAAACAGGCCTTGAAGGTGTTGGACAACAAACCCTTCTTTCGCCACCACCACTGTACAATCCTTCAAAAATATGCCCTGCTAAGCTGGGAAAACATGCTGAAACTAAAAGATGCCAGCCTGATATATAAAGTCCAACACGGTCTTGCCCCACCACCTCTCTCACAGTTCTTAACAGAAAGCAGCAGGTTCACCAGAACAGTACTAGAGGGAAATTGTATCATCCCAGGGATAAAAAGCGCATTTAGCAAATCAGCCTTCTCGATCAGAGCTGCAGAATTCTGGAACACCATTCCATCACACATCCGCAGTACTAATACACTCAGGTCCTTCACACACACTCAAAAATCATGGCTGTTACAAAATCAGGTCTGTGACCATAACCATTAGCAAGTCACATCGTAGTCCAGTTGCCCAGCCCCCGTATGCTTGCCTACTAGCCTGACTGTCCTTATAGATAGATAGAAACTTTATTGCCATTTCAACACTGTTGATTGGGATTTGTCTTGGTGCCACATACAGTACAGACAATGTTAAAAACATACAATATAAAAACACAAGAATACAATCCCCACAATAAAAAGTTTTACACAAACAATTAAAAAGAAAAAATGCTACAGTACCTAAAATAAATTGCTCAGTGTTCCAGTTTTAAAGTGCATATTGCCTTAAAGTGCATGTTGGCTGGTGCTAGCCCTTCTTGTGCAAAGTGCCTGTACATTTGTACTTGAGTTCAGGTGAGGGATATGTACCGTTTTTAAAAAGGGATGTCCTGCACCTGAGACTTTGGAGTCTTCTGCCAGAGGGAAGGGGGTTAAAGAGGTCGTAAGCAGGGTGAGAAGGGTCCCTGATCACCTTTTCCCCTTTCCGCCGGATTTGTGTGGCATAAATGGAGGCCACAGAGGGGAGCTCACAGTCAATGATTTTTGAGGTTTTTAAATTATCACATATGGTGATGCCGAGGAATTTGAAACTGTCTACCCTCTCCACCTGCTGGCCGTTTATGTACAGAGGAGGGTGGACTGCCTCCCCGCGCCGGAAGTCAACTATAATTTCCTTTGTCTTAGAGATGTTTAAAAGCAGGTCGTTCTCCTTGCACCATACAGCAAAGCTATCGACTTCAGCTCTATAGGCCGATTCATCCCCGTTCTTAATTAGTCCCACTACTGTTGTGTCATCCGCATATTTAAAAAATCGGACAGAATCAGAGTGGGAGGCACAGTCATTAGTGTATAGACAGTAGAGCAGAGGAGAGAGAACACAGCCCTGGGGGGCCCCGGTGTTCAAGGTCCTGGATCTAGAGAACAAATTACCTACCTTAACCACTTGTTCTCTGTCTGAGAGAAAATCTAGAATAAAATAGCACAGAGATTCATCAATTCCGAGCAATTTAAGTTTTTCAAATAGTTTAAAAGGCACAATCGTGTTAAACGCTGAACTAAAATCAATAAACAAAATTCGTACATAAGTGGCAGAGGCCTCCAGGTGCTGCAGGATGGTGTGTAAACACATAGATACAGCATCCCCTACAGACCTGTTGGGCTGATAAGCAAACTGATACATGTCTAATTTAACAATACTAGATGATCAGACATTGTTTGTGATTATGTGATTTATGATTATGTATGTGTGCCTATGTGTGATTATCATATGGTGTGCCTGCCATATGTGTGCCTGCCTATACAGTGTTTATACATGTACAGCTTTTATTTGTCCCTGTACACTGTTTTTATTTTTTTTTTTTTTTTTTTTAAACTGTTTTTATATTAGCTTTAATATCCTTCTATTTTTTCTGTTTCTTTTCTGGCTTAAACATCTAGCCCAGGGACTACAACTGAAAACTAGCAACCCTGCTAATGTTGGCATATTTACAGTTTTTAATTTGTATTCATTTATACATGTATAAACTGTTGATTGATATGCACTGTCCCTGATCAAATAAACTGAGTAAACTAAACTAAATACCTTCTATGTGTAGCAGCCTGAAAATATTGTCTATTATTCAGAACTGCTGACTTGTTTTTTATCTCCCCTTTGTACACAAAGACATCATTGATATTCTCACGAACAATGATGTGAGTTTCTCTTCCTTCTATCGGCTGGAATATGGATCATACACAGTATCGCTGGACCATATTCACCATCCTTCCCCTGTGTGACTAGTAGGCGGGACCAGCAGGGGGCGGTGTCAGGCAGAGAGTGTCGGAGAGAGATGGGACGAGATATATGGAGGCGGAAGGCGGAAGGAGAGCCTCTTCGGCAGTGAACTTGACCATGAACAGTCGCAACGGGCGTGTGTTCCGGAAGAGCCCTGTTGAAGGAGTGAGGTGGAAGAGCCCCGTTGGGTACCGACGGGTCACAAGAAGTACTTGCTAGTGGACGTGTTATCCTAGCAGTACCAGCGATAGTGTGTGAGCAAACGGTACAGAACAAAGCACTAACGTTCATAGTAGTCGGGTTACAGTAGTAGTGTGGCGGTATAAGTAGCGTGCGGCTAACGGCTATATCTGAGTTCATAATAGTCGGGTTACAGTAGTAGTGTGGCGGTATAGAGTGCGAGCCCAGATACAGATGAAGCGTTTAGTTTTCCTGGGCGCTTTGCCGCGACGTGAGCACGGTTATATCACGTCGGAAATGAATTAGGAACCCAGGCTGCTGTTCTATTTTATGCCGCCAGGAGGCGCAAAGTCATTAGACGGACGCTACAACGTCCTACACAGTATACTGTATAACGATCTGTATGTAAATGTATATATATTAATTCATTTTGCGCGAATCCACACTTCATTTCCCAGACCCACTTTGTTTTAACCAGTTAAAACCTGTCGATTGCTAGTGGAGGTTCATATAAGGGATATATAATGGATATTTTCTGTCTAGTACCGTGGTCTAGTGCTTAATGCCCATTCCTTTCAAGCCGACGCCCGGGGTTTGGATCCCAGCGGGTATTTTTTTATTTATAAAATGAAATTGCCCGCAACGATGTGCATAATACAATAGTAATAATATATAATAAGAATCCAACCAATAGAGCGACATTGTGCAATAAACAAGTAAACAAAGTTTTACAGTAGGGCACTTTGAAACAACCAATCACGTTGCGCGATAGCACGAGCGATGCATAGTCAGGAAGTAATGTTAGAGCTGAGTTCACTCATTCCGAACGGCGAAATGTAAAATGCTACCCAAGATTGTTGCGTTTCGTTATAAAAACTATGCGGTGATAAACAAAACGAATCGCAGTATGCAAAACGTGCGGTTCGAGGATCACAGTTGGAGATGCAATCATGCAACGTCCAACTTCGTTCGACACTTGAACTAAGAAGGTGCACAAAGATCGGTAAGTGAATGAACGAATGAATGAAAACTTTATTTAACAGATTGCAGAATGGGTACAATACAGTACAGCTCAATATACACAATTGTTAAGGGGATGCAGACCAGAGAAAGACTTTCGTCTTGTTTACATCAGGGTCCCCCATAGTAACTTGGCTTGCTACTGTACAGTAGCTACAGTTAAATCAATGAGCCATCGACAGTGTGCTAACGTTATCATATACTCTCTTTTTTAGACTCTTTTTGTATCACAAACAGTACTGTATTTGTAAATCTGGTATGTCATAAATGTATAGATGTAGCAGTACTGTATCTGTATGTCATGTTATGATGAATTGAAAATGGGGGACCCTGATGTAAACAAGACGAAAGTTTTTCTCTGGTCTGCATCCCTTTAACAATTGTGTTTATTGAGCTGTACTGTATTGTACCCATTCTGCAATCTGTTAATTTTTTTCAATCAATCAATCAATCATTACATCCAAGATACACGGCTGCTGTAGTCTTGTCTTATAAAATACATAAACAATCAGCAATGTCTCGCTTGATGAATGGCCAGCAGTAGCCTAATTAATATTAATAAAAGTATTATCATTTTAATAATTGCGAAACGTGTTTAGTCCCTTGTTTGAGCCGAATCTGGGTTGAACATGATTTGTGGAACTCCCTCTGGTGTTGTGGTCGTGGTATTCACTGACCTTTGGGAAGTATTTCGACATGTACATGGGTATCTTAGTGGTGTAGTGTACAGTATCTTGTAGACCAGGCCCATTGCAAGTTGCTGTACTCTGTCGTCTACTCTAAGCCATCCTAGGTAGTCAAAGTGGGCAGGGGTGAGGTGGGTTCTAGGAGTAAGGTCAAGCAGTAGTCTGACCAGTTTGTTTTGTGATGTTTGTAATTTAGTTTTTAGCGCTTTTGAGGTGCTTTGGTACCATGAGGTGCAAGCATAGTCGTAATACCCTTGAATGAGTGCTCCTGCCAGAGTCTTCAGGGTATTCTTGTTTACCAGAGAGGAGATCCGGTACAAGAATCTTGTTCGTTGGTTGACTTTTTTTTATTACATTGGTTGCCATTTTGTCACAGGAAAGATTTGCCTCTAGGATGGAACCCAGGTAGGTAATTTCATCTTTCCTTGTGACAATATTGTCACCCACTGTAACAGAGAAGCCGTTGGCCTTGCTGAGTTTGTTATTTGATCCAAGAGTGTGTATTGAGCCGTACTGTATTGTACCCATTCTGCAATCTGTTAATAACGTTTTCATTCATTCATTCAGGAGCAAAGGTCAATGACCAAACACACCCAGACTACATACCTGTATTCCCTTCAACATCACAGTCTACACCATCTACGTCAACAAACATCAGTCGCCATGAGCGGCGTGAAAAAAGGAGAGTGATGCAGCCAAGGAGGATGGTGACCAACAGAGAACCAAGGTCGAGTCAAGCTCCTTGACCGCTTCATCTGTGGACAGCAACGACACCAAATGCAAGATGATGACAGGTGTTACCTGGCCAGTGCTTCAGCACTTGTTTTCTTTCTTGCACACAGAGAAGACAAGGAGCACCATAATCTCACCCATAGATCAGCTATTTATCACCCTTGTCAAACTGCGTCACGACATGTCCTTTGACCTCATCTCCCACATCAGAGGTGTGTCAAAGGCAACAGTCAGTGATGTGCCCAACGGATCATTTCAGTGAGTGAGCGATTCGATACACGCTCACGGCAATGAACCGATTCACTGATTCGACTCACGGTTCAGTGGCGCTTCCGGATCCCGCTGCGAATCAAAAACTATAAAAAAATTTGGCAGATGTTATACATACAATTATACATACAATTGTTAAGGGGATGCAAACCAGAGAAAGACTTTCATCTTGTTTACATCAGGATCCCCCTGTTTACATCAGTAATCATCGGTAACATTTAGAATTGATTTCAAGGTCCTCCTCCTTATATACAAAGTATAAACATTGCGATCATCTACTATTGAAGGTTCCGAGTCACAGTCTAAAGAAAATCAGTGATGCAGCCTTTGCTAACTAACTATGCACCAAAGTTATGGAACACACTATGGACATTAGGGAAGCTAGATCTCTTAATATTTTCAGAAATAAGCTAAAAACGTACCTCTTCACCATAGCCTTCTAATACACCCCGCTGTTGATTGTACTGTAGCACTATTTTACTCTGGCCATTCTATTGCATAATTTTACTATCTATTCTACTATTCTATTATTGCACTGTATTATTGGTGTGCAAACCAGTCAACTTACAAAAAAGAGCCTGTTGGAGGATTTCAACAAGATAAATGCGACAACATTGCAAAATATTTCACTATAATATTTCAAAGTGAAGTAAAAAATATTATAATAATTATTTGATCATGTTAACTCTTTCAGTGCCACTCACGAGATTTCTCGTGTTTTTTTATAGGTGGTTGCTAGCCACTCACGAGATTTCTCGGAATTATTATTTTTTTTTTTTTTTTGCGATCTGAAAAATTATTGCATCACCCGAGCCTACCCGAGTATAGCCGAGGGGCGCCGACGATCACTGTGGAAAAAAGCGCCCCCTGTCGTCTCCCAGATGACATAAGTGATTTTGGAATGGACTCAATGAAAATGAATGGGAAAAAAAATCCGGTACTCCACATTTTCCAGTTCACTGATCCAGCCGGGGTTACCACAGTTCATTCTGGAGCCTCAGATCCCCCCGGATCATAGAGATCTACTGTGTCGCGTTGGATCCATACACTTATCGATTTTTTCGAATGGTGATCAGGAATTGGAATATACCAGTTGGATACCATCTGATGTCAGGTAAGGACTCTGTGTTATTAGTGGTAGGATAATCGGAGTAAGTTTGATGAAGTTATAAGCTGTTTTGTGAAATGTCTTCTTTCGTTTTCATTGTAAAACTCCGAGAGGAAATCAACGAGGCGATTATCCTCGCGCGGCCGTAATGTGCGTGCGTGCACGTATAATATTGATCATCTAGCGTTTATTTGAAAACGATTCATAAAAAGGCCGACGAATATCAACGTTGTGGAATATTCCACTAAAAGACGATTTTCATAGAATGCTCCAGAATGGGCTGTTTTTTATATCAAAACGGGGGCTTTTCTAACTGCTCTGAAACGGCAACGACGCGATAAAAAAACAATCTGCCTTCACAGCACTGTCTGGAAAATAGTATTTGATAATGCGATGGGCAGATTAGACACATAGCCATAATTTAAAACATAGATTAGGCGATATTAACGTTAACATTGGCGCGGATGGTGGCATTCAAGCGGTAAAATGGAAAACCAGGCATGGCATTTAAAGAGTTAAATAAGTGTGACTGACTGAGTCCACATTACAGTTCTACTTTTGTTTTGATGTGAAAAGTGATGCTGCATAAGAGGACTGCATTTAGCACTGACTGAGAAAGTACATATTACAGTTCTACTTTGCATTGCATGTAATTTAGAATACAGGCAAATAAAAGTAATTTAGTTTAAAGTACAATCTTGGCTGTCTTTTTCTCTCAACGCTTCAATAGGTAGATGACTAAATGTAAATGTAATATCAAATTTTAACAGATTGCAGAATGGGTACAGTACAGTCCAGCTCAATACATACAATTGTTAAGGGGGTGCAGACCTGAGAAATACTTTTGTCTTGTTTACATCAGGGTCCCCCAACAATTAGCATTTCAATGGTGTGTTGCCACACCAATGGGGGGTTGCCAATCCAATGTCACACCTACTGTACACCTAAGTGAGAGAAGCTCTCTCATTTCATGGAAGAGTAGAAGACAACCAACAGTTGCACTTTCTACCTGCGAGGCAGGATACATGGCCTTAGCATCAGCCATACAGGAGTGTATGTATTTGCAACAGCTACTCAAGGGTATTGATGGATGTCAGTATGCACAAACCAAGGTTTATGATGATAACCAAGGAGCTATTGCACTAGCCAGGAATCCTGTAAACAGGCAAAGATGTAAACATATTGATATAAAATATCACTTCATAAGAGAAACTGTGAATAGTGGGAGGATATGTTTGGAATATTGTCCTACTGACAACATGATTGCTGATGTGATGACAAAACCAGCCACTAAGCTACAACTGAAGAAGTTTGCTCAGTATTTGTTTGGCACTTAGTTAGAGTGAAAGAAAAGCATGGATGTGCCAATATGTTTTTTTTGTTGTTGTTGTTTATTTTGTATTGAAGGCCAAAGAGGGAGAATATATATATATATATATTTTTGTTTTGTACCACAATAAGCTAAGTTCGAGTGGGGGTGTTAAATATATTATTATTATTATGTGCGCCCTTGCTCATTTGTGTTCTACAGAGGGCGATGTAGTAAATCCAGTATGTGACGTCACTGACGTTTCCTTTCCATTCCTGTTCCGGTCTATTATTTGTGAATGATTGTTGTTGATATATAGCGGCACCGCAAGGAGAAGAAGAAGAAGGTTGACATGGGCAAAGTGTTCATCAACATCTCCATCGGCCTGTGCATCTTCAGCCTCGTCTGGTTCTTCTATGCCCTCTACATGCGCTCTGCCCTAGCTAAACAGGTGGTGACAATCCACCCCTCACCTCCTGTGCTTGACGCCAACAGCACCATGTTTGGGAAAATGTATGCCGCAATTCATATCTTACAAGAGATGCATTGATGTATGTGCAGGCTATTCTGCCTCTGTCTGATCAGTATGTAAAAATCACAAAGTTGGGGATATGGATGGGAATATAATTCACTGATTAAAAGAAAAACCAAAAAAAGAAGCTAAACTCATTCTGTCTCTAGTATTATTTGTTCACGCCAACTGTTTTGGAGATGAGGGTGGAAGTAATTTGGCAGTCTGACATTAATTGAAAACTGTATTAACAGATTGCAGAATGGGTACAATACAGTACAGCTCAATACACACAATTGTTAAGGGGATGAATGAATGAAAACTTTATTAACAGATTGCAGAATGGGTACAGTACAGTACAGCTCCATCTATACATTTATGACATACCAGATTTGCAATTACAGTACTGTTTGTGATACAAAAAGAGTCCAGAAAGAAAAGAGTATATACATTAGGCATGGAAACTACATTGGATTGGGTAGGTGGGGGGGGACTGTACATTGGAGGTGTGGGGGGGGGGGGGTTGGTTAGGAGTGGGGGGGGGGGGGGGGGGTATGAGTGGGGGGGGGGGGTTGGGTAGGAGGGGGGACACTGTACAACTGTACAAACAACACTGTACATTGCAGACCAGAGAAAGACTTTCGTCTTGTTTACATCAGGGTCCCCCCCCTTATCTGTCACCATAGTACATCTGTGATCCTCGAACCGCACGTTTTGCATACTGCGATTCGTTTTTTGTTTATCACCGCACAGTGTCAATAACGCAGGTCAAAAATGGATAAAACACAATAAAGCCAAGGCTTGTTTCCATTGTGGTCCATACATGGAACATAAAAAGGCACAGAAACACAAATGGACATGTACACTGACAGGACACATTCTAAAAAAAAATTATAAAAACACCTAACCTGACAACTCATACAGTTAACTAATGTTAAAAGAAAATCCGCAAACCCTTAAAAGCAACTCATGATAAAAGAAATAAAAGCCAAGTTATGATAAAAGAGATTAAAAAAACAAGCAAGTAAGCTTACAAGCAAGTAAGAACAAATTCTTATTTTATTTATTGTGAAAAGTATGCATAATGTTGTGTTTTGGGGGGGGGGGGACCCTGCATGTATCGGTTGATATCGGTATCGGAAATTAAGAGTTGGACAATATCGGTATATCGGTAAAAAAGCCAATATCGAACATCCCTAATATATATATAAATAATATACATATTACGTTACCATTGACAATTAGCAGGCTCAATGTCAGGTCAATGTAACATAATAAGGAGACGGTAGCCAAAGTAATCAACAAAGAATATTTAATTAATAATTACCATGGTTTTGAACAGCCCTTTGTTTGAAATGTTATGACTAAACCAGTCAAATGACAAATTTGATTCCAGACAGTCAAAATAAAATAGTCAAAGCAGTTTACTGTTGAGTAAATAATCTTTCTCTGGTCTGCATCCCCTTAACAATTGTATGTATTGAGCTGTACTGTACTGTACCCATTCTGCAATCTGTTAATAAAGTTTTCATTCATTCATTCAATAAACAATACACAAATTGAACATAGTTTTATTATTGTATAATCCCGTTGCTGTATCCTGATCCCCCCCCCCCCCCCCCCCCCCCCACCAAAGCGATTGTGTCCTTTGATACAGTATAAAAGTCATGTGTGAAATCTGTGGACCGGACAGTCGTGAGGAGGACAGAATGGCAACCTTTTACAGCACTAAACCATTGAAGGTATGTTTGTATTGTATCTCTCTCTCTCTCTCTCTCTCTATATATACTTGCTTCCAGTTACGGGAATACCTTTCTCCAGTTACCGGGAATGCTTTACAGATACCTCTCTCTCATTTGAATTATTTATTTATGCATAATTTTTCTATTCTAGACATCCATCCCGAGTGTTGATCGACCAGGAATAACTCAAGTAAAGGCACCTCAAAGTAGCAAAAGAACAGGAGGTCCCGTGATCCCCCCCAAAGCAAAACACCGGATGGTCAAAAAGAAAGCCGTAAGTACATTTTTTTATTGCATTTTCCATTATTCAGACAATCTTTTTACATGGGTCCCCCCCACCTCAAATGTACACCCCCACCCAACCTCCTCCAATGTACAGTTTCTATGTCAAATGTATGTCAGTATTCAAATGTACAGTGTCCCCCCTTGTTTGAAATTGAAAATGGGGGACCCTGATGTAAACAAGACGAAAGTCTTTCTCTGGTCTGCATCCCCTTAACAATTGTATGTATTGAGCCGTACTGTTTTCCACATCACATCACGAAATGCTCCACACATTTTATGTTCTTTTACCAATTTATTTTATCAGTTTTATTATTCTATGTTTCTCTGCTATTTTATGTTTTAGTCTTGCCTATTTTTATATTCTTTCTTTCCTTTATTCTCGCTAGCTTTTAAGTCCCTTAACTGTAGCGCTCTGAGAGTTGCCCTGCAACTGTAAAGCGCATTACAAATGAAATCTATTATTATTATTATTATTATTATTGTGACACAAATCTTATCTTAACTTTCCCTCCCTTATTGCAGGCCGCTGTTATTGTTATGGACATCCTGCCACTCCCAGCTGAGGAAACACCAACACCAACCATTACTAACATTTGCAATACGATTGTACAGTCAACGGTTGGTATTGTTATTGAGCTAAACGTAAACAAGCATGTTACCAGGCTGGTGAAACAAGTGGAGGAGACTGAGAAATGCTTGGGGGAGAAGACTCAGATCTTGGGGGATCGTCAGGAGGCAGAGGTGGCCAGGCTGGAGGCGATTGTGAAACGCCTGGACGACCGCCTGGAGGCGAGTAAGAATCGACACAAGACAGAGCTGGCCAGGCTGGAGGCGATTGTGAAACGCATGGACGACCAGCTGGCCAGGCTGCTTAAACCCTCAGGCGTTACACCCTCCTCTCCACAACCTGCGGCTCAGCCATTCAATAGGCAGCTTCTGTTTTACACACCAACGAGAGATGAGAATGTACCATGGCGGCCTCTATCACCCTCTCTGTCCAGTCCATACCCATCCCAAGTGGGCGATGAGAATGTACCACCATGGTTGGCTCTATCACCCTCTCTGTCCCAAACGCCCCAGAATGATGATGATGATAATGATGATGATGATGAAGATGATGCATGTTTTTCGCCGCAACCGCTTTCTCCTCAAATGACACCCTTTAGAACGCCTCTGCCAGTACCTGCAGTTCCAGTGGCAAAACCACAGAAAAAAGCACAGCGACAGCGTCCAGCCCTGCCCAACATACAACTGGAAAGTATTTCAGCAGACGACGAGCAAAAGGCGTTCGATCATGCTCATGACGCACAAGGCAAACAACGGCCTGACGACTACGCAGGGCGATGTTCATGTTGCTAGTGGACTTTGAAACCTACCAAAAGTGGGCTCACAAAGTCAATTGGAATGGCAAACGGGGGAAACATGCTTTACCTAAGAACCTCAGAGTGATGTTGATTGCTAAAGTTAAAGAACGCTATAGTGTAGTCTCCTGGGACAAAGTTCGTGATCGAGTGAATGAACGTTTGCGGAACCCACGATCAGAGGATCCAAGGAAAAGGCTACCATACTGTTTGAATGAGTTTTGTATCTGAACCAGACAAGTCTTTCTCTGGTCTGCATTCCCTTAACAATTGTATGTATTGAGTTGTACTGTACCCATTCTGCAATCTGTTAATAAAGTTTTCAACCAATCAATTCGCTCTGTCGCTGTGTCGCTCTGTTTAGCTGGAGGTGTTTCCCCCCCGGGAGATACAGTATAGGAGGACGGACCGCCGGCCGGGACCGGACGTTAGTTTGTCGTGAAGCGAGCGTATATATAATTAGCAGGTCTGTGTTGTGTGTTACGAGAGAGTATTAACCTGTAAAACCCATATTGAGCTGGAATTAAACCATCATATACGAATACAACCTCTCCTCATTCTTCCTGACATTACTGCAAGCCTGATCGCTACTTTACAGCATTATTCAAACGTGATAGGAAGTTTCACATTCTTGTACAAAATAAATATACTGTCTCATAAATATACTCTTACAATATATAAATAAACGTTTCGACCTTACCGGTCTTCCTCAAGCATGAATGAATGAATGAATGAATGAAAACTTTATTTAACAGATTGCAGAATGGGTACAATACAGTACGGCTCAATACATACAATTGTTAAGGGGATGCAGACCTGAGAAAGACGTTTTGTCTTGTTTACATCAGGGTCCCCCATTTACAATTCATCATAACATAATGACATGCATGACATACAGATAGACAGTACTGCTACATCTATACATTTATGACATATCAGATTTGCAAAATACAGTACTGTTTGTGATACGAAAAGAGTCCAGAAAAGAGAGTATACATTTGACATATTATTATTGTATTGTGATATGTTTTGTTTCATGTTGAAAATAAAATAAAAATATTTGATCAAAATATCGATATCGGTGCATCCCTAATTATTGCTGATGTGATTATGCTTCTTGCCACTGCACAAATGGCCTTCTGTACAAAAAGAGTCTAAAAAAGAGAGTATATGATAACGTTAGCACACTGGCTCATTGATTTAACTGTAGAGTAGCAAGCCAAGTTACTATGGGGGACCCTGATGTAAACAAGACGAAACGTTATTATGCACATCGTTGCGGGCAATTTCATTTGATAAATAATTAAAAAAAAAATACATATATTAAACCGGCTAGGATTTGAACCCCGGGCGTCAGCTTGAAAGGAATAACCTAAACCACTAGACCACGGTACCAGACAAAATATATCCATTATAAATAGAGCCCACCTACTGTAGCACCTCCACTGCTAATTCGACAGGTCTTAACGGTTTAATTATTTTATTTCAGCAACATTGCGTACACAAACCTATTGTTACCAAGAAGCATTACACTAACGCTTTCTTTTGATGAAATGAATGGAAAAGAGAGCCGTACTGTACGTCGGCCATCTAATGAAGTTAGATTTGACACGTTGTTTACTTGTTTATTGCACAATGTCGCTCTATTGGTTGGATTCTTATTATATATTATTACTATTGTATTATGCACACGTTTAACTTATTCATTCTTTAATTCAGCAACATTCATTCATGCAGTCTGTAGACATACTGTAGGACGTTGTAGCATCCTATGAATGAAGTCACCAGCTGTGCGGAGCTCCTCCAATGAATGAACAAAAAGCTGGCGCGTCGGGCAGTTGTCACCAGCTGTATGAGAGCGCCCCCGCTGGTCATTGTTAACATTAACCATGCCAAGCGACGTGATAACAGCAGGCAAACAGCTGCTCCTGGACTTTTCCCAGCTGTATCTGTACACGCATGGACCTACAACCAGTCTGCCCCGGCTACCTGCGACCAGATCTGCACCTGGCTGCCTGCAGCATACGGGAGTTCGCCCCGTTCAACAGAGGTCGTCATCGCCCAGCACACGCTCTCAGCCAGCACTGCCTCTCTGCTCCATCTCCGCCTGCTAGTATCCTCACCGAGAGCGTTCGACGCCATCTTGCCTTCCGGACGACAGTGGCGTGGCGAGGCGGCCATTTTGGATGAGTACAAATGGGCATTGATGCTTCCGAGCTATTATACAGTATACAGTGTGGTGCAGCCTGCGGGCGAAGTTAACGTTGCTACTACCGTTCAATAGGGGAACCCCAAACAATATATGCCGACATTAAGATAGGACTTCTGTTTGGTATTTTGTGGGCCCACTTGTTGCTTTCTTTCCTTTTCTTTGAGTGTGATAACATGTGTGTAGCTGAGGGGTACAATTCCCTGACTGTATTGATAAGTATGGTATCATTAAACCACTACCGCTTTATGTACTTTAATTACTGGCCATACAGTACATGATATCTAAATATGATGAACACTTTCCACAATGAAAACGGTTCCACACAAAGTAATTATTAAGTATTTAATGGAGCAAAAGGTACATCATACACTTATATTATACTTTGATTGCACTTGTAAGGCAAAGGAATATGCGTAGGCAAATCAACACTGAATGTCCATTCTCTGGTTACGCAGGAGGCAATTATACAACCTGAATCTTAGGGAATTATATCTATGGTACACTAGTGATATAGCGGGAGATACTGGAAGGGTCCTCCTGGTAGTAAGCCGGCAGGGGGGGTAGGAGATCTGTCGGTAGTAGAACGTCTGGTCAACGATGACTAGGGAGACTCCGAGTACAGGAGACAGTGCGATAGCCTCTTGATCCACGGACGAATACAGCTGTTCTCTTGTAGACTGTAGCTCCACAGTGAAGAAAGCTAGTCGGCCTCAGGCTGTCTGAGGCGCCGACTCGACTTGACTCCTCGCGGGGTAAATCCAACACTCACAGGCGTCGGCGATTATCCGCTCCATAAATCACAGGACCAAAGCAAATATATTCCAGCCGCAAAGGGCTATGTAGTCGTCGGGTAGATTAATCCAGTGTACATGTCCACACGGTTCTCGCCTAGGTCTCCTCGGGTGAAAGCGCCATGTGGTCAGCCCAGCCTGGATAAGAACTCTAGCTAATACGAGGAAGCGTTGGAGATGATGGTCACTGTAGAACTCTAACCGCACGATACACTATACACAAATAGACTATTATTGACTTAATAGAAATATGTCGCACTCGACGGTATAGCGCCAAACTCTGACAATTCAGTTATTAATTCGCACGCGGTCTCAATGCTATTCTGGGGCCAAACAGGCCATACTTCACCGCACGTTGTATCGTGGGTGAGGCTTCAACTTATTGGTAACTCTTGACTTCTGACTAAGTGCTTCTGTATTCACCTGCGCTATATTTATATGCCCGGTGAACAAACTAGTGCCAATCTCATTTCTGTCGCCGTATCCCTGGGCAGGGCCGGGCAAGTACAGACATGTTGTGTCGGTGACTTTGAACCTGGCTCCGGAGGCAGGTCCCTGGCGCCTGTGGACCGCTGTCCAATAGGAGAATGAAATATTATGGGCTGGACTAGGCTAAAGGGACATCCCGTGTATATGTACAAGGAATATACAAGGGATATCAAACGATATACAAATACTATGCAATATATATCAATAAATAAATATATATATTCGGTTTAATCTGATCCTTTGTAACAGCCGCCCCCTAATTAGCCCCACCTAATTAGCTAAGCAGAGACAGATTAACCGCACTGTCCACTACTCAATGTCTGTTGTGAGGGTCAGTCAGTTCACAAAGTCATGGGGTCATGGTCGTCATCGATAGTATCGGGGAGCCTTGGCAGTTCTATTAGCCTCGCCACGGGTCGGGTGTAGGTCCGCCCTTGGACGAGCACTTCAGCTGCTCGGACCTTTCCGTCGGCACCGGTGATCACTTTGCTTACGCGGCCAGCCGGCCACATCGCTCGGGGTAGTGACTGGTCGATAATCATGACGACTGTTCCTTCTGTCAAATTGTCTCTCTCTTTTACCCATTTCTGGCGGGTCTGTAGAGACGGTAGGTAGTGGAGTAGGAAGCTGTTCCAAAACTTGTCAGCCAATACTTGACTGTACCTCCACATTCTTCGGCCGTTCGCTTCTTCAGGCCTGTACATTGTCTGGGGTAGCGCGGGGTCCAGCCGCCCCATCAAGAGTGTGTTGGGGGTGACTGGGTCGACATCTGCTACATCACTTGAGACGTAACCGAGGGGCTTTGAGTTCAATACTCCCTCGATCTCCGTGAGGACTGTCATTAAGACTTCTTCCGCCACGGTCTGGGCCCCAAGCACGGCGTACAGGGCTGTCTTTATTGAACGTACTTCTCGTTCCCAAGTTCCACCGAAGTGAGGTGCGTTCGGGGGATTAAACTGGAAGTCAATCTGGGATGGAGCGAGGTGGGTCTTAAGTTCTGGGCCCATAGCTTGGAAGCTCTCTCTCAGCTCTCTTTCTCGCCTTTGAAGTTTGTCCCGTGATCAGACAATAATATAGACGGTTTGCCTTTCCGCGATGTGAATCTTCGGAAGGCCATAAGGAATGAGTCTGTGCTCATGGTTGGAAGGAGTTCTATATGCATCGCTCGGGTGGTCATGCATTTGAATACAATACCCCACCGCTTCTCGGTTCCTCTTCCTTTCTTTATATACAGCGGGCCGAAACAGTCCATACCGGTGGAGTGAAAAGGCTTGTCGCCGAGTCGGAGGCGACAGGGAGGTAGGTCAGCCATCCGGGGTATACTGGGCTGCGCTCGCCACTTACGACAGTCTAGACAGGTTCGCTGGAAGCGCCGCACTGCTTCTCTCCCTTGCAGTATCCAATAACGACGTCTGATCTCCGCGAAGACTCTCTCTGCCCCTGTGTGGTGCACATCCTCGTCGTATTTCTTTATGATCAGCTCTGTGACCTTGTGTCGGCTGTTCAAGACTATCGGGTACTTGACGTCATCCGGTAAGTCTGGGGCTCTCCGCAGACGACCACCCACTCTGATGAGACTATGGGCGTCGCTCTCGGGGGCTAGGTGGAGCAGTCTGCTGTCTGATGGGACGGGCTTTGCTCCCTGTAGACAGTCTAGCTCATCGGGGAACGAGTCTCTCTGGGCTCGTTGTAGTAGAAGAAGTTCTGCTTCTTCGTAGTCAGCTGCTGTAATGTCAGTAGTGGGCTGAACCTCTGGGTGGTGCCACAGGAATGTCTTTAGCTGCGCACTCTCTAGGGTGAGGCAATCGTCTATGTCGGGGTCTGTGGAGACGAGTGTGTTCAATCCACAGAACATAGATTTCTTGTTTTCGGCCTCTTCTTTACTCGCCTCCCGTGGGGTGGGTGTAGGCCACTCTTCTTCCGGGAGCTTGAGAAACTCTGGCCCGTCACTGTATAGGTTGTGACGGGTGAGGTCATCCAGGGACATTCCCCGGGTGATGACGTCAGCTGGGTTGTGTTTTGTGTCCACATACCTCCAGCTTGCTACTTCTGTTAACTCTTGAATCTCTGTGACTCTGACTCCCACGAAGACCTTGTATCTGCACGAATCAGACCGGATCCATGTGAGTACTGTCGTGGAGTCTGACCACAAGATTGTTCTTTGCACCGGAATGGTGAGTTCACGTTGGATTAACGTGGCGAGCTGCGCTCCTGCTAGGGCTGCGCAGAGCTCTAGACGCGGGATAGATTGTTGCTTTCGTGGGGCTATTCTTGAGCGAGCCAGGATGAAAGCAGTATGTATTTCTCCTCCCTCCTCTCGGGCACGCAAGTAGGCCACCGAACCGTAGGCTACTTCTGAGGCGTCGCTGAAGACGTGCAGGTCCATCTGGCATGTCTCCGGCCTCACTGTGGGTGGGAAGTAGCTGCAGCGTATGTTGACACCTGGGAGTGAGCTGAGTTCCGTCTCCCACTCTCTCCATGTGGATGCAAGGTGTTCGGGTATGGGGTCGTCCCAGCCCTGGTCCTTGTCCCATAACGCTCTTACAATCATCTTTGCCCTGGTGGTGTAAGGTAGAATACATCCCAACGGGTCATATTGTCTGGCGAGTGTTCTGTATACACTCCGTCTGGTGGTCGGTAGTGCAGTCGACCTTCCCTGCTCCTTGGTCAGGGGTGTGTGTTTATAATGGAGCGAGTCTGTTTTGAAGCGCCAGACTAGTCCTAGTGTCATTTCTTGGGCTTCTCCTGGGATGGTCGCCATCCAGGTCTCGCTGCTTGCTGCCTTGTCCTCGGGGGAGAGGCTTCGCAATACTTGCGGGTCGCTGCTGGCCCACTGCCTGAGATCAAAGCCGCCTTTGATCAGGGAGGCGCGGAGCTTGAGTAGAAGAGCCTCGGCTTCTTCTGGCGTCGAGACGCTTTGCAGACAGTTGTCCACGTAGAAACTATTTCCTACACTTTGTCGGACCTCTTCATCTGCTGCTGGGTCCTCTGCGACGTGTTTTTGCAGTGCAAACGTAGCACAGCATGGGCTGCATGTGGTTCCGAAAGGGAGGACTTCCCATTGATAGATGGCTGGTTGCTCATCCCCGATCCTCTCTCTCCATAGGAACCGCAGCAGGGGCTTGTCCTCTTCCACTAGTCTCACCTGCAGGAACATCCCTTTGATATCGCCGCTGATGGCCACCTTGTCCTGGCGGAAACGTAGTAACACGCCTAGTAGAGAGGGGCCGAGTGTTGGGCCGGGCAAGAGCTCTTTATTCAGATTTTGTGATCCGATCTGGTAGCTGCAGTTGAACACAATACGATCCTTGCCGTTGTGGTGGACTTTGTGGTGCGGCACGTACCATGATTCGGTCGTCTGATCGGCCTCTTTAATGTCAATTTTCTTTATGTGTCCCGCTGTGATTAGCTTGTTAATCTCAGAGCGGTACACAGTCTCTTGAGCGGGGTCTCTGGCTAGGCGCGGCTCTGTGTTCAATAGATACCGCTCCGTCGCTTCTTTTGTGGCGTGGAAGGTGGGCATACCCTCTCGCCTCAGGAGTGGAGTTGCGTATCTCATCACTCCGTTGACTTTGACTCTCTTTGTCCCTTGCTCGAGGAGGGCTATAGCGTAAATGTCTTCCTTGGAACGAATGTCTTTCTTTTCGTTCTTAAAGGGCATTGTCTCTAGTGTCCATAGCCTCTCGACATGCTGTAGGAGGGTGGTGTCTTCTTCTGTCACTCTGGAGTGGAGGCAGTTAGTGGCTGCTGTTCGGTTAAGAGACTTAGCGAGGGGGCCTTGTAATGTCCATCCTAGGCGGGTCTCGACTGCTGCAGGACAGCCTCTGGGTCCTGTGTGGACCCGGTCTATCGGGACTATGAGGTCTGCATGGTCGGAGCCTATCAGCAGGGTTGGGGTGGCACCGTCTATGAGCGGGATAGGTAGTTGACGCAGGTGCACATATTTATCCATCAGCTTGGCGATGGGGTAGGTGTACTGCGACAGGCCTATTTCTTGGCTGGTGAAAGCATTAGTAATCCTATACCGTCTCTCTGGCTGCCCGCTTGCTGCGATAGTGAAGGAGACATTCTCGCCCGTTATCGTCTTTAGATCTCTTCTTATTGTCCGAATCGTCATCTGGTTTTCGCTCCCCCGCAGCCCCAGCTGGGCCGCAGCGGACGCGAAGAGAAGGGTCTTCTCTGACCCGTCGTCAAGGACGGCGTAAGTGTCCATGACCTTATCTTGGTAACTCAGTGTTACGCGGACCACCTTTAAGAGCACCTGGGCGCCCCCGCTGCTGGCGGGGTCAATGTACATAACACTTGCCTTTGTGCTGCTTGAGGGTGCAGGCTTTCTTCTGTTACTGTTGTGTAGGACATCTAGGTGGGCTCCGTCACACCGACTACACCTCTTCTTTAAGCGGCAATCGGCTGCCATGTGACTGCGCGCACATCGGTAACAGCGTCGGTTGGACTTTATCCATTGACTCACCTCGTCGGCGGTCATCTTCTTGAACATGTCGCATTGTGACAACCAGTGTTCCTTTTCGCAGTACGGGCACACCATCTTCCACTTCTCTTTCATCGAGGGGGTACTGTGGTTCTTGCTGCTCGGTACTGATTCTGATTGGTGCATGACAGTCACCAATCTTCGGCCATCGTTTGCTCTCCTAGGTCCCTCTCTGGAGCTTGGTGTGCTCCGCACGAACGTATCCAATCGTAGGCTGCTGACTTCTCTCGCCAGGAAGTCGGCTAGGTCTAGGAGGGATGGCTCGGGACCGTTAGGATCACGGTGGTCTCTTTGCCACCTGAAGCGCTCTTGTCGGGCGGGCAGAAGCTTCTCTAAAATCCTCTCGACATTAGAGTTTGCGTACAGTTCGTGCATACCCTTTTCTCTTTGCGCCCCCAGCATCCCTACCAGGGATTGTACCTTGATAGACAGGTCATCTAGTGAGCGATTGTCTGTGGCTGGGGGTAGGCGGTCAATATGCCTTATCTCTTGTATTACGTAGTCCCATATGCGTCCATATCTTTGGTCGAGTGCTGCTAGAGCCGCTGTGTATGGGGTAGTAGAGGTGGCATAGGCCAGCGCTATATTGTGCGCTCGGGGCACCTTGAGGTGCTTCAATAGGATAGCATACTTGTGGCGTTCATCAGCTACATCGGCCATCATTGTCTCTAAACACATTCTTAGCTCCGTGTACTGTGCTCTATTCTCATGGGCGAAGTCCGGAAACGTCGGTGTGCCAATGTATGATGCCGTAGATGGCTGGCACATCGGTGAGCGTTGGAAGAGAGGCCTCCTAGGCGAGTCTCCTCTTACGCCTCTCGGTGGGCTGGTACCGGCGGGGTACCATGGCCCGCGTATCCAGGTGCTATTCCTCGGGACTGGTCGTGCGTCAAGCTCACCCGTGAATTGAGTCGGGGGTCTGTAGCGCAGAGCCGCGGGGGTAGAGCCTGGGCTGTACTGGACCTCCTGGTCCTGTGGAGTACTGTGCTGCTGTCGGGCTTGACTCTCCTCCTCTCCCTCTTCTTCTTCCTCTGGCAGGTCCTCTAGATCCTGTAGTCGTCTATTTAGCCTCTCCGCGGTGTATACCGTTTCTTCCTTGTAGCTGGGTCTCACTGGGACCGGTCGGGGAAGGAGTTCGGAGGGGGGTATAGGCTCTCTCTGGTGGTCGGGCTCAGGGTCGCTTGATCGGTTAGGGGAGGGTGCCCTTGACCCGTGTCTTGACGAGGCCCTGGAACCCCGTGCGGAGGGAGGGGGTGTTGCCCTGGCGATCAGCTGCTCCATTAGCTGCGCTTGTAATCGGTCGCGCTCGGCTTCGCGCTTGGTGAGAGCGATGTCGCGCTCTGCTTCTCTTTGGGCACCGGCAGCGGCGCGCTGGGCTTCGGCGGCGGCGCGCTGGGCTTCGGCGTGGTCCCTTACCATATTCTCTTCCGTCTGAAGGCGTCTAATCTCTAGACGTATACGATCTTCGTCGCTCCGTTGCTGCGCTTGAAGGCGTTCTCTTTCCATGGAAGAATGTTCGCGCTCACTAAGCGTCTGTGCTTGGAGTCGATCGCGCTCTGTTGAGGCTGCTAGGCTGGCGAGGAACGCCTGTGCCAGCATCTTGTCCGCCTCGCTGGGGGAAGACGCTGGTTGAGGTGATCCGCTCCTGGCAGTACTCGTTGGAGATGCGTTCTCCTGCGGCGAGTCCTGGAGCTCTATCTCCTGGGCGCTCTCCTCTTCTTGTACCGGGCAGAGTTCCATCTCTGGAGGGCTTTCTTTCTCCTGGAGCTCTCCAGGGACTACTTCTTCGGTCTTGGCGGGGGGTAAAGTCGTGTCGGGTCCCTCCTGGTCCCTACCGTGAGCTTGGTCAGTTACATTAGAACCCACTAGGGCCTCTGTTGGCGGGGTAGCCTGGTTGATAGGGTCGGACATAATTTTACTTTCTACTTTTTCCGCGTTTACCGTCTGTAGAAGGCTAGGTAGTATACTGGCAACGTAATCCTCTAAGTACTGAGGTGTCTGCCGTCTACGCTGCGGGCGATCTACTTTAGGAGGACCGTTTTGTGGAGTGTTCATCATAGGCCATTTCAATATTAATACCACTATATTAATATTACACTAGTTACCCTCCGGCTCGAAGGACCAATTGTAGCTGAGGGGTACAATTCCCTGACTGTATTGATAAGTATGGTATCATTAAACCACTACCGCTTTATGTACTTTAATTACTGGCCATACAGTACATGATATCTAAATATGATGAACACTTTCCACAATGAAAACGGTTCCACACAGTAATTATTAAGTATTTAATGGAGCAAAAGGTACATCATACACTTATATTATACTTTGATTGCACTTGTAAGGCAAAGGAATATGCGTAGGCAAATCAACACTGAATGTCCATTCTCTGGTTACGCAGGAGGCAATTATACAACCTGAATCTTAGGGAATTATATCTATGGTACACTAGTGATATAGCGGGAGATACTGGAAGGGTCCTCCCGGTAGTAAGCCGGCAGGGGGGGTAGGAGATCTGTCGGTAGTAGAACGTCTGGTCAACGATGACTAGGGAGACTCCGAGTACAGGAGACAGTGCGATAGCCTCTTGATCCACGGACGAATACAGCTGTTCTCTTGTAGACTGTAGCTCCACAGTGAAGAAAGCTAGTCGGCCTCAGGCTGTCTGAGGCGCCGACTCGACTTGACTCCTCGCGGGGTAAATCCAACACTCACAGGCGTCGGCGATTATCCGCTCCATAAATCACAGGACCAAAGCAAATATATTCCAGCCGCAAAGGGCTATGTAGTCGTCGGGTAGATTAATCCAGTGTACATGTCCACACGGTTCTCGCCTAGGTCTCCTCGGGTGAAAGCGCCATGTGGTCAGCCCAGCCTGGATAAGAACTCTAGCTAATACGAGGAAGCGTTGGAGATGATGGTCACTGTAGAACTCTAACCGCACGATACACTATACACAAATAGACTATTATTGACTTAATAGAAATATGTCGCACTCGACGGTATAGCGCCAAACTCTGACAATTCAGTTATTAATTCGCACGCGGTCTCAATGCTATTCTGGGGCCAAACAGGCCATACTTCACCGCACGTTGTATCGTGGGTGAGGCTTCAACTTATTGGTAACTCTTGACTTCTGACTAAGTGCTTCTGTATTCACCTGCGCTATATTTATATGCCCGGTGAACAAACTAGTGCCAATCTCATTTCTGTCGCCGTATCCCTGGGCAGGGCCGGGCAAGTACAGACATGTCGTGTCGGTGACTTTGAACCTGGCTCCGGAGGCCGGTCCCTGGCGCCTGTGGACCGCTGTCCAATAGGAGAATGAAATATTATGGGCTGGACTAGGCTAAAGGGACATCCCGTGTATATGTACAAGGAATATACAAGGGATATCAAACGATATACAAATACTATGCAATATATATCAATAAATAAATATATATATTCGGTTTAATCTGATCCTTTGTAACAATGTGTGTTTAATAATATCTTCCCATCCAATTAACCCTTTCCCTTGGGGGAAGTTACAGACCTGGGCCCTCATTCATCAACGTGTTCTACGCACAGATTTGTGCTTACCCTGTGCGTACGATCATTTCTAAGCAAAGAGTGGGATTCATCAATTTCAACTTGAACTTGACTCCGTGCTTACGTCTACGCACAGGTCAGAGCACACTTAGCTGACGCCCAGTGGTAGAATATTGTTACTACGCATAAGCACTCCTCAGTTCTGCATTAGTTTCAAGGCGGAAATAAGCTTCCGTGCCAGGGGTGTAGCTCCAGATTCTGGGCCCCCTGAAAGAATGTATTTGTAGGCCCCCAGTGAATGCGAGCGCGCGTAAGCGCGCGAGCGGAATTTTTGTGTGCCATTTTTTTATTGATGAAAACGCATAATATGGTTTTTACCTATACATTCGGATCAGCAGTTCAGCACCTGCACTGTTGGTGGGTGAGCCTAGTAAAGGATGTCGCATTGCGTTCATCTTCAATGAATGGACCAATGCAATAGTCTACCAAAGCCCCCCCCCTCTCTCTCTATATATCTCACACACACACACACACACACACACACACACACACACACACACACACACACACACACACACACACACACACACACACACACACACACACACACACACTTCAGAAACAAACATAGTATCAATGAGAGCATCAATAATACACCTGAGTGATGTCTAGTAAAAAAAAAAAAAAAAAAAAAAATGTTGGGCCCCCCCCCAGTGCTGGGCCCTTGGAATCATCCTAAGCTACCCCCCCCCAGCTACGCCCCTGACCGGAGGGGGGGGGGGGGGGTCGTTTATAATGCAATGGCTGACGTTAAATGATTCATGTATGAGTGATATATAGATCAGAGCAGTTTGTATGGATAATAATAATCAAAAACGCTGAAACTCACGGCAGCTTCCTCTTACTGTTGGGCGATCACACTGGCGCAAACAGATCCCAGTTATGTGATGTTGATCTAGATTCTAGGTGATCCAGTTCCGGTTTGTATAATACTAATATACGTCCAATCATGTTGTTTGTTGAGTTATGGCAACGGATCGATATACACGGTCCCGCGAGCGCTAGCGAGTGGCCGGACGGAATAGGGGACGGACGGTTTTGGCAACTCACCGATCGGCCACCAGGTGGCAGTATTGAAGCGTTGCAGAGTTGAGCGGAGTCCTACAACACCAGCAAAGACTCCGTGGGTGAAATGTGAATACCATGACGAAAATATGAAATATTGATCTCAAAGACGCCTTAACCCGTCATTGGCAGATTACGCATGGCGAGGAAAGACGTGTAAACACGTCATCGGCGGAGAAAGGGTTAATGTTGTGGGACTTGTACATCACTTTGTTCAACTTTGTCGGCGGAGAAAGGGTTAATGTTGTGGGACTTGTACAGCACTTTGTTCAACTTTGTCAGCGCTGTAACGTTTAAACCTTTTTAAATCTTCATGAAAAATAAAAATTCATGAAATATTGTAAGCCGTCATTTGAGGCTTTATAAAAGCAGCACAATGAACACAAATCTGTCAGTGCAGAGTCCGACCTCATCTTAAATAACAAACAGCATTGCTTGTTGTAGTTAACAAAGAGAGGCAGAGTTGATTTTGCAAAATATATATATATATTTTTAAATATCATATTTATTTTTATAATTTTTTTTATACTCGAATTTTATTTTCATATTCGAATCCCATGCCCATCGAACGAAGCTTCGAAGTATTTAAGACAGCCCTAATTACCGGCCAGATCCTCGTAGGGGCGCTGTCTCGATAATGCAGTGTTCCCTGTGGCAGAACGGTGTTTTATTTATTTTTTATCTTGAATGGACTTTCCTGTCAGGCTGAAGCTATGCGTGTAGCATGTAGCATGGAATACGTTTTGGGAGCTGAATTCTAGGGATGCACCAACATTTCGGTGACCGAAAGTTTTCGGCCGAAAGAGTTTTTTCACCGAAAATATATCACAGAAACAGAAGCAACCTGTAACCTAACGCGTGTTGTTGTGATGATGTCATCAAAACGCGGATTCAGTGATTACATGCGCGCTGTGAGCTCTTCAGTCCTGCGTGATACTCCTCTTGGGACTCGGGAGCAATGCATCTCCTCGGGAGTCTCGCTGTTTCTATGTAAACTCTGCGCGCAACGAGTCCAATAAATGCTTCTTTAACATACTTTATCCTTATTTACTATATGCCCGTCGCGGTTAATCACAGTGATCTAATATGCATATTATTAAGAGCGAGAGGGGGAGGGATTGTGTTTCTCACATTGACGCTGTCTGTCGCGCGTCTACTGTGCCAAAGTCATCTGGGGACTAGAAAGGTGCGTTCAGTAGAGCACAGATGTCCGCCTCTCTCTCTCTCTCTCTCTCTCTTGATTGAAAACTTTATTAACAGATTGCAGAATGGGTACAGTACAGCTCAATACACACAATTGTTAAGGGGATGCAGACCAGAGAAAGACTTTCGTCTTGTTTACATCAGGGTCCCCCATTTTCAATTCATCAGGACATATATGACATACAGATAGACAGTACTGCTACATTTATGACATACCAGATTTGCAAATACAGTACTGTTTGTGATACAAAAATACCCATAATAGTGATTATTTATTATTTAAGTTAAGTTTTGCCATAATCATATATTTTTCCATAATCAGGTAGCTGAACAACATTGGTAAAAAAATATTCTATTCTATGAATCATTTTCGGGCTTTCGGTTTTCGGCCAACTGTTTCCTATTTTCGGTATCTGTTTCGGCCAAGAATTTCCCATTCGGTGCATCCCTACTGAATTCAGTATGCTGTAAAGGAATATATCATCAGCCAATGGACATCGATCTACCAGATGGCGATCGATAACTGGGAAATCCTTTTTGCAGTCCAACCGGCCCACTGTAAGAGCTTTTTCACGTAAATTACAGCCCAATCGGGCCTTGCTTTGATAGCCATCCACCCGGTCAGCGAATACGGCTACTGAGACTAATGCCGTTATTGGCAATCAGAAACGACGTCCCCCGTCCCCCCCCTTTCATGCATTCATGGTGGAACATGATATCGATCATAATGCATTTTGATTTTTAGTAGTGCTGTCAGGCGATTAAAAAATTCATCTAATTAATTACAGGATTTGTAATTAATTAATCTAATTAATCGCATTTTAATCGCATAACCATTTTATGCCTGATATTCTATAATCATATTTCAAATTGCATGTGTCCGGATGGCAGAATTCAGCACTGTATCTACATAACCTTCTGTTTAATCATCTTCCATCTATTAATTTGCTTAGATTTTAATGCGATAATTAGCTGTGTAATTAATTTATCTAATTAACGCGATAAACTGACAGCCCTAATTTTTTGCTCTTGCTTCTGTAGGGCCGAAACGTTATTAGCTTAGCAGCCTGTATCTCGTTTTGCAGGAAATATACCAGACCAATCCCATATAACGCTTATATTCAAGACGCTATAAAATGTGAACGTATTGATGAAAAAAATATTTCTTTAAGCCATTTTGAAGGGACGGTTTATAGTGTCAATTGACGATGAGAATGGACAGATAGCAATAATATATAAAGTATAGATTTAGCTCTACAAACAGCCTCATGCACAATGAAACCTTATTATGATATGCTGGCCTTATAGAGTGCGTCCGTCTAATACCTGTGGCCGTCAATGTGTTAATGATTTGAAGCCCATCATCTGTAGCCACATAGAAGGGCTCATTGATCAATTTCGGAATTATTTCCCTGAAAGAAAGAGCACGGACAATTTGAACAACTGGATCCAAGATCCGTTCATTGCGCATGACGCTCGCAACAGGCCTCCCTCTGTCTGAGCAGGAGGCGTTGATCGATCTTTCGTGTGACGAGCTACTGAAAGTCAAGTTCACTGGACAGGCCCTCGCAAAGTTCTGGATATCAGTCCGGAACGACTACCCAGTGCTAGTGTTGTCACGATACTGGAATTTCGACTTCGATCCGATACCTTGAAAAGTATCGATACTTTCGATACTTTCGATACCAAAAAAAACAAAATTATAATAATTTTTTTTGTATTATAATAATATATATATATATATTTTTTTAACAAATTTTGCTTTTGTTGCTGGTTGATTCTCCTCAGCTTCTCTCTGGTACTATGAGTAGAAGATAAATACACTTTTAAAACCCTTTGTTTATCTTTAGATCAGAGAGAGAGAGAGAGAGAGAGAGAGAGAGAGAGAGAGAGAGAGAGAGAGAGAGAGAGAGAGAGAGAGAGAGAGAGAGAGAGAGAGAGAGAGAGAGAGAGAGAGAGAGATTTCTCCGGAGCTATGCTCGGAGCATTTATTAACGTTACATTTTCAACAACATTGCTGCTAATTGGACACTTCATGGAGGAGGGGTAACGTTGTGTCGAGTTCATCCGTGTACTAGTGTAGGATGGGCTCCGCTCGACCTAACGTTGGAAACTGGGTAGTTGTGTCGAGTTCATGAGTGTAGTGGGCTCGGCTTGACGTTACTCCGTTTCCATGAAGTAATAGGTGGCCAGCTAGCTAGCATTAAGCTAACGGAGGAACGACAGCTAACGTTAGCTAATAATAGCGTTGTTTACAAACTGAAGACAGGGCTGCGCTGCCCGGCTGTGAGGGGGAGGAGGCTGCAGCAGCTTGTGTCTGTTGCTCTGAGCGAGGAGGAGGAGGAGGAGGAGGCGGAAGGGCAAGGCTCTGGCAGCGCGTCTGTCTGTCAACAACTTGCGGGAGCAAGCCAGCTGGTACCAATACTGCAGAAAGTATCGGTACTTCGGGAAATGAGTATCGAAGCCGTTTTAAATATTCAGTATCGATATGTATCGATACTTCGATATTTTTGACAACACTACCCAGTGCTGTGATTTGATTTGATTTGATATTTTTAATTTTTGTGTCTTACATACAGATGTATGCCCAGCCCATATGGGCTTACAAGACACATAACAATAAGTATATAATAATATACTTGACCAATTACTTGACATATAGAGGGCGGTTAGGTGGCGTAGCGGAGATTGCGTTCGTCACCAACCCCGGAGCTCCGGGGTTGTCACCAGCTTGGCTGGCCGTTCACACTAATACAATTGGCTGTATTAGAGGGTGGGAGAAGCTGGCGGGGTGGGTCCGGGTCGTTGTAAACAGCGACTCCTACAGTTCGGTCGGGGCGCCTGCTAAGCGCGGATAGGACCTGAGTGGGATAGTGTGATCCTTCCACACGCTACGCCCTCTCAGGGAGGATCCGCGCTGCCAGGTGAAAAGAAGCGGTTGATTGGCTGGACGTGTGTCAGAGGAAGCACGTGATAGCCTCCACTCTCCCAGATGATCAGACTGTGGGGGGTAAGTGCGCAGCGACCAGGAAGGGGATTGGGAATTGGCATACGACTAACATTGGGATGGGAGAAAATCGGAGGAAAAATGGAGGGGGAAAAAGATAAAAAAAAAAAAAATTACATAGACCAAGATGGCCATAAGAAAATACAAGAAAATACAATAAAACGTAATATAACACAAGCTGTACTCAATGTAAATAAACAGAAAAACAAGATGAATTCAAATACAATTATATAGGATACAGTGTGTTTTGTCTCAAGTGCCATGCCTTCTCCAAAAATCCTGCAAAACCGAAGATGTCCTCCACAAAAAAACAACTCAACATACAACTCTCAGACTGCCAAAACAAATCCGGATTTACAATTTGAATTTTCTCAAATAAAGCCCTCCTCAAAGCGGTGTACAAAGGGCAATAAAAAACAAAATGTGATTCATTCTCCACCACTCCCAGATCACACAGAACACACAACCGCTCCTCCTTAGGTTTACCCTGGAATCTACCCACTTCCACAGCCAATGGCAGGGTGCCAGACCTCAACTGGGCACACGGAGACCTCCGTCTTCTCTTTAAGTTTAACATTACATAAGGTTCAGTAAAATACTAATTTGTATCACTTTCTTCGCCAGACTTATGTACATCATTATACCATCCTCTGCCAGCTCTATTTGTCTATGGAGAAGTTCCCCTTCTTTGCAGGGCTATAACTTTTTAAATTGTATTGCTAAATTGACATTACTATGGCCCATTCAACGTCAATTATCTATCGTTCAGGACGTAGGAACGTTATACTTTTTCATTCACATATTCATACTAAAATACGGTCTAAAGTATAAATATGTTTTTATCGTTTTCTGCAGCATTCTCCAGAACGTGATTTATAGCCCTAAATGCATTATATTGATGATCAAATACAGTTTGATAGCGATCTGCGCGAGATAAAAAATTTCAAATGGACGTGCTTCTAGAAGTTACTACTTATCATCTGATGTTGACCGGATGGGGGGGGGGTCGTTTATAATTCCGTGGCCAACGTTAGATGATTCATCTAGTGTGGGTGATATGATCATTAGAGCAGTTTGTATCGAACACGGTAAAAAAAAAAGCTGAAACTCACCGCAGCTTCCTCGTAGCGTTGGGCGATGAGTGTGGAGCAAAAATATTCCTATTATGGGATGTTGAAATATGCGATCCATCTCCAGGTTGTATAATAGTATATATGTCCAAATCATGTTGTTTATCGAGTTATTGGTAACGGATCACTATCCATTGTGTCGCGCTCGAGTCCCGGCACCTATAGCGAGTGATCGGACCGAATTCATAAAAATCATACTCAATCAGTAGAAGAAAAAATCATGGACATCTCTCTTGACCAGGGATGACCGTGTGCTCTGTCCCAATTAAAAATCTTTTTTGTCACCCTGCCATTTGGCAGCTGGACCAGGCGGTTCCATAACCTCACCATTTCACCTTTTTTGCTTGACCAAGCAAGAGTCCCACCCCATGTCCCCTTCTATAGCCCCTTTTGGTGTGTATTTATGGACTATCGTATGGCCCGGTTCTGGATTGCATTACATTCAGGTGCATCATCAAAACCCCATACTCCAGCAGCATAAAATAAAACGGAACCCACCATTGAATCAAATAATTGTGTAAATGTTGAAAACCCAAGGTCAGTGCACACTTTCATTTTACTCAACACACCCCCTAGTGCCCTTCCTGCTGACTCAGACATTATTTTCCTTCCTTCTATGAAGCTCATGTACTAAGGTGAAACCAAGATATTTATAAGAATGTGTGTAAATCAGGGGTGTTGGTCCAAATTGAAACTTATGGCTACTCTGCTGTTCATGTTTTTTCCTGAAGTGCATAATCTGTGTTTTTTCACTGTTAATCGCAAGTCTCCATTTCATGCACCAAGAACTCATAATATTCAACATGTTTTGTAAATTTGCTTCATTTTCTGCAAACAGAACAATATCATCAGCGTACAATAAAATATTTAGGATTATATTATCTATTGGAATACCAAGATTGGCTTGCTTGATTTCTTGCGCCAGGTCATTAACATAAAGGGCGAATAAAGTAGGAGAAAGCACATCTCCTTGTTTTACACTGAATGGGGTGGGGAACCAGCCGGTCCTAACATCATTCAGCTGCAGACAGGCAGATGGGGCCTTATACAGGCTTTTGATAGCCTTATAAAATAGACCATCAATACCAGAACAGATTAATTTATAGTCCAAAAGCTCTCTATTAATCCAGTCAAAGGCTTTTTTAAAGTCAACAAAACAAACGAATGTATTCTTGCCCTCGTCCAATCTGGCTCTCACCACCGATGATAAAACAAAAACATGATCAATACAAGCTCTCTTAGCCCTAAACCCATTCTGCTCATCCACCAACATTTCATTATATTCTAAGTATTTATTTAATCTATTATTAAGAACACTTGAGTATAATTTATAAACTGTACTGATCAAACTAATACCTCTGTAATTTAGTGGGACTCTAGGGTCAGCTTTTGCAGATTTGGGGATGGGCTTAATAATGGACTTGTTCCATATCGAGGGGATGGTGCCTGTGTTAAAACAAGTTTGATATAAACAGTGTAATACATTCAGCAGATTTAAGGACCTCGTTAGACAACTCCTCAATACCCATAGCTTTCTTCAGTTTCGCTCTGTCCACTACACTCTGTACCTCATCTAACGTAATGTCACTATTTAATAATTCACAACCTGTAGGGCTATTGTTCATCCCAAGTTCGGCCTCGCATTTTAACTTACATATTTCTGTCCGGAAACCATCATCAAATAAAGGGTGACTACTACAAGCATACAGGCTACTATAGTCTGTTTCCCACTTTTTCAGAATCTGTTCAGTTTCAAAACATGATTCACCGTTATCCAATACAATCTCCATTGGGACTGTCTGTTTTTTTTGGGCCTAGTTTATTTATTTATTTCCAAAATTGCTGGTGATTACTGACCTGTGTAATGCTGTGTAATGCTGTGCTGAAAAAGCTTGTCCCGTTTGCGTCAACATACCTCTGTGAAGCGGGTTTCTCGGCTCTGACATTAATACAAAATAAATACAGATCTCGCCTCAGAGTAGAAGCGGATCTGCAACTCTTTCTCAGCACAACGCAGCCACGTATCATGGAACTATGTTCAAATGTATAAGCACACCCTTCCCATTAAGTCTCGTTTTTGTTTATTCTTGAAAAGCGCATGTGAACGCATAAAAAATTGCTAAATATGCCTTGATCGTTTTATAAATGTGTATACTGTGGAAGTGAATCAATGAGACGAGCAGACGGAGTATCGAGTCTCTGAACTTTACTTCCAAACAAATCCAACAGAACCAAGGTACAGCCACACCCTTAAGTCAACTCCCTCCTGTCACTCAATCAGTGTCGATTCTGAAGTGAGACACCTCCATCTAGTGTCCACCACACAGCCCCCCCCCCCCCCCCCCCGAACATTCAGAATTGACATTCAGTGCAACACCAAATAAACGTAACTGAACACAATAAACCCCCCCAAAACAGTGCACCCAGTGTCTTCAGTCTCTTTTAGGAGGTCTGACCACGCGGCCATAACGACTGTATTTAACAGTCACAGGGAACGTGGAAGGGGAAAGGGTAGGGGCAGGGGGCCGCCGCCGCCGCCGAGGCTTCGTCGGTGGAAAGGTAGGGGTAACAACGGCCGGAGGGCATGCGACAGGGGAAGACTTGGGTGGCCGGCGCCGGGGCTGAGCCAGCTCCACTGGCCCGTTTGGGACCACATGAGCAGGCTTAAGACGATCGACTGAGATCTGCTCCTTATTCCCCCCCATGTCCACCACAAAGTACTTGGGGCCCGGCTCGAGGACGCGGAAGGGCCCATCATAGGGAGCCTGCAGTGGAGAACGGTGGGCATCATGACGGATGAACACATACCTCGCAGTCATCAGGTCCTTAGGAATGTAGGACTGGGGAAGGCAGTGATGTGTGGGAACTGGGGCAAACACCCTCGCTGCGTCCTGGAAGGCAGATCGGTGAGCTGTAGTGGACCAAGGGGCAGAGGAACCAGGAAGGAACTCCCCTGGGACCCTCAGCGGTTGACCAAAAACCAATTCGGCTGAAGAGGCCTGCAGGTCTTCTTTAGGGGCAGTACGCAGGCCCAACATGACCCACGGAAGACTGTCGACCCAGTTGCCGTCTGTGAGCGTGGCCCGGAGAGCGGCCTTCATGGATCTGTGAAAACGCTCACACATGCCGTTGGCCTTTGGGTTGTATGCTGTGGTACAATGGAGTTTCACCCCAAGTCTCTCAGCCACGGTGCTCCACAGCTCAGAAGTGAACTGGGATCCCCTGTCCGAAGTCGGGTCCAATGGCGTGCCAAACCGAGTGACCCAGCCGAAGATAAACGCCCGAGCCACCGCCGCAGCCGTTGTTGATGACAGGGGAACAACCTCCGGCCACCTGGTGGTCCTGTCCACCATAGTGAGGAGGTGTGTGAAACCCTGAGACGGGGAAGTGGGCCCACCAGGTCCACGTGGACATGGTCAAACCGCCTCTCTGGAATGAGAAACGGCTCCAGGGGGGCCTTAGTGTGACGATGTACCTTGGCATGCCGCCCATACCTTGACGTCCTTCCTAAGGCCCGGCCAGACGAACTTGGCCCCTACCAGCTTGACCGACGCCTTTACCCCAGGGTGTGAAAGGGCATGAATGGTGTAAAATACCCGATGGCGCCAGTCAGTTGGAACCATGGGGCGGGGCTGGCCAGTGGAGACGTCACAGAGGAGCGTGGTGCCGCTGTCGTGAAACACCACATCCTCAAGTCGAAGTCCTGTCACAGCCGTCCTGAACGCCTGAAGGTCTGAGTCGGTGAGCTGGTCAGCAGCCATGGCAGCATAGTCGATGCCCAGGTGCACAGGGCTAACGCGCGCCCGGGAGAGGCAGTCTGCCACCTGGTTGTCTTTACCGGCTACATGCTGGATGTCGGTAGTGAACTCCGATATGGCGGAAAGTTGGCGCTGCTGCCGCCCCGACCATGGCTCCGTGGTCTTGGCCATGGCAAACGTTAGGGGCTTGTGGTCGAGAAACTGTGAACTCGGGCTCTCCAGCAAGAACCTGAAGTGACGTATGGCGAGGAAGAGGGCCAGGAGCTCCCTGTCGAATGTACTATACTTCCTCTCGTTGTCGCGCAGCTTCCTACTGAAGAAGGCCAGAGGCTGCCAGGCGCCAGCCACCCACTGCTCGCACACCGCACCTACTGCATAATCGGAGGCATCGGTGGTGAGGGCTATAGGAGCAGCAGGAGATGGGTGTGCCAGCATGGCGGCGTTGGCAAGGGCAGCCTTAGAGCCCTCGAATGCCTGGACCCGCTCCGGGGACCAGCCCACGTCATTGTTGGCTCTCTTCCCCTTCAACGCCTCGTACAGAGGTCTCATCAGGTGAGCCGCATGGGCTATAAACCTATTGTAAAAATTAACCATCCCCAGGAACTCCTGGAGAGGTTTGATGGTGAGGGGGCGGGGGAAAGCAGCAATTGCCTCCACCTTGGCGGGTAGAGGAACAGCCCCCTGGGAAGAGACATGGTGGCCCAGGAAATCCATGGCCGGCAGGCCAAACTGACATTTGGCCGGGTTCACGATCAGCCCATGCTCGTTGAGCCGCTCGAACAGTTGACTGAGATGTCCCCGATGCTCCTCCACCGATGCACTGGCTACCAGGATGTCATCCAGATAAATAAACAAAAATGATAGGCCTCGCAGCACAGAGTCCATCAGCCGCTGGAATGTTTGTGCTGCCCCTTTATGGCCGAATGGCATGCGCAGGAATTCAAACAGTCCAAACTGGGTGATAATGGCAGTCTTGGGCACGTCGAGCGGATAGACCGGCACCTGGTGGTAGCCACGCACCAAATCTATTTTAGAAAAAATGGTGGCGCCCGCCAGGTGGGCAGAGAAATCCTGGATATGTGGCACTGGGTACCGGTCATGAGTGGTGATGTTATTTAGGCGACGGAAATCGCCACACGAACGCCACTTCCCGTCCGCCTTGGGGACCATGTGTAATAGGACTGTTGGACCGGCGCACAATGCCGAGCCGTTCCATTGTGGCAAACTCCTCCCTGGCTATTGCCAGTTTAGCAGCATCCAGGCGGCGCGCCCGTGCATAAACTGGCGGCCCCATTGTTGGGATGTAATGTTCCACCCCATGCTTGGCGACAGAGGCAGAGAAAGTGGGGACAGTCAGAGCAGGAAACTCAGCGAGGAGGCGCTAGTACATATTGCCTGTGTCGAGCATATTGGCCAGGGCAGGCGGCCCCGGCCCCCCCCAGTGTGCAGGGGACACAGAGCCAATCAGCATACGGTTTGCAACGTCCACTAACAGTCTGTGAGCACACAAAAAATTCTCGCCCAGTATAGGCACCGACACTGAAGCAATAATAAATTCCCAGCTAAACTGCTGTCCATGTAAACACATAGTCACGTACCTGGTACCAAACGTACGGATGGAAGTCCCATTAGCCGCGTCCAGGGGTGGTCCATGTCCGTTTCCCAAGGCGTCCGTGGCCGACGCAGGCAGGATGCTCCTCTGCATGCCCGAATCCACCAACGGACTCCTTCCAGACAACGTGTCCTCGATAAACAACAGCTCGTTGATATTGACGCCAGCGCTCATAGCCGCTAACGAGCGCCGGCTCTCGCGTTTCCCTGGTTACCAAAGGTGCATGGTGGAACACAGCTCTTCGCTTTGTTGCCAAAACGGCGATGATAATAACAAAGCCCTCTATCATCCCTCTGTGTCTGATCCCTGCGATCAGCCACCCGATCAGACACAGCAGCCACACAGTACTGACGGGAGGCCAGTATTCTGTCCGCCTCTTCTGCCAATCCCCGGTAATCCTTGGTGCGCACGAGAGGCGAGCTGGCCAGAGCTGTGCGCACCGGAGTCGGGAGTTGACGCAGGAACAGCTGCACAAAAATAAATGTAGCGTCACCTGAACCGAGCAGTGCTAGCATGTTCTCCATCAGTTCTGTTGGTTTACTTTCCCCCAATCCGTTGAGGGACAATAGGCGCTCCGCGCGCTCTGCATCTGACAGCTGGAACAGACGCAACAGCTGTTCTCTGAGCGCGTTGTATTTGCCAGCTGCTGGTGGTTCTCTCAGGAATCCCATCACCCGGCGTGTAGTGGAGGAATCCAATGCCGCGACAACATGATAATATTTCGTCTCATCCGACGTTATTCCGCGGAGGTGAAATTGTGCCTCGATGTGCTGAAACCACGGGGCCGGGTCATGCTGCCAAAACTCTGGCAACTTGACTGTAGCTGCATACACTGCGGGAACCACAGCCGGTGGATTCTCGTTATTGCTCATATTTCACACGTTTAGGGTCACCACTGTGGAAGTGAATCAATGAGACGAGCAGACGGAGTATCGAGTCTCTGAACTTTACTTCCAAACAAATCCAACAGAACCAAGGTACAGCCACACCCTTAAGTCAACTCCCTCCTGTCACTCAGTCAGTGTCGATTCTGAACTGAACCTCCATCTAGTGTCCACCACAATACAGAAACAATTCCGTTTGATAATATTCATTAATTTCATTAACATTCTTGTAATTCCTACACTACACCGTTACAATGATATATAAAATATCATTATATTATATATACCCATTCAATATGCACATGACAGAAAATATTATATGCCATATAATATTTTCTGTCATGTGCATATTGAATGGGTATTATTAATCTACTATTACTACTAATACTAGCCGAGAGTAGGTCAAATTTGGGCTGGTAGCTCTCGGCTAGGTGGCAAATTAAAAAGTAGATCTTGGTTCAAAAAAGTTTAATTTTTTTTTTTTTTTTAAACACCGGTCTGGGCAGAAGGTCAAACTACCCAAGAATTACCACAATACTATAGACAGGGGTGAGGGAAAGAGTGAATTAATCTCATTGATGACTTTCTTCCACAGCCACAGCCGTGCTAGTTTTCTTTGTGTTTTCAGTTCCTTCTTTACTTCTTTTTATCTAAATGTTTGTGCATAATACAGATGGGTCTGATTGATATTATTGTTTTTTGTTTTTCTTTCCCAGTAGCATCTATGCTGTATGTTTGGATGTTTTGCAGATGTGTTTTCAACAACTCCGGTGTGGGGGGGATGGGGTGGGTATAAGGGAGGGGAAGGGGAAATGAAAGGGGAAGAAAAGGAAAAAAGATGGAAAATGAATGATGTTGTGTAACGGGGAACACTGCATTATCGAAACGGCGCCCCTACGAGGATCTGGCCGGTAATGCACTTTTCCGAATTCCAAGAGTAGGGTAAATCTGCAGTGCCGCTCGGTGACATTGAGTAGGATATTACAATGGAATAAAAGCCAAAACAACCTTACCACGTATACGTGGTTGGCCCTCAAGCGTTTGATCCGAAAAACACGTATATACGTCGTTGGCCACGAATGTGTTAAGGCCAAAACATGTAAAAAAAACCTGCAAAGTAAAACTTTGTCAACATGTTTTATCTAATAAAATAAAGTTCAGTCTGTTCATTGGGGCTGTCTTAAATACTTCAAAGCTTCGTTCGATGGGCATGGGATTCGAATATGAAAATAAAATTCGATTATTTAAAAAAAAAAAAAAAAAAAAAAAAAAAAAAATGAATCAACTCTGCCTCTCTTTGTTAACTACAACAAGCAATGCTGTTTGTTATTTAAGATGAGGTCGGACTCGGCACTGACAGATTTGTGTTCATTGTGCTGCTTTTATAAAGCGTCAAATGACTGCTTACAATATTTCATGAAAGCAAAGTGTTTTGTTTGTCTAAGATTTAAAAAGGTTTAAACTTAAAATAATTAAATAAACCAAACAAATCATCTCTGTCAAACGTCTTTAATTTTGCAAACGCCTCGTCAAACTGCAAGTGTGTTGGTAAAAGACTACACGCCGCCGGCTCATTTTCAGCTGGCTTTGGATTAGCTTAGCCTTTAGCTGCTCGGCGTCGTCGGATTTTAATACACCATCGTAGCGGTGGTGATGTTTCAAGTGACTTATTAGGTTGGATGTGTTATAGCTTGTTGCCCCTTTCCCTCCTCGTGGAACTTCTGCATTTGTTACAAATAGCAAGCGAACTGTTTTCCTCTGAAACTGTGAAAACGTCCCACACTACCGACGCCGCGATGTTTGTTTACCATCTGTGCTGCAGGGAGCGCTGGATTTGTGAAAAACTCCCTCTTCCTAAACCACACGCTATCAGTCGTACCACAGTACTAGCAAAACGGGATAATAAAAACAAGCGCCCTTCATCCTAATCCACCCACACCGGATTTCTTTTAACCAAAAAAATTATTATATATTATCGGAGCTATCAATAATGTTATCGGTTTTATCGGGATGACGTCATAATTGCTGCTATCGGCCCGATAATTATCGTGCATCCCTAAAAATAATCAAATTATTCTGTTACAGCTGCTGAGCTATACTATAGCTAATGTCCATCAATATCTTCCTTTTTAATGGAATAGGTTCAAGAATCGAATCAGGATTGTTAGCAGAGAGAGAGGGAGGGAGGGGGCTGCTAGAGTGGAGCTAACGTTAACGTGTAGGCTACATCAACAGGCTGCTAGGAGTGCAGCTAACGTTAGCTTTCTGAGTCTACATCAACAGTTAACATTACATACGGTTTTAGCGCGACGTGGGCATTCCAGAATGGCGAGGATGCAAAGCATGTTAGACCATTGGACTCGTCGCAGAGTTTACATTACGCATAGAAACTACGCGACTCGCAGTGTCGCAAGGCGCTCTCAATGAATTCTGGAGACTGGGCTGAACAGGATGCCTCCTGTTCGAGCCCCGCTCTCTACATTGCTTTCAGTTTAGCTGCTCGTCCACAGTAATACACATTGGCCGTATTACGGGGAGGGAAACTGAAGGGTGGGGATCGGGCGTTGTGGACAGCGACTCCTACAGGTCGGTTGGTGCGCCTGCACAGTAGAATCAAGAAGCGACGGGTGCGGGGCCCCCCAAAGCCCAGACCCCCGATGCTGAAAGATCGAGCCGCGCAGGTGAAAAGATGCGACGGCTGTTACCTCGAGTATCGGAGGGGACTCGTTAGGGCTGGGCGATATGGCCAAAAACGTTATCGCGATAAAATTATTTTCATATAACTCGATATCGATAATTATCGTCGATATAATGTCTGTCAAGTTTAATTAACTTCTTATGCCCGGCGGCGATGGACGGGCTATTAATAGCATAGATATATATAATAGACTTGTTTTGCTGCTGCGAATGTCTCGAGTCGAGTTGATGTCGTTATCAGTCCGCGCACGTTAGCAGTTAGCCGACAAGCGGAGTATCTCAAGTTTCAAGTTCAAGTTTCTTTAATAGTTGTCATACAGAAGTACAGAATACTTTCATACAAAATGCTTCTTACTGTTACGCTCCAGATACTGTGCTAGACAAGATAGTATCAAATAACATAGTATAGCATGTAAATTAGAAGTAGAAAATGAGGTCACAGTGTTCAGTATAGACATATGTACAATGTTCGATGCAGAATAGACGTAACTGAGTTACCATATAATATACAATACTATGCAGTGTACTAATGTACAATACTATATAGTGCAAAGCAGAAATGGGATGAGGTACAATTTAGGTACAATTTACAGTAAGGTGTACGAGTTGTAGTGCAATCCTTCATCAATAAATATAAAGTGTGGGGAGTGGGTGCTACAGCGTGTTTGTTTAAAGTGAGTGTGTGCTATAAAGTGTGGGGAGTGGGTGCTACAGTGTTTGTTTAAAGTGAGTGTGTGCGTGTGGGTGTGTGCTATGTGCGTTTGATGGTTGTTGTTGTGTAGTGTTCATTGTTCGTTGAGCAGCCTGATGGCCTGGGGATAGAAGCTTCTTCTGAGTCTTTCTGTGCTCGCCTTGAGACTCCGGTATCGCTTGCCTGACCGCAGCAGTTCAAAGAGGCAGTTGTTCGGGTGACTGGAGTCTTTAATGATTCTCTTAGCCTTGCCCCTGCACCGCTTGTTGTAAATGTTCTGGAGGGTGGGGAGCCCCCCTCCAATTGTGCATTCGGCTGAACGTGTCACTCTTTGTAGTCTGCTTCGGTCTTGTGCAGTGCTATTCCCAAACCAGGAGGTGATGTTGCCAGTCAGGATGCTCTCTATTGTACATGAGTAGAAGTTCTTAAGGATCTTCTGACTGACTTGGAACTTCCTTAGGCGCCTGAGGAAGTAGAGGCGTTGTCGTGCCTTCTTCACAACACTGTCAATGTGTGTGGTCCATGTCACGTCCTCGGATATGTAGGCTCCGAGGTACTTAAAGCTGTTGACTCTCTCAACCGGTGCCCCGTCGATGCTGAGGGGGCTGTAGTCCTTGACCCCCGACCTCCTGAAGTCCACAATCATCTCCTTTGTTTTGCTGACGTTCAGGGAGAGGCTGTTTTCCTGGCACCATCCCGCCAGGACCTTGACCTCTTCCAGGTAGGCCCTCTCGTCGTTGGCAGAGATCAGGCCCACCACCACTGTGTCGTCAGCAAATTTGATGATTGTGTTGCTACTCCGCTGAGCCACACAGTCGTGTGTGTACAGGGAGTAGAGGAGGGGACTCAGAACACAGCCCTGGGGGACCCCTATGTTGAGGGTGATGGATGAGGAGGTGCAGTTGCCTGCTCTCACCACCTGGGGTCTGCCCGTCAGGAAGTCCAAGACCCACTGGCAGAGGTCATAGTTCAAGCCCAGGTCCCTGAGCTTGGCTATGAGTTTGGAGGGGACTATGGTATTGAATGCCGAGCTGTAGTCGATGAATAGCATTCTCACATAGTTCCCCTTCCTCTTGTCCAGGTGTGATGCTGCTGTGTGCAGCACATGGGCTATGGCGTCCTCCGTGGACCTGTTGGGGCGGTATGCAAATTGCAGGGGGTCCATGTTGATGGGGAGGGAGGAGCAGATGTAGCCCTTTACTAGCTTCTCAAAGCACTTCATGGCTATGGAGGTGAGAGCTACAGGGCGGTAGTCGTTGAGGCAAGCAGGCTTGGATTTCTTGGGTACAGGGATAATAGTGGACTTCTTCAGGCAGGTGGGGATGATAGCCTGTTCTAAGGACAGGTTAAATATGACAGTGAATACCGGGGCCAGTTGGTCGGCACAGACTTTTAGGACGCGGCCGGGGATGCCGTCCGGTCCTGCTGCCTTCCTGATATTCACTTTTTTAAAGGTCCGCCTCACCTCATGCTCTGTTACCCTGAACACTGAGTCTCCATCAGCAGCAGACCCCCCCCCCCCCCCCCCATTGCCGTGGCTTGTGGGCTGGTGTTGTTATTACCAGCATCAAACCTCGCATAGAAGGTATTGAGGTCATTTGCTAAGGAGATGTCACTGTTCAGTTTGAGGGAGGTGCCTTTGTAGTCTGTCATCGTTTTGAGCCCCTGCCACATAGCTCTGGAGTCAGCCTGTTCAAACTGGAGTTCAATTTTATCCCTGTAGCGCTGTTTGGCCTCTGTCACTGTCCTCTCGACAATTTACTAAATATGACCCTAAAATACTCTCTTCTGCCCCAATATATTGAAACGACGTCCACTGTATACCCCACACTACTATAAACGTGGCCTCAGAATTCACGCCACACACATACTCGGCACGTAAATATAGAAAATAGCGCCGTGCAAGCTAGTTATCCTAGCCAGCCTGTTGTTTCTAAGCGGTGTATTCCATGACAATGTACTAAATATGACACTAAAATACTCTCTTCCGCCACAATACATTGCAACGACGTCCACTGTATACCCCACACTACTATAAACGTGGCCTCAGAATTCACGCCACACACCCACTCGGCACGTAAATATATAAAATACCGCCGTGCAAGCTAATTAGCCTAGCAAGCCTTGTTGTTGAGTCCTACCTCTGGGTCTCCTTCCGGGTCTCCTTCACTCTCGGCCATCTCCTTCACTGATTGGTTGTTAGTGCGTGTGCTCATATCCAAGCTTGGAAAATCGATATATCGAAACTTTGCGACCACGTTTCATGTTTATTTCGAGGAAATAATTTATTGCGATAAGTTGTAGGGGTGGACGGTATAAACGGTATACGGTATAAACGGTATGAATTTGCTCTACGGTATGGATTTTGACTACCGTGTAACCGGGTAGAGCAGCTCTAAAATAGCAATGACGTCATGTAACCACAGCGCGACTATTTCACTCGCATTTGCCCCAAAAAATAGATAGAATTAGTCATAGATAATAGATATGTGCGAACTGGAAAAAGTTATTTAGGAGGCTTCGCGCAGTGGGCGTGCCAGCCCCTACCGCACGCATGTAAACACGGGTCTAGTAGTCTAGTGGGACGGGACACGGGAGCTGTCGGGAGCATAGATATCTATAGAACATGGTCGGGAGGACGACGGCGTCTCCCTGAGCTAACGTTAGCTTAGCTACCGTTACAAAATGACCCAGTCAACTATTCACTTTTAGTTTAATACATGATGAGGCATTGTCTAACCGAACGGTATCTAGCCGGCCAGCTACCGATAGCTCCTGACATCAACAAACGCTCCATCAAGTCTAGTAGAGACGTGTATGATAGCTCCGTTAGCTGTTAGCTCACGTTAACGCAAGTTAGTTCACCGTTCAAAACAAAATGTCCCATTGAACTAAATAATTCACTGAGGCGTTGTATTAACGTTATATATCCGGCTAGCAGTAGCTACAGATAGGTCCTGATATCAATGTCTTATAACACTGATTCGATGCGTATTCGAGCTGAGGCTTGCTAACGTTATACCAATACAATAGGGTCCAGGTGCAGCGCCGGAGAATCCTGGCCGTAGCTCTGCTCGAGGCTACTCGAGTATAGGTCCAGGTGCAGCTCCGGAGAATCCTGGCCGTAGCTGGAGGCTACTAGAGTACACACAGACAGTGGAGCTTGTTGCGTGGTGGCGATGTCTCGCAGATAATACAAGTACAAGTCTAATTATATAATATATATATTTTATAAAAGAAAAAAAAATTGTATAATTTTTTTTTTATCAAATACGATGATACCGTGATATATACCGTTACCGTCTATGCTTCAAATTATACCGTGATATACATTTTAGACCATACCGTCCACCCCTAAGTTATCGTTATCGTTCTATCGCCCAGCCCTAGGACTCGTGCTATGTATGACTTAGTCCACATTGCAGCCGGCTTGTGGGAGGCAAGAAACAACGTTCGAGGACAGGGGAGGGTTGAATTGGACGATATGAAAATTGGGATGGGAGAAAAATAGAAAAATGGGAGAAAAAGTGAAAAAAAAAAGAATAAAAAAAAAAACTACGCGACTCGTGAGAAGTTGTCACACAGCCTTCAAACGCAGGGTGGAAGAGCTAGTTTGCTTCTAGAATTGAAGGTCTGCTCTGTCTATTATGAAATGATAATTGCGCGTTGACACGCCCACTACGCGAAGCCTCTGTGCTCCTAAATAATAGTTCGCACATATCTATTTTTAGAGGAAAATACGAGTGAAATAGTCGCACTGTCGAGCCCTGGCTGTGGTTACGTGACGTCATTGCTATTTTAGAGCTGCTCTACCGGTCACAAGGTATAGTCTAAATCCATACCGTAGCGCAAATTCATACCGTTTATACCGTCCACCCCTACAAGCAAGCGGGAGAGGGAGAGAGAGAGAGGGAGAGGGAGAGATAGGAGAGATGGTGTCCCGACACACACGCAGTCAAGTTTGTGTGTGTCCGACGAGGGAGAGAGATGGCGCACACACATTTACACACTTCTGCAGTCCCTCCTGCCGTCCCCCTCTCTCTCTCCCTCCCTCTCCTCGCTCATTCTCTGCCTGTCAAACCCCGTTTGAGGAAGTGTCTGGTTACACTATGCCTACGTGCCTGACACACGCAGTCAAGTTTGTGTGTGTATGTCCCCGAGGGAGAGAGATGGCGCACACACATTTACACACACTTCTGCAGTCCCTCCCGCCCGTTGATACCACGATAGTAGCCCCTTTCGTGACTGATGCACTCGGTGCATCACAGTCACGAAAGGTGCTACCACGATAGCTAACTAACGTTAACGTTACAAGCTCAAAAACCTTATCACTACTACTACTACTCTTTGAACTGCTGCGGTCAGGCAAGCGATACCGGAGTCTCATGGCAAGCACAGAAAGACTCAGAAGAAGCTTCTATCCCCAGGCCATCAGGATGCTCAACGAACAAACACTATGTAACAACCATTAAATGCACTCACAGCACACACATCCACACGCACACACTCACTTTAAACAAACAACTCACTGCAGCACCCACTTTACACACTTTAGAACACCTAAACACACTTTATATTTATTGGTAAAGAATTTGCACTACAACCCATACCTCATTACACCTTACTGTAAATTGTACCTAAATTGTACCTCATCCCATTTCTGCTTTGCACTATATAGTATATTGTATATTAGTATATTGTATGGTAACTCAGTTACTTCTACTCTGCATTGAACATTGTACACTGTGCCTACGTACGTGACTTCTATTTTATACTTGCTATACTTATTTTATTTTATTTTATACTTATCTATTTTTGTCTAGCACAGTCTCTGGAGCGTAACAGAAAGAAGCATTTTGTATAAAAGTATTATGTACTTCTGTATGACAACTAATAAAGAAACTTGAACTACTGTCGTGTCTATAAGTTCCCTGGCAGAATACTTTGTTTGTGAGGACAAACGTATACAAAGAGGAGAGAACCATTTTAAATCGGGGCATGTTAGAGGGCATGTACACTATGAATTGAAAACACTATGAATTGAAAATGGGGGACCCTGATGTAAACAAGACAAACGTCTTTCTCTGGTCTGCATCCCCTGAACACTTTCAGTGCCACCAGGGGGCGCACGACTTAGTGCTTGAATGCCACCATCTGCGCCAATGTTAACGTTAATATCGCCTAATCTATGTTTTAAATTATGGCTATGTGTCTAATCTGCCCGTCGCTTATCAAAGAATCATTTTCCAGTCAGTGTTGTCAAGGCAGATTGTTTTTTTATCGCTTCATTTCCGTTTGAGAGCATTTTGAAAAGCGCCCGTTTTCAGGTGAAAAACAGCCCATTCTGTGATAATCGCCTTTTACTGGAATATTCCAGAACGTTGATATTTGTCGGCCTATTTATGAATCGTTTTCAAATAAACGCAGATGATCAATAGTATACGTGCACGCACGTTCGGCTGATAATAGCCGTTTTCATTTCCTCATGGATTTTACAGTGAAACCGATAGAGCACATATCAGAAAAAAGCTTATCTCCTCAAACGAGTCTGATTATCCTAACACTGATAACATAGATTCCTTACCTGACATCAGATGGTATCCAAATGGTATATTCCAATTCCTGATCACCATTCGAAAAATTCGATAAGTGTATCTAGATCTAACGTGTATACAGTAGAACTCATGATCAGCGGGGCTCAGAGGATCCAGAATGAACTCTGGTAACCCCGGCTGCATCAGTGGACTGGAAAATGTGGACTGGAATATTTTTCTTCCCCCATCCATTTTCATTGAGTCCATTCCATTTACCATCTGGGAGACGATAGGGGGCGCTTTTTTCACATCTGATCGCCGGCGGCCCTTGGGTAGGGTAGGCTCGCGTGATGCACTATGATTTCAGATCGCTAAAAATCTGAGAAATCTCGTGAGTGGCTTTCAACGTAACTATCGTAAACCCGAGATTAGCCGTGAGTGGCAGTCAAAGTGTTAAAGGAAAACTCCAACATTTTGGGAAATTAGCTTTTTTAACATCTTCCCTGGAGTTAGACAAGAAGATACTACCTTTTTCGTCTCTGCATGCATTGGGCTTAGGGAATGCCTGGACCGTTAGCCTAGCTTAGCTTCATCACTGGAAGTGGGGCAGACATCTAGCCTAGTTCACTACAGTCAGGACATGTACTCCAAATACAATCAAAATACAACTCAAACGTTCCTGTAAACATGTTGTGACCTGTGTATTTACCACGTCTCCCAGTCACACGAGTCTCCCAGTCACACAAGTCTCCCAGTCACACAAGTCTCCCAGTCACACAAGTCTCCCAGTCACACAAGTCTCCCAGTCACACAAGTCTCCCACACACACAAGTCACATGAGTCTCCCAGTCACACAAGTGACTTGGAGACTTGTGTGACTGGGAGACTTGTGACTGGGAGACTTGTGAGATCCTTGTGACTGGGAGACTTGTGTGTCTGGGAGACTTGTGTGTCTGGGAGACTTGTGTGTCTGGGAGACTCGTGTGACTGGGAGACTCGTGTGACTTGTGTGACTGGGAGACTTGTGTGACTGGGAGATGTGGTAAATACACAGGTCACAACATGTTTACAGGAACGTTTGAGTTGTATTTTGATTGTATTTGATTGTATATTTCCTGACTGTAGTGGCGGGCAGATTTTAGGATTGGCGAGTGACACTGAGAGGTATGTCCGCCACATGGCGGGTAACGAAATGAAAATAGTAATTAAAATAATTAAAACTGCAGTGTGTTTTTGGTCTTACGACAGTCGCCTTTTAGCAAATCGCAAAGCCTCCGATTTGGGATACGTTATACAGCGAGTTTGATTAAATTTTTTTTTCTTGCGTGCCAGTCATGCTTACCATCAGAAGTGCTGTGGTCTCATTGCTCACCAATCAGAAGTAGCCCAAGGTAGCTACGTATACGCCCAACAACAACAGCTTGTGAAACGTGACAAACGTCTGTGTGTGAAGACATATAGCATAGCTCCAGAGTGCTTTGGTTGCAACTAAATCAGTCCCAGATTTTTTCCCCATGCTGTTTCTATGTGCAGTGTAAATTCCAATGCTTCTAACAAGCTTGGCATCCTAGTCATTCATTTCCGTCGGGGGAAAATAACGTTAGCCGCTAGCTAAGCTAAACTAGCCAATCCTGTTCAGACAGAAAACAGCTGAGCGGGGCTCTCTCTCCATCCCTCTCTCTACTTGTTCAATTAAGGAGCCCTTTCTGTCTGTGTGTGTGTGTGTGTGTGTGTGCGGCATTGTGCGCGCATGCATCCCAATTTCGTATCGTCCAATTCAACCCTCCCCTGTCTCGAACGCTCTTTCTTGCCTCCCACAAGCAGGCTGCAATGTGGACGAAGCCATACATAGCACGAGTCCCCTCCGATACTCGAGGTAGCAGCTGTCGCATCTTTTCACCTGCGCGGCTCGATCTTTCAGCGTCAGGGGTCTGTGCTTTGGAGGGGCACCGCCCCCATCACTTCCTGATTCTACTGCGCAGGCGCACCAACCGACCTGTAGGAGTCGCTGTCCACAACGCCCGATCCCCACCCATCAGTTTCCCACCCCCTAATACTGCCAATGTGTATTAGTACGGACTACCAGCTAAACTGAAAGCAATGTGGAGCGCTGGGATCAAACCCAGCGTCTCCAGCATTCGAGGTGAGCGCCTTGCACCACGTAGCCGCCCTTGATATTTAAATGTTAAAAAAATTATACAAAATAAATGTACATGATCATGTGTTACATTCAAGCCTAAAGTATGGCTCGTGTAGGCCTTGAATGCAAAGTGGTGGACACAGGACAAGACAGGAGTTTATCAAAAATAACACTATTTATTGGAACAGCTATTTACATGGACAAAAAGGGTGAGAGCTGGGTGCTCCAGACTCAAAAGGTCAATAACAAAACCAAGGCACATAGGCCAAAATAGAACAATAGCAAAAATAGCAGCAGTGAGAGCAGATGAGACTCTGGTGAGCTGACATCTCTTGTGAAGTGGGAGACTAACTGCAGCCTGCACTCTGCATTTGTAGGGCGTGGTGCCTCATCACCACACCTGTGATCAATTAGAAAAGCGGCCATTTTAACTACATGGAAATTACAACAGAAGTGTGTATCAATTAAACCACCAATTAGTGACAGCACACTTAACCACAATGTGAATATGCATCACAGACGGTAAGTATCCTCCACCATGTGAAAGTAATACGTAACATCATGCAACATAAAAAAAACTGTTGTAGGAACGGTTTGGGAGAGGGAGGTAGGGAGGGGTTTTAGATTGTGTGTTGTGAAGTTTAGACTTCAGAGAGAGGGTACAAATTTAACTCTGGCCTCTTTAAGTGTGTATTCTTCAACGTAATAGCTTATCTACTTGAAATGTACTGAAAACTATTTATAATTATGTGACACAAAAATGCGTATATTTTTTGGCAGTAAGAAATATGCTTGGCGGGTAGAATTTTCCCATCTACCCGCCACTGGCCGGTGAGTCGAAGTTAATTTCGTGCCCTGGTTGTAAACCGTGCTAACATTATGACCAGATGTGTGTAGGCCTATGTAATGTTAATGGCTATGTTTTTAAAGTCGTAATGAAGATTGATTTATAATATATTGCGCTTGCAATTTCCACACTACACCTGCTGCTGCCAGCTGAGCAGCCGGGCCAGCCGGTGCGTCACCTCCAAATGAAGATTTTTTTTTGCTCATCCCGTGAACCGAACAATACACACACGCCCCGAACCGGGGAGGTCGTGCCGATGCGTTAAAAACAAAAATAAAAGAATGCGTACCGTTCCATCCCTAGTACCCATCCCTAGTAGGAATCAAAACTACGCAGCATTTACAGACATAAATAAACTAACTTCATGGCTCATCTCCTACTCTGGGTATTCAGTAGGTGGTGTCAAAGAGGCAACTACCCATGTGACCTGAGGATACTAGTAAAACATTTTGAAATATTAAATTGCAAATAGAATAGATTGTTGTGGTTTTTCTGGTAAAATCGTTTAGATGAGTCAATAACAAAATAATCTTTAGTTGAATAAGGGAGTATGATTATGCCATTTATGTGGGTTAGAATATCTTTTCTGTGTTTCACGCCATATCCGGATCGCATGAGTAATTATGGGGCCAAATTTCCGTTCGCATTGCTTAATAATTTGGTGTATGCTATGTCCTTCAGTCTATGTGTAGCTACTATATTTTCTTCTAAATTTCTCCAGGATACTAATGCTTGGGGATCAAACCATGTTGTCAGTGGTCTTAAAGTGTACGCCTTAAAATAGTGGAAAAAATCTGGAAATGCCATACCACCTGCTTTGTTTCTCTGTGCGGTGGATCTTTTTATACGTGGTGGTTTGTTATTCCAAATAAATTTGTATGTGGAGGAGTGTAATTTTTTTCAGTAACCCTCTGGAGGGGGTAACTGTAGCATTGAGCTGAAGAAGTTGATTCTAGGTAGGACGTCCATCTTAATTATTGATACCCGTGCCTGTACTGAGTTTTTAAGTTTTGACCACCTGTCAAGGTCGTCTTTGATTTTGTTTTGGATTTCTATGTAATTGTGCTTCACCGTTTGGCTTATGGTAGGGAATATTTCAACTCTCAAACATCTAAAGTGTTTTACCATAGGTATCTCTTCTGGGAGGGTTATATATTTTTTTGCAGGGGCGTTAAGTGGAAGGAAAGCCGACTTCGGCTAATTTATCTTAAATCCCGATAAATCTCAAGTCCTCAATCAACTTGAGCAGATGAGGCAATGTGGTGTTGGGGTTTTGCATGAACAGTATTACGTCGTCCGCATATAAACTAATTTTATGTTGTGTGCCCTTGATTACGATTGGTTCTATGGATTGGGATTGTCTTATATATTGTGCTAAAGGCTCTAATGATAGATTGAATAGTCCGGGACTAAGAGGGCAACCCTGTCTAGATGAGCATGATACCGGAAAGATTCCAGAGGTGATTGATTATACCTGTTGTAATCATGGCCGATGGGTCTTTGTATAATACTTTAATCATATCAATGAAACCTTTTCCTAACCCCATCCTTTCTAATACTGCCCATAGATACGACCATTCCAACCTGTCAAAAGCTTTCATTGCATCCAGGGACAGCATCGCCTTAGGTGTTATGTCGTCCTTGTTAGCATCTAGTACGTGTAGTAATCGTCTTATGTTATCAGTGATCAAGCAGCCTCTTATGAAGCCAGTTTGGTCCGGATGAACTAAAGACGTCGTATGCTTTTGTAGTCTGATGGCTAATACCTTAAAGTACAGTTTGATATCGGTTCCGAGGAGGCTTAAGGGTCTAACTACCGCACTCGGTGGGGTCTTTGTCTTTTTTGAGGAGGACTGTTATGAGTGCAATATTGTCGTTCTTATGGAAGTTCCCCTCCTTGACTGAGTATAAAATCATATTTAGTAATACGGGTCCAATTATGTCCCAACCAGAGAGGTACATTTCTGGTGGGATACCGTCTCTTCCAGGAGCCTTACCACTTTGCATTTCGGATATGGCCTTCTTGAGTTCCTCTAGTGCAGGGGTGGCCAACCCGCGGCTCGCGAGCCGCATGCGGCTCTTTGCCCGTCAATGTGCGGCTCTTCCACCCATAAATATAAAAGATATCGGTATCGGAAATTAAGAGTTGGACAATATCGGAATATCGGTATTGGTAAAAAAGCCAATATCGAGCATCCCTAGTTAAAACCAAATCTAAAATGTGACCGAGTTTATGTGTTGGGGAATTAACATGTAGGCTAAAATTAAGACTCAGTTAAGTGCAGGAATTCCTTTACATGGGGTTTATTTGGGCAACATACGTGAACATTAAAAATCACCAAGCAGTAAGACTTTAGCATAGCTGGGCATTGACTGAGACAGGAGAGCAGATAGTTCAGAGATAAAATCACTATGTTCATCAAAGTGTTGAGTGCTACAGTGTAGGTTAGTTTATTAGGACAAGTGCATGACAGTAAGGTTAGTTAGGGTTAGATACATACCATTATAAACCTCTTGCATTGAAACTAACGCTGAATAAAATCACCAATTATCTTTCTCTCCTTCCTCTGACACTCTTCTCCACACTCTTCTCCATCCAGATAGCTGTCCTGTCAGGCCTGGGAAGAAACCAAGAGGCTTGGATGAAAGAAAGTGTCTGCTGTGACCAGTGTGGAAAAAGCTTCAGTTCAAAGATGAATCTCGATAAACACCAACGCATTCACACAGGAAAGAAACCCTACTCATGTGACCAGTGTGGAACTAGCTTTCGTCTACTGGGTCATCTGAAATCACACAAGAGAATTCACACAGGAGAGAAGCCCTACTCCTGTGACCAGTGTGAGAAGAGCTTTAGTCGGGAAGGGCATCTGAAATCACACCAGAGAATTCACACCGGAGAGAAGCCCTACTCCTGTGACCAGTGTGAGAAGAGCTTTAATCGACTCGCTATTCTGAAAATACACCAGAGAATTCACACAGGAGAGAAGCCCTACTCCTGTGACCAGTGTGAGAAGAGCTTTAGTCAATTGAGTAATCTGCAAAAACACCAGAGAATTCACACAGGATGGAAGGCCTACTTTTGTGACCAGTGTGAGAAGAGCTTTAGTCGACTGGATAATCTGCAAAAACACCAGATAATTCACACAGGAGAGAAGCCCTACTCCTGTGACCAGTGTGAGAAGAGCTTTAGTCGACGGTCTCATCTTAAATCACACCAGATAATTCACACAAGAGAGAAGCCCTACTCCTGTGACCAGTGTGGGAAGAGCATGGGTCATCTGAGTGATCTGAAAAAACACCAGATAATTCACACAGGAGAGAAGCCCTACTCCTGTGACCAGTGTGAGAAGAGCTTTAGTCGACGGTCTCATCTGAAATCACACCAGAGAATTCACACAGGAGAGAAGCCCTACTCATGTGACCAGTGTGGGAAGAGCTTTAGTGATCAGAGTAATCTGAAATCACACCAGAGAATTCACACAGGAGAGAAACCCTTCTTTTGTGACCAGTGTGAGAAGAGCTTTAGTAATCCGAGTGATCTGCAATCACACCAGAGAATTCACACAGGAGAAAAGCCCTACTCATGTGACCAGTGTGAGAAGAGCTTTAGTCATCAGAGTAATCTGAGATCACACCAGAGAATTCACACAGGAGAGAAACCCTACTCATGTGACCAGTGTGGACAGGGCTTTACTCAGCAACAGGATCTGAAAATACACCAGATAATTCACACAGGATGGAAGCCCTACTTTTGTGACCAATGTGAGAAGAGCTTTAGTCGACTGTCTAATCTAAAATCACACCAGAGAATTCACACAGGAGAGAAGCCACATCATTGTGGTCTGTGTGATAAGAGATTCAGTACATTAGCATGTTTCAGAAAACATGAGAAAATTCACTTGAGAGAGAACATTCAGGGAAATGTCAAACCTGTCAATTCAGAATGTGTGGCCTAGTGTTAAACGATTCAGTACGTCATTACAGCTATCAGTACATCAACAATCATAGGAATAATAGTGGTAGTAATATTCAACTGTTCTTTTTTAAATGAAAAACTACTACCAAGAGCTTTTGACCTGCACAGAAGCCTCTGTGAGAGAGAAGCGGTACTAGCATAGACACAGTTTTCATTGACAACAACAGTTGTGTTTCTGTCGCTCTGAGTAGGGGTGCACCGATATATCGGTCGGGTATCGGTATTGGCCGATAAGCTCAAATGTGCCGATGGCAGTGGCCGATAAATATCCGTCAATTTGTGTCGCGTCAATCTGGTCCACACGTTCAAACTTTGAAAAGTTTCAGTGAAGCGACCTGCACACACAAGCTACTGCATCAAAGTTACTACTTATGATTAACAACGGCATTCGTTTTGTGGCATTAACGTTATATAGTTACACGTTCAATAACAATCAGCATATTTACTCATTCATATCTCTCACTTCCTTCCTTTGCTCAGAGAGCCCGTACTGAATTGTACCCATTCTGCAATCTGTTAATAAAGTTTTCAATCAGACAAATGTATAGAAAAGCTTTTATTTATTTATGTGTTGCAGTAAAATCATTATGCCTCATTTGGTCATCCTGCGGAGCGCTGGTAGTCTACTCGTGGCCAGCGGGGAGCTAACTTTATTAGCGCCGGTAGGTTTGTTGTTGATCTCGCATGCAGATCAATGGCAGACTTCGCGGAAGTAAAAAAACGAATAAGCGCTTGCCGATTGGTGGTAAGAACAGCAGAGGCGGGTGCAAGCAGTGTGACGTAATTGACAGAATCTACTGTTAATCAAAATTGTTCTGTTGCGGGCGGCTAGGTTGTGTAGTGGGCAAGGCACTCACCACCAACGCAGGAGACGCTGGGTTCGAGCCCAGCTCTCGCCATTGCTACCAGCTTGGCTGGTCGTTCATACTAACACAATTGGCAGTGTTAGGGGTGGGAAAGCTGGTGGGTGGGTCCTGGTCATTGTAAACAGCGACTCCTACAGTTCGGTCGGGGCGCCTGCTCAGCGAGGGAAGGATCTAAGGGGGGTAGTGTGATCCTTCCACACGTTACACCCTCTCAGTGAGAGTCTGCGCTGCCAGGTGAAAAGAAGCGGTTGATTGGCTACACATGTGTCGGAGGAAGCATGTGATAGCCTCCACTCTCCCAGACCGACTATAGGGGGTAGGTGCGCAGCAACCAGGAAGGGGATTGGGAATTGGCATAACGACTAACATTGGGATGGGAGAAAAACGGAGGAAAAAGGAGGGGGGAAAAGATTAAAAAAAAAAAAATCTGTTGCCATCTACCTGCATTGCTTTGGTTGAGAGAGATAGTGCTCTCTTATTATTAAAACTCATAAACAAGTCTTGAGCAAGACAAGTTAGTCTTTTAGGTTATGAAAGTCAGTGAGTATTGTATGACTCGGACTTCAGCAATAATCATGACTCATGAGCATTATAAAATAAAAACACACATGGCATGGTGGAATTAATACCATAAATATATTTCTTGACGTTTCCTTTTTTTAAGTAAGTAAAGAGGCCTATGTTCATATCGGTGAGCACAATTTGTAACACAAAAAGAGTCGTGTAGCCTATTTATTTATTTTATTTATTCATTTTATTATTATTTTATTTGTTGCCATGCCTAAAATAATAGTCAAGCATAGGGCTAAAACATTTTCATAAACGATAATATAATTTTTTGTTATATGGTTATAATTAAAGCTTTTCTATACATTTGTCTGATTGATTGAAAACTTTATTAACAGATTGCAGAATGGGTACAGTACAGCTCAGTGGACTGGAGGATGAAGACCAGAAAAAGACTTTCGGCTTTTTTATATAAGGGTCCTCCATTTTCAATTCATCAAAACATTTAGACGCATACAAATATACAGTAGTTTCATAAAAATAAAAAAAATATTATATATTTTCTTGCCACAAATATCGGTATCGGCCGATTGTGTTAGTTGAACAATCGGTATCGGTGGCAAATTTTCATATCTGTGCATCCCTAGCTCTGAGTGAGACAGACAGTGTGGATGTGGTATAAGAGTGAACACACATTAGGCGGCTACGTGGCGCAGTGGGCAAGGCGCTCGCAACGAATGCTGGAGACTAGGCTCTAACAGGATGCCTCCTGTTCGAGCCCCGCTCTCCACATTGCTTTCAGTTTAGCTGGTCGTCCACAGTAATACACATTGGCCGTATTACGGGGAGGGAAACTGAAGGGTGGGCATCGGGCGTTGTGGACAGCGACTCCTACAGGTCGGTTGGTGCGCCTGCGCAGTAGAATCAAGAAGCGACGGGGGCGGGGCCCCTCCAAAGCCCAGACCCCCGACGCTGAAAGATCGAGCTGCGCAGGTGAAAAGATGCGACTGCTGTTACCTCGAGTATCGGAGGGGACTCGTGCTATGTATGACTTAGTCCACATTGCAGCCGGCTTGTGGGAGGCAAGAAACAACGTTCGAAGACAGGGGAGGGTTGAATTGGACGATGAAAATTGGGATGGGAGAAAAATTGAAAAAGTGGATAAAAAAAAAAGAGTGAACACACATTGTTATAGTGTTTTAAATACTGGGATCATAGGAACTTTCTGACCTCAGTATGGGGTGACTAGCCAAAAGCCAAGCTATTTAACAAACATGTGGTGTACACACTCACACTGTAGGGGAAACTGCTTCTGGTATGGACTTTTATATTTTTATGCTGACACTAGTGATGTATTGAACTAATGTCACACATAATGTCAACATTCCTAGTAGTAGGATGTGTTTTTTTTTACATTCACAAGAAGTGTTTATTTTAGAGTAATGTTCCGTGTATTGTCTTTTTCTAGATGGTTTTTCTACCATCTAACTGCTTTTGGGTTTATGGGAATTAGGGATGCCCTAATCGATCGGCCAGCGATCGGTATCGGCCGATATTCAGTATAAATATGAGATAGTGAATTCCGATAATGCTTTATTTTCGCCGATCGTGAAAACCGATCAAAAAACATGATCCAATTCTCAGCGGAGTTCTCACTCGCTGACTTCTCTCTCAAGCACACAGCTGCTGCTGCAGCGCACTGCCCCTCCCCCTCCCAGACCCATGTCAACAAGCTCCGGCAATAGTCTAGTGCATGAGCAGCTCCGTGAGCTAACGTTAACTACCTAGCTAACGTTACTGTTTAAACAAAATGACCCAGTCAACTATTCACTTTTAGTTTAATACATGAGGCATTGTCTAACGTTATCTAGCTGGCTAGCTACTGATAGCTCCTGATATCAACAAATGCTCCGGCAATAGTCGAGTGCATGAGACCTCCGTTAGCTAGGTAGCTAACTAGAGCTGCCGCGGTTACCGCATTACCGCGCTATCGCTGTTGCATCACGCCCACTGCAGAGTTAAGCTGAATACCGCATCACCGCTGTTTTTTTTATTTTATTTAAAAACCTAAACCTAAAAGTGCACTTTCTTCAACCTCGAACCTAAATTCCTTAGCAGCCAGTGTTACCAAGTAATCAAATTACGGAACGATAGCCACGTTAGTTAGCCAGCATCAGCCAGGTCCCGACGTTAGTTCTCAGAACGTTAGCCACATTAGTTAGCCAGCATCAGCCAGGTGGTCCCGACGTTAGCTCTCAGAACATTAGCCACGTTAGTTAGCCAGCATCAGCCAGGTCCCGACGTTAGCTCTCAGAACATTAGCCACGTTAGTAGCCAGCATCAGCCAGGTCCCGACGTTAGCTCCCAGAACATTAGCCACGTTAGTTAGCCAGCATCAGCCAGGTCCCGACGTTAGCTCCCAGAACGTTAGCCAGCATCAGCCAGGTCCCGACGTTAACTCCCAGAACGTTAGCCACGTTAGTTAGCCAGCATCAGCCAGGTCCTGACGTTAACTCCCAGAACGTTAGACACGTTAGTTAGCCAGTATCAGCCAGGTCCCGACGTTAGCTCCCAGAACGATAGCCACGTTAGTTAGCCAGCACCAGCCAGGTCCCGACGTTAGCCACCCCGCGCTCAGGTTTTATGGTTCTCGTTAAGTCGGGCTCGCCCGGTCTTCCCCGGCCCACCCATCCTTTCGGGGGGGATCCGGACACCGGCCGGGACAGAGCCCTGGGGACTACAGGTATTCACTCTTGGTCGACGGGAAGGGGAGAGAGGCGCGCGCCTCAGCTCCTCAACAGACCCGTCCACCGTCTATCTTGAGTGAGCCTCACGTTGTACTTTTTTTTTTGTGGTTACCGCAGCGGTTTGAATAGCTTCGCAAATTTGTGCGGTAAGGAAAAAATCAATACCGCGGCAACCCTATAGCTAACGTTAGCTCATGTTAGCTCACTGTTTAAATGAAATGACCCAGTAAACTAAATAGTTCACTTTATTTTAATACATGATGCGCTGTCTAACATTATCTAGCCGGCTAGCAGTAGCTACAGATAGCTCCTGATATCAATGTCTTATAACATAATTGACATTATTCGTTTTTGCAGCTGTTGGCTAATTAGCTATCATGCTTCATAACTGAACACTGCGAACATCTTATACGTTTCAGACCTTGTTAGTCAAGTTGAACTATCGCTCTGATTGGGGACGCTGAGGGCATGCTGAATGTGATTTGACCAAAGCAGAGTATACACACAGACAGTGGAGCTGTTTGCAGATAGCGAGCATTTTGACTTGTTGCGTGGTGGCGATGTCTCGCAGATAATACAACTACAAGTATAATATATATAAAACCAAAACGATCGGTATCGGCCGATATGGCTCATAGACGATCGGTTATTGGTATCGGTGGCAAAAAACATGATCGGGGCATCCCTAATGGGAATTGCAGAGCAACCTGTTGCTAACTAACTATTTTGTCATTATTGTGTGTATATTGACAGAGTAATGGCTGTAGTATTGATGAAACTATGAAACATAGGATTGGAATCAATTCACTTTAAATTCAATCAATTAACATCTAAACAAATTGTTTACTTTCTGATTATGGAACATCCATTCATATTTACTTGTCATTAGTTTGGATAGTAAAACCTTTTCATGACAGAACGTGTACAATATTTTAAATAAAATCTACATCTTCAATTAAAAAGTGAATTGATCCCAACTTTGAAACATTCTCATTAGAATGTATGATATGCTAATAATGGGGATGAATTGTAAGCGTCAAGATAAGTGGGAAGGTGTGAATTGATCTTAGAAGTAACTAACTCATAAGTATGAAAATGAAATATTACATTTTAACCTACTTTGTATGAAAGGCTTCATCTTCGTGCAACAATGATCATTCTTAGAAAATGTTCTGCTGTTGACTAGAAACACCTCTTCAAACAATATCTGAAATAATAAAGACTTTAAATCTACTACCTATCTTGCTAATATGTCTATACTACTATGCACTCAGAGTGTAACACTCAAGCTTGATATTATTTGATGAACAATGCCACTGACCCTTGGCTGCCACAGATGTACCTCCTGGTGACATGCCTTTCACAAGTCGCTTTGGATAGAAGCCTCCGCTAAATTGTGAAATGTGAGAATTCAAAACTTCATTGTCATTGTTTATTTATCCTGATGAGTCACTGAGAAATAATCAAATTACTTTTTTTTCTCAATTTTTTTTAATTTTGACTGATGTACATTCAGTTGAAAAGATTGCTCCAGGTGAAAAGTCGAGACCAAAAATACATGAAGCAAAAGTAGAATCCAGTAGAAAAGTATTTAAAATCAGGTAAATCTTTTAGGAAAAATAGTGTTAAAACGGTTCTGTTAAAACGGATAAGTAATTAGAGTGTCTCCCCAAATGTCCTTTACCCTCCTAGGGCTGTACAGACCACCAGACTCCAAAGCTATATTTTCTGACCAGCTGAACACCATACTTAGAGAGTGCAACTTTGATAAAGTACTTTTGATGCGAGATTTCAACATAAATGTGGTAAAAATCCCTAAGAAGATTTGATTTAATTCAGGTGATTAAAGGGCCAACTAGGATAAGACTCAAATCGACCTAGTGTTTAGTAACAAGCCAGAGAGGATTAATAAATCATTGCATTTAGTCACTGGCCTATCTGACCTTAACGCTTGTATCTAGAAAACTGTCTAAGAATGGATTTAATCTGACTACCACCAAAAAGCAGACCTACCTCAGAATTCCTAAGGCTGACCAAGGTCACTTTGAAGCAGCAATACATGGAATTGACTGGAGTGATATACTATCAGGGACTGATGTAGAAACTGACAGTCACCTGTTCCTCTCCACTATTAAATCTAAAATGGACGGCTTTCTTAAAGAAATAAAATCCAAATGTGTCCAAAAGAGCACCCTCCCTTGGATAAACGAAAATATAAGAAAGTCAATGAAAGAAAGATCATGCCCTAAAATAGCCCTTAAATCCAACATGGAACACAACAAACGTAGGCCTAAGAGATAAGGTGACCAAAGAACTGAGACAGGCATCCGTTTTATTGGCATAATCAATGAAGCAAATGGAAACAGTAAGCTGATTTGGGATAATATTGTAATAAAAAGTGGGTTACACCACAAGCAGGAGAAACTGCTAGTTAGCAGGGGAAGCTGCTGTTTGTCAAAGACCTTAAATAATCAAATGCACAGCCGGGGTACAAAAGGGGTTACAGAATGGGGTTAACAGACATGGGGGGGGCAGCCACAGTAAGGCTTCCATTAAGTTAAGGAAACCACTACACCTCGGGCTAAGCCTAATAGCCTATCTTTAGAGAACACCACTAACCACGGCATGCTAACACCCTCTACAAGAAACACTGCACATCGAACAATGCACAAAATCAACCAGCACTGCAACCGACCATCACTGGTCCAATGTGAACACGGGACCACCTCCTGATACTAGTTGCCCCTCCCTCTCTGCTTTCCCCCGCCACCCTCCAATTAGTTAACGTATAACAGGCCTGAAATATACGATGATGAATTGAAAATGGGGGACCCTGATGTAAACAAGACGAAAGTCTTTCTCTGGTCTGCATCCCCTTAACAATTGTGTGTATTGAGCGGTACTGTATTGTACCCATTCTGCAATCTGTTAATAACGTTTTCAATCAATCAATCAAACCGCAAATACAAGAATGATATACAAAATACAATATGCTATACAATATGTAAAAGTGGACTTAACTCGCCCAAGGCTGTAGGCTTCAATCAGGAAATCTCACTCTGCGTCCACAACAAGGTGCAGCGTATGGGAGCTATGCAGCGCAGCACTCTCTATCTCCGTCCCTGTCTGGCTCCAGGAGGTTACGCCTCCCCTCCGCAGCACTAACAGGAACCTGGGGGCCGCTGTCTGTCTTCATCGCCGGCGGTCCTAAGTGACCATGACCTCACTCACTCCCCCCAACATCCAACAGAGTGCTGACACTGTAGCGAGGTGCTCCCACCCCGACATGAGAGTCCCACTGTCTTTTTAGTGTTCAGCGTCTCATTCCATAATCAGGGAGTCCCTGCTCCTGACGTCATTGCCCTGCAGCTCATTCACATCACAGTATTCTCCCCACTTTGCCAATAGCAAATTGTGTATTTAATAGCACTGGTACCCGGCTGGTGCTAACTAACTAGCCATCGCTCCCGGAGCTAACGCTGGTACCCGGCTGGTGCTAACTAGCTAGCCATCGCTCCGGGAGCTAACGCTGTTACCTGGCTGAGGCTACCAGCACATCGACAAGCTGCTGGAGCTCCCGACGCTGGTGGAGCTAGGTAGCCAGCAGGCTAAATGGTCCCAAGCTCGGCTGGTTGAACTGGAGCTAGGTAGCCAGCAGGCTAAATGCTCCCGACGCTGAACTGCCTGCGCCGGTCGGTCTGTCGAAGACCGAGGGAACCGCATCAGGCTTCAGTTGATTAGTGGTCTTCTGGACAAAACTCCCACCCCCAACAACATAATCCGAGGCAATGAAGTGTTCGCTGGAGATCTTCATTCCCTGTCCAACAGGCTGATTGCGCCGCCTGAGTGCAGCCAGCCTGAGCCAACGTGCCAACAACACTGTTTTTTTCACTGGTAGTTTGTGGAAATTAACCAACTTTCCTCTCTCTTTCACAGGGTAAAATTAGTTTGAACAGCCAGGAGCAATACAAAAAGAACCACCGCGGTCCCGTTGGTTGGTAGTGTTAGGAAATACCCTTATAGTTCTTTTATTGAATGAAGCAGTGAGACAAGTTGAGTCTGAAGTCTGGTGCCGCCAAGGTTTTTATCTCAAGTACACAGAGAACACAGGAAGGACAGCTCTTCAATCCGGACCATCTGCTCGAATACACCCGCAGAATGATACTTGACCACAGACAGCCACATATTTTATACAGTATGGTACATAGGCCAACCTCTTTTCTACCTTGGTGATTGATAGCCGTCATGTCACAGTTTGAGGACACAAGATCTTATCAGAATGGTATTGTGTATGTCTCTTGGTGTGTTATGCATTGATGTCTATGTGATGTGCGCTTGTGTGTGTGTTAAAGTGAGAGACATGAGTTTGCATGTTTAGCTGGCACTTTCTACGCTCTCGAACAAAAAAAGGGGGGGGGGGTGTGTATCTCTTTCTATGTGTGTGCATTAGTGTCTGCGTGATGTGTGCCTGTGTGTGTGTTAAATTGAGAGACATGAGTTTGCATGTCTAGGTGTCACTCTTGAACAAAAAAAGGGGGGGGGTGTGTATCTCTCTCTATGTGTGCTCATTAGTGTCTGCGTGATGTGTCCGCAGAGTGTGTTAAAGTGTGTGTGCTGGTGTGTGTGTAGGCTTGTGCATGCTCCTGATATCATCATGCACCTGTGTCTAGACTGTTTCAAAGGGGGCCCATCTGTTTACACAGAGACCGTTTCTTGGGGCGGCCTGTGTCTACACAGAGACATCTGACGTCAGTGTACAGATATTGACAACAGATCAATGAATTAAAACTATCAATCCCCCTTTTGACATATAAATCCATATGTCAACACAACAATTCATTGTGCACCCAACAATATGACACAACCATCAATCACCAAGACATACACTAAGCATGGACCTGTCAAAAGGCCAAGGTCAGGAACAAATAGAGTACATCGCTTTGACCCTTTTAACCTCCTTCCAGTTAAGAGTACCCTCCTCCCGTTCGGATGCACTCCTTCCCCTACTTAGATGCACCTCTCCCCGTAAGGTTTAGGCAGTCCGCTACGACGCAACAACCAGCTCCTTTCTTAGGACTGCCTTGTCCGACGTCGGCCCCTCTCCCCCAACAGAGATGCAGGTCTCCACTTCCGGCGGTAAGGTCCCCTCACATGAACGGAAGAAGTCCCCTTATTTTACCTTCAGGTGCAGTTTAAGGCTGGGTCCCTTTCCAATCTTAGGAGAGACAATCCAGATTCCTCTGAATTGACACCCCTTACCCTTCTGCTTCCCAGTGGTTCTTTTCAAACCTGCTGATCACAGAAGCACAACTCGCCTACTAACGCATTCGGTTTCGGCTTACTGTGGCCTGACTGTACATTGAGCCCGACGCATTTATGCCAATAGGGTCATAATGCTCATCGGACCGACCGGTGACGCAGTCGATAGAGATCTCATAGTCCATCATCAAGTCAGGACCCCAAGCAGCTGAGGTCCGTAGTACCTCCCAGCCACTCAGTTTCGAAACCTACGGTCTGCTCCCCATCCCACTTGCTTTGGGTATGGAAACTTTGACCGTTTTCACCAGCCTGGCCTGTTCAAAGCAGGTGCTGTGCCCCTCCCGGCGCACTGCCCCACTACTAGGTTTGGACCGTCGTCCACCTACCACCCAGTGCCCACATACAGACGCAGCGCTCAAAAATCAAACCAATTCTGCTGCTTGTCTGCTGCTTGTTGCTGCTTGTGTGCCACTTAAGTCTACTCAGGTGTTAATTTTCCGGGGGTGTTGGCTGGGGGAACAAAGGGAGGGTAGTTAACTTAAGTGCTTCCCCAGGGAGGGGGTCGGGGGCTACTGCCCTCAGACCCCCAAAATAATTTTTATATGGGCAGTCTGACTTGGGGTACTGACCATATATTAGTGTTGCAATGCATGATAAGTAAACAGTGAAAAAAGCTAAGAAATCTGATGGGGCTGGGACATTTGGGACGAATAAAAATTTAAGATGAAAATCTGCCCAGCCTGTGGGAGGAAGTGGAGGTGTGAAATCTGGCCCGGTCAAGAACAATAGAGGAGTGGTAGAGAGTGGTAGAGAGGCATGAGAGGTTTGAGTTTTGAGTGCTGTATCTGTATACATTACATGCGACGTTATCTGGGCCGACTAGACGGTAACACAGTAAGATGTTGGGTCACCTTGCCAGACACGAGGGCCTTCAGTCTCTCCCCAGCACTATATATGCGATTTAACGTGCCCAGGGAATCTTCCGATTCCACCGCCGCCTGTTCCGGAGTAGAGGTTCGGGGTGCCTAATCCCCTCCCTACTCCGGACATATACCTACATATCGGATGACCACCAATACTGCCATCAATACATCAGACCTGCACTTAATCCAAGAGGGCGTGTATATCATAGAAGCGTGAAGCTTAACTATACGGGGGCCCAGAGGCGCATGGAATAGCAGAGACATGTGACAATTAGATGGTCCAGTGGTCATCCAGTAGCGTCCAGTGTCGTCAGGGCCGTAGATGGGCAGGCCATAGATCAAACACGTGAAAATACTAATTACAATTACCCAATATAACCCACAACTAACACGAGGATACACTCATCAAGATTCACTGTATATTCATAAAGGAATGAAAACACAAAAAAAATAACAACAAACTGACGTTGATATAACCTTAACCAGGACCTGTAAAATATGGAAATGATGCTTGACCGCTTCCATACAATGTACATGCCTAAAATACTATGTAAGACAGTTCAGCCAGGTCAGTTTTCTTTTGCACAATATCAACCATATCTCAAGACAGTTCAGTTTCAGTTCAGTCACATTTCGCATAATTTCAATCAATTTATACTTTCTCATCTATTATTAATTTATTCAGTTGTTGTGTCCAATTCAGTTCAATTTATTCAGTTGTTGTGTGGAGTCCACACAGAGTCCAAACACCGCAGGCCATCAGGCAGAGAGGGGCGACCGACACCGTCAGTCAGCCATCACCCCCAGAGGACACTGCATCATACTGAATTCAGGCCGAAGTCCTGTTGCCGGCCCCTCCCCCTCAATCCGGCACCAGCCCTATATTTTCAGGCGAGCAGCGAGCAACAGCTCGTGACATCGTCGGGGTTGTATTTCCACCCCACCACCGGCGGAGAAGGGCCTCGGTACGGTTCTCAGCATGACCACAGCGTCCCTAATGAAGCGGATGACAGCTGACCGTTCCCCATCGCGTCCATGGTCGCTCAGCCTCTCCCCAACCCGATAGCCTGTTGGAAGAATCAAAGCACACAGAACACCACACAGCTTACTCAACAACCAGTACAATGCATCCAGACTTATTTATGAGAAAACCCATTGATTGAAATACATAAAAAAATGCGTAAAGAACCACTCAACTTCCAGATTCCGAGTTCCGGCATATCAGCGTCATACTCCGTCACCATCACCCAAACTCACAAATGAAAAAGAAGAAAAAATAATGCAATGATTTTCAATGGTTGCAATCTCTATGCCGAAGGATCATTAGAAAATCAGACTAAAATTCACATAAATCAAAACAAAACACACATTGTCCCACATAAGAGTATACAATATCCCATGAGTAGACAATATTCTAATGAGTATATGATAAAAAGAAAAGAAAGAAAAAAAATATATATCTTGTCCCCATTCTCACAACCCTACCACGACCTCATAGAAACTTGCAGTTGGTTCCCCCACATCCTCATCCCCGGATGCCATCATGTCAGCAGAGTCCGGTGGCTCAGACACGGGGGACCCCAGCTGGACAGGAAAGAGACGGGGAGGAGAGCCGGCCGGTGCATCCTCCAAGGGCTCCTCATAGGCCGGTGCCTTGAGCACGGATCCTGCAGTCGCCTCGTGGGCATCCTCTCCATCCCCCAACAGGGCCCCCAACTCGCCCATACACAGGGCCTCCAACTTGCCCATACCATGCATCCCCAACAGGGCCTCCAACTCGTCCATACCATACATCTCCAACATGGCCTCCAACTCGTCCATATCATACATACCACCCTCTCCATCGCCTACACACCCAGCCTCCCCCCCATTCACCATCATCTGGTACCCAGCATCCCCTTCATTCACCATCATCTGGTACTCCGGTACTTGCGCGAATCTCGTGTCAACCGCAGTCACAATAACTTTCTCACAGAGTTTCCTGATGCATGGAATACAACAGCATCCACATAGGACAAATAGTGCCACAGACGTTATGAGGGTTACCATCACTGACGCTATCAGCCCTTTCCACTGACCAAAATGTTTGCTCAACCATTCACTAACGACATTTGTCACTCCTGAATCAGTCGCCATACTTGCAGACAGGGTCCTCAGCCCCTTCAGGGCTCTGGTTACAGACCCATCACCGGCTGTGTTGTTGGGGAGGAAAATGCAGCATTGGTCCCCAAATAGCGAGCACACGCCCCCTTTCTCGGCCAAGAGCATATCTACAGCGATCCTATTTTGGTAGGCCATCAACGAAGTGGCTGATAATTGCTCAGACAGTCCCTCAATTGCATCACGAGTCATGTTCCCTAGCCTCTGTAGATTGAAATGAATATAATTGATTCGGTCCACATTCTTATTAGGGGTGATCCAGACGAAGATTGACTCGAACCCTGCAGCGATCTCGTCCACCAGCTTAAACTCGCTTGGTACCCCCCTTGGGATTCCTATTGCATCCACGTACGTAGGATTACCTGCATACAAATCAAAGCTTGCCGCTCTCCTTCTGCGGAAGAAATGCAGGGGATGCCTGACACGTATAGCAGCAGCAGCTCGTTCTATGTCAGCTACGGAAATAGAGGTTATTGTTACCGGGGCAACCAGTGAGATCAACGTACATGACCCTGTCCATGCCTTATCGAGCGTGTTCCTCAACTTTGTCCCTCCACAATACCAATAGATGTCCGCACGTGATTTTGTTAGTCTAGACACATTTTCCCAACGGGTAACATCTATGGTGATGTTGCACCACGTCTTGTCTATAGTACCCATCCTCTTCTCATCATTTGGTCGGATGTGATCGCGCCTATAGCACACATGATCACCCCGTATTGGATTGAACAAGGGGGGCCTTATGTCTTTGGGCGAGAGTGGGTAAACCCCGTCCAGGTATCTACACCCTTTACTGGGGTTATCAGTCATCATGAGTTCAGTCATGCACCAGGTCTCATTAATTGAAAACATAGAGGGTACCGTTAGTAACGCCGGTCTCGCTCCTGCACATATTACACATTCCCTTCTGGTTGCAGCCGCCGCATTTTCAGTGAAATCAATCCAATAATTCTTCTGGAAGAATCCAGTTTCCCTGGCAAATGCCCTCTCAATCGTGTCAGAGTCCCCTTTTACAGGTCCAACAACCAGGGAATTGTCAAGGTTTCGAATTACAGGCCTGGGTGGTACGGACAAGGGAGGTACTTCAAGGAGGTCCTCCTTGATTATTATGTGGAACAGAGCACTCGGAAAATCATTGGAGATAGAGGTAAGCCAAAACGACCCCCAGTCGTGTACACCGGGGTCTACAAGGGTTAAATCCAGAGGATTGCAGTTAGCTTTGGTACAGTTCCCGGGTCTAGGTAGTTTGGTGAATACCAGTCTCTGTATCAAGTCTCTACCACTGGACCTTCTCATGGTGGCGTCTATGGGTCGCGGTCCCTTCCTGGGATGTCGGGTGGCCCAGGCCGCCCTCTTGTAACTATCCCAGCAAGGATTAGTGTGGACCGGCTGGTCGTAGTAACTCAAGCATAATACGAACATCTCGTTCGTCATCAGCTGTTGGTATGTAACAGGGTTACCGTTGCACGTCAGGATCTCACATGCGTCAAATCTGTAGCTTGCCGTAGCTCCGATATTGAATCTAAACCTAGCGGGGGGGCGTGTCATCCTCCCAATGTCTTCCGACTCCCCTCTCTCATGGGATAACTTAGATACAGCAATAAACCTAGATGGATAAGGGCCCCCGGGCGTGTATGGCTCAGAAACGTCTCGTCTCTCCCGGCTGTGCTCAACCCTTGGCACACCAGAGCTAACATTACCAGAGATATCACATTTAGGATCAGATTTTGGGTTTGGGATGTCGAGCGGGAATGCTACAGCATACCGTAAATCCAATGGTGGGCCTGTATCAGAGGGGATTGCAGTTGTATTTCCTGCTTGTGTGTTCCTATAATATCTATCTACCCCCCATACGAAGGGAGCAATAACCAAGGCGGTCATTGCGACAATAATGAATATTATCTCGGTAGCTGAGCATCCCAACCCGGCAAGTGCCCTCTTACTCTTGGTAGCTGGACATCCCAACCTGGCGAGTGCCCCCTCACCCTTCAATTTGGTGTATTTGGACCCGGGCATTTTTGTCTCTAATCACTGGATACTTCGGCCAGGTCCCTCCGTACTGCGTTAAGATCCCGCTCGGTGGGGTCTCTTGACTTACAAATATGTGTCTTATGCAGCCAATTACTGAGACGTTCCTCCCTAAGCCAGACCTTAACACAATGGGTAGTTACTTCTGCTACCTTGAACGGACCTAGCCAGCGTGGGTCAGACCAATTGAATTTGTTCACTTTTCTCATCACCCAGTCCCCAACTTCCACTGGGCTGGTTTCCACTTCTCTGTCGTCCTTGGTCAGTATCTCGATCACCTGTTGAGATATTGCCATTACAGCGTTGGTCATGCCTTTTACGTAATCACTCAATTCGGAGTGTGCCAGCACCAATGGTGGAGTAGTACTGGGCGCGGTCTGAAACGGGCACGGCATCTTCCTACCAGTAAGCACCTCATGAGGACTCACATTGAGAGTCGCAGAGGTGCTGGATCTCATGGTGAAGAGGACTATGGGAAGGGCTTCCGGCCAAGCCAAACTGGTTGCTTTGCAGACTTTTGCCAACCCTTCCTTGATAGTGCGGTTTGCCCTTTCTACCAGCCCCTGCGATGCGGGGTGGTACACAGCCCCGAATCGGTGTATTATACCGAAATGTTTCTCCACCTCCTGGAGGGCTTCATTAGAGAAGTGGGAACCATTATCGGACCGGATCGCTTCAACTAGCCCGAATCTGGGGATTAGTTCTCTGATTAGCCATTTAATCACTTCGGTTGCCTTCTCAGTCTTGGTGGGAATGGCCTCTACCCACCGGGAGAATGTGTCTACACACACTAACAGATACCTCTTCCCCTCCACCCGATGTTGCACTCCCATATCCGTAAAGTCTATGCAAATTTCTTTCCATGGTGCCGCCGGGGTGGGAAAACTACCGAGACCTGCTTTCAGTGCTGCCTTTGGGTTAAACTCACAGCATATCTCACATGATAACACAAAGTATTTACAAATATCCCTTAGGTGGGGGTGCCACCAGTGCTGGGAGATGAGGGTGTTAACCTTTGACCCTGCGCAGTGCCCTCTACTATGTGCTTCCTGACAGAGTAAGTTGAGTAGTCCAGCCGGAGCTACCACCTTCCCCTCATGGTTCCTATATATACCCTCCTGATCTCTGCTCGCTCCCTTCTCTAGCCACGCCTGCTTCTCCATGGGAGCCGCACCCTGCTGAAGTTCTCTGATTCGCTCACTCGTTAGTTCTCTCCCTTCTGGAGTGTCCTGTTTTCCTTTAGTTGGTTTCTGGACCAATTGCTTCTGCACAGTGGGGTCTCGGTATCCAGCAACGCGTTTAGCCTCCATATCAGCAGCGTTGTTCCCCTTTGTGATATATCCCTCCCCCTTTTGGTGTCCCTTGCATTTCAGTACAGCCACCTCAGCAGGTGCGGTCAATGCTTCGTAGAGTTTAGTAAGCTGTGTCAGATGCTTAACAGGTTCCCCTGACGAGGTGACATACCCCTTCCTCCCCCAATGCGGCATGTCAACATGAATCGCATGTGTGGCATACGCAGAGTCCGTATGCAAGTTTACCCGTTTACCCTCAGCTGCTAAACATGCTTCTGTTATCCCCACTAGTTCAGCCAACTGGGCTGACGCGGTCTGGGGTATTATGCCCGATGTCACTGTGGAGTATCCCCCATCCATTCCCAGTTCTACCACAGCATAGGATGAGATAAGTGCACCAGTGGGGCCATGATGACTGTGTCCATCGCTAAACAGTGTCATGTCTGGTGAGTCGAGTGGGAGGTCAGACAGTGACTCATGCAGCTTCATCTCTTGTCGCGTTCGTTCAATACAGCAGTGGGTGTCTGCTCTGCATTCATGATCCTGTTCAGTTTCCATTTGCTCAGCCATGTTAACCCTATCTGTGCTGAAGTGTACATGGGTCATCCCTAAAATGCGCTTTAGGTTTTCCGTCCTATGGCTTGATAGTGTAAACGCACTAGCGTCTAAATATGCCTTGACACCATGCCCTGTATGTACAATGGTCTGATTGTCCATTGTGATGTGTGATGTCTTTTGTAAAGCCTTACCTATGGCTGCAATGTTACGAGTGCATGATGGATGACCCATCTCTATTTTATCTAGTCTAGTACTATAATACATCAGCACCTGTCGCCCCTTCTCTGTCTTCTGGTACAGGACTGAGTTACAGATCCCGCCCGTTTCGGAGACATCTAGATGAAAAGGTTCGGAGTAGTCAGGTGTGTGGAGAGAGCATGCTTCGGACATGGCTGTTTTAATCTCTATGAAGGCCCTCTCGGCCTCTCCGGTCCAGATCAATGGGGCTTTATAGTCTCGATATCCTGCCTCCGTCATCATCTGTCTCATAGGAGTCACATAATCAGCAAAGTTTGCTATGAAGTTCTTACTATACGTCACTAGTCCTAGAAACTTCATCATTCCTCGTACCGTGGTTGGTCTTGAGTAGTGCAGGATGTCATGTCTAGTGCTATTAGTCATCTCAGCGCCGTCTTGGCTGATTACCTTCTGGAGGAATACAACCTGTGGGCGTCCTACTTGGAGTTTTTCTCGAGACACCTTGTATCCATAGTGGGCTAATGAGGCTAACACAGCCTGTGTCGCCGTCATGATATCAGCAGAGGTTTCAGCCGAGATCAAAATGTCGTCCACGTATTGGTAAATGGTAACGCCCTCCGGCAACTTAATGCCTTGAAGGTGTGTCTTCAATACATGATTAAAAATAGAAGGAGAGTCTATATATCCCTGGGGCAACCGGGAGTATGTGTATTGTTGCCCCTTGTAGGTGAATGCAAATAGTTCTTGACTCTCATCATCTATGGGGATACTGAAGAAGGCATTAGCAAGGTCAATACAGGTGAACCATATCTGTTCAGGTCTTTTTGCATTCAATATGGTGTATGGGTTTGGTGTATCATACTTAGTGGTCTCGACCACCTTATTGATTGGCCTGAGGTCCTGGATCATTCTATAATCCTTTTTACCTGGTTTGGGAACTGGATTTATAGCGGTGTTCCAGCGAGACCGGGTGGGGTGTATTACACCTCCAGATACTAGTCCCTTAATAGTATCTTTTATCCCGTCCTGCTGGGCTTCACTGAGCTTGTACTGAGCCCGAAATATGGGTGTGGTTCCTGGCTTAGTTTTAATCGAGATTGGATCTATCTTTAGCCGTCCAACATCCATTGGTCCCTGGGACCACAGTGATTGAGGTAGCGAATCTATCAGTGCATCAGTGTCGGGGTGGTCTGTGTTTTCACGTCCATGTGTTCTTGGTAAACGTTGTTTCTGGCATTCTACCGTGACCTCTGATTCGTGGGTTATTCGGTATGATTTAGTTCCTGGAGAGTACCAGAGTAAGTCATGCTGCGTTTTTTCCCAATCAGTAGCCTGCATGCATGCCTTAATCATGGGGCCTAGGTTCTTCGCTTCACCCCCTCTAGTAACCCCTAGGGTAAGGTGCGGACTAGAGGAGGTTCCTAGGTTATAATACTCAGCCTGTTGTGGGGTCAGTACCACCCCAGCCGCGGTGCCTGCTTCACCTACATAGATATGTCCTATCCGGAGTCTAGGTTTTGCGTCATCTTGACCCTTTCCCCATCCCTCCCACAGGGCATCATAATTCTCATCCTCCACTAATGAGTAGAAGAACGTACAGTGCGGAGGGTCATTTGGGGCTTTTTGTAGGTACTGGGAAGAGATCCAGGGTTGCCATGTTTGGTTTGCGTCGTGGAGCTTGCTGCTGTTAAAATCCACGCACACTCCCCACCATACCTCAGCCATTGTGTCAGGGTGGGGCTGGCCAAACTGTGTCTGCTGGACCATTTGGTGCTTCATCACCTGCCATGGCGTGGCACATGTTAATGAACTCCCATCGGGGAATAATATGTCCATGCTAAGGGGGTGACACATTATCTCAATATTAAGAGAGCCCAGTATGTCTCTGCCTATCAAATTAAGTGGGCAGCTCTTAGCTAATAGAAATGAATGTTTAAATCTCTGTGTTCCCCAAACACAGTCGGTTGTCTTAGACAACGGCCACATTTCGGTGTTTCCCGAGAACCCAGTTACAGGGACGGCATCCTTTGAGTGTGGCAAGTGTGTGTTAAGTGTAGAATACCGTGCTCCTGTGTCCACCATAAATAAATGATCACGGCCGTTTATGGTTAACTTGACCATGGGTTCCATGAATAATTTATCTACGCTGGACAAATCACCTGTGTGTGGGTCTGGGCCTCCCTATTGGTTCTGGAACATTTGGTGTGGCCCACCACGGGGCATTTGATTCGGGCCGGGCGCCTGGTGGGGCGGGGGCATTATGGCCCTGGCACCCCTCCCCCTTCTCCCTGAGTTGTAGGGACATCCGCGGGACCAATGACCAGGCATTCCACATGAAAAACATGTTCCTGTCCCGGGCACTGGGGCGTCCCGCATCGGGGGGTAACCCCATGGTCCGCCGCCCCGCCCCCTTCCATACCCCCTCCCATACCCCCTCCCATACCCCCTCCCCCCCTGAGTTTGGAACCTCTCGTCACCCCTATCCCATTCGTCGTCCATGTTGGACATCTGGTACTCTGCTGGTGGGGGATACTGAAGGTATTGTGGGGTGTGAGGGGATTGACAGTATGGTTCCTCAAGAATTACTTGTGGCATCTGTCTATATGACTTGGCGCTATTCATTTTGTCTTTCATTTCTTTTGCCTGTCCCTTCAGAATATGCGACTGGAGATTAGCCAGTTCCTTTGCAGATTCTGCTCTCTCTTCCAATTCCACATCTATGTAATGGACCAGATGGGAGGACCAGAGTTCATGAGAGAACTCATTTATGCCAATAATACCTCTGAGCTTTGCTTGAACGTTCTTGTTCATGGACCCCTCAACTGCACCGCGAAACAGTTTATCCATGGTTGGGGTAGTGTAATCCCCGATGCTATCTACCCACGTCTCCCTGACCCTGAGTATGTATTCCGTCCCGGTTTCATCAGGTTTCACTGGTAGGTTGTTCAATTCACGCACATTCTGTTTCGTGGGGTATTTCTTCCTAAGTGCCGGCCATAATAGGTCAATCAGGTCACTTAGGGGGGTGTCATCTGGATCCCCCCTTGTATGTGCCTCAATTTCTACCCCCTCTAAGGCAGACCGAGAGGAGCAAGCAGCGAACACTTTACGAAAATCCCCCATGGCCGGTTCATGCCCCACACATGTGTCTAAATATGCCTTGATAAACATGGTTGCACCCTTATTGATGTCCGGCATACTCTCCTTCATGAGTGTTACGTCTCGGAGTGCCATTGGCGAGAATGTCGTGGTGACCCTACCAGTACCGGACGATTTGCTATGTGTGAGGGGCATCATATAGGCTCTATCGGGTCCCACCAGATTGTACACATTACTACCATACCTAGTCGGTGGGGCCCGAGTCCTATCTACCCGTTCCAGGTCCCTCCGTGTTGCTGGCGTGGAGGTCAATGGGGGTGACTGTTGGAGGTGACTCCCCACCCAGTCTTGTACCCCCTGGGTTTGTCTATTCTGAGGCGTGCCCGTAACCAGTACCGATTGTAGCTGAGTTATAAGGTCCTGCACCTCGGCTAATCCTATGCTACTTACGTCACTTGGGCCGGCACCTAAGTTGGCTCCTGGTGCCGAGGTCTGGTTATCTATACACCCCGCGGGCCCCCCGGTCGATTCTCTGATACTTGCGCCACTTGAGCTGGCGCCCGAACTGGTTCCTAGTGCCGAGTTCTGGGTGTCTATCCTATACCCCGATCCTATGACACTTGTGTCACTTGAGCTGGCACCTGAGTTGGTTCCTTGTGCCGAGGTCTGCGTGCCTACTCTATACCCCACAGGCCCAGCTTGGTTTGTTCCTGCGTATGGACTGGGCGTGAGATTACTACTATGTTCCGCCACTTCTGTCAGGTATCGTAGGGTATCGTCCTCCCTAACACTATTGCCACCGGATGGTCCGGTATCCAATAGCCCTGCTCTGATCACAACCAAAGGTCCCATAAATGCTGGTGCAGGTGTTGTCAGGGGCATTTTTAATGGCACCTGTGCATCTGCATATGGTGGTGGTCGACTAGAGAATGGATTGGTCGTGCTAAACACAGGAGCTGTTGGAGTGAATGGGGGAGCCTCAGCCGCTATGAGGTTATCAATCACCCTCTCTGCTGCCCTTTCTTCCATCTGCATAGTCAGTTTAACCTCTCCCAAAAAACAGGAGCAGTCAGCTAGGAATGACTCGGCCTCGGCTAGCTCCTGCTTAGCTTTAGACTTTACTTTGAAACAGTAGGTTTTCATTCCTTGCAAAACAGCCATCGCATTAGCTACTCTCGTGGCTGCTTGGCCTGCACATATGCCAAGCTTCCCTTTTACCGGCGCCTTCTCCGTCCATTGTCCAAACACTCCGACCTTTTGGACCCGTTCCGCCCATTGTACAAATCTTGTACTGGCTTTGTCTCTTTCTTTGTCGGCTACTTTACCCAGCCAACGTGAATGTGTGTCTACTAATACTCGTCCGACGCTACCCGGCTCACACGACCTCCACTTTTGTATAATGCGTTCCGTCATTTTATTACAACCTTTATGCTAAGTTTGCGGAGAGAGTGAGAAAATTAAAGAGGAAGGGGGGGGAGAGAGACAAGAGAGCGAGGGATGGATGGAGAGAGAGATGGAAAGAGAGAATGGGGATAGAGAACGAGAGGGCAAAAGAGCAAGAAAAAGTTTAAATGTGTGAGAGAGAGGAAGAGTAAGAAAGAAAAACAGAGAGAGTCAGAGAGAGAGACAGAGAAAAAGACAGAGAGAGAGGGAAAAAGCTAGTGTGAGAAAAATGGGAGAGTCAGAGAGAGAGCGTGTGAAGAAAAGTGTCCGGGGTGCGTGAGCAAAAGAGAGAGAGAGAGAGAGTGGGGAGAGAGAGAAGGAACGAGAGAGAGAGTGAGAAAGAGAAGGAGAGAGAGAGAGAAAACGAGAGAGAGCGAGAGAAAGGGAGCGAGAGAGCGTGCAAGTGGGGGAGGAGACGAGACACTCTGAATGGGTCCTGTGAGAGCGGGAGAAGAGAGAGAGTACGAGAGAGTGAGAGAGCTGGCTCGAGTTCAGTACTACCACCTAGGGAACAGCTCCGTATTGTTGTAGTTTTTCGAGGACGTGTGGTCCCGCAATGTTTACAGCAAGCGGCACTATCGAAATAATAATGATGATTATGTTGTAATGAAAATGGGGACCTTGAGGTGTGAATTTAGTGTGAGAGGGAGAGAGGGAGAGAAGAGTGAGAGACAGCGAGCGAGATAAGTCTACGGAGGGAGTGGGAATGAAAGAGAGGAGGGGTGACGAGAGCGAGGGATAATATAGATAGAGAGAAAGATGGAGAGAGAGTGAGATAGAGAGAGAGAGAAAAAAGAGAGAGAAAGAGTTTATTCTTAGTAACTGTGAGAGAGAGAGGAAGTGTAAGAGAGAAAGAAGGAATGTGAGAGGATGAGGGAGTTTGATCAGAGAAGCCAACGAGCCCCTGTGCCCTGCTACCTAAGTATTGGATTTCACTTCTCAGGTCAAAGGTCAATCCTGGCTGTTTTAAATAAGGAGGGAGAGAGGGTTTGATAGTGTGAGAGTGAGAGAGAGAGAGAAAAAAAAGAGAGAAATAGAGAAAGACAGAGAGTGAGAGACCGAGCTAGTGTTAGCAAATGTGAGAGAGAGAGAGAGAGAGAGAGAGAAAGAGAGAAAAGACAGTGAGAGAGAACGAGCTAGTTATGAGCACGTGTGAGAGTAAGAGAGAAAAAGAGAGAGAGAGAGAAAAAATGTGAGAGAGAGTCAGGGGGTGTTTGGGTGATAGAGCCCAAAATATAGAGAGACGATTCTGACTCGAAGTCAAACGCCTGCCAAAGGGGCCTGTCTTCCTTTCACCTAAATCTCGAGTATCACTCCCCAGGTCAAAGGTCAATCCTGCGCCCGTAACCAGCAACCACAAGCTCGTTTAGCTCTCACGCGCTAATCATCCGCAGATTATTACAATCTTTGAGATGTGAGCTCAGGTAGCCGGCCGTAACACACATCGACACATTAATCCGAATGAGTTCTACCTCGAGATTTTTTATGACACAGAAAACAGGACAGCCTCAGAGACGTTCTAAAACTCAAGATCCGAACAATCCCGCTAGACTGTAGGCTTCCTTATGCGTAATGTGTGTGTATTTAGATGCGCTGGGGTACAGAAAGAGAGAGATAGAGAGAGAGAAGGAGGAAGCCAGAGTGTGGGGAAGAGAGTTATAGAGAGAGGCAGAGGGGGGGGGGGGGAGTAGGAGGAGGAGGAGACGGAGAAAAAAAAAAAACACAAGATAGTGTGAGGAAGTGAGTTATAGAGAGAGGGGGGGGGAAGTAGGAGGAGGAGGAGACGGAGAAAAAAAAAAAAAAACACAAGATAGTGTGAGGAAGTGAGTTATAGAGAGAGGCAGAGGGGGGAGAAAGTCACCCTAACCACACAGCTTAACACAAACTCCAATCGCTTGACCCAGTGAACTAGTACAACGTAGTTATCCAACCTATTTAAGTAACGTGTCCCTCCACTTTGGGGGTCCGTTCAACTATGCTAAAGATGTTTTCTTCACTTGCTCCAGCTAAACCTGGGATTCAATACAAATGCCTATTCACTATCCCCTAATATCCCAACCCCGTCCGTGGATATTAATCTCAAAAGCCTGTATGTCATTCAAATCGTTGCTGTAATAACGAGCCAATCTTCTACCCTTAATGGGCGGGCCCTGTTGAAGAATACAGCACCAATTCGTCTTACATCTAAGCTTTTCTGTTAAGATTCAATAACATGCCACCCAAATACATATATCCTTATGCCTTTTTTCCTCCACATCCACACACAATTGAAATGTATGGGGGAGAAAAGACAAACAAAACCAGCACAATCAATTTATAGCAATCAGTCGACTCACTTTCTTAATAGGTCACTTAGCTTTAACATTCATACAGAATAGATTTATAGGCCTTTAACCTCCGGTGGGACTTTAACCCTATTTGGAAGCACAATCAATTTATAGGCCTTTAACCTCCGGTGGGACTTTAACACTATTTGGAAGAATAGATTTATAGGCCTTTAACCTCCGGTGGGACTTTAACCCTATTTGGAAGAATAGATTTATAGGCCTTTAACCTCCGGTGGGACTTTAACCCTATTTGGAAGAATAGATTTATAGGCCTTTAACCTCCGGTGGGACTTTAACCCTATTTGGAAGAATAGATTTATAGGCCTTTAACCTCCGGTGGGACTTTAACCCTATTTGGAAGAATAGATTTATAGGCCTTTAACCTCCGGTGGGACTTTAACCCTATTGGACAGACCTTAGGGCCTCACAGATGTCAGCAGACGCAGGTACTTTTTCTTATCAAAATGACAAAATAATTCTAAATTTGGAATTTTGCCAATTTGTAGTTATTTTTAAAGGCTGGAATTTTGCCTACCGTTTTGTCATTTGAAGAAAAAGCACCGGCATCCGTTTTGACCTGGGCGGCTGTCCTTCAGCAGTCACACCTTGTCAGTCTCTCCAGGACGATTTGCAGAGAGGAGAGAAAAAAAAATACAGATTATAGATCCATCATTCCTGTGCTCTCACATATACCAATATTCAGAACAAATCATAAATTTAGAGTTTTCAATGTGCAGGACATTCAGTTAAATAGGTGGTCTGCTCACCTTTTCAAGTTTTTAGCGCTTGTTTTGTCACTGACGACGAGACACCTTGGTTGGGACTCCAGACGACAACTGGTTCACCGCGATCAATCCAATCCCGAGACGAGCCCTCATTTGTTAGGAAATACCCTTATAGTTCTTTTATTGAATGAAGCAGTGAGACAAGTTGAGTCTGAAGTCTGGTGCCGCCAAGGTTTTTATCTCAAGTACACAGAGAACACAGGAAGGACAGCTCTTCAATCCGGACCATCTGCTCGAATACACCCGCAGAATGATACTTGACCACAGACAGCCACATATTTTATACAGTATGGTACATAGGCCAACCTCTTTTCTACCTTGGTGATTGATAGCCGTCATGTCACAGTTTGAGGACACAAGATCTTATCAGAATGGTATTGTGTATGTCTCTTGGTGTGTTATGCATTGATGTCTATGTGATGTGCGCTTGTGTGTGTGTTAAAGTGAGAGACATGAGTTTGCATGTTTAGCTGGCACTTTCTACGCTCTCGAACAAAAAAAGGGGGGGGGGTGTGTATCTCTTTCTATGTGTGTGCATTAGTGTCTGCGTGATGTGTGCCTGTGTGTGTGTTAAATTGAGAGACATGAGTTTGCATGTCTAGGTGTCACTCTTGAACAAAAAAAGGGGGGGGGGTGTGTATCTCTCTCTATGTGTGCTCATTAGTGTCTGCGTGATGTGTCCGCAGAGTGTGTTAAAGTGTGTGTGCTGGTGTGTGTGTAGGCTTGTGCATGCTCCTGATATCATCATGCACCTGTGTCTAGACTGTTTCAAAGGGGGCCCATCTGTTTACACAGAGACCGTTTCTTGGGGCGGCCTGTGTCTACACAGAGACATCTGACGTCAGTGTACAGATATTGACAACAGATCAATGAATTAAAACTATCAGTAGGCAACATTTGACTGACCCGACAGTCCATGTTTACTATGCAGCTAACCAGCAGTGTATACACCAAACCAACACCGTGACTTCAGCAACAAAATGGCGGCGCACATGTTCATAAATGCTACATAAATGGACATTACAAATCGTTTTTTCTTAGAAACGCCTTATTTTTATAACGTGATTTTTTTCTGTGGTTTATCTAAATACTAATTTGATGCTATGACTGTTTATCGCTATGCTTCATCTCCCCTTTAAGTTAGGTTGCCGTTTGTAGAAGTATTTGGGTGGTTCCTGGAACACACCTCCGATCTTAGGATCTGACTTTAAAATGTACCAGTATTTGTTCACAATATCACGCATATCTCTAGAAATAGGGCTGAAGGTGGACACCAATGCTACTGAGTTGCTTTTTACTTTGTCTTTATGTGTAAAAAGGGATTGTCTGTTTATCTGTTTAGTTTTATTAAGAGAATTCTCAATAAGGGCCTCACTATATCCTCTAGATCTAAAGTTCTGACAAAGCTCCTTGGCTTGTGTATCAAAAATGTCATCTGTATTACAGATACGTTTATATCTCAAAATCTGACTAAATGGAAGGGTCCTCTTGAGCTCTGGCGGGTGATAACTGCTATAATGGAGAAACGAATTTCGATCAGTCTCTTTTTTGAAAACTTCGGTATGGACAATATTGTCTTTCTTTTTCACCAATACATAGAGTAATGCTATGGAATGTGAATCATAATTCATAGTAAACTTAATAGTCTCTCTCTGAGAGTTGAGAAACAAGTGGAACTCTTCCAGAGCCTCTTTAGTGCCTGACCATACAAAAAATAAATCATCAATATACCTCCAATAGGCTTTAATGTGTCCAACATATGGATTATTATTTAAAATACATTCAGACTCAAACTTCGACATAAAACAGTTGGCCATATTAACTGCTACCGGGCTGCCCATAGCTAGGCCTCTTTTCTGTAAATAATATTGATCCTGAAAACGAAAATAATTCTTATTAAGGACTTCCTGAGTCAATGATATTAATGCCTCAGTAGAGGGATGTAGCTCTATTCTCTGACCCAATTAATATCTACATGCACTTAACCCATCAATATGTGGGACGCTAGGATATAAACTAGAAACATCCATAGTACACAAAATATCAGTAGCTTCTATACTGCACTCATACAGCTTACTTAGAAAGTCGGTAGTGTCCTTTAAATAACCAGGTTGTGCTGCAGCCAATTCTTTAAGGTGTGAGTCAACACATTTTGAGATTCTGTAAGTGACCCGATACCAGCCACAATAGGTCGACCTGGTGGGTTATGAAGATCCTTGTGAATTTTCGGCAAAGTGTAAATAATAGGTCTTACTGGGTTATCATTCACCATGAACTTAAATTCCTTCTCAGAAATCTCACCCTCCTTAAGAAGGCGCTTTAGAACCTCTTTGATCTCAAAAGAGAACCAAACAGTTGGATCTGTGCTTAAAGGAATATACACATCTGTGTCTGCTAATTGTCTATTTATTTCAGCAACATAGGAACTCTTATTCTGTACCACTAAGGCCGAGCCTTTATCGGCCTTCCTGTACACCAGATTATCTAACTGCATCAATTCCTTAAGTGCTAGTCTCTCTGACTCAAGCAGATTAGGGAATAATCTAGTTTCATTACTTTTCCCACATAGAAGCATAACTTCATCCTCAACTAGTCTACAAAATGTGTCAACTGATGCATGATTAATCTGTGGAGTGAACGTGTTATAAATGGTCTATCAGCCGTGTCCAATGAACTGACTTCTGGCAGCACTGTGCTTCCAGGAGTAGAATAGACAATATTTTTGTCGACATCTCTAGAATAAAAAGCTTTAAGCTTAATGTTCCTAAAAAACTTAAACAATTCAACCTTTGTAGTGAAACCTTCCACCTTATGAGATGGTACAAAAGAAAGTCCTTTTGACAGTAGTTTACATTGGGAGTCACTGAGGTCTACCTCTGAAATGTTGACTATGTTTGTGTTATGTGTATATATATGGGGGTTATGTATGTTATCTGTTGTGTGTGTGTATATAGGCATGTTTTGGTTCTGTTTTTGTCTCCCTCCTGTGTAACATATCCCATTCTCAGGTGGCTCCCAGTTGCAGTACCAGCAGCCAGCTGGTCAATCAGCAACTCACCCCAGTGCAACGGCAGGTGAAGCTGATCTGCAATCAACATCCACTCTCCCTTTATATATCCCATTTTGTGCAGTGTTAGTTAGCTCTTTTGGCTCAGTGTGGTGGTGGGTGTCTCTCTGTGTTGTTGGTGATAATTCTGTGTGTTCTTCGGTATAAAGAGCAGTGGCTCTTCAGAGGTAAAAGCTCTGGTTCTTCGGTATATAGAGCAGTGGCTCTTCAGAGGTAAAAGCTCTGGTTCTTGGGTACATTTGGTAGAGCTGGCGAAAGCTCTGGTTCACTTCAGTGTGTTTTGGTGTTCTTTAGTTTTCTGTACATTTCTGTATTAACCCTTTGTATATTTTGTTTCCCTCGTCACCCAGCCTATGGTGATTGTTTTTCTTGTTGTTAACCTTTTGTTTCGCACACAGGGACATTGAGGGCGGGAAGATACCCTGGGTCTACAATTTGCATCACGTAGGAGAACTACTGTTAAAGACACCAGCTTTAGAGTGAGCACCACCACCTGTACTTTGGGGTGTCCGCGCCTGTAAAGGGGGGGGGGGGGGGGGGGGGGGTTTGTTTCCTTTTGATATTTGATTTGGTAGGTCCTCTTTGCTCTCTGTGTTGCTGAGTTTTGGGTTTGCAAAATAAATATTATTATTTTGCAAATTGTTTCATGCGTTTTGTGTCACTGCATCCTCACCTACCCTGTCCGTGGCCTTGTGTTGCGTCTCCCCACGGGGGTACGTAACAGTTTGCCACCTCCCCCTGCGTCTTCGGGTTGGAAGCTCTCTTGCCTCGTCGGGTCTTCCTGTGCCTCCTCTCCCTGGTAGGGGAGGGGAGGAGAGGAGCCTGGCTGAAAAACCTTCCGGCTCCTCGTGTAAGGGCCGAACCTTTCAGGTCCTGGTTGTGTCTCATCTGAGCTCAGAGCAGAGGAGGAAGAGCCAGGATAGGGCCGAGCCCCAGCCTGGTGTGCTTGCCTGCGCATACGTGTGTGTATGAAAGTCTGTGAAAGCCAAGGGTAAACCCTATTGGATTCATAGTCCTGCGTGTCTCTTCGGCGTTTAGCCTGTTTATGTTGCTCAATGTCACGTTTATATTGTTAAATTTTTGCTGCACAAGCCTTAATGGCCTGCAGTTCCTCTGTGAGGATCGACTCACACATGTCAACCTCCAGTGCAGTGATCTCCTTGTGTAAACTGTCAAGCTTTGTGCTTTCATTTTCGATAATTAAAAGCATCAGATCTAAGGAACACTTATTCAGAATAGTACACCAAGTATCACAAAAAGCAGGGTTCTCTCGACCCAATGTGGGTTCCTTAATGATACGCAAACCTCTAGGAATGATTCTGTCCTTCCAGTACTGTGACAGTGTGGTGCCGTGCAATAAGGAACGAGTCTCTCTCTTCAACCTGTTCAGGAGGCTCAATGGACTCAGATTGCTGTCTGCTTCTATGACATCATCCTTATCTACAGCTCTACATGTGAAGAGACCAGTGGTGACTGACAGGAAGATTATCCACCTCCACCAATAAGTGATAATCACGTGTGATTATAGATCACAAACTCTGTTGGAAGCCACATATACAATATCGAAGGTAAATTTGCCAAATCTGTTGGCATTCTGTACAAAACAAGGGAGCTGTAAAGTTAAATCAGCAATGTTTGCATATATTGTATTTTTCACTTGTGCCATACATGTCATTGTGTTGAGGTCTGGGGGAATGTTTATAAAACAAATATAGATCCTATTACAGAAAAGAGCTATTAGAATAATAAACAAAGCCAGTTACCTTGAATCGACAAATCCATTATTCATAAAGTCCTGCACATTAAAATTTGTAGATATGGTGTACATAAAAACTTTGGAAATCATTTTTCGTGCTAAGAGTAAAAGCCTACCAGTTTGTATTCAATGTCTCTTTCAACCAAGAGAAGGAAAGTATAATTTAAGAGGGTTGTGTATTCTTAAAACATGTATAAAGGTAAGAACTAATGTAAAAGCTAGATGTGTTTCAATTTTGGGAGTTAAATGATGGAATAGCCTTAGTGACGGGTTGAAATTGTGTACTTCTCGGGGGAGATTTAAAAAAGCCTTAAAGGATAAAATAATTAAGGAGTACAGTTTTTGAGTAAACCATTTGTTTTTTTCTTAAAAAAATATAAATTATATCTTGCAACAAATATTCTAACCCACATAAATGGCATAATCATACTCCCTTATTCAACAACAATGCACTCCTGATTGAAAAACGACCTATAAGATTCCCTAGATGGGAAAAGCAAGGCATACATACATTAGGAGATATTTTCAACAAACAGGGTATTTGTAGTTATGATGAAATAGAAAAAAAATTTATCTCACCGGTTCCAAATATTATTTTTACGCACAATTATTGTTATGTTTGAAAGCTCACAGTGTTCCATTAAGGATACCAATTGCACACCACAGATACCACAAATTTTTCTATGAAAGAGAGACATCGAGAGGTTTTGTATCAGATTTTTATCATCAATTACTAACTGCTTCGTATGAAACCCTCCACCTAGACTCTATTTGGAGGAGGGATATACCAGACCTAGAAAAAGATTGATTGGCAAGAAGCCTGGGCAAATGTTCGACTTGCATCAAGGAACCCGGACCATCAACAAATCAATCTTAACTATATTCATAGGACATACTTGACTCCTATAAGACTGAACAGAATGGGTCTTAAACAAGACTCCAAATGCTCCTTATGTACAAATGGGGACGAGGGGACATTTATGCACATGTATTGGGACTGCCCACCAGTTAAGATATTCTGGGAAGAAGTGACCCAGCAATTATCAAATCTCTTAATTCTGAATATACCTGTACTGTACCTGTACTTCTTTTCTGGACTCTTTTCGTATCACAAACAGTACTGTATTTGCAAATCTGGTATGTCATAAATGTATAGATGTAGCAGTACTGTATGTCATATATGTTACGATGAATTGAAAATGGGGGACCCTGATGTAAACAAGACGAAAGTCTTTCTCTGGTCTGCATCCCCTTAACAATTGTACAGTATGTATTGAGCTGTACTGTACTGTAGTCTGTACCCATTCTGCAATCTGTTAATAAAGTTTTCAATCAATCAATCAATCACCCCTCTGTATTATTGCTGAATGATGTTTTTGAGTATGCAGTACCTATACAGCTAAAGAGATTGGTTTTATCTGGTATCACAGTGGCTAAAAAACTGATAGCATCACGATGGTTTCAACCGGGAAAAAATTTGCCGAAAGGTCTGGACTCTTACATATCTCGATGTGATTTATCTAGAAATATCTACAGCAAGAATTTTGGGTCTCAATGAATCCAAATTGACAATGTGGTTAGAAGTGGTGGAGAGAATAAAAGCTAGCATTTAATGGTAGTGTCTGGGTTAGGAGCGAATGATAATGGATGGATTATCCATTGGGGGGTCCAGGGCGGGGGGTGCGAGCAAGAGCATATGTGTGTAGGGGAATAGATAGCAGGTGTTAGGGGTATATCTTGTATAAGACATTTATCCAAGCGGTGATTTAACTGATAACAATGCTTGTATATCTAATCGTGTGTTGTCATGTTTGTTTATGTGTTTGTTTAAAAAACAATAAAAAAATAAAATACAAATGATATCTTGCAGCATATTTTAAGTTTTTCTTTCTTATATTAAAATATATTTCGTTTTTAAGAATTTGTAAAGGATAAAGGATTGAAAAAAATAAGCATGTGCTTCAGCCTATTCCTTTTTTTCGGTTGTTGATTTTGGATTTTGTGTGTGAGCTTGGGCTTGAATAATGTGATTTTCTATTATTTTTTTTATTTTTTTTCCAAGTTCACACGGGTGTGTTTGATTTGTCTGTAAACAAGACCGTAAAATAAAAAAACATCATTCATTCATTCATTCATTCATTCATTCATTCATTCATGTGAAGCTCACAGGGCAAATTGCCGGCCGATGGAGCCAAGTTGAAACCAAGAGTACTGTCCGGCTGAGACTGATGGTTGGTCAGAGGTAGGGGTGGGAATCACCAGAGGCCTCACGATACGATACTATCACGATACTTGAGTCACGATACGATAGTATTGCGATATATTACCTTTTTTCAACTGCAAAGTAAAACTTTGTCAACATGTTTTATCTAATAAAATAAAGTTCAGTCTGTTAATCTCACTTAAATCATTTTTATTGCAGAACATGGTATTTTCTCAAGCAGACAGTCGATGTAAACACTAATCTGTGTTGCATGTACCTGACAAACTGAACTGTTTGTATTACAGTCATATTCCAACTTAACTAAATGCACATGCGTGTGTGGACTACTGTACTATTACAGGTATTGAAATTAACAATGCAACTTCCTTATAAAAATTATTTTTTTTATAAAAAATTAAATATCGATACAGTATCGCCTGTACTACTACGTATCGATTTTCCCCCCACCCCTAGTCAGAGGTAGACTAGAAGTTTATTTGAAGTTACTGGCCAGTAAGAGCAAACACAGTTACAGAGTACAACAGTGGCTTTCTGTTCCTGGAGTGCTGCCGAATGAGAATAGTATACAGATATTTATACCTAGGGTAGGGTACTTACTTACACCTGCTACCCCTTCTGGGGCATAGGCCGTCAACAAGTGATCTCCAGGCATCTCTGTCCTGAGCTGTTCTCTCCAGTTGGTTCCAGGTCATCTTCATGGTCTTGGTGTCTGCCTCCAGGTCTCTGCGCCAGGTGTTTCTTGGGCGGCCCCTTTTACGCTTGCCCTGCGGGTTCTGGTGATGGTACTTGTGGGATTTCGCAGGGTGTGGCCTATCCAGCGCCATCTGCGTTTCTTAATTTCTTCTGCGGGCAGCTGGTTTGTTCTCTGCCAGAGTTCGCAGTTGCTGATGGTGTCTGGCCATCGGATGTGGATGATCTTCCGCAGGCAGCTGTTAATGAAGACCTGCACTTTCCTGATGGTTGCAGCTGTAGATCTCCACGTCTCTGCTCCGTATAGTAGGACTGCCTTGACGTTGGTCTTAAAGAATCTGACTTTGGTGTTCGTAATTGCACGAATGCTGTACATGCTTTCCTTATTCGTGCTCTAACGTCAGCATCTGTGCCGCCCTGCTTGTCAATAACACTGCCAAGGTAGGTAAAGGCTTCAACTTCTTCCAAAGCCTCGCCATCCAACATGATTGCGTTGGTGTTGTTTGCTGCATTGGTCTTGCCTTTGTGGATGTTGAGTCCCACTTGCGCAGAAGTGGATGCCACGTTGTTGGTCTTCTCCTGCATCTGTTGTTGGGTGTGCGACAGTAGTGCCAAATCGTCAGCATAGTCCAAGTCACCCAGTTGCGTCCAAGGTGTCCACTGAATCCCGTACCTTCTCTGTGTTGTGGAGGTCTTCATTATCCAGTCAATGGCCAGCAGGAAGAGGAAGGGCGAGAGCAGACAACCTTGTCTGACCCCGGTCCTCATTTGGAATGCCTCTGTGAGCTGCCCTCCGTGGACCACCTTGTATGTCAGTCCCTCATAGGAGTTCCTGATGATGGAAACAATCTTGGTCGGCACCCCGTAATGTCGGAGAAGCTTCCAGAGGGTCTCTCTGTCTAGGCTGTCAAAGGCTGTCAAGGGTAGGGTGGCCTTCACATATCTTGTAGTACAAGGGAGTCTGCATACAGTATGTCTGGAAAATATCCTTAAGTCTGCAATGTCACCGTAACTTGGTTACTGGTGTGATGGTTACTGGTTGTGATGATTACTGGGTGTGATGGTTACTGGTTGTCATGGTTACTGGTGCCCCCATGGTTGAAAAACATGCTAAAGTGCCTTTTTGAGTGGAGAAAATGAGAGGACGTGCCTTATCGGCTGCCCTTCACATGGGAAAACATAGCAAGAAAATGTAATAACGTGTCTTAATGACTGCTCTGTTAGTGGATAAAATGTGATGCAGTTTACTAGGGCAGGCTTTCCCAAAGTGGGTGCCATGATGACGACAGTCTAGGGGTGTTGCCAAATAGTTAAACCCTGCTTATATTCAAAACACATTATATGGCCATTAGCACTTTTTTCTTTTGCAAGGGACCGATGGGCTAATATCTAGCTAACATTTTGATGTTTCTCGATCTGCACTGTCCCTATTTTTCAATGTATTCTTTAGGTTAGGTTAGAATAAGTTAGTTTAACTGCATTTGAAAGTAAAAGACTAAATAAATTGTTGCCAATGATGAAACAATAACGTTTAAAACACTCATTCCCAATCCCATTGCTGAAAACATACTGTGGCGATCGGTGATGAATGAGGCAGTTCGACTTCTCTTCAGGTACTTTATTGACCGCCTGGACAATTATTGTCAACAGAAAGTTACCACTGGGTTATAATAAAAACAACAACAAACTGCTGGCTAACACTAACACTCACTTTGTATGGCAAGTTAACTACTACTGAATTCACACACTAGCTCCCCTAAGTAACCAGCTAGATCTCTTTTATTAACGTTATAGTAACTGTCAAGACTGAGTTAAACACACCGGCTTAAACCAATATGTGCCTTAACACATTCTGTGCCATAAACGAGTTAACTCGTTATTGGCCGCCATGCATTGAGCACCAGAAACAAGTTAACTCGTTTTTGGGATCGTTATTTCATTTATTCGCTATATCTATTCATAGACGGTCAACACCGCCCTCTACTGCCAGGCGGAGCTATTGCATCTCATTGAAAATGGGTTGGTGTGTTTTAGGAGGTGGTCTGAGCCGGGCGGGCGGGCGGAGTTTCAATACTCGGGCGAACCAGTTTTATACAACGGTGGCATCGAGCAGTAACTCCGCCCGCCCGTCATTGTGAACCGGTTGGTAGTGTGGTGCGGACCTCCATTATTATTTTATTGGAATTGCGATCAGATATTTGGATTATCTCTTTTGCATTACATCAGATACAAGGTAAGAAGATAATATATAAATTTGATCATTGATCTGACATTTATTTCTACCGCGATCACAGTTATATGTGTGGACCCTGTATGTCTGTTTACCGTTGGCTGCGGTGGGGGGAGCGCCCCGCTACGACGGTAATTTCATGTATGGACGAGGAGACATAGTAATGATAATCTAGCGTTGATTTCAGGATGATTAGATAATCAGCCGAAAAATTACAACGTGATGACTGGATTACAGTAAAACAATCTGTCTCGGGCATGTTGACTAGAAGCAACTCACTGAGACCCGACAGCGTTATTAGACCCATAGATATAATATAAATATATAATAATAAGGATATAGTATAATATATATTTTAAGCACTCGCAAATGTCACAGCCTAAAACTATATCCATTGAATAAAGACCAGGGGATGAATGGGGTATCAGCGCCCCCTGGTGCTGGCGGTCAATGTGTTAATGGGCATGCAGAGTGATTTTCAAATTACACTTTTCAGTTACAGTAACAGTCATGTAATCTAATGTTGGGTCAATCATATTTTTTCATATCATTTTCTTGAATAAAGTGTAGCTTATAGCTTAACATATAGCATGAAAATAACCAACATATTTTCTTTGGAGGTGTTTGTGAAATAAACATTTTAAAGGTGTATTGTTCCCTGTGTGTTTTTTATCATAGAGGTGTGGTTATACTTTTAATATGGAATGCCTAGACTACATGTTAATCTAATGTAATCTTAATCAAGGATGAGGACTATTTCACCATACATGACTCATCATAGCTTTTTGCTCAGTGATGGGGTCCCATGTTGTGCAGTAGGTGCCATTTTTTTCTTTTCAACCTTCAAACAGCCTGAGTCCACCACTGCCAAGGTATGTAAGATAAGATAAGATATTCCTTTATTGATCCCCTTGGGGAAATTCAGGAATCATAGCAGCATGGGGGAAGGGGGGGGGGGGGTACAGACTCTTGCCCCACCACCTCTCTCACAGTTCTTAACAGAAAGCAGCAGGTTCACCAGAACAGTACTAGAGGGAAATTGTATCATCCCAGGGATAAAAAGCGCATTTAGCAAATCAGCCTTCTCGATCAGAGCTGCAGAATTCTGGAACACCATTCCATCACACATCCGCAGTACTAATACACTCAGGTCCTTCACACACACTCAAAAATCATGGTTGTTACAAAATCAGGTCTGTGACTAGTCCATAACCATTAGCAAGTCACATCGTAGTCCAGTTGCCCAGCCCCCGTATGCTTGCCTACTAGCCTGACTGTCCTTATAGATAGATAGAAACTTTATTGCCATTTCAACACTGTTGATTGGGATTTGTCTTGGTGCCACATACAGTACAGACAATGTTAAAAACATACAATATAAAAACACAAGAATACAATCCCCACAATAAAAAGTGCTACAGTACCTAAAATAAATTGCTCAGTGTTCCAGTTTTAAAGTGCATATTGCCTTAAAGTGCATGTTGGCTGGTGCTAGCCCTTGTTGTGCAAAGTGCCTGTACATTTGTACTTGAGTTCAGGTGACGGACAGCCTCGGGATATGTACCGTTTTTAAAACGGGATGTCCTGCACCTGAGACTTTGGAGTCTTCTGCCAGAGGGAAGGGGGTTAAAGAGGTCGTAAGCAGGGTGAGAAGGGTCCCTGATCACCTTTTCCCCTTTCCGCCGGATTTGTGTGGCATAAATGGAGGCCACAGAGGGGAGCTCACAGCCGATGATTTTTGAGGTTTTTAAATTATCACATATGGTGATGCCGAGGAATTTGAAACTGTTTACCCTCTCCACCTGCTGGCTGCTGTACAGAGGAGGGTCGACTGCCTCCCCGCGCCGGAAGTCAACTATAATTTCCTTTGTCTTAGAGATGTTTAAAAGCAGGTCGTTCTCCTTGCACCATACAGCAAAGCTATCGACTTCAGCTCTATAGGCCGATTCATCCCCGTTCTTAATTAGTCCCACTACTGTTGTGTCATCCGCATATTTAAAAAATCGGACAGAATCAGAGTGGGAGGCACAGTCATTAGTGTATAGACAGTAGAGCAGAGGAGAGAGAACACAGCCCTGGGGGGCCCCGGTGTTCAAGGTCCTGGATCTAGAGAACAAATTACCTACCTTAACCACTTGTTCTCTGTCTGAGAGAAAATCTAGAATAAAATAGCAGAGAGACTCATCAATTCCGAGCAATTTAAGTTTTTCAAATAGTTTAAAAGGCACAATCGTGTTAAACGCTGAACTAAAATCAATAAACAAAATTTGTACATAAGTGGCAGAGGCCTCCAGGTGCTGCAGGATGGTGTGTAAACACATAGATACAGCATCCCAGGGACTACAACTGAAAACTAGCAACCCTGCTAATGTTGGCATATTTACAGTTTTTTCTTTGTATTCATTTATACATGTATAAACTGTTGATTGATATGCACTGTCCCTGATCAAATAAACTGAGTAAACTAAACTAAATACCTTCTATGTGTAGCAGCCTGAAAATATTGTCTATTATTCAGAACTGCTGACTTGTTTTTTATCTCCCCTTTGTACACAAAGACATCATTGATATTCTCACGAACAATGATGTGAGTTTCTCTTCCTTCTATCGGCTGGAATATGGATCATACACAGTATCGCTGGACCATATTCACCATCCTTCCCCTGTGTGACTAGTAGGCGGGACCAGCAGGGGGCGGTGTCAGGCAGAGAGTGTCGGAGAGAGATGGGACGAGATATATGGAGGCGGAAGGCGGAAGGAGAGCCTCTTCGGCAGTGAACTTGACCATGAACAGTCGCAACGGGCGTGTGCTCCGGAAGAGCCCCGTTGAAGGAGTGAGGTGGAAGAGCCCCGTTGGGTACCGACGGGTGACAAGAAGTACTTGCTAGTGGACGTGTTATCCGACTGTTGTGAGAAGCGGTGCGTTCCAGGTTGGTGAGTAATGTTGCTTGCGGAATGCCACTTGTCTGTTAGTGCTATGGGGGCTAGTTGACAATGTTTACGAAAACCAGCCCCAGACTAGGGTCCTTGGTTCAGCTTTTAGGCGACGGCGGAGGACCCTGGTCTGAAGCCCATTATGGTTAACTAGTGGGCCACGACCATTGACACTGGTGATCCCTGTGTTCTCTGGACGAGTGGATGATTCTCTGTCACCATGAGGACCCATCTGTCATATACAAATGAGAGTTTACCCATACGAGGAAACGTGGGCGTGGATGCTCGTTATCGGAATATCTGTGTTCAAGTCAGCTACAGTTCCAGATGGGACTTCTGCTGGCTCCGTCGGATGTTGGTAAAATCACTGTTGTAAACTGTGTTAACATCTCGTTTCTCTTCTCTCTTAAACAGTGAGGAGGGTTTCAGACCGGCGGCATGTCTGAGTGTGGCTTGTTATATCATTGTGTACAAGTTCAGGTGATAGCTGCTTAGCTTGCGTGCTAGTTGTGGCCTACTGTTGGCCAGTCAGCTGTTAGCTGCGGCGTTAGCCTGTTGTGTCAACTAGGCTAGGAAACGTTAGCTTGCATGCTAGTTTTGGCCTACCTGGGCTAGGCTAGGTAACGTTAGCTTGCTGCTATCGGCCGAGTGCGGCCGTTAGCTTAATGCTACACTGATGAACGTGCTGTGACTATAACATGTTTTAAACACTCTTGACTATGACGTCATCTTTGACAGAGGATGTTCGTCGAACCTGCCCTGAGCCAGGCCGGCGTCTGCGTCAACAAGGAGCACCGTAGCGGCGGGTTGGAGCAGCGAGCTGCCCGTGTCGTCAAACACAGGAGGCTGTGTTTACTTCGGTGCCATTGTTAGAGACTGCACTTCGCTTGATCTGCGCTCCCGGTAGGCAAGGTCTCGACCAGATCTTGAACACTTCTTCTTTCTTTCCCTTCTAAATGTTTTGTAATTAACGATGTTTTCCAAAACGTGTGTTGCTGCACTACATTTAGGATACGATGCGGGTTATGTGTGAATTGTCTTGTCACTGGTAATAGCTTCTCCATGCAAATCGGGTTGTTTATTACAGATGTGAAAATTATCTGGTTTGTTGTGTTGAGAAACATCATATGTGTTCTTGTACCATGCACTCACAACTAAGGGGGTTAAACTAACCTATACAGCTATGCTTAGTGACATATGAGTAAAGAATGATTCTTTTCTCAGCCTGTAATGACAATGAACAGTGTGTTCACATATTAACAGGTTTTCCTGTTTTAACTAGCCGTATTAAGGGTAAAGTAGGAGGATTGTGTTTCCCCCCGGTTCCCTGGGCACTTCTTCATCCTCCTTCTCAGACATGTTGTTACACTACATTTTATCACTGTGTGGTAGGGATACGATGTAACCTTTAGCTTGATTGCTGAAGTTGTGCTAAAACTGCTTGAGAAACTTTATTTTCCTAAAAGAAAAGATTGTTTGGTCGCTTTCGTGTGTGCTTAGCAAGGCCTGTGGCCGATACTAATCGAGAATTATGTATTCTCTCATTATGAAAAACCGCGTTCCTCTGTAGAGTGTTTTTGCCATTTTTTGTAGGTGATGATGGGTTGTGTGTGTCATGTGACCTACAACTGGGTTGGGCTGGCCACAGAAGCACACATGTGTAAGTTGGTACCGGGGCTCTTGGAGAGCCCTCTCTATTCTGTGTTTTTTCCTTAGTAAAAATCAGGTAGCAGGTTAGCTCATGCGCTGTGTGAAGCTGTTAGATGCTTCATGGAGCTGACTATGACTGTGTCATACTCTCTTTTTGTCATTACATCGTATCATGGGTGTGGGGTCGTAAAGGGGTGAACTGGTAACCTTTCCTCCCCCTTTTTTCTGTTGGTCAGGGGTAAACCCACCTGTCCTTCAAGGTTCCTGTCACGTTGCGGTTTGGCACGTTACAGGGTGAGGGGGGGGGGGGGGGGGGGGGAGTTTTCTGGTCCCACGCCCTGGAATATTGGGCGTGTGCACCGCAGAAATTCCCCCGCCATAGAGTACGTCACTGTGCGCGTCTCTGTTGGTAAGACTTCCGTGTGCTGTTCAGGTCCATGTGATGGATCTGTTTCGGGGGGTGGTCAGGGCTCCTCCTCACCAAGCTCCTATTCGGGCCTTCTGTGAGTTGGGACTCTCCTTCCATGTGAGGGAGCTTCCTTCAGAGTACAGAGCCTCCTCCTCAGATTGTCAAGGTGAGTGGACCCTCAAGAAGGAGTCCTACTCTATTGTGTATGTATTCGATTCAATTCGATTATTGAGTGTGTATGGGTTCAGTGCCTCCTCCCCGGAGAGCCCTAAAACCAATTTTTTACATGGCTCAAGGTGCAATATATTATTTTCAATCTGTACAGCTCGCGTGGGAAGTCTCTCTGGGGATTCCCGTCTTCTTCCTATGGGAGGGTGGTGGGATGTAAAAATGTGAAACATTTTTACCCCCGGCTGTGTAGACTGGGATACATACTGTTGGTGCTTCCTTCTTTTCTATTAAAAAGAGTTGGAGTTAGGAAGTATCACACCCCTCTTGTCGTTCCCCTGGGCGCCTTGGGGATTCAATGACAGGTCTAAATAGCCTGTTCATTGATGTGGGTGTGTCCCGACGCACGCATAGTGCTAGCTCGGGGTGTTCTGTAAACAGGCGACTGACTGGCACGCATTGGTTGCTTGAGGTTAAAACGGCGTTTTTATAAAGCAACTGGGATGGAGGTCTTTCCTCTTCCGACGACCAAATCCGACGACCTGGTTTGGTTATCGACGGATTCTCGTTCATATCTGGGGGATGATGACGGAATGGATCTAAACATATGTAGAGGGGTCTCACGTCCTGGGGGTGGGCCACCGGGCGCGGTTCGCCCCGAACGTCTGGGTGGCGCCTTCTTTTCATGTTTAAGATCAACACGCATATCTGCCCTTTCTCCTGGAGTAGGCATGTCGGCGTGGTTAGGGCACGGGACTGGTTCTGGTCACGCTGGTCCGGATCAGTTAAACCCGTTGTCCGCCGGGGATGCAGATCTGCTGTTCTGGTACCCTGAGGGACTTGGGCTTTTTTCAGGGGGAAAAAATGCCAGGTCGGTCCGGGTGTCACAGGGTTAAGCGCTATGGAGACCCTAGTTGGGTACGTTTTTTACTCAGCACTGTCGTAATGGCTTACGGCCATGCCAACCTGTACACGCTCGATCTCGTCAGATCTCGGCCGCTACACAGGTTGGTCCTGGTTAGTACTTGGTTGGGAGACCGCCTGGGAATACCAAGTACGGTGTGCTTGGGGCTGGTTCTCCATTCTTTTTCGCTCCTCTCTCACGCATGGCGAAGAGGGGCCTGTTGGGGTGGTCTTTGACCACTGGTGACCCTGTGCTTCCCGTATCGCCGGGCCCGGTCCGAAGTAATGTTTCGTCGACCCGTAGACCTGGGTTAACCCTTTTTTGAAAACTGAAACACTTGTACTGCGGTATAGCCGGTGTATACCCGCAGGTGTGTTTTGGAGTTTTTTCTTGAGGGGTTATAGGAACAACCACCGCATTGGGTAACACCAAGGTGGTTGATTCCCTGGTGTGTTGGAGCAGTGTCAACTCCCGGGTTCACCGGTTGAGGGTGCCCCTGCACGTTCATGACGTCTGCCAATCGTGTCAGCCTTCTCTGCCTCAACCCCTCTGGGTGGGTTTTTTTTAAATGGAGGCTTGGTCATGCAACAACGCCAGCTTACGCCCCTTCCGCCGGTGCGGCTGTGTTCAGCTGTCCCCTCTGGCGCCTGTCTCGTCCGCAGTCTCCAGGCTAGGGTTAACAGCCTGTTGCCTGGTTTTTCCCCGGTGCGCTGCCTGCTTCCGTTGGTTAACCTTTTTTGTGTGCTTACGGCCATGCTGACTGCCTGTTCTGCAGGGTCAGTGTGCCAGGCGGTGTACTATTGGGGGGACAGGGCCCGCTCGGCTGAGGGGCCTTTGTCCGAATACGCTGGCGATGTGGGGGGCGGGGTCACTAAGTGCCCACCTGGTGGGGTCTTGATGCTGGCATCATGGACTTCTCCGGGCCCCCGTTCCAGGGGGTCCAGTCCCTTTGGTGGGTCTGGGTCTTCCTTCGCGCTCCGCTGCTACGGCCTTGCCACGGGGTTGGGTTTGCCCTTGACCCCGTGATTCTGGGGGCAGTAACGAGGTTGTTCCCTCCGTTCGTTCCCGGGTGGCATGCGGGTTGTGCGTGTGTGTAGTCGTGGGGTCAAGCCACGGTCTGCTCACCCTGTGCGTTGAGTTGCTTGAGTGCCTCTTCGCACGGGGGGTGTGGCCAGATGAATGCTGGCATTTAAAGGTACATTTTGAAATGTATTCAGTATATATATGCTGAAGCGAGATATATGCAATGAGACGCTGAGCGTTCACTAGTGTTAACAGAACTTGGTTATAGTCATAACCTAACGATAGCGTGATAGGTGTGCCTTGTTGACGACCCCTGGAACGGCTAAAGAACCCCCCCTGTGTACTGACCTTGTTTGGACCGGACGCCGATTCTGCTGGACAATCCCCCCTTCTGTAGGCAAGCCTGATTTCGCATATCGACCCGGAACGGAACCCGACTATTCTACTGCTTAACCCTCTGGATTACTGCCTAAATCAATAAATATTCTTATTGATTGATATTGCTCTTGTGTGGACCTTCGCTTTTGTTTGTATTTGAACCTGCATCCTATCAGGTTCGTCACAATATGTTAAGGCTGTCAAAGTTAACGCTGCATTAACACGTTAACGCACAATTCTGTTAACGCCACTATTTTTTTAACGCATGGTTAACGTTTAAAATAAATAAATTACTTTTTTTTTTAACTAGACTTCACTCAGGTGTATTATTGATACTCTCATTGATACTATGTTTGTTTCTGACTCAAACTGTGTGTGAGAGAGAGAGAGAGAGATAGAGAGGGGGGATGAGAGAGATGAGGAAGGGGCAAGAGAGAGAGAGCTATGAGAGTGTGTGAGAGAGAGAGAGGGGGGGTGAGTCATCAGCCCTTGTGTGGGTGAATGTAACAAGTTCCTAACGTTTTCTTTTCCCTATTATTTCTTGCACACTTTATTAAATTATTATTTTCTTTTAAGTTATTTTGTGCATCACACTGTTTTAAATTTGATGCAAATTTGCTATTTGCAATGCATGAGGGTCATCCTTTTGTGTTAAATGGCTGCATAAAGCAAGCATTTGTTGACTCATGTTGATAAGAGTATTAAAACTTGAAAAAGATCTGTTTATGGTAGATTTAGAAAATAAAATAAATGCGATTAATTTGCGATTAATCGTGAGTTAACTATGGACAATCATGCGATTAATATATTTTAATCGCTTGACAGCACTAATATATGTATATTGATTGACTAAACACTTTGTTTATGTACTCTTGACTTTTTCTATTTTATACTTTTTATCTAGCACACTCTCAGGAGCTCATACAGAAAAAAGCATTTCATGGAAAAGTATTCTGTATTTTACTATGACAACTTGTTGTGTCCTACTGTTATACACAGTGTTTAAAGAATGCAGTTACTTATTTGCACCACCTGCCTAGACAGGCATGAAGAAGAGGCATGAAGACAGGAAGTGAGGCTTGCATGCATGATGTGTGATGCTATGCAGGAACTAAACAAAGAATAGTCAATTGAAATGGATCCACTCTCTCCAGTGTCTTATTCATTGCCATCCACCTCTACACAACTATTAAAGAAACTTGAAACTTGAATGGTTTTTAACGTTAAACAAATAAAACTTCAAATTCACATTCAGGTACTCAAACACTGTGATTGTCGTCCATGGTAACGCGGCCCCTGGTCATCCAGTCCGTTAGGTGGCGCTGTCGCGGAAAAAACCTATGGTATCCGGGGCTGCAGCCACACACTACGTTCCCTTGGTTGAAAAGAACCCGATGGTTGTTGACGTCACGGACCCACAGAGAGAACAAACGTTTCTTCGGGAAAGTCCATTACAGTAGGTCGTAACAAGATGCCTAAGAAGAAGAAGAAGTCTTCATTGGAGACAGAGTCAGAGTCATTTAGAAGATTGATCGATGACTCGAAGGGGAGTGAGCAGTGGTGGGAGGCGTACAGATCAGTTTTTGAAAACTTTAGTTTTCATGGTTGGCCCCGGCCCATGGAAGAGTGTCCGGGGTTTTGGGTGGGTCTAGATGGGAGCAAGTGGAGTGAGGACTTGGTAAACAAGTGGAGTTTCGCGGAGTGGGCATTGCTCATGGAGAGATATGAGGAGGAGAGGAACGACAGCGATGGGGGTGAGAATAGCCAGGGCAAGGGTAAGGGGTCGGGTGGTGACGATATGGAGTGTAGTGGGGAGGAGAAGGGTGGACGAAGGTGGAGAAGAAGAGTGAGGTAAGTGAGGGGAAGGGGAGTAAGAGGAAGAAGGGTAGGGGTGATAGCTCAAGTGGGTCAGAAGGCGAGGGTGGAGGAAATGATGTTGCAGAAGTGATTCATATAGTGGTTAGGTTTGAGGGGGAGGGGGGAGTGAGGAAAGTATGTATGTTCGAGTTGCCCAAACTCATTGATGAGCAATTAGGTGAGGTAAAGTATGCAAGAGTTTTGGGTTATGGGAATCTGGCCGTAGGGTGTGTAAGTGTGGAGCAGGTGGAGAGGGCTAGGAAGATGAGGAGCATTGGTGGAGTGGGTATAAGTAAGGTAGTGAGAGTAGGGGAGAAGAGGGAGGGGGGATGTAAGGGGGTGATAGCTGGGGTACCGGTCGAGGTTGGCGTAGAGCAGCTGGTGGGAGATTTAAGGGGAGACGTGCGTAATGGCATAGTTAAGAGTGCAGAAAGGATGAAGAGGGGAGCAGATAGAATAGAGACGGAGACGGTAGTGATTAAGTTTGAGGGTGGGGTTGTTCCTAGTGAGGTGTTTGTAGGGTATAGGGTGTTTAGGGTTAGGGAATTTGTTCAGAGTCCTCTTAGGTGTTATAGGTGCCAGGAGTTTGGCCATATAGCTATTTCATGTAGGAAGGGACAGAGGTGTGCTAGGTGTGGCGGGGAGCATGACTATGGGAAGTGTGGAGAGGGAGTGAAGCTGAAGTGTTGTAGTTGTGGTGGGGAGCATAGTGTAGCGTTTAGGGGTTGTGAGGTGATGAAGAGGGAGGTCGTGGTTCAGAGAGTGAGAAGGGAGGCTAAGTTATCGTATGCAGAGGCAGCTAGGAGGGTAGGACATGGAAGTCGAAATAGGGTGCAGGGTGCGGTGGCTTAGCACCAGATTTGAGAAGGATGTGGACACGCCGGACAAAAGCACCAAATTTTCCCCACGTGTTCCTCATCATCATAGCTTTCATTTTGGGGTAGGGGCCACGTCATCATGATGGATTTCAAGATGGCCGCCATGTAAAATCAAGGTTCTGCCCATTAATAAATATCTTGGTCCATAGCGGGCTCAATATTTGAGCAAACACAAAGGTATTGGTATCACTGTAAACTAGAGAAGCTAAGCTTTCTATTGGTATCATTTTCATTAAGCCCAACTGTTGGGAAGGGGGTTTTAATAGGCAATGATTCAAAATTATGTAAAATTTTCGCCTAGAAAAAACTGCCATGCTCATCTTCCAAAAGGTCCCTTGGATATTCACATGAATATATCAGAGTGCACATTGGTTTTATAGGTACCCACAAGCCTCTTCTTTCCAGACATACCCACTTTGTCCAACTTGCATGTGTCGTATATTTCTAAATGAAAACATGAATAAATGCAAGTGAAATGTATAAGGAAAATGATTTGAAAAACAAAATGCTACTTGATAGAAAGGTTATTTAGAACACCATGTGAAGGTATTCCTGAGACCCTAGGGTAGAGGCGGTTGACTCCCCAGAAAACAGATGGCTGACCTTAAAGACAATAAAACTGACCCCTACCCTAAGTAAGGACTTTCAAGTTACGACATGGCAGAATGGTTAGGGGACAGAGTAAAAGGAGTGGTAAAAAGAGCCTCTCAGATAGACGAGTCAGCAGCACTCAAGTAAGGCCAAATGTTCAAAATGCATCAAGGATATAAAGAAAACTAATAAGGTTACATGTAGGCATAAACTCTTAGAAACTATTAGAATAACTTAGTCACAATAAAGAATAAGTATTGGTCAAATGTTCATCAGGAAAATAAAGTGTTCTATTAAAGGACGGGGAGATATGGTTTGTTGTCTGGACACTGTCTGAAAAAGTGAGTCACTGGCTAGACAATAAAGAATTATCTTAGTATTCTAAAATGCAATCACAGAATGGTAAATAGTTTGTAGATGGAAATAGCTCATGTTTTATCATTTATACATCAAAAGCCAGTCTGTCTCCCCATAGACTGTGAAAACCGTTGTCACCAGAACCAACTGGTTGTGTCAGCAGAGGAAAATTGTGTAACATGTGGTCACAGGACACCCTCAGACAAGTTCTGCTGGAATGTGACAGGAATAGGCAGGGTCTCCCCGTCCCTCTCGCTCTCTGTCTCCCCCTCCCTCTCTCTCGCCCCCTCTCTCTCTCTCCTCTGATAAAAAGGGCGAATGGCGACTCATGAGACACAGGACTCACACCAAAAGGGGACCTGGAGAGACAGACAGACCTGGAGCGACACACACACCCGGTGACACTCAGAGGAGACGGAGAAGGATCCCTGCAGAGCCAAGCCGTGACACAGAGGGACTGAGACCCGATGACAGACGAAATCGCTTCGCATCAGGAGAAGCGCTGACACACCAGAAAGGACCTGAAGACCCAGAGACATGGGGACAGACGATGACAGAGATCGCATCGCAACTTGAGCGCTGAACCTCCACCGACGGAGAGAGGATCACCACCCGGAGCTTGAGAGCCGAGCCGGAGACTCAGAGCCACTGACACCCAATGACAGAAGATCGCTTCGCAGCAGGAGATCCTGCCACGGAGAGAGATGAAATCAAGCGCTCCTTGCTTGAGCGCTGAGACTGAGGAGACCAGGTTGTCTTGACAACCAGACCAGCGAACCACAAGAGAGGACTCGGTGTTGGCCATGGACAACCTAAGACAGCGAACAGCACCGAGAGACGACAACAGCCAAATGAAAGAGACGATGTACTGTTTTAATTCCTAAAGCTGTTTTATTAATAAACACCGCCGCCCGTTGATTTTGACCATATCGTCAGTCTCCTCTTACTTGAAACCGAACATCTGAAAATACCTAAAACCATGCAGAGGAAAGGGTGAAATAGAACACTATACGATCAATGAACTTAGATAAGAGATACATGAATTAAGAAGATACACTTCAATTGGTGCCATGACCCGTCCTGCATTTGGCCAGTACCGGTTGAAAAACGACAGCAGCCACTTCTCAAGGACACGGAGAGGTTCTCTCCCCCTCATCGATGCTCTCTACGACTGAGGACTGAGGATCGTCACCGTTGCGACCGAGGCCAGTGGGAATAGGTAAGTGGTACTAATGTGTTTAAAATTGGTAAATGGTCGAAGCAGTCTCGCATTTTGGGGGTTGCTGTTGCATTAGGTAGAAATGTGTTGGAAATGGACCAGGATAATGTTGGTGTTGGAGGGGTACCGGGGTCCAGGTTTCACAACCTGGCTCTGGTCTCAGCCACACACCGGCGCTGCACTTAGGGATGTTCAGTTAGGATACCTATAGTGGGTACAAGGCCAAGTGAAGAGAGGAAATAGATGTCTGTATTTAGTTATATCAGTTTAGGGGATAGGCTAGGGATTAGGAAAAATATTTGAGGGGACCGGCGTAGGAGCAGTGGAACGGAGATTAGTCACAGATAGCGGGAAGTGGGACTGTGCGTGACGGAGTGGTTCATAAGAAGGGTAAAGAGGAGTAGTCAGATCTTAAAGAGTAGTATAGGATAACCGTGGTGAAGTTCAGGGACAGCCTGGTTCCACGAAGAGAAAAGAGAACAGAAAACGGAGTGTAGAGTAGTATAGGATAACCGTGGTGAAGTTCAGGGATAGCCTGGTTCCGCGAAGAGAAATAGAGAACAGGGAGGTAATTGGTTGCTTTTTTTCCGCGCCATCATTCGCGGACTTCACTCTTAGAATCGGCACGTATAACAGACGAGTTTAGAAAGACGTTTTCATACAGATCTGTTGTAGTGTGACCCGACGGAATCTGCTTAAAAAATTCGCCTTTGGTACGGATTTTTGAGAAGGTATTTGGTCGATTTAGGGGTGAGACAGGTAAAAGCTCCCCAAACGGCGCTGAATATGAAGATTGAGAGGCTGAGAAGAGGAATGATGGGGGGGGGGGAAAGTAACCTTTGGAGATAATGCACTTGTGGGAGAAATGCGTGGGGTAACTGCACAGGGGATTAGAACAATAGGAAGAATATTGTGTGAAAAAAAAAGCAAGGAGATGCGTTTGGAATGATTGTGTACAAATGAATAGTATGCTTGTGAATGAGACATTGTTTTGCTAAGTATATGTGTTTAAATGGATGGATGTTAGGAGCTCTGAGTAAATGTCAAGGTATTTTTTGTATTATTATGAACCAGCTGGTGGCCAAGGCTGCAACGGAGAAACCACACCCCTGTCCTGCCAGCATTAGCTGAGCGCGACGCGACTAACGTGTGGACGCTGTGTTGCGTTGTCGAGTGAATTGAATGAATGTCATGTGTGATGGAACCTAGGAGATGTGTAGTGTGCGTTGAAATTTTTCATAACGGTGGTGTGGAAGTTTAAAAGTAATGTAGTAAAGATCAAAGAAAACGGGGATTTTAGAGCTGGTGACGTCATAGGGAGCGTCGGAGCTTGGGGTGCGTTAGATTTGGAATAACGGGGCTAGATCGGGAGCGTTAGATTTAATATACGGAGCCGGCCGGGGCCAAGCGGGCGAGCGTACTAAGATAAAGATAATAATATATGTTCTGTGAACGGGGGCTTAATAGGATTAAAGTTATGTTATGGGGGAAAGCAGGGGTTGTGTAAAAGTTGCGATGTGTTGTGCCGCTCGAGTCAACAGGACTGGGCCGTTTAGGAGGAGTGGTGTTGGATGCTAAGCTAAGCTAATAGGAGCTGGCGGCGCTGAGCTAACGAAGCTAAGATGCTAAGCTACCTGTGCTAACTATGTAGCATGGTTGGACTCTCGGGGAATCTCGCGTGTTGCTACTCTTTGCTAGTGCGGGATCTTAGAGAGGCGATGGACAGTGACTTCCGGTGTAGAGGGTTCTGGGAATTGTAGTTGTATGGTTGAGGTGGAACGTCGAGTTCCCGTCTTGGGGTGGTTTACGTAATAACGCACTTGCGGGGGAGGCGTGGCGCCTCCTACAGGAAGTGGTGAGTGCTGTAGTGCGTTGGTGGTGATGATCGTACGTTCCAGTGGAGGGCGCTGTTGCCTCTTTTATGGTTTCACCTTTAAGGGTGGAACGAGGTGCAGTAAACAATAGAGAGCAGTTGTGATTATAATAGGTTTTGAAGCGCGGCAATGTGGGGATTTGTAAATTCTTTATATTAGGTTTTTTCTGTTGTTGATGATGGGTGTGTTTACTGGTTTGATTATAGGTCTGTATTTGTTATGGGCCAGGGGTAATGGCGCTGGTGGGATAGTATGGGATAGATGTGTGAGTTTGTTTGTGACTTTGGTTGCGTGAACCCCCCCCCCCCCCCCCCTTTTTTCCTCTGTCTCTTCCTCCCTCGTTCACACTCCCTCCCTCCTTCCCTCCCTCCCTCCCTCCCTCCCTCCCTCTCTCTCTCCCTCCTTCCCTCCCTCCCTCCCTCCCTCCCTCCCTCCCTCTCCCCCCCCCCCCCGCCCCCCTCCGCTCCATCCCTGTCTCCCGGCTTAACTTTGTGAGGGGACAGGTGCACAAAGGGAGTTTTTGTTTAGTATAGATTGCCTGATTGATTGATTGATTGAACATTTTTATTAACGGATTGTTTAATGGGTACAATACGGTACAGCTCAATACACACAATTGTTAAGGGGATGCAGACCGGAGAAAGACTTTCGTCTTGTTTACATCAGGGTCCCCCATTTTCAATTCATCATGGGCGTGGAGTATTGGTTATATTAGAATAATGTTCCTTGCTAAAATAGGATTACATGAGGATAAATAGAATATTCATGGTCATTTTTTGGTCTGATTAAAGTTGGGGTTGATTTAGACGGTTTTGGTAATAGTTAATGTTGCATTGTGTGACCCCCCCCCCCCCCCCCCTTTTCCTCCCCTTAGTCCCTGGATCCCTGTATCCCTCCCTCCTTTTTTCTTTTCCCTTCCTTGTCTCTCCTTGTATTTCGCCATCCCTGGATTGCGGCGTGTGTTGTGGGCATTTGGTTTATTTGTACTGCGTTGGTATTATGTATGTGAAGTGGGTACCGGATGGGCGTTGGACTGTCTAGGTGCAGGTGGTGGTAGGATAATTTGTAATATTCTTGGTGTGATAAAGCTTGGGGTGTTTCCGTTCAGGTTCGAAACTGAAGGGAGGACGCTTTGGGCTGTGAGTTGACGGTTCTTTGTATATTCAGAGAACTGGGTGAATATTGCGGTGGCATAGTGCGGGTGTCCATGAAATTATTAACGTGGCCAGCTGTACTATGTGTCGGTCGGGGTTTTAGTGATCTAAGTTGCTAAAAGTTTATTGTTTTCCCTGATTAGGTGGTTGGTAGCAGTAGCAACACTAATTAATTTTTATTGAGTGTTGTGGGGGGTAATGGTTGTGTGTAAGGATGAATGAAATGGATGTAGTATGAGAAGTGAAGCGAAAGCGAATAATACATTTAGTCGATACGCTAATAGGGCATTTAAAAGTAAGAAATAAGGTTAGGATAAACAGATTCATCAAGCAAAGAGAGATTAGAATCAGATGAAGGACCAGGTTTACAAAGGATTATTAGACAATGGATAGGAAGGGGATTAATGATTATATTTCCCAGGAAATCAGGTGGAGCACACAGGGGATTGGAAAACCTCCAGTGTTCCTGTTGAAGGAACGGACAAAAAACAAGATAAGCTGTATCGTTATTTTTTCAAGCAAATCACACTGTGTCTCTTTAAATATATTAGTATAGTGTTGCCCGACATTTCCAATGCATAACGAAGAGTGGAAATAATAAGGGAAATGCCACTGTATTAAGTCTGGATTTCTGCTTTCTTTCTATACAGATGCTCGGCCGGACAGGTGCTCTAAACGACTTCCACAACCATCTAGGGAAAACGGTTTTAAAGGCCTTGGTATAAGTATGAATGATAAGCCAGTTATCAATCCTTGTCTGCACAGTAAAAATTTGACAGTATGAGTGTTTTAACTCAAGTAAGTAGAAAATAGTGTAAGACGGAGAAATTTGTTTTTTCAAACGGTGATTACAAGAGAGTGTTGAAAGTGGAATGAATGACAGTAACATAGGAAGTTCACTTTAGTGGGACATTTGATAGGAACAACTGAAGCGTTAGATGCAATAACAATAGAATAACAACAACGACAATATGGAAGAGGGCCTTAGTGATCGGGCCATTGGGGGGAGTAGGCCGAGGGCCTCTGCAGACATTTCCCAGATAGACTATACCAGTGATGATCTGATTGATTTGAATATGGACTTCTCTCATGTGACCAGTACGACAGAAGGACTTGGAATGATGACTTTGATTCCAACACAGGGGAGTGAACCAGTGACAACGGTGTTACTCCAACCAGAACCGATTCAAGCTGGAGTGTCCATTGCAGGCGACTGCGGTTTAACCAAGGGGCAGAAAAAGAGACTGAGGTTACAGCCGTCCCACGAAGTCCACTCTGGCCGGAGGGCTGGAACTGAGACCGACAGCAGGTATGGAATACACGAACAGTTTCTACAGCCCACCCAGGGACGGCAAGCCGCCCGTGCTGAGATGGGGGAAGAGGCAGCATACTATAGACAACAGAGAGCGTTTGTGACGGCGTTCGAACAACACGAGGCAGTTCATCGAGATCTGATGAAGACACAGCTGGAGATCGGTCAAGCCGCACACGAGACTCAGAGATTGGAACGGGAACTGGCGAGAAAGACTGTGCTACTAGAAGCGACAGCTGTTGAGATCATGCTTCGGGCGTCTGACCTAGGCCGCTGTGATCAAAGAATGCCCTGTGCTCTGTTGCCCGGACAGGGAACTGGGCCGCAACAGGGTGAACAGAACCGCAGGAGGGGTGAGTTTCCAGGCCCCTCCCAACAAGAGAAGGCCCGAGGAGAGGCAGCAGAAAAGGACAGGTATGCCCCTCTCTCCTCCAGGCAACAGGACATGCGACCAGAGGACAGGAGAGGGGTGGACCTGGCGAGGACGGTGGGAGGCCAGCCGAGAGACTGTGGGAGTCGTGGTAAACTGGGTGAACTGGAACCCCTGGGATGGCCGGCGTCGGCTGTGTGCTGGGGTTGTGGGGAGGTTGGCCATTTCGCTCGGTCATGTTACAAAGGGTGGAGGCCTCAGCGAACGTCCAGAAAGATGTGGAGAGTTGGGACATTGTCAGAGGGGGTGTCTGCATAGGTCATAGGTTAATTAAGAGCAAAGCGGAAATGCACAAACAAAGCCTTTGGGTGCTCGGGAAAATAGAGTTATTAATAAGTTAAAATGGGAAGAAGGACTGATTGGAACAAAAAATAGAAAAAAAAATATATATAGAAGCGTTGGTACATTAGATTATGAGTGGAAGCGACTAAGATGGATGTGCAACTAACAAGGAGAGATGAAATGACTGACAGATGCATGAGCCAATCGTACTAACAGTTAATTAATAGACAAATCATGGGTTTTCCTTTTTGCTACAGTGTGTCTGATCAACTCTTGCTGTGGCAGTGAGGAAAACGTAAGGGAGAATGGTATGGTGGACGATTTTTAGTATCTCCCACCTGTGCAGCCTGGCCCGGCTGCACAGATTGGAGAGAGAGAGAAAAATGGTCACCGCAATGGCTCTTGTGGTCATGTGAACTCTGAACCAGACGGTGTCAGAGAAGGGTTAAACAGTTGGGTTTTAGACAGGAACAATGGAATATATAATATTAGACAGAGTTAGAAACAAAGGACTATTTATAGTAGTGATTACAATACTTGATCAAAGGGTGGTCAAGGTTGATTTTGAAAAAAAAAAAAAAAAAAAAGAAAAAAAAAAAAAAAAAAAAAAAAAAACGACAACAATATTATTATTTCATTACTTATTTTATTTCTTTTTGGATTTCTAATTTTGCTGTCTTAGTTTTGCGGGGGTATTTATGCCTCTGGATGATAGTTTAATTCTGTTGGATGGGTGTGTAGCATGTAGGCACTCACAGTTTTTTGTTTATTTTTAATTTTCTTTGTTTTTGGTTGACTATATTTTTTTTAAGAACTGGCTGGCTGGGGGGGTTCTCTCGCCGGTCAGGGGTAGCAGGTGGTGGTGACACAGCGAGACTGGTAGGAGGTCTGATATAATGAGCTGGAAACTGAGAATGGACGGGAGCTGGTTCATGGTTTGTTTTCCGCTCATTGAGGCTCCAGATGTAGAATCTGGAGGGTTGTGTCACTTTTTGGGTTATGATAAGTGTTGGGGGAACATATTTCTCTGTCTATAAGAAAGCTCTGTAGGTTGTTGGTCGCAATTTGGCCAGTTAGTGTTCGTGTAGGGTGCAGACATGTGAATTTGATGATTGACTTATGGAGGACTCTGCACCGGCTTGTTGAAAGCTGGCGGAGTGTGTGTGATGTGTGTTTAAAGGGACTGTGGTTTGTTGACCATGCACATAGGTTCTGTTGGTGATTGGCCTCGTCTAGAGCTGACTGTCCGGACCGAGGAGCTGTCGGGAAACGAGGTATTTGGAAGTGAAATAATGGTTATTCCACTGTCAAGGGTGGAGGTAGTTGTGTTGATCTTAAGATATTTGATCTAGTAAAACAGTACAGCACAAAAAGAAATGGGACAAAGATGATTTGATTGAATGCTAACGTAAGAAGCTGTGAAATACATAGATAATGAATTGGAGAAAAATGTATTGTCAAAATGCAGAACAGTAGAGAATGTATCTGCGAAAATAACTGTTTCCAATCTATTGTGTGTTTTGTAAATAATAATCCAAAATGCAAAAAGGACAGAAGGAAAATCGGAGCAGTACCAGAGACCTGCATACAACGAAGAAAGAGGCGGTGGTTAGCACAAGATACAACAAGAAGAGAACGGTCAAAAACGAGTTAGCAGTAAAGGCCTTAGGAAGTTTAAACAGGGATAACTGACAGGGATGAAAGCAAAGGATAATTGAGGCCTCAGTGGTCTTTTTAAGGAGTAAAAATGATTTATGTTGCTTGTTTGAATTTCCCTCAAATGGTTAGAGAGTTAATCTTTTAGTGGTGTGATGTATTAATCTTTTCTTGCAGAGTCCATTACACAAAATAGACATTTAAGCTAAGTACATGGATAAATATAGTCTTAAACGAAAAGAAGCTGAGAATGGTACGATCATCTCTTTGCATAGAGAGACGGACCTAGACTGGATGTCATAATAATAACTGATAATGTGTATAAACTGTGAAAGGAGGAAAAGGTAGGTGAAATGATGATTTTGTAACTGTACAGATGGAAAGGGTTTTGTAGGTCGATTTGGGGAAATTTTGGATTTTTTTGAAAAATTTTAGAAAAATATTAGCAAAAATTATGGATATGATTTTTAACATGTTTTAATTTAGAATATTGATGTTGTATAGGAGGTTATTAAACCCCCTAAGGGTGGATTGTCGTATATTTCTAAATGAAAACATGAATAAATGCAAGTGAAATGTATAAGGAAAATGATTTGAAAAACAAAATGCTACTTGATAGAAAGGTTATTTAGAACACCATGTGAAGGTATTCCTGAGACCCTAGGGTAGAGGCGGTTGACTCCCCAGAAAACAGATGGCTGACCTTAAAGACAATAAAACTGACCCCTACCCTAAGTAAGGACTTTCAAGTTACGACATGGCAGAATGGTTAGGGGACAGAGTAAAAGGAGTGGTAAAAAGAGCCTCTCAGATAGACGAGTCAGCAGCACTCAAGTAAGGCCAAATGTTCAAAATGCATCAAGGATATAAAGAAAACTAATAAGGTTACATGTAGGCATAAACTCTTAGAAACTATTAGAATAACTTAGTCACAATAAAGAATAAGTATTGGTCAAATGTTCATCAGGAAAATAAAGTGTTCTATTAAAGGACGGGGAGATATGGTTTGTTGTCTGGACACTGTCTGAAAAAGTGAGTCACTGGCTAGACAATAAAGAATTATCTTAGTATTCTAAAATGCAATCACAGAATGGTAAATAGTTTGTAGATGGAAATAGCTCATGTTTTATCATTTATACATCAAAAGCCAGTCTGTCTCCCCATAGACTGTGAAAACCGTTGTCACCAGAACCAACTGGTTGTGTCAGCAGAGGAAAATTGTGTAACATGTGGTCACAGGACACCCTCAGACAAGTTCTGCTGGAATGTGACAGGAATAGGCAGGGTCTCCCCGTCCCTCTCGCTCTCTGTCTCCCCCTCCCTCTCTCTCGCCCCCTCTCTCTCTCTCCTCTGATAAAAAGGGCGAATGGCGACTCATGAGACACAGGACTCACACCAAAAGGGGACCTGGAGAGACAGACAGACCTGGAGCGACACACACACCCGGTGACACTCAGAGGAGACGGAGAAGGATCCCTGCAGAGCCAAGCCGTGACACAGAGGGACTGAGACCCGATGACAGACGAAATCGCTTCGCATCAGGAGAAGCGCTGACACACCAGAAAGGACCTGAAGACCCAGAGACATGGGGACAGACGATGACAGAGATCGCATCGCAACTTGAGCGCTGAACCTCCACCGACGGAGAGAGGATCACCACCCGGAGCTTGAGAGCCGAGCCGGAGACTCAGAGCCACTGACACCCAATGACAGAAGATCGCTTCGCAGCAGGAGATCCTGCCACGGAGAGAGATGAAATCAAGCGCTCCTTGCTTGAGCGCTGAGACTGAGGAGACCAGGTTGTCTTGACAACCAGACCAGCGAACCACAAGAGAGGACTCGGTGTTGGCCATGGACAACCTAAGACAGCGAACAGCACCGAGAGACGACAACAGCCAAATGAAAGAGACGATGTACTGTTTTAATTCCTAAAGCTGTTTTATTAATAAACACCGCCGCCCGTTGATTTTGACCATATCGTCAGTCACCTCTTACTTGAAACCGAACATCTGAAAATACCTAAAACCATGCAGAGGAAAGGGTGAAATAGAACACTATACGATCAATGAACTTAGATAAGAGATACATGAATTAAGAAGATACACTTCACATGCTATTTGGGGCAATAATCAAGCAGGTTTGTGCATGTGGTACAAATGTGTTGAACATTCTAACAACTGCCAAAAATGTGAATGTTGGGTTAGGGTTTGTTGTTAGAATGTTGAACATAGAAGATCAATTTTGGTGTCAAACTATACATTTTCTGGGTCAATAAATGTGTTAATGCTATGAAGAATGTCACCAGATGAATATTTGTACCATTCTAACAACATATTTACATAATTTGTTACTTGTTTAACAGTCAGACATGCATGAATCGAATAGACATTTTATTAGGATCACTCGTTACATTTATTATTATTATTATCATAACTCTTTAGCCCGTATAGGCGCATTTAACTGTTATGGAGATATTTTCGCGGGTCTTGTGCAGTGGTCTCGTGCCCGCGAAAATATCAGAATGTTTCATAAAAGGTCCCGCGGTATACTGGCCAGCTCTCAGTGCGCGTCTCGTGACAGCTGTCGTGGACAGCGTGATAAGGGACATGTTTAAAAAGGCAAAACATAATATAACAGGTAAGTCAAGTGTCATTACTTTAGTTATCAAAGCTGGAATCTCTGGACATAAGCAATAGGGATGGGTACCGTTCACATTTGAACCGACACGGTACCGGTACCTGTGAATTGATACCGGTACCCAACGGTACCCTTTTTCGGTACTTAGTCTCTAAAAATGTAATCTACCTACCTCAGTCGGAAAAAAAATATCCAAACTTCAAATAACTACACTTTCAACCGTTTGTCGGCTTGCCATTGCCCCGACTGCTTTGTTGTTGAATCAAGTCAAATCCTAGGTACGTGTATTGTAGAGGAGCCAAAGCTATATATTTAGGTTATTGTATTATATGAATGTTTATGTTTATTTTTATAACCTTACATTGAAACGGCATTAGGAATATTGATTGGATTTAGATAAAGTCATTGAACCGTATTATTTGTCATAATAGAACCTTCTAGAACATTCGTGATGTCACAGTATGATGTCATAGTCAACCATTCTAGAACATTTGTGATGTCACAGTATGCTGTCATAATGGAACATTCTAGAGCATTCGTGATGTCACAGTATGCTGTCATAATCAAACATTCCAGAACATTTGTATATATTCAACAATTCTCTCTGAAGAGCGGGGTCCAGTAGAAGGAGAAAAAGACGGTGAAGAAGGAGAAGAAGGAGAAGAAGAAGAGCCCATAAAAAGAATTGCGGAGGGCAGTAATACGCCACGATGCGTCTACACTGCCGGAAATTCAAATAAGAAGAAGAAGAAGAAGAGCTCATTGTGCATCTTGAAACAGTGCTGAGCAGTACTGAACAGATATAGACTAAACAACATAGATTGAAGCCTGCATCTCTCAACCAAAGTGCCTTGCCGACCGTTTTGCTGTGGAAAGAGCCGGCAAGTTGATTTACGGCTTTCAGGTGAGGAGGAATTCTCATGTGTCGAGTCGGCGGTGATTTTGGAGACTGGGAAAATACAGTTTTCTTACCTTGTAGTGACGTGAATATTTAGGAAAATTGCTTTAGGATCACTTCTGTAAAGAAAGAGTTCGCTGTGGAAGAGAAATAAACCATTTGGATATCTTTGTTTTACACTGGAGCGGCTGTGGACCTTATTTTTCTTTATCAACGAACGTACTACTCACGAGTAAGCAACTTTAACCAATAGAGTGGAACGTCGGCCCTGATACGTATATTGTGCTTGTGAACGTTGACACGAAAAGAAAAAAGGTTAAAAAAAATATAAAAAAAGTGCAAAAAAAAGAATTATTTTTCTTTCTTTTACGGTATCTCACGTGAATCGATACTCGGTAGTACCAATGCGTTTCGGTAAGTACCTTTAAAAGTACAGAATTCGGTACCCATCCCTAATAAGCAATGACGTTATAGTTTAAAGCTAAACTATACGTTTTTCTCTCTTGTTAGAAGACGGATAACTTCTTCAGTTAAATTTGATTTGATCTTTATTTATCGTTCACATTTGAACCGATACGGTACCGGTACCTGTGAATCGATACCGGTACCCAACGGTACCCTTTTTCGGTACTTTAGTCTCTAAAAATGTAATCTACCTGTATAGTTACCTCAGTCGAAAAAAAATCCAAACTTCAGATAACTACACTTTCGACCATTTTCGGCTTGCCATTGCCCCGACTGCTTTGTTGTTGAATCAAGTCAAATCCTAGGTAAGTGTATTGTAGAGGAGCCAAAGCTATATATTTAGGTTATTGTATTATATGAATGTTTATTTTTATAACCTTACATTGAAACAGCATTAGGAATATTTATTGGATTTAGATAAAGTCATTGAACCGTATTATTTGTCATAATAGAACCTTCTAGAACATTCGTGATGTCACAGTATGATGTCATAGTCAACCATTCTAGAACATTTGTGATGTCACAGTATGCTGTCATAATGGAACATTCTAGAGCATTCGTGATGTCACAGTATGCTGTCATAATCAAACATTCTAGAACATTTGTGTATCTATATGTAGCAGTCTGGAAAATATGGTATATTATTCAGAACTGCTGACTGTGTTTTATATCCCTTTTATACACAAAGACATTCTAACTAGTGTCACTGATTCACACGAGCAATGACACAAACGTCCCCTTCCGAGGAGCATTGGAATACGGATTATAAATGACAGTACTGATTCATATTCTACAAATGCGTCTTCCCTTGTGACTGGCAGGCGGGACCAGCAGGGGGCAGTAGCAGGCAGAGAGTGGCGGAGAGAGCTGAGAGATGATAAAGGGAGGAGCCCAGCGGAAGTCGGCCTCTTCGGCAGTGAACTTGACCATGAGTAGTCGCAGCTAACGGGGCTCCGGATAGCCCTGTTGTTGACGTTATGCCAGGGGGCCCCGTGAGAGGATAACGGGTGATAACGAGTACTGGCTAGTGGACACGATATCCTAGCAGTACCAGCGGTATTATATGAACAATGAGTGCATAAGCCAGGCACTAGTAATCGGGTTATAGCAGTTACAGTGTACGGTATAGGTAACGTGCGGTTAAACAATTATCCCAGTCTTTAAGTACCGAGTTATAGTAGCTACAGTGTGCGGTATAGAGCGTGCGCCCCAAGACGAACGGGGGCCAACAACCAGTCTGCGCCGGCTGACTTCGACCAGACCTGCGACCGGCTGCCTGCATTCAGCCTGCCCCGGAGGACTTCATTCAGATCTGCACCAGGCTGCCTGCGGCCAACGGGAGTTCCGCCCATCCTACAGGGGTCGCCATCACGCAGTACATGCTCTCAGCCGGCGCTGCCTCTCTGCCTAGCTCCGCCTGCTGAAACCCTCGCGAGAGCGTTCGACGCCATCTTGCCTCCCGGACAACAGTGGAGTGGCGAGGCGGCCATTTCGGATGAGTACAAACGAGCATTGATGCTCCCGATTCCATATACAGTATACAGTGTGGTGCTGCCCGCGGGCGAAGTTAACGTTGCTAACCACAGTTCAATAGGGGTACCCCGAACAATATATGCCGGCATTAAGATAGGACTTATAGGTATTTTGTGGGCTCACTCTTTTATTTTATTCCTTTTCTTTGAGCGTGATAAGGCGTGTATTTCCTAAATAATTCCCGTTCTGTTGTTCCACAAACACACTCTTCAGCACATAGTCCTGGCGATACCGAGCGGGTAGCCGACCTCTGGTGCTCCTCTGGGGCCGGGTTCGCTCAACCCCCCTCGCGTCTGACTCCGTGTCAGATTCGTCCATCCCTGCCGGCAGGTCATCGGCCACGGTTTCGCCCTCCGAGGCCTCGGATGGGCCGCCAGCGGCACCCTCCTCGCCCCTGTCTCCGCCGTCTTTGCCGTCCTCGCCGTCCTCTCCTGAGGGGACCAACTCTACCTCTCCTCCCTCGTTCGGCGCTGCTTCAGCGACGACCCGCGGGCCCTGGGTGGGTTACACGCCCTAGGGTGCGGTTCTCGAGGGTAAACGAAGGCACCTCCCACTTCTGATTCGGATGAGCTCCGCGATCCCATAGGGGTCCTCCGGGGAACCCGCGCCCGCTCCTCTGGATCGGAGGCCGGATTGTTCCGACTTCCCCCTCTCAGATCCCGTGTCCGTCTTCTTGCCCTCCCGGGTAGCAACACGAGAAGGATGTAGGAGGGGTGGAGTCACCAAGGGGGGAATCATCAGACTCGGAAGAGCTCTGTGCAGGTTCATGCCTCCTCCGGGGGATCCGTGCGCGCTCTCCTCCGCCCCGGGCAGTCCCGTAGGTGCATGTCCTGGGGCCCAAGCCTTCGGGACCACCTCCCGTATGGGCTCCACCTCCGGGTCTTCCACTAGGAATTGCCGTATCTCGTCCCAGCTATATCCGCCGCCTCCCCTCCGGACCTCATCTGCCCTGCGCCGACCACGGGGAACCCTGACGGATCGATCCGCTTCTCGGGGTCGGAGTCCGGGAAGGAGCAGATCCTGCTCTGATCTCGATGTGGTCCTTTTGGGGCCCCCTCCTTCGGGCCGAACCGTGAACACTGACGTCCCCTTGACGTTTCCATCGCCGCCCTCTGGGCCAGGCTTGCCGCCGGCCGGTGGGCGTCTGCGGCGGTAGTTGAAGTTGCGGCGGTAGCGGCGCCGACGAGGCCCCTGGTCCGGGCCGTCCTCACCTCCTTGTCCTCCTTCTGACCTGTTCTCCTTGTTCTCCTCTCTGTCTCGCACCAGTCTGGGACGGGGGAAACCCCTTGGTCGGAAGCCCCTGTAGTAGTTCTGTCTCCTGGGTTTGTCTTTCCCGCGGTCTCGGTCTCCACTCCGGGACCTGTCGCGTCTCCTGTCTCGCTCTCTGCTGTCCGGCTCTCTCTTCTCAGGCTCTCTTTTTTCAGGCCCTCTCCTTTTGGGCTCTCTCTTTTCAGGCCCTCTCCTGTCAGGCTCTCTCCTGTCAGGCTCTCTCCTGTCGGGCTCTCTCTTCTCAGGCCCTCTCCTTTCGGGCTCTCTCTTTTCAGGCCCTCTCCTTGGTTTTCCGCCCTGGTTTGGACCTCTCTGGTAGTCCCCAGGGTATTTCCCATCGCGGGGTGGGCCCCTCCTGCGGGGATAGCACCTGTAGCGGTTCCGGTCGGCTGCGTACTTGCTCCCCTGGACGGGAACGCCTGCTGGGCCGGTGACGTTGGCCGCCTCCTCTCCCTTCTCCCCTTCAACCACATCAAACTCCACAGTTTCTCCATACCCCACACTGCGAAGGTATCTCCTTGGGTCGTCCTTCCTGATGGCCGTCTGGTGTACAAACACGTCCTCTTTCGTGTCATTCCTGTGGATGAAACCATATCCGTTTCTGATGTTGAACCATCTGACTATCCCCAAGATTTTGGTTGCAATGACCTTCTTATCCGCAGCGGAAGCTTCGGCTGCCGGGCTGGACGGGCTCTCCGTGTCGTCAGCGGCCTGCGGTGGTCGTTGCGTTTCGGCGACCTCACTGCCGCCTCCGGGCTCTCTGCTTTCCTCTCTCCGCTCCCGTTGCCGATCGAACTGGGTTTTAGAGGGCTGGGTCCCCCGGGTCACCGCCCGCCACACCGGTTCCAGCTCCGGGTCGTCCGCCTGAAGCCGCCGCAACTCCGCCCAGCCGTACCCGCTGTTCCCCTTCTGAGTCACGATCTGTCCGGCGACGCCTCTCTGGGGCGCGTCTCGCTCCTGTTGCAATGCCTGGAAGAGCTGTTCCTGGTGCGCGCCCAACTGCTCTTGGCCTGCGAACAGCTGTCGGATCGACTCTTGAAGTGTGTCTGCGCTTGGAGGGGTTTGCGTCTCTCCGCAGCGACGCCGTGTATCGTGCCCCGGGCGGAACACTTAGCAGGGGGCAGGACCAGCTCCTCTTCGGACCAGTCGATCGCCGCCAGCATCACTTTGAGGAACGTCCGTGTCCCGTCCTCCCTTACATACTTCCTCATCTCCCGTCGCAGCATTCCGTCCCTCAGGCCTAGCACAAACTGCTCCTGCAGCCGGGTGGCGGGGTCAGTGACCTGTCCGGGGTCTCTGCCCTGAATGCGCC